>NW_024509210.1:9734327-10339327 GCF_017590135.1 Pyrgilauda ruficollis | reverse complement strand
GAAGGACATGCAGTTTTTCTTCTGATAGCTTAAGGTAAAGGCATCTTCGTGTAATAAATTACAAAAGGTCCATATGCCTCTTTTGTCTGCTGACTTCAAAACAGGTTATCAGAATTCACTACAGAAGTGAGCACCAAACAACCAATTTCTTAGTGCTGTGTTATTTAGATAAAAGTCACTACTGCTTTTTTCATCTCCCAACTGCTGCAATTTGTTCCTTGTATATTTTGCATCTGTTTATTAATTCTACTGCCATCACACAGCAATTGCTGAAGGTGAGGAGTGAATATGGAGGCTGTGCTAGCAGAGACTCAGGATACAGTAAAAGCAATGCTTAGGTGGTTGGCAGTCAGTTTATTTTGACCTTTTCTGAGCTCGTCTGGAAGGTTGTACAAACTGGTATTTAAAAGTATCAACTACCTGGAAGTCCTTCGTAGACCCCAGGAATCACAAGATGTGAGTGTCTCTGAAAAGTGGGGGCTGTTTAAAAACAGCAGCATCTGGATGGATCCCTGCATTTAGTGATGGAGTCCCTGCTACCAGTGCTGCTGGACACACTGGCAAGGGAGGAAGGTGTTTCCCCTCTTTGAAAAGACAGTGTAAACACAGCCAAGAGAATCATGAGGCATGTTTAGCTGTTTGTTAGTGCAGATGTGTGCTCCTGCTGTGTGGCTGTGATGACACTACCTGCTTCCTGCTAATTTCAGGAAGAATGGAAAGCTACCTTTTTAATTTATTATGAGAATTACCTGTGGGTCTTTAGGCTGGGGAAGGGCTGCACTTAGACTTGAACACCATAAGTTTGTAAGGGTACAATACTACTTGTCAATTCAGCATCTCTAGTCAATCTGTGTCAGAGCTGGCTGATTTGAAGATGACACACTCAGAGAAATGTGCACTTTAATTATGCATACAGATAGTAACTTTCCGTTAAAATCTAAAATTACATAGTTAATTATATATACATATCTATATATTATATATGTGACTAAAATAACCATAATTATTAGAAGTGGTTGCTCTATGAAAGCCAACAAACAAATGTGATTGCTACTGCTTTGTTAGATATGTTTCAGTTTTTGGTGTGGTAATTGCTAGAAAGACTTTCTCAGACTACAATGGATACTCTCACCTATTATAATTTCTCTGAGCCAATACCCACATTTTTATATTTGGCCCTCATCTCTGAATTATGACATTTGATTCCTGATAGATTCCATTTACTTCCAATAAAGGAGAACTCCACTTTGCCAAAAGCAGTAAGAAGTTGCTTCATGTTCAGTACCAAAATAAGACAAGTTAACCTCTGAACTTTGAAAATTAGTTCTCAAAAAAATGTGAAAGGTACTAATAAAGATGGATTTGATAGATAAAAATGCATAGAATATGGACTCTGGTTAATTTATTAAATATTCATAATAACGATTAAGAGAGAGCAGTCTGCTTTTCAGTCTGTTCCTCTGCATCAACTTGCCAATATGTCTAACAGCAAAAGACATCCACAAACATAAAAGAAAACAGGCATTCTTTTTAATTGTGTATTGCCATACAAAGTGTATACAGGAGAGAATCTGTTCAAAGGCTTTTTCAAGGAGCAAGCACAATATAGAGTTGTTAATCTAAAATATGCGTTATTAAAAAAGTAAATTTAAGTTTTAGTCCCAGTAAGGAGCAAAGACACCATGACAAAGACACCACAGATGTACCATATGATAGATAAAACTTTGTTTAATACTTCTGAAACAAGGAATGGGGGGAAATTTGGGAGGGTTTCTTTCCACAGCTGGTGCCACTGAACAGCATTTATTAAAGGTGTTTTGGTTGGCTTTGAATCAAGTAGGCCATGTTAGTCTGTTTCTTGATGAACCAGCCATTAACATCTTTGCAATTAACACAGTCTGAAACTAGAGAATAGATACTTGGTTTAAGTGAGATCAATCTCTTTGAAGTCTACATAAATTAGACGTTCATTTTTAGAGTCTTGTCTGAGAGTACCTTGCAATAAACATTGTGGTAATTAATTAGGTGTCTTTGAGAATGAAGATGTGGATGAACTCTTGACTAGTGTTGAACATAACCCAGCAAAAGTAACAGTTACATCTAATGTGATATTTTGACTTGTATAAGATCCACATGGAATTTGGAAATCCAGTCTTCACCTAGAAATTGTTTTGCCATTTTTTGGGAGTACATTTATTCTTCCAAATGAATCTCCCCTGCCTACATTCAAATGACAGTGTCACTTAAGATGGCTGCAATGGATGCATGACAATCAGTGGATTTGATTTTGTCCCCAAACACTATAGAAGGTCCAACAGAATAGAATATTTGGGATCTGTCTTACCAACTGAAGCACACACTCCAGAATGTCAATATTAACTACATAACAAATGTGTTTCTTCTAAGATGTTAAGCAGTCAATAGAGGGAGCTGAGATAAGCTTTGTTATCCATCCCAGCCAGAAGGAAATGCTTTGACAAAAGGCAGGAGCAGATGACCGAATTGTAACTGAGGTGGCTGTCAAGCTCCCAAAGCCAATTGCATGTTTTTGCATGCTAGAATTACTATCTTAATTATTTTATTCTTCATTTTTGTGCAAGTGCTTTCAGTTTGGCAGGTATGAGTTTTTACAATGTCCAAAATAAACTTTATTCATCATGAATTGGAAACATCTTGGACAGTGAGGACTGAAAACCACTCATCTTTCTGAAATATTTAAGTATAGTCCTCCATGTCTTGCCACCTAAAAACCTCAAGCCCTGTTCTTCTTTTTCTCTCTCTCACAAAAACAACTGCCAAAAACTTCTGATAGAAAATCTTGTTTCAGATTTGAGTTATTTCTTCCCTTAGGATACTAGTTTTCATTTTTATTCAAAAATGTTGTTTTGGGAGTAGAAAACAGTTATCTTTATACTGGAAGGAGTTTTTAATTGTAACTTACTCTAGTGGTGTTCTACTGCAATATTGCAATCATTTTTAAGAATCTAGAATAATGGCCTAGTCGTGAAAACTTGGCAGTGACACATGGATGCTAGAAAAGCTTTGTCTTAGTGGTTGAACGATGGACAAAGCAATTTACTTTCTCTCCCTCTCTTTTTGGTGTTTTTTCTCTTTAGTGTGGTAGGACTTTTTCTTCCTGTCTGTGCCATTGGCAGCTGTGTGTGAAGGTACGGGTGGAAGTGGGACAGGGTGTGGTTTCATTGTAGAGCTGTTTTGAGCCACTGAAGTCCTCTGATCTTCATCAACATCTGTGTCAGGGTGATTGTAAAACTGTGCTTGTAAACTGATGGCTGATGGGCTTTGTTGGGCTGTTTAAGTGGAAGTTTCCCACAATCTGATACTAAAATGGAGGTTTTGAGTGAAGCTTTTATTTACTCTTTCACCAGTCTCATCAAGAACCTCCCTTCCCTTGCTGGAAATGGAATTTCATGCTGTGTGTTTCTAATACAGGCATTCCATCAGTCAGCAATCTAGTAGAAGTTTGTGGTTCTGACTAAAGAGCACTTCACATGCTGTGAAGTGGTTTCATAGTCTGGCATCTACGTCTATCCCAGACCCTATGGAAACTGCTTGAACAGGAACTTGCCTTCGATTTACTATGCTCAATTTTTATAATGTGATATCAGACACGTTTTCACAGCTGGTTCTCAATGCCTTTCCTGCAATTAGAGAGATTATGTGCAGGATGTGTTTGACAAGTGGGCAGTGTCCAAAGTCCATGTTCCTTGTGTGGCACTAAAATGCCAGAGTAAACAAATCAGCAATGAGTGCAACTGCAACCCCAAGAAAAAGGAATACATTCTTGTTGTGCAGCACATTTGTGTTGTCAGCAAATCTCAATTTGCTTGGCAAGGAAGCCCTTGCCCATTTAAAAATGAAGAAAATGAAGTACTAAGAAGTGAATTGTCTTAACAAAACAGACTACAATTACAATCCAGTCTCCTGTGCTTGGAGCAGCATTAAACATTATCTCCCTCTTAAAAAGAATCAAAAAACTTCAAAATCCAAATCCAAACCAATTACATATGGTAGTCATTTCTTCACAAGTAAAAGGAAATGCTGTAACCCTAAGGACATTTTTGTGAACTTCCTGATTATTATTTGGGCATTGAAACTAGGGAAAAAGTGGGGCACTTCACTGTTTGCTATTGGTACAGCACCCCAATGTGCAGGTAGTGAGCATTGCCATTGTGTTAATACCATATTACACTGAAGTTCTTATTAGATAAACATCCCATCTAGTAGTTTGAGACCAAGCAGTACTAAGTACCAATTCTTAGGTCAAGTCTGGAAAAAGCAATCAAGCAAATTTTGCTTCTTTGCCAAATTCCAAATTTGATAATCACTTCGTACTTGAAGTGAGAAGTGGAGACTGAGAAGTGACAGCTGCAGTTCAGCAGTGGCCCAAGAAATTGGAACTCAGCTAAGACATCAAAGCAAATCTAACCTGCCTTGCTCATAGACCAAGAGCAATGTTGAAAAAGTTATTTTTCAATTATCTTTAAAATTAAATTGATTTCTTGATTAAAATTTTAAAAATGTAGTGGAGAAAAAGGGTTTTCTGGCACACATGCTCACTGTATATCACACTTTTTTGTAAAGATCCTGGGTGTGTGTTTGTTTTGATGTTTTAAATGACATTTTAAGAAATTACAATTATGCAGAAAGGTGAATTTTGGAAGACTATGACAGTTTATTATTTTAGTGGGGAAAATAGTAAAGTGTATAAGACTTATACAAGACTTAATCATTACTCTCCTGTTATAGGACAAGAGTATGTGTCAATTAAAGTTTAATTTCTTAAATTTGATGTACTAACTCATGTACACAGTTCCTAATTCAATGAGCTGATCAGCATTTGTAATGTGAGTTGTAGTATTTTTCAGGATCATGTCACAGATTTATCAGTTCAGACTCTATTATAGTTAGAAGAGGGAAAGAAAAAACATCTTTATAAATATATTGTGGAGTTTTGCTGAGAGAAGAAGACAAAGTTTTGGGAAAATTTTTCTTTTCATTAACCCCTACCTCACATGCTAACAGGGACATCAGTGCTGCCAGCATTTTTTTCCTTCAAAAATTTTCTCTCTCCTTCTTTCAGAAGAGTAATTTTTGAGGCAACTGACAGCTCTGTCATTTTACTCACACCTCTAAATTTCTCTTTCTGTTGTCACTCACCAGTCACTGTATCTTGATGATCATGATTGATGACAAAATATATGAGAATTGTAAAAAGGGCATTGAACATTGTATCTAAAACAATCATTTCATGCTCTTACTTCTTAAGTACAGTAAAAAGTTAGAACAACACCTGTTTACCTGTAGGTCTTAACCCTTATTTTTTGCATTTTATAGAATGGCGTAGATATATCTCTGGAGGTATTTGTAAATATCTATGAATATTTTTTTAAGCATCCTTAAAAGTTGTTTGCACATTTAGTTTGTTCAGTACTTATGATATTTTGCCAATATTTTACTGTTTTTCAAACTTCCTTTTAAATTGCTAACTTCCCATCAGACTCCAGGGCTTAAATGACAAGTAAGGAGCTGAGAGAAATAGCAAAGGGAATTTGAGTCATATTTTCTTTGAAAGAGCTTTATGTAGTTTTGGAAAGTAAAACATGTCAGTAAATAAAATACATATTTGGGGAAGGAGAAATGGCTATTGGGCTTTCATGTCTTCAAAATTTCTATACAGAAGAGAAGAAAAAACATCAAAGAAAGCATTTTTTTTCCTGTACATCCTAGCATGAAATATATTATAAATTATTTCAGAAAAAGTAAGAAACCAAGCTCTAGGAGTCTGAGTGTTGTTCAATGGCCATTGGATTTGTCCATATATATGAAGTAATTGCCTATTGAACTTTAAAAATCAGCATATTCCAATAGCTGCTGTGTGTGCCTGTAAAACAGCATTATGCCTGTAAAACAGCATTATTTGAGGCTGAATAAATGCCACTTGCACTCCACTGTCCACTACTATGGACAGAGTCTTGTTTCCTTACAGGCATTTATATACAGAACTTCTGCATTTGGGTTTCTTTACAGCTATGAGTCAAAAATGCTATTTTTGCTATATATGATGGCTAGTTACATGAGAGTTCAGCTTGTTTTTTAAGTGATTGTTAGTGGCAGAAGTATGTAGGCAAATTGTTCAACATGAATATAGTCATACCATGAAAAAAAAAAAAGTCCTGCTCTGCATAAAACTTATTCTGAGAAAGGAACTGATATAAGCTGCACCCACAAAAGAGCTGTACCTCTTACTGATACAGGCTGTGTGTCCAGAAGGAGGCTGACTCGGGGTGATGTTCTGCCAGCTAGACTGGCAGACCTTGCTATATCTGGGTCGTGTATCAGGTGACCCATCAAGCTACCCACCAGAGTGCAGTAACTTTTACAGGTGGGTCCTGTGGAGACTGGTGCTGTCAAGGGAGGCACCTTCTAGATGGCAGTTGTGGTCTAGGATTTTCAGAAGGCTCAGAGATATTTACCTACTCCTTTAGGGATGGGAAGTGAAGATACTGGAGAGAAGCCAGCAGATTCCAGTAAATTGTTTTGAAGAATGCCGCTAAGTGAAGGAGTAGAGATTCATCTTTTCAATTTGGAGTAGGTCTTAAAAGTGTGTCTTACCACAGATTTAAAACGTGGTCTGCTGTTTCCATGAAACAACTTGAAAACCTTGTCTTTGCCCCTTGTTTGACATGGACTTTGTCCACAGTCCTAGTCATAGATTCCTTGCTGTTCCTGCAAAGGGAATGTGTTGTAGCAGGTACTTTGTTCATGGTGTAATGGGTCTTTAAGCTTTCTCTGGTTTCAGTTCCTATTCTGACTGCAAATGGCATGAGTTTATGAAACTTGTGTGGTGAGGTTGGATAATAACTTTATCTGCAAGACAATATGAAATTATATTCTACTTTTAATAGCACATGTGCATCCCATCTGGATTGGGCTGGGCTATAACACTAAGGACTGAATTGTGTGTATTCCAGGCTAAAAAAATGTGGGGCTGCAGTAAAATCCTATTGGTTTTAGGTTCTTAACTTATTTGCTTGGGATTGTTTGAAGAAACGCAAAAAAAAAAAAAAAACAAAAAAACCAAAACCCATAAAACAAAATACCAACAAAAAACCCCTATCTTCAAAGGACCTTGCTGAGTTTCTAAACAAGTCCACTACTTTTTTTGAGCCTGCAAGGTGGCATTTTATTTCAAAATAAAGTAGTTAAATTTAAGTAATGCTAACATCACTAATGACAAAAATACAGTAAAAAAAAAAAGAAAAAAAGAGGCTATTGAGTGGCTACAAAAGGTGAATCTAAGACAAATGAATCACTTGAAGCTCTTTGGCACAAAAATTTCTGACCAAGTTGTTTAATGACTTTAACAGAAATGTTGGGGAGAAGGAGGTTTGGTTTCGATCACTATTTGATTTTATACAAAAAATGCAGAAATCTCTTTTGATGTTCATTTTTTGAACATGGAATCATGGGAAATATTTTGTTTTCCCTGAGAGTCAAGGCAATGTATTTATTTCAAGTTTTATTAAATGAGTTATAAATTTTCCTAGCAATTTACTCATAGCTCAAGAGGTTTAATTTGCATGTGTTGCCTTTTACAATATGCTTTTCGTAATGTTGCAGATGCTTCTTCCCTAGCTTCAGTAAACAACAGGCAGTTGGCCAGGTTTTTGACTGAACGTTTGCCAACTCTGAGAAATATTAGTTAACTCTCTAGCGACCACTGAATGATTTTTAGCTGACTTTATCCAAAAGAATCTGTGAAGTTAAAAAATTATAGAAAGTAAAAAAATAAGATAAAGAACAAGTAATTTGCTGGACTAAGCACAGGAAAAGAGATTTATTTCTGCATTTTAATAATTTCAGTGTTTCTTTTTTTTTAAAGCTTGTGTTTAAAAATTGGTTGTTTTCAGAAATTTAATTAAAAATTGCTGATGGGGATGATAATAGTAAACACTTCTCCCTTCAGATTAGTGAGGATTCTTTATTCTTGTCAATGTTCAAATACAATTAGGTTTATCCCTACTGTTTGCTTTCATTTAGAAAAGCCTGTAAGGACAGTTTTCTTCTTCAACATAGTAATCCAGACTGTAGCAGGGGTGTTTTGCAGGTGGGATGGCAAATTGTTTCATGAGCAGTGGAGGTAAAGAATTCTGGTTTCTGGCAGATCTAGGCTGTATTGTAGACGATGTAGTAGAGCTCAGCTCCCATCTCTGTGCCATCTATGATGCTTTCAGCTTCCTTCCAAGTTTCTTTTGTGTTTTAGTGCTGTCTCTTGAGCAATTCCTGTCATATTCTCTTCTGGTCTGGAGCTACCTCATGCTTGTTCAGTTACAGCCAGTGCAGTGGGTAGTGACCCAATCTGCATTTCTTCCTGTTAGTGAGAGATCCAGTAGTGTTTCTTTCATTCAGCCTCTCATCCTCATGGTGTTTCTAGGAATTTAAGGTGATTTCAGACTTGCTTAAAATTTACTAATTTATCCCAAAGCTATGGTACAGAAGACATATGCAAGAATGGTTTGTCAGCCTGCTTACAAAAGGAAATGAGACCAGCCATGAATAAGAAAGAAATGTCAAACATCTTGTTGAATGATGTGCTCTTGGAAATAATTACAGGCAGTCCCATGATTAAATGCTGTCAGTGTAAGTGGGGCAACAGGACAGACTGAAGGAATGAGCGGAGTATGAATTACCTGACTTGACACTCAGTGCTCTTGGGAAACCTGTATCTCTGGGTCTGTGAGCACACTTGGGATAACTATTTTGAACAGATGATCATAAATGGAGCATGGTGCAACAGTCATATGAAATGGGATGATGTTAAAGGTGGAAAATTCTGAATCCTTTTCATATATATCCAGGTTACTCAAGGCTCACTCTGGGTATCTAAGCTTGTATTTTTATTGCTGCTAATTTTTGCTCCACAAATGCTCTAATGATGTGTGGCTAGCTTTGGGCTGAAATTAAATACAGTGAAGATAACACAACATCAACCATGCCTGATCTACTGCTTTCTACCTCAGATTCATTTAATCATATTACCCCTCCCAGAGAATTCCTTGTTTGTGCAGAAGTAGTGCACTCAATACCATAAGGATGTAATGGACTAGAAGAACTGAAATACTCTGAACAATAGATGATTGTTTGTACACACCCTTCCAAACTTCTTTTGAAGCTCTGAGGCAAAACATTGTCTATCTAAAGAAAAAAACCTGTGATTTTATAAGCTTAGTGTGTGAAAAGTTACCTTACATTTTCTCAAGCAAATTTCAAATGAGGCTCAAGTGGTTTTACTGTTGGGATCCAGAGAAGATGAGTATCAGGTGGTTTGTTCTGTCTTCCTTACTGGAAACATGGTGTGTGCCGTGTGATGTCATAAACTGATGTCTTAGTGTGTCCGGCAGGAATTATTGTGCCCTTTTACTTTGCTAACAAATAGCACCTATGACCCATTGAATTTCACTTAGACTGGATGAATCTGTTTTCCCCAACATTTCTCATTTTTTGCTTCCCTCTGTCTTTTCCCTTAAATGATACTGGGGAGGGAGGAGTGTTGCCTAGCAACCAGTCGGAAATGGTCAATACAGCATAAATATTAAACCTTTCCTGCCATGGTGAGAAAATGGAAAAGTGTTTTTCTTTTTCCTTGGGAAAGTTGTGGCAAAACTGTAACTCATCCTTTTTGATAAACAGGACAAAATTGGTACCTCAGTTTCTCTGGAACTCCTGTACATGGAGAAGGAGACTTTTTCTTCACCAGTAAATAAGAGGATGCTCGTGCAGAGCCCATGAACCCCAGTGTAATATCTTGTTTGGGAGTGTTTGTGTGTGTCTGGTTTGGGCTTCTGTTGGGGGTTTCTTTAAAAATTGTGTTAGAGCCTAAAACTGTTAGTTTGGAGTTTGACTCTAACTCAGTCATATATTATCACCAAACTACAGTTATAAATGATTTTTCTTTTTGGTCTAAATGTTTTTCATGTGCTTTATAATTTTTAGATGGAAGGCAGTAGAAAGTACAGTGCATTACTACTTTTCGTTCTACTGCAAAAATTATGTAAGAATTATAAAATCCATATTGTTTAATGATTGTGCTGGAGGGAGAAAATATGTCATCACACATTGTTTGAAAAAGAAGTGTTTGTTAATTTGAATGAATGTCTGGTTTCAGTAAGACATTTATATAATACTCATGAAATCCAGTCTTAAGAGAAGTAGAGAGACGTGAAACTATAGGTAGCCACTGTGATCTGCTTAAAGAAAGCAACTGAAAGTGCACTCCTGCAGTTTGCATTTATTTAATCAGAGGCTGGAAGACTCAGTGAAGTCTGTGCTTATGTTTACTTTGACACCAAACATTTTGTGCCCCGTAAGCTCAGGAAAGTGTGTGAGCATTAAAATACCTTGCCAAAGATAATTTATTAATCATTTAAGCACAGCAGTGGAAGCCTGGCCCCTGGCTCTGTGTCCCCATTGCCCAGCCAATGCTTCTTCATTCAGGCAGCTTCACACCATCTGGGGCTGTCTGCCCCACGGATGTCCATGGGTTGTTGATCTCAAGCATTACTGGTTGCCAGGATTGTAAGCTAGAAAATAATTGGAAAAAACATGTTGATCTGGTAGCTCCAAATTTTACTGGAAGTTGTTCGTGTTTCAACTGTGTTTATTGAAATTATATGTGCAATCATATACCAATCATTTCATAACTAAGAAAAGAGAATACTTCAGGTTTTTCAATAGTATTTTCTCGAAAAGCAGCCTGTATGAATTTTGATTGATATGACACTTTAGAACTATAACTAAAACTGTATTTGTTACAAGTGAATGACCACTGAATCCATTTCTTTAGTATATATTTCTTTAGACTTGCATCATTAATATTCAAAGGGGAATGTCTTTTACATTGTGCTGCAGTTTATACTAATGTGGGTTCATTTGGTTTCATGTTATTAAATCACTCTTTTCTATTGAAAAGATAAAATGAAGTCGCATTGTTCATGTGCTCTGTGGAACTGTAGCAATGTGCAGTTTGGTACCTACTGCATTTCCAAAGCAATAAATACATGAATAAAAAATCAAA
This sequence comes from Pyrgilauda ruficollis, assembly GCF_017590135.1. Taxonomy (NCBI): domain Eukaryota; kingdom Metazoa; phylum Chordata; class Aves; order Passeriformes; family Passeridae; genus Pyrgilauda; species Pyrgilauda ruficollis. The sequence goes on along the minus strand of NW_024509210.1, from coordinate 10,328,232 downwards.
GGTAGTAGGCAGGATTTTGCTTTGATTTCCACAGACACAGCATGCCATTGTTATAAAAGAAATCTAATAGGTAGATAAAAATTTGCTTGTATTTGCCAGCTGTTTTTAATGCAACAGCTAGTGCAGTCTGCATTATTTTTAGGATGATCAGAAGGTGCAAACCCACTTCTTTACTTAAAATTAATGTCTCTATTAGAGCTAAATTGAATCTTACTGCATAAAACACTTCTAAAACTATTTTCTGTGTATAAAACTTCAAGTATTTGGCTCAGGCTCTATGTTTCACTGAAAATCTTATTATAACCATCAACACTTTTAAAAAGAACAAATGCATGCCATTTAGAATTCCCCTCTGCTTCCATCTCAGACATATCAATGTTTATCTGGATATATCTGACTCTTCTCTTTGAAGCAATTGCTTAATAATTAGAAATTTAGAACATACGTGGCTTTATGATGGCTTTGTTGACTTAAATTCTCTAACGGCTTTGCTTAAGAAAAATTCATGGGCAGCCTGAATTCTACCTAGGAGCCCATTTACAGCATTTCTGTTTGTCTGTGTCTGTTTGTTCAGAGGAAAGTTGCCAGAAAGAAATTCAGCCCTCATTGCTGCCTCCTTTGATAACTATCAGTGTCTTGCTTTTGAACTGGAAAGTTCATATTTTTCTCTAGCATTAAGATAGTATTTCCCTATAAACCTTATATTTGAAAATGGTTGATAGATGGGTATATGGTGTCTGTACTGAAACCATAGCTTATTTTAAAAATGAAAAGGTTTCTTTGTACCCTTCCAAATAAATATATGAGCTGCAATGTAATTCTCTCTTCTTTGGTTGCATTTGCAAAATATCTATAATTAATCCTAAAGAGGGAAAAAACCAAACAACTCCTTGCCACAAAAAGGCTTTCAATATCGACTACTTTTAAAACTAGGGATTCACCTGTCTTCTTAGTAAGAATTTGTTTGGAAAATGGCATTTTCCAAAAATACTATTGTCAAGTATATCATTACAGAGTTGGCTGATATACTTTGCTCTTAATATTTTAATCTTGGAAAACTTAAATGTATATATTTATCATAATAAATTTCAGCAAACTCTTGAATCTAATAGCAATGCAGTATTTTTCATGTCTCTATAAATTAGTTTTATAAAGTTTTCTAGCTCCTCATTCTCAATTTGTATCAATATTTTAGTCTGTTTTTAGTTTGTTTACATGCCAACATTTATCAACAATGATGCTGGAAAATGTGCCACCTTTATCAATGCCTTGGTTTATTTTGGTTTATGGTGTGTTTTCTGTTTCTATTTTAAATCTTGTATCTTTGCTCTCACTTGTGTAATGCAGTCTCTTTAGCGCTTTGAATAAGAAGTGATTGTTTGGAGACTCCATATGTACTACTAAAGGGTCAACAGTGAAAGAAAAAAAACTTAAATATGGTAGAGAAAATGGTTGTGTCTTGATTTCATGTGTTTCCTGCATTGATTAGTGTTGAACTGCTGTCAAGAGCTCAGTCCTCTGCAAGCACACGCTGTGTCAGGCGATGGGAGCTTACTGTTCCTACTATTATTTTTTTAAAGGCTCTCAGTGGTTGATTAGATGATTTTAATGCTTGATGTAAAGCTGCACACATGACGTAGGTTATTCTGAAACCATTATATCCAGTTCTGTAGGCAAGCATTTAGATATTCCGGTAACTTCTGGATCTAAAGCAACAGGTGTGAAGCAGCTAGCAGAGTCAGAGAGCTGTGCTAGGCTGAACTGCCTCGGCAGTGGAGGCTTCACTCATGGAGTGCAGGAAAAGAGAGACATGTAGGTCCTGTAAGTTTGTGCTTCACAAGACCTACCCCCCCTTGCAGGGAGGTGGTGAGAACCTGATGGTCCTGCTGCTTTAACAAGTACTGTCATTTGTCACTGTCTTGACATACATATTTCTGCTTGAGGGACACAAGAGAAAGAAGGCATTAGCATCTTTCCTGCAGGAAGAGCGTTGTTGCTTTTTGCAGGTTGGGAAGCATACATTTTGGTTTTGCCATTGAAAAAAACTCTTCCTGTTAATTAGGCAGGCATTGCTTGAATGAGAGAGCTGAGAATTGAGCTTTGTATGCTTTTTGTGGAGCAGCTTTTATTGACCACTCTTTCCACTGTAATAGGTATTTATAATGAGAAATAGTAATATTGCTGAAACTTCAGGAGATAGTCTTTGTGAGTGAGGAGATCAGAGTTAAAACAAGATGCCTGGGCTTGCTTTTTCACTGGTACAGCTGCAAATGGGATGCTGAATTTAAAGTTGGGTTTTAAAAGACATATTGAAGTGAGAAGAATGGACACTAAGAGCTTCCTTGACATCTGCTGTCAGTAGAACAACAAAATACATTCGATAAGGTTGCAGAGACAGTCTTTGGAGATGTTAACGTCTGCAAATACTTCATTTCCAAAGAGATTTAGAAGGGTATGGCCTAATGCACAGCCAGTTAACAGCATGTTATGTTACAATTCTACAGATTGTAATGCTTGGAAAATTATGGTGAGCTAGTTCTGAGCACTTATTCTAGCTGTAAAGATACAAAACTAAGTTAAAACATCAGTTAGTTTTTTACTGAGTTTTAAGCTGAGTTATATATCTTAGACCTTTCCAGCTGTAAAGGGAAGGACAGCCCTATCCACTCCTGCTGAGGTTGTCTCATTTCATGCCTCTTGTCCAGAAACTGGGGTTTTTAAGGCTCCTCACGTAGATGTTTTTGGAAAACTTTTATATTGTTTTGGCATTTTCTCAATTTATAGAGAATATGTAGTAGTAGACTGAAAAAGGCTGAGCACAGAAAAAAAAATCAGTCATAAAACAAATAAATGAAAGAATGCATAAAGTACCATGGGATTTTTGCCAGGAATGAGAAAAAAAAAATGAAAGTCTGGGGCAATTAGAGATGTTTTGTCTGAAGCTCATATTGGTCAGGTAACTAAACATGGGGGGGAAAAAACCTCTAAGAGCACTCCTCCAACTGTATGCATAATTTCATGTTATAAATGCAAGAATATATGAAGTCACAGATGCTAAGGCACCTTGCTTCTTCCCCTGCTTTCCACAAGTCTTGTCAGTAATACTGTTGTGCTGCTCTGATTATGACTTACAGGGCATGCAGTGGTGAGTGACCAATGTTTAAACATTCATTCAATATTAGCATGTATAAGAAATGTAGGATACTTTCATTAATTGGATGAGGGTTATATGTGTTTCATTTAAAAGCTGCAGTGATCACTAATGGAATGACCTCGAAGTCATTATCTGTTAAGAAGCAGGAGAAAAGATTGTTCTTCATGTTCAGTTGTATTTGCCATTACTTGTGAATATAATTTCCAGATAAAATATAGTTTTAGCTCTCTAACTACTCTAAGCTAAGGTTGGATGGAATAAATTCTTTCAGCTATCGTTTAATTTTGTTGCACTGACTCTAAATAGCACTTCTTTTTGGCCAGCTTTATTTATAAGCTGGGGTTTTCAAATGAAGAGCACTGAATACTGTTTCTTATTTAATATTTTACTCCTTTTGTGTCTTCTTTAAATTTTCATAGTCTTTACAAAGACAGTGTAGACAGGAAGGCTGCAAATATTTCAGATACTCACAAGTCCACCAATTGGTATTACAAAGATACAGTCTGCTCTACAAGCCAGGTGGTTCAGAGCACAATTCCTTTGGGATTTACGTTTTGTCATTAGGTCACTAAGATTTTCCGTTTTATTTCCCCCTTGCCCTTGCTGACATGCAGATCTTCTTGCTCTTGGGAGACCAGGCTAGTTGGTCTGATTCACATCATTTTATTTGACTACCACTCTTGAGATTGTCTCTCAGCAATCTCAGAACTGAATGTGCACAGAAGAAAAAGTTTAAAATTTACTATTTTAGTAATAGAAGTTATTTATTGCCTTCTATCTTAGAAAGTTTTCTTCAAACAAGGATGAGTAGCAACATTGTATGACTCAGCTAATGATGTGCATATTATCGACTTCTGCTGAAAGTGATAGAAGTTGATGTTGATTTCAGGAATTTCCTGAACAGCAGTTGTATTACCTGGTATCTGGATAAAGTCTTGAGGCCTAGCAAAGTTTTATCTTGACAATTTTTCTGTTCTGATTGAATCAAGAGTATCTTTGGTTTGACTTTCACTTTATAAGTCATGAGCTCACAGAGCCAGCCCTTGTGAGCTGGGAGGAAGCAGAAGGCACCGTGAAGGGGGCGAGCTGTTGGTCCAGGAGACAGACAATGAGCATGATGTGCTAACAGAGCAGAGACTGCTTCTGCTTCTCTTCAGTAAAATCCTGATTTTTCAGGATAGTAATGGTGCTTTCCAAGAGCAGAGGACTGAAATACAGTATGCATAAAAAGCTCTACTCTGTCTCTTTATGTCAGTTTTTATCTATCTCACATAATGTGTTAGGTAGAAGTAACACGTACAGGAGTTTTAAAGAGAAAAAAAATATCCCGGATGTCTACTCAGATTGGTGGTGCATGTAGCTTATTTAGAAGATTTTGTAGGTTGCATTGAATCAGTTGACCAAAGCAAAAGGTAATAAATGTATTCAGCTAGTAAGTATTTAAAGAGGAAGAAAGAAAAATGTTCTTTTCTGAAGGAACAGGAATTAGATGAGTGATGAGAAAGATTTTCATGTATGAAATGGAAGCACCAAGACAGATTTATTTTTTAAAAATTCCGCATTTATTGTTTGGATAGGTTTTTCCACTGAGATCATAGAAAATCCAGGACAGCCTCTCTTGGGTGAGCCTTCCTTTATGTGGTATCATACTTAGTTTCATTCTCGTTTAATATCTAAATTTCCCCTTTGTCACCCTAATAACTGGGCATTTATTACTGGTGTTGACAGAAGAGGGGAGGTGGATGAAATATTTCAGGTGAGTCATCTGATCTAATTTGGAAAGGTTTCTGTGAGGAAAGAACAACTTTTGATTTATAAGAGAAGGTTGTCTGTTATAAAGATATACATGTTGGAATTTATTATCAAGAATCTGCTTTTAATTTTAGAGATTGTTTACCTAAACTACTATGTGTCAGAGCTCAGGACAAATTTCTACTTAGCATTTAATTTTAGATACTTGCCATGGTGGACAGTAAAAAATGGGTCCCCAGAATTCGTGGCATCATTATGAATCTTACCTTCTGGCAGCCCCTGCCTGCAGTTTGTCTTTGAAATCTCCTTGATGCTTGTTAACCCTGCTCTGACATGTAACAGCTCCCGTTTATTTATTGGACTTTGCTCATTTATGGAAAAGTACAGGAATTATTAATGGTTTAGTATCTATTGATGTATTACTTGGGTGGAATTCAAATTCTAGTATTTATGGTAAACCCCTTTATAATGAAATGAGCATAGAAACAAGAAGGCTCATTCTTAAGGTTAAGTGTCTTTTGCTATATGAACAATTGTCTGTAAAATATTGTTATACCAGCTTTTTATTTATAGCAATAAATTAGAAATAAGGACTTTATGTATGAAGGGAAAGGATTAAGAATATTTGTGTAGATGACAAAGAATAAATAACCTGATTCAATGAACCATATATTGGGTACATTGTCATGGACTCTGGTTTTCTGTAGGAAGCTGATACATCTCTGCATCCTGCAGTGAGCTCTGGGCTCATGTGCTGATAAGCAAGTGTGAGTGCTTCTATGTCAAAGCTGAATGCCCAAAAGATGAAACCAATGCTGGGAAATGCGACTCTTCTATGATTTGGCTGTGATCTTGAGGGCTTAATTTTGTTCGAGCTTCCCTGGTGTAGTGCAGGAGGAATTTTATTCTCTTGTGCTGTGTAAACCCCAGGTTTCTTCTTTCCTTGAGGGAAGCATATGGAGCCTTGGGTTTTGATTTGCATAGATGGCATGTTTTTCTTTTAAGATTATAATATGGAACATAATGACAGTACTAGGTTCAAAACAAAGGTCCATACAGCTCAATACTTTGTCTCTGACAGTGGCCAGCAGTGGAAGAGAAGAGAACAAAACCAGGGAAATCTATAACAGTACTTACTGTATGTTTTCAGTGATTTGCAGGGACTGGGTGAGAGAGAGGCATTAGTGCATTTGAAAGACATCCTATTTATATGAGCACTGTACAAAAAAAATCAAGCAGTGAGCAGTTGTGGTGTATGTAATAGATGGGAAAGAACAGCGATAGCTGTGTGAAGCCGAGTGGATGAATGTTGTAGAGTTTATAAATCAAGTGACGATGGGATCAATTCTGTGTAATGTAAATAGCACTACAGCTTTTGTTCCTTTGGCTGAACTTTTCCCGCTGTATGGAACATGCAAGTGAAGGGCTTTAAAGGTAATGGTATTTCTCTATTTTTATAACTTTCTTTTGGGTAGTGTTTTATTCCATGAAATATTAATGTTGAAAATATTCATCATCAATGCTAAGTATGAAAAATAGTAATCAAATTCCATGGTTCTTCATATAAGCCTATCCATCACAAAGCATGCCCTATGGCTATATATCAATTTTAAGCATTAAAGTTACACAGTATTATCTTAGCATTAGGTTAACTGTCAAATAAAAATAAAAATTAATAAGCTGGAAAAAAGAAAGAAGAAGAGACATTCCTCATTTAAAATCCTCAACTGATCTGGCATAATTGAAATATCTTTTAGCAGAAATGTTAGCCTTAATTCAGATAAGACTCAGCTCTCAATAGCATTTTTATGGTAGTCCAATATCCAATAATTCCTGGGGTACAAAACTACCTGGTATAAAAGTTGATAAGGTCCAGGCTTCCTCCTTGCATCTCATTGACAAGAAGCATATGTTTAGAATTAAAGAAGGTCCAGGCAAGCTTTCAATATTGAGATGTCTGTTTGAAGAGACTGATGAGCTTTAGTCCATGTAGTCCCCAGTTTTCAAACTTTTGCTGCCATTTTTCTCACAGTCCTTCTGAGACATTGTGGAGTTTGGGCATTTGGCTTCGGCATTTAAAAAAAAAAAAAAGTGGAGAACTGAACACTGATTTTATTTTTCAGTTTAATAACTGATAGATTTTTGTCTGATTAAATACATGTATAGGACACGTATAGGTGGATTATAGCTTTCTTTCTCTTTTCTTCCCTGCTCCCACCCTCCTGCCTCCTATTCTTTAGATACCCCAGATAACCTATTTAGTCTCTGAAAGTACCAGAGTAATAGAATATTGTTGTTGCATTCTCATTTGCTTTGATTTAGTTGAACGTTATATGGGAAATAATATCCTTAATGTTTTTTCCTAAAATTAAACATGTCTAAGGAAAGAAATTGTGCAAATTCCACCTCATATTTTATTTGAAATACTAAAGACATATGTATTTCTTTGATATGACTTGTCTTAACATGAATCCAATGCAAGGAAATATTTTTAATGAATTAAACTTTTATTTTCCAAGCCTTATGCAGAGCCAGCCTCTTTTCACCAGTGTTGACTCTGCATTGTTCTAAATTGTTTTTTTTTGTCACCAGAGTTCTTCTGCATATAACTACAGTGTATTTGTATGGCACCCAAGTCAGTGTGTAGCATTTTTCTTTCTATTGTTTGTATTTATTTATTTTATATTTACTGAATGGGTCTGGCCTGTAATGAGATTATTGGCGATAAAATTGTAGTCTTCATGAAGTTTGCACTTCTGTGAATTCAGATTCAGAGTACAAAATTCTAGTGAAGCAAATAAAAACCCTCCACTTGGTTCACTCTGACATTAAAATATCCTTTGATGGTGATGTTTTTGCTGGAAGTCAGATTTAAGCTGCAAAATAAAGCAGCTGTGCTGAGTAAGTTACGTTTTGATCTCGTTTCTGCAATATCTGTCTTAGTTAAACAGGTTTTAATATTGCAAATACATTTCAATATATACCAGAAACAATTTTCTCCTTGCTACAAAAGGAACCTATTGGTGTTGTTAACATAGAATATTCCTTTTGCTGCTTCCACTATTTGTTCTCTGTTTTGCTTTAAGGTATGAGAGAAATTTGATTTTCTGTCCAGGGAGCTGATGAACAGAAATTAAAATGGTTTCTTCCCATCTCTAATTTAAAACAGAAAGTGAGCTAAAAATATTTTTCTTGATGTACTGTGAGCTTGATCAGTAAGCAAATATTTCTGTTATGGTATCAATCAGAGAATGGGCACGAAAAACACTTTGTCTGCTGGTCATGGGATGCAGGTGAGATAGGAGTGACATTATATCATAGTGCACTGAGAGACAACCAGGTGAAGCATTTTGTTGGTAGTTCTGAAAAAGCTATGAAATATGAATATCACTGCTAAATAAGTTCTTTAACCTTGCACCATAAATGCTTAAGATTTTGTTCTTTTCAAGTGGGATGACAAAAGACCAAAAACATTTCTAATACAAATGTCTAATGCATTACTGTCATAAATGTTCTCTCAATGTGTATATATAGAAAGAGAACAATGGGCTGCAAGGTACTGCATATTCTGATCAAATTCCCCTACCAGCTGAATAAGTGATCTGAAAAGCACCTGTTTCAGGCCTAGAATCTGTATAATCATGTTCAATTTTTGATCACTGTCGAAGCTGGCTGTTGGTTTGTTTGTAATTCCTATGTGAATGTTTTATATTGGCAGAGGTCTTTAATAAGACGTTGCTAATTTGCCTTTCCCAAGCGTTAATTGTGTAATAGGCATAATTTAGCATGATAAAAATTTGGCAAAATCCCATAAAGCAAAAGAAATAAATGACTAATTTTCACTGTTCTGAAAGACTAGAGGATAACTCACAGTTATGTAGCTCTGTGCCAGTGCAGGTGAGCAAAAAGTTGATGACATTTGTTGCTGCTAATATTTTTAGGTGAGTAATGACCCTTTATCAGATATTTTTAGGATGGGAATGTAAGTAAAGACAGCACGTGAACTGCATTTTTGATGAAAATAATGTACATTAGTTTGAAAGAGATGTTACTGCGTCTGACATCTGTTTGTGCATCTGACAGCTCAAAAATAACTGTGCAGTTATGGACTTGTACCTGAGATTTTCCCTGTATAAAAAATATGAATTTGCAGAAGTAATGAAATAAAAAGAAAAGACTACTAAAACTTTTCAGTGGAGTGGCCTTACCTATAAACATATATTGAATTTGGTCACATTAATAAATGTAATAAATGTATGCAATATTTGTAATAAAAGTTTGAGTATAGCATTTTCTGAAACTAATTCCAGCATGGATTCTTATGTAAAATACAGTATGGCTTTTGTCTTGATTTGAACAACTAAACCATACCCAATAAAAAAACCTCAGCAGTGAAGAGAGCTCCCAACTCTGTTCTGGTAAGAACATACTTTTTATTCCCAGTCTGGGGTTGGATAGCTTCAGTCTCCAAGTATTCCCAGTCTTGTTACATGGTCTGTTGGATTGCAGACTCCATTACTGAAATTTTCTACCGGTGTTCACTCGTGAAACTGGCTGTTTTTAAGTCATGCTTTTTATTTATTGTTCTAATGTTGAAACTCAGCGATTTCCTTGGGTTCTGATGTAAGATGCTGTTTTAAATTTAAATATACTCTTTTAGTTTATCAGCCTTATCTAATTAGCCTTATTAGCAGTACCTCTGTAAAAGATTGTTTCCTCGCTCCCCAATGTTCCTTTACACCCAGTCATCTTATGATCCTTTCAGTGTTGTTTTCTAAAACTAGTTTATTGTCTCTTGTGGTTCTGAGCTCTTTTCAGAGGTTTGGAAGGTCTCCACACGCTGTTCAGTCGTGTCCTGTGCTACTACAAGAATGAGTTTTCATTAAAGAACATTGTAAAATAAATTGTTTGCTTTTTGCTTTTCAAAAGGGGTGTTATGGAGCAGGAAACGCTTCACACAACTGTGCTGATAAGTGCTGTGAGACTCAGAAAAACCCAGGATAGGAGCAGACAGAGATTATCTTAACTTTATGTTAGAATGGGCAAAAATAAGAAAATAGCATGCAAGCTATTAATTTGTGTAGAAAGGACTTCAGAGCTCTGTCTTTATAACAGTTCAGTTAAACAGAGACATTTACAGCTGATAGGTGGCTTCACAAAGGGTGACTACATTATGCAGTTTGGTACAGAGTTATATGGATAAGGGCATAGGAATGATAAGAACAGCTGTGGTTGATAAAAGGGTGTCCAGAAATGGTGAAGTAACTTGTTTCAGTGTCAGAACTAAATTAAAATGTACAGGAAATCTTAACTTCTGTCTAGTCTGTGCTGAAGCCATTCCTTAATGTTGTTTAAGATAATGTGGGGAGCTGTTTGAACTGAGAGGGATGATCCCAATGCTGTTTTAACCCATTAATATTAGACTAATCTAACCTTGTAATAGAATATCAACATTTAATATTCTGGTGTATAAGACTGAGCTAATCTTAGGTGCAGAAACTATTGGGTCTTGTGAAATGAGGGAGATGAATCATGAAAGCTCTGGAATCTTCTGAGCCATGTCAGTTGACAAAGGATGTGGGTTTTGCTCATCTCAAAGTAGGTAGCACAGCCTATATTCCCTTCAGGAGATTTTCCAATAATGGTTTATAGGGACTCTTTGGTGGTAAAATTAGGAACATGTTTAAGCAGAAAGACATAAAATAAATAGTTAGGCGATTCTAGACTATACATGAGAGTATCTCTAAGTATGACAGTGATAAAATGTATAGAACAAATGAGAACAGAATGATGTAATAGCAATTTTAGTAATGTCCTGAATCAATCCTACTTATCTACAGTATTCAGTGTGAATTCTACTTGCAACAGTGTTGTACCTGTTAGGCAGTTTCATAAAGGCACTATGTTTTTTATATAACATTTTGTCCCTTTAGAAATTATCATGACGCATGTCAGGAGCTTTCACACTGAAAAAAATATGTCACATTAGCTTCCAAGTTTCTGATTGTCTAAATAACACGGTAACTCAACATACAGCTGTCTGGCATTTTGACAGTACAATAACCCATAATTCTTTCTGCCACTCAACACTTCAAGGTTAGCATTTTGTAGTTTGCTCTCAAGGAGTATTCATTTAAATTTTCAAGAGGCAAAGAGTTGAATGCTGTCTTATACTGCTCTTTTGATTTATTTTTTATCTACTTTTCTACTGTATTAAATATTTTTAAACCATATATACATGTATTTTATTTTTAACCTGCAACTTTCCAGAAGGTAGGATGTTCATTTACATCTCTGTTTTTCAGAAACTGGGGGCAGTGAGTATTTACAGCAGAACTTGCTATAGCAGGAATTTGTCTTGCATCACAGGGAAGCCTCATCTCCTTTGGTATATTGCAGGGGACCGCAGATTGCTTAGATATTGAACAATTTTTTCACAGCAAACTGTGAAGTGGAACGGTGGCCTTTGGGAAGAGCTGCTTTCAGTTCCAACCTTTCATCTTGAGATTTTGAGTGAAACGGAAATTTTGAAATTCCTAATGAGGCATTTGAGCAAAGTTTTGTTTGTGAACTTAATATAGTTTAATCTTGTTCAGACTGGTTTGTAAATTAATTGATAATGTTGGGGAAATCATTCCTATAAATTCTTAGATACAGATTATTTTTCTAATAAGAGGAAGTTTCTGTTGAGAAAATGGGGGCTAGTAAGTAATGCCAAGTGTACACTAGAAATTTTAATATTGTAGATTTTTGGTGTAGATAAAATTTTAAGTATTTGGTGGAAGTTACTCCATATTTAAGTGTTCTGGCCTGCATTTGAGCATATCAGTGTGCATCTCCAAAGACCACCTGCCACTTCTGACTGAAATTCTTGGTGAAGAAAACACAGAAAGGTAACAGAGACTGAGCATATGTAATTTTTGGAACACTCCACCTTGGGCAAATTTTTAGGCTCATTTTCCCATTAATACAAACCTATATGTACACATTTGTTGTTCAGTGAAGACAGATATAAGGCCAGGAATTGTGTTGGTTTTTCACAGATGCACATATTAAAACTTGACCTAAACATGTCAGAACCTCAGAAACAGCAGTGCTACTGTCATTAATTTTATGGCTATTTTAAAATTAGTGTTGCAAGCTGCACCATGTGTATTTATTCTCATGATGATTACTGTATTGAAAAATATTTGTTTTAGAAAATAAATAGGTTTTGTATCCTGCAAGGGAATGAGATAAAATACAAATATAACATGATTTAGAATACAGGGAAATATTTTTTGTCATTGAACAAAACCCCCCAACCTTTCCATGCACTTGTGCCCCCCCACCCCCTAACAATCTCTGGCTATCAAGAATTAATTACAGCTTTTAAAGAATCAAACCCTCCATGTATTACCAGTGTGTGTGCATGTGCAGAGTATAAATATGTCCTAGAAATGTACAAGAATACATTAAGTGGATTTTTTTTTTCTTCAGTGCGCGATTACTTTTCGTAAGGTTCTGAGAGGAAAATAATTCAGTCCCTTAAGTCTTAGAAAAACAGGGTATTTTTTGAGCTCTTTAAAAGATCATTTTTACCAGGTTTTGACCAAAGAAATTCTCAGCATCATATCTGCAAAAAAATTGGATGAACTTAAGAACCATTTGAAATTCTCTATTGAGAAATAACCCAGCCTGGCAATATTACTGCAAGTTCCTCCCAAACACACACAAACTTTTATATGATCATTCCTTTTTTCTCTTTTGCTATTTTTCCTTTCACTCTGTGAGATAAGCTGGAAAAGAGAGGGAAAAGATTGTAGTGGTTAACTTAAGAAAAAATAAAATAAATCCTTAACTAGTAGTCCTAGTAACAGAAACTGAATACTGTTCCAAAATGTGCCTAAACACCTTGGTAAACATGTGACAGTTGTAAGAGAAGGCATCTGGGGGTTTCTCACTGAATTCTTGCTCAAGTGCAGTGTTTTAACTTCTCAAGGCATAAAAATACATCTCTGGCAAATGCCTTCTTCAAGGTGTAAACCCCAGCAGACAGTATGAAACATATCTTAATAGAGCTTTATTGTGTTCCTGTGCTTGTCCACCTTTGCTTTGTCTTTATCTCTTGCTGTCTCTTATTTGCTGAGTTCTTTTACTGTCATTCTCATAAGTTTTGATTGCTCTTTCTGTTGTTACTCTTTTAGACAGGCTTTCTCTCCCTCTAAATGCCTCTTTATCTTCTGGGGAACATCCTTTCTCCTTCAGAGTTTTCAGTTCTTTGAGTGATATTTGTACATGATAGAGAAAGCTCAAGACCTCGAGAGGATGTAAGTGGCTGTGACCTGCACACAATTTTAATTGTATGACAGCTGATAATCTGGGTATTGGGGCATTTGTCAAGGGGGACTAGAAATGTTGCTGTACAGCTGAGGAGTGTGCCTCTTATCAGGGCTCTGTTGATCACAGGGCTGCAGTAGAAGGCATGGAGACCCTGACTCGAGAGAGAGAGCTCTGTTGTGGCAGACACTGCAGGGCAGTGGCTGAAGCTGCTCAGCTGCATGGGGCTCCTTAAATAAATGGACTGAGAGAAAGGCCACAAGGTACAGGTGGGAGGGTGGCATAAGAGTATTGTGAGTCTTTTGAAAGGCCTCTTGCTTTTTGGATTTCTTACAAGACTTCTTTTTATTTCTGCATATGGAGGATGCCAAGTGTTTGTTTTTTTTCAGTTTGTGATGTTTTGCATAACTGACTCTTTCTATTTTTTGACTCCCTTATAAAATACTTTGCCTTCTATATGGCCACTTAAAATTCCACATTAAACAAAAATTGTCCACAAGTACAGCATTAAGAATGATGGAAAGATCAGGTGCCTGTTTTATCTCCTTCTGGGATTGTAGCTTGGAAATACTTTTGCTTAAAATTTTTGTTCGTAAGAATAATAACATGTTCCAAAGGGTGCACCTGATGCATTTATTCATCTCACCTGGCAAAACCTTCTATCCCATCAATATGTCATTGCCATTTTTATTTCAAATACCTCTCATGTGTTTAAAAGACCTTTGCCTACTATTCTTATACTGAACCTATATATTATTTAATTCTGTGGACCTGTCACATTGTGTCTTGGAAAACTGATTATGAAAGCTGTGACATAGTGTTTTGGGATGCACTTGGCTACCAAAAATAGGTTTAAAAAAATGTATGCCAGAAGAAAAACAAAAATTAAAAATTAATTAAAAATTAAAGGAAAGCATTGGATTCTGTGGATTATTAAAACATATCTAATTATATGTTTCCTGGATGCCTTTTGACTTATTAAAATAAAAATAAGATTGAAACAAAGCAAGCATTTAAGAATGTGCCTGCAGCTCCTGTTTTCCAAGTAATTGAATACAGGATTTCTTCTCTAACCCTGTTCCAGCAAGAATATGCACTGCTTAGGTATTCATTTCAGTGGCATTGACAATACTGACAATATAATTGACCTAAAAAGTTCTGGATTTCCTGTTAATGCACTTTAGAAACGTACATCAACTACAAAAAAATCATTTCTATCTACATTTCACTTGATTTCCATTTTCAAGAAAGGAGGTTTCATCATTATTATTCTATTTGAATAGCACTGATATCTTGAGAGATGGAAGGAGACTTCTATTGTATGCAGGAGTACTTTATTTCGATATTTTCTTTGTCTGATTATACATGATAAACACACATTAGTGACATTCCGTGCATGTTTTGAAGATAAATGGGATATCTCTTTAAACCATTCCTGACACTTCCTAACCTGTGGGCTTAATGGCATATTCTTTCTTTGATTCAATAATTTGTCTGTCAAAAAAGCTGTGCTGACATTCTCGTTGTTGTGGGACTGAAATGGAAAGAAATCTCTTATCTTTAAGATAATTTTTGAAAAATCGAGGAGAACATTTTAGGATAAAAATGTTTTAAAAATGATTTCAGTTGGAAAAAAAATGTAAGTGTTGACATTATACCAACTGCTAGATGGCAGGTGATAAAAGGAAGAATGTTATCTAAAACTGTAAGTCCCCTTGAATTAATTAGGGAATGTGTGAAATCTTAGAAATGAAGACAGTTTCTACTACTATGTCTTGCATAAGTGTTAGTTCTGTATAATAACTAGTAACTTTTTGTAAAAAAGGGCTATAGATGTTGCTAAGAGTCTGGTTTGCCAAACCTACGTAGCTTCTCTGTGTAAGGCAAATATTGCTATATGCATGTACAAAGAACATGTACTTGTGTATGTACATTGTCTGTGGATGTATTTGAATTTATATGAATATACTGGTGCATTGTCTATTAAAAATAATCTATTTGGCTCTATTTTATTTACAGAACTATTAGAGAGAGGAGTAATTCATAATGGCTATGCAGAACCTTTTCATTTTTCCTAGCACAATCTGGTGTAATGGGAAAGATAAACAGCATAAACTCTGCATGGAACAAAAACTGACCACAACTCTTCAGTTATATCTGATCAAGTAACATAGGACAATATTAGAGGCCAAAGGTTTGAACACTGTTATATGTTTGTGGTAGCTACTTTCCTGCTTTGTAAGTTTTCACTTACAAACCCTGTGAGCTGGCTCTGAGTTCCGTCTGCTGTGAATGCCAGAATTTTCTTACCTTTTTTTAAGGGTATGACAGATGTAGCAATCCTAGTATTTTTTGCTCTTAAAATATTATGCTTTTATTAGAGGTGGATTAGGCAATTGGCTTCACAAGAGAATTAGCTTATTCTGAGTGTTTCATTGAGTACTCAGGTCCTCCTTTCTTCGTTGTTTTCCCTGAGTTTCATTTTTGCCAGTGAGCACTCATCAGAGCTTTTTCCAGAGGATTTCTTAGAGCTACTGTCAAATGTGCCTCTGGCTGGATAGCTGGCTAACAGGGATTGATCTTGCACAGAGTGTCTGCCTTAATTTGTCTTTTCTGATTATTAGTCTTGTCCCCTTTACAATTGTAATTGTGAAAAGCTGACCTGGTGACTGTGGCCTATAAGTTACAATCTGAGGCTTAAGCTCCTTGTTCACAATATGCTTGCAAGGTCTAGAGAGCTCCAATGTGTTTTGAGATGCTTGTCACCACGGCAGACATCAGAAAACCTGGGTAGTTTAAATTCATCAGCCAACCAGCAGACCTGTTGCCACAATATGTGGAATTGATAGGAAAGGAGCAAAAGGGATGCCGACCTGTTGTGAAGAATTACCTCCTTTAAGGAATCCTTCTTTCCAGTATTCATAACAAGTAGAGTAATCACACTGTTAAGTAATTATGCTCAAAGGCAAAGAAAGAATACAGTTTCAGCAGATGACATAAACAAGATGAAACCTCTCCCTCAAATAGGCTTTACCCTCCAAATAACTGCCTGCGGCCGAAATGAAAAAACAGTCCTAACGAAGAAGGGGCTGTGTTGGTCTAAAGGAAACCAGTCAGAGAGCAGAACACAGATATGAACTTTGTTTACATGCTCAGAGTTTGAAACTTGTCTCTCCTGTAGCTGAAAGCACTATAAATTTTAGTCTGGTGCTCTCCAGATCACCTCTGACACCTATGGAGGGGAAGCCTTTTGCTCAGTCTCACTTGAAGAGCATGCCTTCATCCTGTGCTTGCAGGGTTGAACAGCAGATTTTGGGAAGTTCTAGGGATCAGCGGTTATGGAATCTAATAAAATAATTTTCAATATAGATGTATTTAGAAATCATGAGATGCATATTGCCAGCTTGGTAGTCTGGTAAAGGTTGGAAATGTCTGTCTCTACTCTGTAGCAGTGTCGTTCTGGAGTGTGAAGCTCACAGCTATGCTACCATGATCTCAATTAATCCTTTCCTTGTACCATGTGATCTATTTAAAATAGGAGAGTACTTTTAGGAAAAATATTAATTTAAGAGGAAAATATGGGTTTTCCTGGTAGCAGCACAGAATCTAAAACCTGCAGTAGTATGGGACTTCATTGGATGGTTCTGAAATTAGTCATAGACTTCTGGGGAAGCACAGTGTGGTATTTCCATACGCTGTGACTTTTCCTTCACAGTTCTTTTTCATCCAGATGGAATGAAGTCTAAGGTCTGAGTAGTTTTGGAAAGGGTGTTACAGATGTGATACCAGGGAAAAAGGTGGTAGCTTTTCTTCTTGACAGTGGTGAAACTTGCACCCAAGCTGAAAAATCGAATTCAGCAGGCTATCAGCATTAAGAAACACATGTTTACATTACTGATGTCTGACATCACAAATGTTAATCTTTAAACCTAGACTTCACAGTTAAGCAGCACAATTTGCTGTTAGATTAATTGGTTGAGAATTTTTTAATGACAGTATCTAAGGTTAGGGTTAATGTAAATGTTATTGTGAACTTACCTATTTTTAATCTGTTCTGTCTGAACCAGAACTGGTGGTGTTTAGTTACCATCATCATGAAATGGTAGCAGTTTGTATATTAATGCCCTGTGGAATGAGACAAAAGCTGTTGATCTGATTGCATATTAAACCTTAAGCTACTATTGCAACAGTGTTAAAAGATTCCATTGATGTGAAATGGCCTGCATAGGGTTGACTGATCTGTCTTTGCACGAACCAACTGGTGAAGCATTCAAATAAAATGATCACTCATAGATCCCTCAAAGAAGGAGTGGGGGAAAGGAGGGGGGGAGGAGGAGCTCCACACAATAAACAAAGCAAAAGCACTCAATCCTTTTCAAAGACTTATAAATATTTAATAATCATCTGTCTACAGCCAATCTAGAAAAAGAAATCTTCAACTTGACTATTTTAAAGGCCCAAACCTGAATTTTAATTGAGGTGGTTTCAAAGTTCACATTACTTAGTCTAGCTTTTCCTTGGAAGTAAAGGCAATATTTTCCTGGGATGGAATGGGAATCTTTCAGTATAACTGTAGGCTAATTTGGATTTTTGGTGGGGCAAAATAATGCTGCATGAAGACAGTATTTTTTGCTACTGAAAAAAAAACTGGTCACTTTCATTTTAACTGAAGGTAAATCTTGGCTGCTGAGACTATGTACAAAAATTGTTATGTGTGTATATATGTTGTTCTTTTTTTCCATGTGAAATAATATGACCTTTAACAACATTAACAAGTTTTTAAGAACAGCCTTTATTCTCCCAATCCCTTCTTCTAGGTTCTATCACTGAAGGCACCTGATTCAAGTGTCCCCTTGGATGAACCTCTCGTATCTCACACTAGCCAATTTTGACAGTCTAAGTGCTCAAATTGAGCCATTTTGTTCTCTGTAAAATAAACCCAGGCCCATTATATGTGATTTTTCATTCACACACCCCTCCCCTTCTCTTCATTTTCTTCCTTCTCTCCTTACTACAGCTCTGTGAATGTGGAGTTGCAACATTGTGAGGACCAGTGTTTTCACTCCAGGCATGTCAACTTCAATCTGCTGCGATTTGGTGTGAAATCTGTGCCATGGTGTGGGGCAGAAAGGTCAACCCCCCCATAATTGATGTTGCTTATTCATCTGCTTCCCGTGTATTTTTCTCTCCACACACTGGGCTTTGTTTGGATAAATTGTTTGAAGATTTACTGTAGTTCTTAAAGCCTGAGAAGCGGCTCCTGCTGTAAAACTTCAATGTCCCCGCTAGGCAGGAGGCTCAGCTAGGATGACACATAATGGCATTTAGACAGAAAGATCTTTTTCTCCCAAGACAAAACGTAGAGGACGTCATCTGGCATAACAATTAGGACAATTTTCAGACTAATTTACTATGGAATCGCTTTGTACACTCCCCTTGTACACTGGTATTTAATATGCTAATTGCTATTTAAACCTGAAATATTATTTTTAAAAATTCCTGGACTTCAGAAAATCAGTATATTGAATGGAGGGTAAGAACAGGATGGAAAGAAACAAAAACTTCTAATGAATGTGATTTTTACAATTGCACATAAGTACTTTTCAGATTATTAAGGAAAAACCTCAAAGGTCATAAAGAATCTGAATGTAGTAATTTATTGTGTTTTGGGTCATCTTACATTTGTTCTGCTTATGTTAGCAAATGGCATCATTAGAGGAAGGAAAAATACAAGGGCCATTTATATACTCAGAGGGGCTTGGTGGAGATTTAAAAATGAGTTTTACTAAATTTAATAAAATTCCTTGCATTTTCAGATTTCCAGTGAGCATACATGTCAATATTTGAGCTCTGTGGTAATAAATATGGGAACAGAAAGCTACAGACTTTAAAGAATGTCTGTGTCCTTGTGGCTGAAGTCCTGAAAAAGTGCTAATTGACTGAAAGAAATCTTAAAAATGGGAGAAATACTCACTTCTTTAGTAAAGAAGAAAAAAGCTTTATCACCTAGTAATCCTGCCTGCAGATTGAATAAAATAGTTTGAAATCATTGTTTTGATTTCCATTGACTGAAGGCTAGAGTAGCTTTATTGGTTAAGCTATTAAATCTGCTGTGGTTTAAATACACTTTTTTTCCTGATACACCCTTGCTTCGATTGACCTTGAAATGCATTATCTCATCCTTTTTGATTTTCCAGAAGAAAATGTCTGTTGCATCTGATCATTTGAAGCTGTCTTAAAACACTGAATAAGTATGCTTTACTACTATTCTTCTTCAAGGATAATATGAAAGTGTAATTCATGAGTGTTTCTTTGGCAATCTACTTGGTGATACCTGCCCCTCTTGGTGATTCACTAAGGAGGCTCTACCTGGAAGTAGTGAGCAGAGTCTAATCTGTGTGTGGCACTGTGAATGCCTTTAGTTATGGAATGTTTATGCTTTAGTTATGGAATACAAATGAACTGCACATGGAAAAACACCTGGCACTCTGTTTTCTGAGGTGGTCAATATAGTGTGATGCTAAGATGTTAGAATTCTGAAAAATCATTATCTTGATTAAGAATAATGGATTAAAAAAATATTTTAGAACTGAAAGTAACTGACAGTAAAATTCAAATGACTGAAATGGTATAAAATTCCCATTAGTCAGGATCTAGAGCAAGTTTATGGTAGTGCATGCAACTAAAAGCAAACCTCATGCAATCATACTGAATTCACTCTGAGAGTAATTCTATTCTTGGACTGAAAATCTTACTAGCTGCTTTTTCAAGCTCAAATATAGTTACTGCAACATTTATAGATGAATATTGTGCCTTTGCAATATTTTCTTGTTACATGTCTGTCATAAAGACTGAAGTGAAAAGAATATGCAAAGATTCTTATTATAGAATTTGTGTGTATCTTAGTACTGGCTGCAGCATTTATTTTATGGTTTTGGCATTTCTGCATGTTCTTGTTTGTGCTTATTCTTCAAATTAAAAATTCTTGTCCTTAACTGTGAAATATTCTAAAAAAAAACCTGACACATCATCTGTCATTTTTAAGACCACTTCTATGCATAAAAAGTTGAAAATTACCTTCTTTTTAAAATTTATTTTAAATAATACACATGAAGTCTTGGATATAGGTGAATTTGCATTTTGGACAACAATAAAAATGAGATACAAAATCGGTAGGAAAATAATGAAAGATTTCATACTGCTCCACCCAATTTATTAGACAGTATGATCATTAAAATATTGGTGCTAAGAAACTAGAGAATTTAAAAAATTATGACCAATTTTATTTTTACATATGTTCCATTTTGAAATGGGGGTGGGGGAAGTCATATCATGTCTTAGATACCTGCAAACAAACTTTAAATGAAACGCTTAGCAGAAACTACCCTTCCTTTAGCTTTAATTCCTTTAATACCTTCCTTTAAAGGCTAGCTTTACTCTTCTTTCTTCACTTAGAAGTGTTTGGAAAACCTGAAAATATAATTTCTCTTTTCAGGGTCATATGCCTTTCCTGTCAGGCAAGGAAGTGGTATTTGAATTTGTTTAGGATTACTTTTAGTGAAATGGAAGGGGTGACTCCCTGTATACTTTTTTGGAGGTGCACTGTAGTAGTTGTAAGCAATTTAATGGCCTGGATGTTTTGCAATGGGTCTGTCTGCGGATTAATGGAAGAATTAGAAATACAAAGCAGATCTGGGTGACTGGGCTTATGAACAGCCTTGGTAAAAAAAAAAAAAAAAAAGTGTGGCTCCCAAGACTAGAAAGCACCTATTTCATGTTCTTTTCTATGCCTTACTGTTATGTATTTGTACCCATTTTTTCTTTTTGAAAATAATGAGTAGGAGGAACACGCAAAGTGTTTTTTCACCAGACAGTTTAGATCTACCATTTCTGGGAAAAAAAATTCTACAGTTTTGTGACGTGGAAAATTGAATTTTGGGGGAAGGTTTGTTAGTGATGGGAGGATTAGATGAAATAGCTTTTTGGTGATTTATTTTATTTAAACAAGCTTTGTCCATTGTATATAAATATATGGGACTCCCAATTTGTCATGTAGTTAGAATGCACAGTAAAGAGAGAGAATAGCTGCATTGCTAAATTGTGAATTTTAATGCTTCCTACATAAGAAGTCTATTTTATGGCATATTTTTGATGCCTGTGTAATACTAGTCCAAACTTTGTCTACTCTTGTAGTTTATTAAATTCCGATTCATTTTATAAGTGCTGGATGATTCACATTGGGATGACTTGTTATCTCCCACACATCTGGGCTCGACTGGTATTGCTGGTAGCAAGATAGATCCAGTGCATTTCCTCTGGGAGAAGGATTAGTCATATTTGTTTAAATGAAGTGTGAAGTCAGCACTGGTGAAAAGTGCCGGATTGACAACTCTTGAAGATGAGCTTCTGGATCCCTGTGGAACAGGGAACAGAATTGCTTTGTTTTACTGATGTACCTCTGCCCTGACCTCGGACAGTTCACTGCTAATAATTGGACCAGTGTAGTCTCCAATTGGTTTTGAACCTGTCTTCTGCTTTGAATCTGATGGCAAGCTGCCAGCTGAATTTGCTTGGAAAGAACTTCCTCCCTGGCAGCTGGACCAGGACTACAGAAAATGTGTTTGCTTTATCAATAGATTAGTCCTCAGTAACTACTTGGGGCAGTTCAGCTTGCTGCAGTTCTTCTACTTTCTACCTTTCCTTCCAGCTGAATTTTCACTGGATCATATCCCTGAACTGCTTAACCATGGGATTGCATGAGTCAGGGTGTAGCTGTAGGGAGGAGGAGGTGAGGTCAAACAATAAGAGCGAAGAATAGGAACATAAGAATGTGGCTGTCTAGGTTCAGATTGGCTTAATTATATTACACTGTAACATTGCAAATTGGTGGTATGAGCTCAGCTTAAACTAATATTTTGGGGTGAAAATTTCTAACATTGAAGTCGTACTATGGCCAGAGGGACTCAACTCAGTAGTGTTATTCTAAAATTAATTTTAAAAAACCCCATATATTCAAAGACATACAGATTCCTACAAAAATATTTCTTTATATTGAATCTCATACCATTCTGAATTATGAAAATGACCCTTGAATTGTTTTACATGTGTGATGTCATTATGTTGACTGTATAGCACTGTCTGTTGTAATCCCACTATGTTTTCATAGGTTGGGTCCATCTGTGTCTGCTGTTGGGTTTTTTTCCCCTTTTAAAAATCTCACCCTGAATGAATTTTGTAAATATTCAGTCTTGACTTCAGCTTGCATTGCAGTGTCATCAATTATGACAGACTGCTGCCTCTTCTCTCCACTCTTCATCTTTTCCCTGTCAAAATGCACCCTTTGGCAGAATATTTTTCAAGGGCTAAATGTGAGTCTAAGGGAGTCACTGTCAGGGTATTTTTCATAATTTCAAAAATATTTTTCTCTTTCTCTTGTTTATAATTACCTCTTGGAAACTTCAAATTGAAATGTTTCTTTACAGGTTTTTCAACACATGCCCAGTCTACTGGGAGAGCAGGGCAGATTTGAAGGTTATTGATGCATTTTTTTACCCTTTGGTGTTGGGGGAGAAGGAGGGAAAAGATGGTATAGTATCTATAATATATCACTCCCTTGCCCCCCACCTCAATATACATTAAAGGTATAATATAAGTACCCCAAACTGGTCCCTTGCATAGGAGGCCTTTCCCTCCCTTCCTCCTACATGTTAAAAGGCCAGCTGCTCCTGGTCCTTGCATCCTGTAGTAGATGAATAATGAAACCCTAAGGCAACAGCAACTGTTTGCAGTCTGGAAAGAGCCACAACTGAATACCTAGGGAAGATACAGCCCTTTTTGTCCCTTTTCTCTCCTGTACTGATAACCATGGGCCAGTTTAGATCCCAAGATAAATAAAACCTGTAATGTAGCCAAGCAAATTTTGCTCACCAAAAAAAACCCCTATTTTTCCATTTTACTTTTTGATCTCCTCTGTAAATATTGAGATGGCTTCATTTGTGCGGTCTCTGAAGCATTAAACGTGACACTTGTTTTCATACTTATGCTATAATATGTGTGTCAACTTTGCCTACTGTGCTGCCACCATGTAATTTTATTGTGAACTTCATGATTATGGTTTTTCTTTTCCCTAAAGTTTGGTCTCAAATTTTTGGTTCATGAGATAGTTTTGGCTGTTAATTTTAAAGAAAGAATCTCTGATGAATATGAAAGCAGTTTGTACATGCAAAATCAGGAATAAACAAGAAAAGGTCAAATGATAGAAGAAACATAATAAATTGGGAGTTTATAATTTTCAAAGCAAGCCTAATTTGTTTGCACATTGTGGAGATAATGTGCAGCTTTGTCCATGAGAGTGGCTCTGATAAAATAAAAGATATTTGCCAATAGCTTCTACATGTCAGGCACTCCCTTTCCATACAGACCTCTTCTCTGTAGATGCCTTTGCCCTGCAAAGTGTTTGGGGGTTTTGTGTGTCTTATTTTTAGTAAAATTTCTTTGCTTGTACAGTTCAGATTTCATAAGATGAAAGATCCAAAGACTCTTTAGAAAGTGGGTTGTTAATGTTGATTTTGCCTTAAAGTCATATGCTACTTTAGCAATAGGTGAGAATATGGCTGATTGCTTCTATCATGTTATATTAATATCATGTTCTATTTAATGATGTTAAATGATGATTTTGGATGTGGAAAGATACATATATATTCACTTTTTCAATTAGATTCTTTTTTTTCCATGATCTGGTCCCAGATTCCAATTTTTAAAAAGACCTCAGAATTTGTAATTCCAAATTTAATTGAAATATGAGAATTTAACATTCGGTAAACATAAAAGCCTCTACCCAATATATGTTATATTGAGTCTAGAAGAAGCTGTGCTATTTCTAAAGGCTACTATGCCTTTAGAAAGCTGAGGTTTTCATACAATCTGTTGTTTTTGTGTGTACTGAGAGCTGAAGTATGGTATGCCCTAAATTTGTATTGGTTTTGCAGGGACTGCCTGACATTTTAAGGCAATGGTGGCCATGTCCTAACAAGGCAGAGAGACTAAAACTATTGCTAACTATTGCTTTAGTGATTCACAGACTATTGTTTTGGTTTTGCTTTCTTCATTTAGCATTTTGAATCCATAAAATTTTTTTGAGGTTTGTGTTTGTGAAATCCCTTTTTTTTCCCCAGTGGAACAGCTAATCCAATGGCTATTCCAAACCTTTTCATCACTGAATGGCAAGTTCATGCTCCTGCTTGTAGAGCTGTTGGTTCTTGTGCATGCATAGAGGAGGAGTATGGCCTGCTGGTTGAAACAGGGAACTACCAGGATACTGAAAAGTGCAATTCCTGGCCCTGTCATATAATTTCCATATGACCTTGGGCAAGATATGTCAGATAAAACTTACTTCACAGGGGCATAATATAGCTCAACTGATGAGATTGTAGTGCTTTTAAATCCTCTTGAGGAAAGTTACGCAAAAAAGAAATTACTACTATAGTAGGATAGTTGTGAAAATAAAGTAGAAGAGCTGGCATGATTAGAGACAATTTATTGACTTTCCTTTCTGGCTCTTTAAAACTTTAAAACTAACTTATCTGGGGTTAGAAAAGTGTATGCACTGTGGGTGTGTTTCTGTCCTTGATGTGCACGTGCAGCTCCCATTAGTGCCAGCAGGAGCCCTGGGCTTGCATGGCGAGGGCAGAATGGACCCCTGTGTGTGTAATGATGAGTTACACAGCATCTTGTGGCTCTGTGTATGATTTCTGGTCTATTGTGCCAGAGATACTACAGCATGAGAGAGAGCTGCTGTCATTTTCAATAGGAAGTGAGAACTTTAAGAGCCTGAGAACTGTCCTCTTTTTTGAATAGCACTTTTGCTGCATGAAGTGTAATTTATTTTTATCACAGCAGGCATAAAGCTTCCAGGTTTTCATAAAGAAAAATGATCCATATAGAGCCCATGTCGATTGAACCATCATTTGAAAACCTGTAAATTCAAAACACAGCTCTATCTCAATGCAAAGTATTGTTCCTTTTTTTTTTTTTTTTTTTTTTTGCTGCGGCTTTTAATTTTTTTAGTCCTGGCATTTCATTAGTACTTTAGATGTACTATGAAAAAGTGGTTTAATGTCTGTAATTATATTTTTAGCCATCGGTTTGCCTGTAGTAGGACACATTACTTAATTATACTAACCAAAACTACTTCAGACAGGACTTTCTAGGCTTTCAGGATCTTTCAAGGTAGTACTTAATTTTTTAATTTTTTTTAAAGTTACAAGTGTGTATAAATCATTGTAATTTGAGAAGTGGAAAGGAAAGGATGAGGTAAGGCGGGGAAGAGAAAGAAATTGTTTGCATCTTGCCTGATACACAAACAGACAAAAAGAAAAGAAAACAAAGGAAGACCAGTTATTAGTCCTACAACTTGTCAGTTTGATTAGTGAACGGTTGCCTCTCTCTCTTCTGAGAAAATACAACATCTTTAAATGATGTCCATTCTTAAATGTAGAAACCCCTGCATTGTGTCTGTTAATGCATAATTGGACTGTCTTTTAATACAAGCAGAGGCACTTGTTTCTGAATATAAACCCTGCACCTCAACAGGTCAGGAAGATAGTAAAAACCTGTTGTTTGGCTTTGTCTTGGGGAATAATGGAGTCACTAATCTACTTGATCTCTGGGAGTCAGATAAAGAAGAAAGTGAACGATGCATACATTTCAAAGATGGAAGGCACTTGTAAAAGCAATTTCTTTGGAGGGAAAAAGTAGAGCAAAGGCTGTTGGAAACCTTTTAATTAGTACTAATTACCTCAGCAGAAAACGTTGGAGGCTTGAAAGGATTTGTGTCAGCAAGTGAAAGATCAAAGATTGCGACGCTCGCATTTTAATCTGTTGGCTATAAAAACGAGTAAGGGGGTGGTAATGGGGCCCATGAGAATGACAACCCAGGTGGTGGAGGCCTTAATCCCTTCTTTACTGCTAGTGCCTGAGGCCTAGTTCCAATTACATAATAAGATGATTTAATTTTTGCTTTAATTTTAACAAAAATTAAGTTTATTTTAGCCTTCAGTAAGGACAAGACAAGGTTTCCAGACAAAATCCTCTCAATTTATTTCTTTTAATGTTTTAAGTCCGAGCCTTTACTTAGGTTTTTTTTCCCCTAAGTGGCTGAAGCTGCTCTGTAGAAGGCCAGGAGGCAGCAAAGGTGCTTTGATGTGGTCCCTGCAAACAGGGAGGGGCTGGCCTTGGGTCACTGTTGGCCACTGTGGCGGCATTCAGGAATCCAGTAGTGCCTTCTCTCTTTTTTTGCTTATTTGTTGTTTGGTTTGGGTTTGTTTGGGTTTTTTGTTTGTTTGCTTTGTTGTTTTTTTGGTGTTTTTTTTTAACAAACTGCCTAATTGCATCAGTAAAGAATATTTTATGGGCATGCTTGCTGTGATATTTCACTTCTGTTTTCTTTCAAAACACTCCATGTGCATTCACATGTGTGAGGTAAATTACTCTTTTTTTTTTTTTTTTTCCTCCTTTTTTTGTGGCTTGAGCAGATTATGTGCCCCTCAGAAATCTAATTGTCATCAAATTCCACTATGGACAAAAGAGTGAGCATATGGCTGAGGCTGATGGCTGCAATGTAGGCATGAAATGGATAGATTTATGTTCAGGAACTTCCAGCACTCGTACACTGCCAAGCCCAGCCCTTGTGTTGAGGAGGCAGTAGATGTTTCTTGAAATGGCATTGGGTTTATAATTCAGGTCATGAAGTCGGCTCATGAAGTCAGTTATCTATACACAGTGAACTGGTAGGAGGTGAGTATTTTTTTTAGTAATTGGACTTTTACTAAACGTTATATTACTTATGCTCTGTGGATTCAAGCATGGTAAATTGCAGCCAGTCATGGTTTTGTCTTCACAGGTAATTTGACTAAAAATTTGGAGGTAGTGGCAACACAAATTGTCAGGCCTCTATTCTCAATTAAAACTTTAAATTTATTCACTCAGCAATTAAAGCCTGAAATGAACTTTGAACCACATATTTTATTAAGTTATATACTGATTTTTAAAATATTTTAATTATATTAAACTACTTCAGCATCAGGTTTTTAAGGTGGATCGTTTTATGCTTATGTGATAGAAAGCAGTGCTTGTTTTAAAACATCGTTTTAAAACTGAAGTCCTTTGGTCCCTTGGTAGGTTGTGTATGTATTGGCGTGACAGGAAACCATAAAGCAGCCTTTTCAAAGGCAGGACTCGATGAACTTGGAGGTCTTTTCCAACATTAGTGTATGCATGATTCCATGAAACCCCAGGTGTCAGAGTTCAGTGTTATTTTCCTTTTGCTTGCCTTTTCTTAATCTATGGAGTGTCTGTTGCCTTTAACCATGCGTAAAGGAAGAGCTTGTGTTGAATCTCATCCTAGGGCATGGAAAAACTCCTGGTCTGAGACCTGAGTCTCTTTCCAGATCAGTGTAGGGGAGTAACACAAGCCTCCTTTTTGGGGAGTGGCTCTTTGCTGTCAGATTGCTCCAACCTCGTCATGGCAGGTGACTGTCCTTGTGAAGCTGCTCAGGAGGACCCAAGGTGGTTTTTTGTTTCTCCAGGAGGTGTTGGGGCAAACCCCCCCAGTTTGACCAGATAGATTGAATGATCAGATTATATGGAAATATTTTGAAAATCAAAAAGACATAAGAACATGCTTATCTCTGATCTTATACATCAAAATTTTTGCAGGATTGCTATAAGGCCCAGTAAAACAGAAAAGTTGTTCAAACAATTAGTACTGAGTAGTTACCATGCAAAAGTGCTTGACTTAGTGCAGTGTGTGGTAAGAATTCCCAAAAGCCATGGGGTGTTTCCTTGCTTTCTGCTCTTTGCAAGAATGATTTATGAGTTTACAAGTTCCTTCCCAAACTCTATAATTGCCCCGACAGTTTCCCAGGTGGACTATATCCAAGTTGGTATAAAGCAGTACTCATTGCAGCTGGACCGTCTAATTCATCTTGAGTTAGGTATGGGACTTCTTGTTCTTTTTGTCTTTATTTAGATGGGTTTTTTTTTTTTACCTCTTGAGAAACACTGTACCATCGTAACTGGTACTACATTCCCTTGAAACACCACACATGCCTGAAAGTAAAACAAAGTTCTATTTGGTAAGACTTGACTGAAAGCTTTTCATTTTATGAATGGAAACAAGGACAAATACAAAACTTGGTCTTTGCATATACTTAGCAGATCACCTTTCCCCTTGTTGAATCTGTCTTCTTTAGGATTCCTGGCTTAAATTCCAGCAGGTTCCCCTTCAGGTCCAGGTGTCTTGGCAATTGATCTTAGTCCAACTGTCACTTCTGATTTAGTGCTGTCAGAAACCAGAAACTTAGGTGATCATGTTTGGAAACTGTTGGGGATTCTCTGTTTTCTATCAACTGCATGGCTTCTCCTTTCCCTGAACACAACTCTTTCTTCTTTCTCCCTGGCAACATCAGACTGGCCACTTAGATCCCACTCCAGCTGGACTTGTCCTTCTCTGTGGCATTCATACCTTCTTGCTAAGTGTTACACAAGACGCAAGCCCACACTTCACAAATGATCTGTGGTATGCTGCTGGCTTTCTAGAAAGAGATGAAACAGGATATAATGTTAACAGTGATGACAGACCCAGTAACACAGTTACTTTGTTTAAACAAGCCCATAAAAAAAAAGTGTTTCCCCTCTAACAGCTTTTCTTGTGTTGCAAACTTCCACTTGCATAATGTACAATTCACTGGAGATTGTGCAGGCATAAGCAAAAGAAAAAGCTGTCTCTTGCTTGTGTGTACTTGCACTTTAGAGTAAAGCACATCCAAGTGGAAGACTTGCTGTCTAGCAGAAGGTAGTCTCCTTGAAAGGATCCTAGTTCTTCTAAATTGGCTCAGTCATGCATAGGCCTTGTATGCTTTTACCCTAAGTTTTATCGGTCTAATAATCTGTTTGCTGGATTTTGGGACTGAAATGTCTGTTATAGTAAGGAAATCTCTTACAAACGGGTGTTTGAGTGCAGAAGAAACATTGAATAGTAAAGGTGAAAATTTGCCTTGCACTTAGACTTGTTAAAAGATTTTCAAACTGTACACCAAAAGTTAAATTTTGTGAATTGTTACTAAAGTACCTAAAGTTACAGCTTTAAGGCACTAAGGCCTTGGGCATTAAGGATACTGATGAGCAAAATGTTTAGGAAGAGGATATTAAATGCTGTACTGTGGTTAATAGAAATATTGAAGAAAAACCTAGATCCTTGCTTCAGAAACATAAATGTGTAAATTATTCTCAAACAAAATTTAAAAATATATAATAAATGAGAAGCATGTATGAACAATTTTGTTGGTGTAATTGAGAAAACTGTCATTTCAATCATCGGAAAATATATGATTTTTGGAAGCTCACCAACAGTGGTTTAAATGTTGACTCAGTTACTCATATTTGTTTGAGAAAGGGTGCAGTTTAAGTAGATCTTATTAAAAAGAAAACCCCCAAAACATTAATGCAATTAATCTCATTTCAGTACTTTATTAAATCTATTTAAACATGCATTCAGGTATTTCAGAGAAATAAGACAGTGTTTACAAAGAGATGAATGCAGTGGCCATTAAGTTTTAATTGTCTTTAATCTCTTGCTACTATGGCAATAAAAATAAAAATTTTTAAGAGAAATATTCTATATAATGCATTATTTGGTAGGAATATTCGTAGCAGAACCGTGTAAGTGGTACATTTTCTTCTTTTCCATGATTTGAGTATTTAAGTCATAAATACTTCTAGTATCTTCTAGTAATCTTTGTGTTTTTCTCAATTGCATATAACACCATTGAGAAATCTTTCTTAATATTACTGAAAGTGGAAATATCTTTTAGTTATCTTCTCCTTCTTTCGCCTTCTCAACAAATTTCATGAAAAAAATTAAAAATCTGAAATGAATCTACTCTATCTTATTTTGCTGTACTGCTCTGAAGTATTCTGATGAGCCTGGATTAGCTGATGTGGCCTTTGGGGAGAGACACATCAAATGTAGGCAGACAGCTCCTGTGTCTGGTAACAAAGACTGAGGAGGTCAAAACTATCCCAACAGGCCTGAGCAGGTCAGTCAGAGGCAAATGTTGGAAATAAGATTTGGTGGGGAGGGGAGTAAGGGGCCTGGGTCAAGTCCTGTTCAAAAAGTCAGCTTTGTCAAAAGCTTCAGTCACATTCTTACCTACAGGCAACCTCTGCTGATCCCAACTCATTAATCGAACTGGAGAGCCGTCTTGACCCTGGCTCCTTCCCTTTGAAGTGTGGTGTCCTCTGCAGCATGAGGAAATAATTTGCTGCCTGATTCAATGAGCCATCAGTAGAGCCAGCAGACCTAATGACATGTGAGAATATTAACCTCCTACCACGAAGAGCTGTGAATCTTGAGAGGCAGTCTATAATTCACCCAGCACTCCTGAGCCTTCCCTTTCTGTCTTATTCTTGCACTCACTTTCTCACTCACGGGGAGAGAGAGGAGAGATCCTCTTGTCGTAAAACTTTATTTCCTTCGGTAGTGTGAGCCTTCTGAGCTGCTTGATAATGAGTTACTTTCCTTTTGCAGTTGGATAAAATTTATACTGAAATTCCAGATGTCTGTCTTGCATATAATAATTTCTGTTTAAATTATGACACAGGCTACTTTACTGACATCAAGAGGGTGGTAATCACAATACTTACCCAAGCAGACTATTTTGTTTCCTTATTTATTTTTCATCATCAGAGGAAAAAAGCAAAAGCAGGAGAACAAACATGTATAACAGTGCTGTTATTCTGTACAATATGTGTTTTATCTTTCCTCAATCAAGATAATCTTTCTGCAATCCTCTTCTTTTTTTTTCTTTTTCCTACCTACAGGATGAAACAGTTCTGCTTGACCTAGTACTGTGTGTTATATGCACACACAAGGGCGTGTTTTCACCCTTTGATTCTCAAGAAAGAAATAGATTGTTGGTATAATCCCACTGCTTTAAAAGTCAGAGCTGTTTTTTCTCTTATTGAGTCCTTTAGCATTTCCATAGATGCAGGACTTAATGTCCGGTAAACTTCAGAAAGAGAGACATTGTTATTCATGTGACTAAATAACAAGAAAAGAAAAGCAAAAATGGCCCTGTGTCTATTTACTACTCAGCATGAAAGTGGTGGTGATTACCAGACTGTTATAGACCCATATACAGTAAAATATTCTCAGTTTTGCTTTGTTTTTAATGTCTTTTCATAGTGCTGATAGGCTGAATAAGGTCAGAATTTAGAGGTTATGGGTACAGATGGGGAACAGTATCCAACACAGCAAATCGCAGACCAAAATGGCTATTGCTGGCAACAGTCTTGTATGTGCTGGAAAGGTTTTGGTAACTGTTTTTGCTGTAACTGTACTGTCAAATTTCTCATCTTTGGTGGAAACATAGTTTGCAAAAGCAAATGAAGTTATAGCAAGTGTGAGCACTTGTGACAGTGAAAGATGCTTCTCCACTGGCAGTGAAAGTTAGTGATGTAGTTGTGTGGCGAAAACCTTTCTGTAGGAAATTGGGCCTGAATTCTGTCTTGTTATCATTATAAGGTTATTGTGCTTATGAGGAGTTTTTGGTAAAAAGGTTGGAGTATGGTGTGGATCTGGGTGCAGACTAAGATACTACGCACAGGGGATAGAGGAGGGAATGGAGACAAAGCAAGGTAGGTAGCAGAAGGAAATAATAAATAAATGGCAGTCATATGATGATTAACAAGTGCTGCAGTGTCTGTGGTACACACCTCTGTAGATCCCTGTCTTTAAGTTGTTCTAGAGACATTTTTTAACATTGAGGGATTCAGTATTATGTCCATTAACAATCCTCTGCTATCATGCTTGAGCAGTCTATTAGTCGTCCTCACCTCTTATAGCTGGTCACAAAGGCCAGTCCCTTTGCCTCTCTCTGCTTCATCTTTTTTATTAAGTTTATTAAAACTAGTCAGATTATACATTCTTATGGCACAGGCTGTGCTTGGTCCATTCATTATGGTTTCTTATCTTGGCAGGCAATCTGAATTGAACGGCAGCTAGTCCATTATGCACATATGAAGCCCATCACTCCTCCAGCAATGGCCAATTCATCAAACATTTATCTTTTGCCCTCTGAGCAGTGCGTCAATTTGCTTGTCAATCCTCAGCCTTGGTTGTTGTGGAAGATGGGAGAAAAATTACTTTTCTTTTCCCCCTTCCCACTGAACTCTGGTAGTCAAAATGGGCTTTACTCTACTCACTCTACTCCCCCGCTCTCTGTGGAAAAAGGGGAGTTAAGTTACTATCTGAATTGCAGAGTGACAGATTGATCCAAGATACACTAAAGCTTTCATTATGGCACTGCCTTTGCACTTGAATTTGCTCATATTTCCATTATAATACTGGTTTTTAGGGGGTTTATAAATAGGTTCTCCATGGTTGGCACATGGAGCTGAGAGGAGCTTTTAAGAATAAACACATTACAGGGTTTTAGCTCTTTGTGGGGTTTTTTGTTTGTTTGCTTTTTTAAAAACAGTTTGTTTGTTTTTCAAACATTTTGTAAACCATGGCATGTTCTTTTGCTATTATTAATCACTAATACTTCATTGAATTCTTTCAAGTTCAGGAAATGGCAGTGTTTCCTTTTTTTTAATGCCATTTGTTTTATTAGGATTTTAAAGTGCCATTATTAGGATTGAGTTCCATGTTAAAATTGGGGAAAAAGACAAAGCAAGAGTCTTTCATTCAAGTTTTTCTCTTAACTCATTGCTATTCTTCATCAAACACTTCTAATAATTTTTAGCAGAAGGATGTTTAAGTCTCTATTTAGGAATTTTAGGGAAGTGATGCATAAATGAACTATTAGTGGTTTTTTTTCCAGAATGCCCTTTGATAAGCTATGACTATATACAGTCACTTTCTCTCTGCATGTAATTTTTTGCACTGTTTTGCAAACTGTATTTTCTTATATGATACTTGTTTGATGACTAAGAACTCATTTTCTGATCCATTTTGTATTATTTTGAAGTATTTTATATAGCATATGTGAAAACTGCCTTCCCGCAAGCTATGGTACACTGATTGTCATTTTATTTAAATTTAAACAAAATTGTAACTGTAGTATAATATAAAATCTTGGCATGTTTAATCCCAAAGATGTAATATAAAAAACTTAAGCAAAAGCAGGCTAACATGAAGGATAAAGTTTGAGCTGTATTAATGGGATATTCTCTTGAGTAGAGGTGCATTAAATACACATAGTGAAATCTGAAACTTTAAGAGATAAATTAGAAAAGAAATTGAACCCCACCACAGTCAGTCTGGTTGCTAATTTATCTCTTTTGCTTGGTTGGTTTGGTTGTTTGTTTTATTGATGATTTTTGTTTTGGTGGTTGTTGCTGTTTGTCGTTTGCCGCTTTTTAAATTTTAGTAGAGTCTTGGTGTCAGAGAATGGTGGTTGAACAACTGAATGGTTGACTGTAATATGTTTTTGTGAGCCCCTGGAAGCTGTAATTGGGATTTGTAGTTTATTTCAGAAGGTAAATAATCCACTCCTATGGGACACGGCTCTTACAGTTTTTTACCTTAATGTTGCAGTTTCTTTTAATTTCATTGCAAAATTTCTGACAAATAGGTTCTGTTCATCCTTCCCAAACAGATGTGCTTCATTGAGCCTCACCTGAAGGTCTGGTTCACCTTCTGGGAGTGCCCATCATTTCTTGCTACCTGTAAGGAGTTATAAGTAACTGGGCTTCTCTCGGGATCTCCTCTGGTCTGGTCTGGTTGGGAAGATCCTGAGGTGTGTCTCTGTTAAAAGTCTCTTTTCCCCAACCCAGCAGCCAAAGAAGGAGTCAAGAAGTCTTCGGTTCACGTTCTCAAGGTTGTTTATTATTGGAGGCTCTTTACTATCGCTGGAGTGCTTTGGGGTGTGTGTGGGGGTGTGTGTGTGTGTGTTCTGTCATGGTCCAGAAGTCATGTCAGAGCTGTCCATTAAATACTTCATTCTGTTTTCTTTTTGGTTCTATTATCATGCAGGAAACTGTGTAAAATCACTAAGTAGATTGGCAAAAAAAAATCTTTTATTCTTGAATACTGTTGAGGCCATTTTTTGATGCTTTACTTGTGTATATATATATACACGTATCCCCATTTTTTTTATTGTGCTTTGTTTTGCTTTGGTGAGGTTAAGTCAAAGGACTAGAAGTCAGGAGTTCTGGGTGTTATTTCTTGTCTCTTGGAAAATTGCTGGAGGTCACCTTCTGTTAGTCACTTAACCTCTCTCTGCTTTACTACAAAATGGAATTTTAAGCTCAGCAGGTTTTTGAAAAGTAATTCATTAATGTTTTGCAAAAAAATGCTTTATAGTCCTTGGCTGGCAGGTGCTGGAGAAATAGAAATTGCACTTCTATTTAAATACTGAAATTATCTAGTACTAGGGTTCTCATGTTGATTCTGCTCTCCTGTAGTCTATTAAAACATTAAAGGCAAGGAAAAGGTATTTTTAAAAGCTCTTGTTTTGTAACAGCTCCATCTTTAACTTCTGCTAAGGGCTATCTCTTGTCAACAAAGTGCAAATCAATTTCAAGGCTAAACCCAAACTCTCTCATTTGCATATTGTTAACTGCTCTCTCTTTTCCTGTTAAACAGGAGGAAAAAGTCAATTAGGTATGAGGCAGCTGTCTTATTAATGGAGAGGTGGGATGAAATGTGAGGAACTCTTCTTTTGTAGCATATGCTTCTGAGCAGCTTGTTTTTCTGAACAAGGACAACTGCAGAGTACCAGGTTTTGTCTATTGCTTGCAAGGCTTCTGCTTTTTTTCATTTATAAAATCTCATATTTTCATTGTCAAATATTACCAAAATGAAGAGTTGCTCTTTACTTTCATTGTAACCAAATCCCTGTCAGGCCAGAGGGATCACATGAAATAGTGTAGCTGACAATTACCATGCATACACATACATAAAAAAAAATAAAATCTCTGTCATGACATTCCTTTATGATTAAAACTTTGTTATAAACCATGATTGAATTGGGGAAAAGAAAGCTGGAAGAAATCATACTGATTAGCCAGAGGACTTGGATAAAATGACGTTTCTGAGACCTTTATATTCTAAAGGATTATTTACTGTCTACTTACAGAACATCTTAAGTCGTTTTGCAGAGGGAGTCACTTTCCTGTTTAGCGCCGTGTTTTTGTAAGCTAATGAGGGCAAAGCGTGAGCCATAGGCAATGATGCTGTGATATTAGCTGTGACAGGGAGCTTGATCATAATTATCTTAACGAGGATAGGGTTAATTACAGTGGAAACTTAAAGTTTTTTTCTGTTTGAATGAGGCGGCACTGAATACGTTGTGATGTTTTGTCGGTTTGATGTGACTTTGAAAATTGCAGTGGAAATCTCTTGGCAACACTTGCTCTCCTCTGGGAGCAGAGTGTGAGCCCTGCAATGAGGTAACTGAGACGGTACCTGTGGGTGAAATAATGGGCAGCTTTCATGACATTAGAGCAGGGACAAGCAACTTGCAATCCACCTCACTGATGTTTATTAGCCTTTTGAAAGTAAGGGAAACAGCTACTTGCCACCAGCCCTTCAGGCTGGTTGCATTGTTGTGGTGAGATTGTGTGTTTGTTTTAGTATACTAACATGAAGAGACTTTTTTTTTATGCTGTGAACTATGAGAAAACAGTACAGATTTAACTTTAGACTGGTTCTCTTTCTTAGGGGATTTCTCTTTTTATACTCGTCTCTTAGGTTGCTTGTGCCCTTCTTCCTATGCTGTGTATATATAGGCATTCCACTCCTCTTTTGTAATGAGTTCATAAGGAAATACTTGGAGTACATTAATACTACTTGCTCAACATCATTAAAAATAAAAATGACAGTATTTTGTACTGATTTCTGTCTCAGATTCTCAAAAATTCTTTCTCTGTACCAATTCACAACTGCAATCCTTTCTTATCCCCCGTCTGCAGATGGGAAATTGAGGCTCATGGAAGGTATGGGACTTGCTGAAGTTTGTACCATAAAACCAATTGTGTGGATTGTACTTAGAACTTTTACACTTTGGAGTGCAACTGCTGGGCAATATTTCCTAATATATTATGATTGTAGAAACTGTTGCATAGTATTCTGTAGGTAGCAACACTGAATTATAGCAAACACATTTTTTTCTATTTCTTTGCCACATCTTACCATTTTTGTTTTGGTGCTTTTTTTTTTCTTCTGCTTAAGATGAAAAAGGAGAATTCCATGAATGGGAAAACAACATATGGCTGTAAATTTATATTAATGGCTACACCCTCTCTCTGTACTGTGGCAACTCCTCCCATCTCCCTGGACTCTGAATTTAGGTGATTAAATCACCAAGTGCACACTGCTCTGATGACATGAAAACAGCAATTATAAGCAACCCCCTGTGTAACATGGCTCCTTTTTAACTGAGCAGCTAATAACATTACATGGCAAAAATTATCAAAACCAGACAGGTGTAAGGAGATTTGCACACAATTTTCTCTGCCTATCTATGAAACTAGTACCCTTGTGTTCAGCCCAGGGTTGTGAAAGAAAGGCTGTTTCAATAGGCAACTCCCTCTAGTGTTTCAAGGCCTTTTGTCCCACTTCATGGCTTGTCATTTTGTTTTATGCCTCCCCTGCAGCAGTTTTGGATGTGTGCTTTCTTCTCCTTGCCAGTTGCCAACCATTTGCTGATTCTCATGATAAGGGTATTATATTTGCATAACATAACTCAAGAACAATGTGTATTTTGATGCTGACACTGACCAGAGCCCAAGCAGTGTTTTTTCACAAAGGACCTATTAACATCCCATAAGGCTCTGTGGTGCTGACAAGGAGGTGGCCTTCTCTGAACTCTTTTGGCAAGTCAAAGTCATACATTGAAATGTGAGGTTTGGAAATAATCCACTATTTATATAATAAAGAGTATTTAAGGGGAATTTGCTAAACTAGGTTTGTCAAACTGAAATGAAAACTCATAACAGCTTGATAGACTCACTGCTACTTCCTCCGAGTTTTTTTGCCTTTTAAAGGTACTTGGTGGAAAGCGCTGTCTAAGATGTTTGCTGCTTTCTCCTCGAATCTTGACTTTGGCAAAACCAAGTCTGATGTGACCTTTTGCTGAAATAGCTAGCTCAGTGCAGCATGCTAGTACAGCTTTTATTGGTGAACAGTTTATGTAGACTGAATTGAGGTTTCTTCCCCCAAAACTGTTGGTTAAAGGCACATGCAAAACATGTGATTGTTACTGCGGTGATTATTTCAGCAAAATGTTTATAATAGAGGCCTTTATTTTTTCAGCTTCAGAAATTGTAGTATCGATGCACGGTAACGATATAGAAATGCCATAGGGTATAGGTGGCAAATTTTCTTCAGGTCCAGCTGCTGAGCATCAAAATAGCATAAGTGATAGTTGCACCTCCCTTTCAAGTCAAGAGGCTTTGGAATCCTTGGACTGAAATACACTGTTGCAGTGTTGCAAAAATGTAACTTGAATATTCATAGTTCAGTGTGCAGTACCCAGAGTAAAGGTCACACACTTGGCTTCTTTTGGTTGCTTGAGCTAAGTGTGATCTATAAGTGGTCTGTAAGTTCTAGCTATAAAAGCAGTATCTTGTTTTTGTTGCACAGATGAATGTTAAATTGTCTTTTCTAATAATACTTGTGTTTTCCTCCAGTAATTGTATCTGTGGAACATACTAACAGGGACCTTGGCTTGTACTTCGATCTTTGCCAAAAACTGGGGGGAGGGTGAGGAAATCCCCTCAGTATAAATGTCATTGGAAGCTGAATAAATAGTATAACCTGCATCTCCCTTATTCATCACATTCCATAAACCAGCCAGGAGATACAGTGATGATCTTCCCACTGGTAGGCATAGTAGATCAGCTGTCAAGTCATGCAATCTCAGCATATCTTTAGGTGTCTGGTAGGTGAATGAGCTGTGAATGCCTTCCTGTGCATATGTTTGTATATCGTGTGTCTCAGTTGATTAATATGTAGGGTTTTTTTACTGTTGGAATGAGCAAGCATTAAAAATCAGGCTTGGAATAGATGCCTTAACAAAGTACTGAAATGTTCTTTTTTAGTTTTTTGGGGGTTTTTTTTTGGTACTTTGCTGTGAGAGGAATGAATGCTTCCAGAACCTTGTTTATTTACAAGTAATCATCTTCACTACCATGTTGTCAAATGCTCCTTTTTAAAGTTGCTCTCTGCAGTGTGACCTGTGGCTTGACAGTGGGACAGTAAGTTCCAAGAAGGAAGAAAGCAAATGCCTTTTCTGTCAGGAGTAATTCTGCATTTTATTTTGTAGAGAACATTTTATTTTGTTTACATGAACTCAAGAAGCTAATTAAGAGGTTAATAAAAAGGGGGGGGAGGGAAGTCCCTTCTACATTTCCTATTATTGCATGTAAGGTAACTACTAAGAAATGATACTTGAAGTTGTATTTATTATTGTTAGCAGGGTATGATATTTCTTGGCAGAAATGATGGATGACAACTTAAATTTGTGTCCAGGGAATGAAGGTGAACTGTGACAGAGTTATTTATCTTGGGAATGGAGGTTAGGGTCAGGCGAGGCTGGGTGCCTGAAGGCACAAGACATTGACAAATTCATCCTGCAGGCCCCATATCTGAAGCCTTTTGTTTTGGATCCTGGCTACTCACTAAGTGACCCGCATCCTTCATCCTGCCAGCATGTGAAGGATGTGTTGCAGTGCCAGCACTCCCCTTGCCACTAATGCTTGTCATTCACTCTTCTGACAGGCCCAAACCAAAACTATTCCCACTCCTGAAAGGGAAGGTTAAAATATTTATTTCAGCTCATAATGGCCTCCCTGATTTAGTGCAGTATCATTTTTCCTGTTGCCTTTGTCGTTTGCAGGTCACTAGAAGGACTGAAAACATTCAGTTACTTGGAAGAGCTGATCTTGGACAACAATCTACTTGGAAATGACCTTCTGTTACCCAGGTTACCCCACCTCCATACCTTAACGCTCAACAAGAACCAAATATCCTTTCAAAGAAATACCTGCAAAATGTCAAATGAGTTTTATGTGTCAGCCAAATTAAAGTATGTGAAATATAGTTCATGTGCCGACAAAGCATTCTCTCGTTTGGCACCTGGAATACTTCATAGTAATTTATTACAGGTCATTCATAAATGAAATGCACCATTATATCTTCCTGTTGCTCCATTTTAGTGAGAGATCTAAGTTATGGCTCTGAAGAAATCTTTCTAATAGATAAAATAGAGAAAGAAAATAATGTCAGCGCTACCCGTGTGCAGCAGTTCCTGTGTTTGCTTGGGGTTCTGTTGCAGGCTGACCTCTAGTGGAATAGAGCGCGCAGTGAAACGCTCTCAGGTTTTAATACTTTAAATAGCTCTTAAAGCATTAAAGTAAGATAAAATTAGTTAAACCCACATAATAATTTTGGTGATTTTCTCTATTTTCATGAAGCTGGTAATATGCACAATTGGCTAGCTGCTGTGCAACTTCAGCTGTAAAAGCATGTCACTCTCTTCTTGGTATTCCAGTTCTGTATAAATTCACATAAATTTTTTTCCAATTCAAGGCCCTAATACAGTAAAGTCTTTTGATGTATGACTAAGTCCAGTTGTAACCAATCAGTCGCTTCTCCATATGCCTAAAGTTAGTGCCTATTTCTGTTTATTAATAATAAATATGTCAGCATTTGTCTAAATACTCTGCTGAATCAGAGCCCCTAGTCTGTAGGCTTACAGATAATGGTCTGTAAAAACTAATTATCTGGAAAGTCTATGCGCATATTCTTGATTATTCCATAATTTTCTCAGACTTTGACCCATCTGGAGATTTGCAGATGTCTAATATATGATTTTGCAAAAGTGAAGGGTGATCAAACTGTGGCCAACAGGCCAACTGAGTCCTGCAGAGTCTTAGAGCACAGCCCGCAAAGCCCTGGCCTTGTAATTGCAGTGTGAGGACAAGACTGCTCAACTGCAGGCTTTTATTACAGACAATGTAAACTGAGAGCAATTTACTTCCTACTAAAGCAAAATCCTCCTACTGAGGGGAATAAAAATAACTGCAGATTCTACCATTTCTGCACTTATTTTTGACTCTACAAATAAATAAAAATCAGCAGAGTAACCTTCTTTCTTGGAGCCGTGGAAATTTGCCAGGAGTGTCTCTTGAACAGTAACAATCATTACTGTACTACGTATTTGGCTAGATTTATGGTTAGTAGAGGGTATTATGGGTTGGATTTGAGTAACTGGTTTTATTGTTTTGTCGCTTTCTGCCATGGTAAAATCTGAACTTGTGAAGAATGTACATTTTTGGTGATGCCATTTACAAACCATGAAGTGTAACTGTGGCCATAAGACCAAAAAGCACCTAAGTAAATTTGTCCTATGGGCAGCGGTCCTGGAGGAGTTTCACACTTCCCAAAAAGAGGGCAGAGGTACTGAATACTAACTCAGTGAACAAAATCACAGGGAAAAAAATTATCCTGTCAGTAGTAATCTTTAAAGAGTTTCTGCTGGTCCCACAGACAGACTAGAATAGCATTGTCAAGTGAATAAGCTCTCAAAGTCAATGATAACATGATAAGAAGGATTTGATATGTCCCGGGAGTTTTTTTTTAATTCAATCTAAAAACTATGGAGTTAGACCTTTGAGAGTATTGAGGTACCCAGGTTATAGAAATAATATATGCATTTTGTAGTGTGCTACAAATAATTTAATAGAAGAGTTGCAGAAATACTTGTGCAACACCTGTTGTATACAAACTGCCCAGAGAAGAAAAATTAACTGCTGTCCATCATTAACACCCTGAGCCCTGGGGAGAAGTGGTCTCTTGTAGGGAGGTTACATCAGTCTACAGAAGCACAGAGACCTTCCAGATTCCTCTCCTCCATGTTAATGCTGTGTTTGAAAAAGGTCTTATTTGAACTTGAATCACTTCTTTTAATGAA
Source organism: Pyrgilauda ruficollis (assembly GCF_017590135.1). Lineage (NCBI taxonomy): Eukaryota > Metazoa > Chordata > Aves > Passeriformes > Passeridae > Pyrgilauda > Pyrgilauda ruficollis. The sequence goes on along the minus strand of NW_024509210.1, from coordinate 10,287,027 downwards.
TTATTTCTCTATAGAATTCTTTGAAAAATATTAAGAGAAAATTTTACATTTAATAGAATAATGAAATACATTACAGAAAAGATTGTTCAGTATATGACAGTAGCACTATATAAAGGACACAAGTGAGCAAAGAATACTGATCTGAAATGAAACTTCAGTGGGTGGAATATTGCCATGTATACATAAATATATACAGAGAGAGAGTGAGAGAGAGATGAAAATAAACAAAAAGCCAAACTGACCCCTTTGAAAATTGCACTAGCATGTAAACTTTAGAACACATATGAGAGCTTTCCTGAGTATCTCTTAATATAACTGTTCTCTTCTCTCCTTTTATTCTTGGTTCATTTTGATCCATATCCTGTTTTGATAGTTCTGATAAGAGCTTTCTACTCCTTTTGCACGGTTCACTTATTGTGTGGCATTACATGTGTAAATAACATTTGGGCCCTCCTAACATAATGTCTGGATACTGTACAAATGTGAAAGCTTATCTCTAAATCAGGCAAAGACTAAGAACAATCACCTGGTATTTTTTTCTTCTGGTTGCCTATTTCAGTTACAGTCAGGCTACTACCAATTTTTCTGCTACAAGTGGAAGAAGAAAATTAAAAAATTGCAATCAAAAAAATGTGTTATCGCTCAACTTTTCTGTAATGTATAATCTGTTTAAAATCTTTTTAAATGTAGTGTATATAACAGAAATACCTAAAGGAGTGTCATCAACACTGTGCAGTGTAGGATTATGTATATAACATGCTTTGTTTTGTGCATATATTATGGTTATTTTTTAAAAAGTCAGATTTACTTTGGGAAACATATCTTAGTTTCTGTCTCACACACAGTGGACAGCAGAAAGGAGTGCAGATCAGGATAGATGGAGTAGATGGGGTAGATGCTTTTGGAGGAGGACTTATGACTGCAGCCTCCTATTCTTGTAATGGGAAGCCTCATTTCTCCTTTTAAGTGTGTTGACTAGATACTATGAATCAGTCAGGAAACTTCTAAATAGATTTATTTCTCTGTGGGTATTATAGCAGTGTGAGGATTTGTGCCTTTTCACTGTGCTGATCTTGACCAGTATGGAGCAATATAGTATGGACTTGTCAATTTCCTTTACATTTCAATCTTTATATTATTTGTCAAAACTACTCAAATGGGCAGCTTCAAAACTGGACAAACTATCAAAAGATAGTTTGTCAAATATATGTATATATTTTATACATATATATACACACACATGCCTATATGCTGAAAATTAGAAGTTGTTCGCTGCCTCATTTCTAAACAGACAAGTCTGATAATGAACCAGATCTGTGATTCTTTGTAGTAAAACTGCATTTCTCTACTTAGTCCAGTAAGACTTGAGAAAACATCCTGAAGCTGCGACAGGGGAAGTTTAGGTTGGATATCAGGAAATGGTTCTTCACCAGAGGGTTGCTGGGCACTGGAACAGCTCCCCAGGGCAGTGGACACAGCACCAAGGCTGACAGGGCCCATGGAGGAATTGGACAGTGCTCTCAGACACAGCGTATGACAATTGGGGATGTCCTGTGCAGGGCCAGGAATTCAACTTAGCCATCCTGATGGGTCCCTTCCAACTAGCTTATTCTGTGGTTTTAAAATTGAACCTATATCTAGGTTTTGAATGGTTTAGAGAAAAAAACAAACTATTTCATACCATGGGAAATCTAGAACCAGGCAGAATGTCCATAATGGTATGTACATTTCTTATGGCAAGAGAAGCTGATTCAGATTTAGGTTAACAGATTAGATATGTTCTTCAGTCTTTGAAAGCAGCATGTATTAACAACAACTCAACTGAGCAACATACCAGTAAGGACTTCTGGAATAATTTGTCTTCACACAGGTCTCATAATAATCTCTAATAGTTACAGATTTGCTTATCCCCAAAACTATAGATTGTAATTTATTTTGCCTCTGTGCTTGTTCCTAAATTGTCCTTAAGTGCCTGAAGACACAGAAGTTCCAGTCTGACCAGAATCTCATTATATTAACTGCTGAAGACTTGGTGTTTAGATTGAGTGAATACTTTAAACATACAAATTGTCTCCTATTATGCATGGGTTCCCCATTCCCTCTAAACAAACAACTGAAACAGTAAGAATTCTTCCTGCATAGACTTCTGAGCTCTCCACACCACAGCTGTGGATTTAGTGAAATCTGTGTGGCTTGTTAGAGAACTTCTGTACCTAATAAGGCAAGAATCTTTCTTCTGGAAAAGATTATTTTTTATTCATTTTCCGACCTAAAAACTAAGTCGTGAATGCCATCATGGAAGAGAGAAGTAGTCTGCCATGCACCTTCCATACATCAATGGAAGAGAGAAGTAGTCCATAATCCAGGTGATTCCTTATGCTGTTCTACAGCAGTGATTGCAGGAGTTGAGCTGCAGATATCAGAAATTTTTCTAAAAATTGTGATCTGCTACTTTATTTTCATCTTTGTGATGATTTGTTACTTAATAACCTTGAAATGTGGTCTTCAAATCTGGAACCATGGGGATTCTAAAGTGCCTTTAAAAGCACTGGCAACTCCAGCTACATAAAGAAAACTAATGCTGCTCCAGCAGGCAGAATGGGATTTTTTTTCCCCATATATTCAGTATGCAGGAAGCTCTCCATGAGATGTATGGACTTAGTTAATTGCCATCCACTCTGGACCTTTTTCTTCTTGAGCAAAGTGGTTTCAAAGTCAGTGAGCAAGGCCTTATCTCGAGGTCCTATCTCCCTCCCAGATAGGGTTCAAGCCAGAATGTGGCATAAAAATGACTGTGTGTGACATCCTATTGCACACAGAGAAGAGGGAGATGTATACTTGCATATTGAAAGCTATTTCTGTGGTTATCCAACCTTGAAGACCTAGCACATTCTAATGGAAAAGCGTTCAGGTGGCAAAGATCTTTTCATACTACATTCAGAGGAGAATTGGTAACTTCTGATTCAAGGCTATTTGTGTGTGGAACAGCTTGTGATTGCTACATCATGTTTGTGATAAATTTAATTGAAGCAAATGTTTCAGCTGGGAATAAATATAAGGATCTTGCTCATTTATGACTCTCGTAGAAATGTTACCCAGCTTTTTTAATGTTGTGTTGATTGCAGCAACTTCATGACAGATGATTAGTTGGCAGAAAACTTTTGAATGACAGTTTTGGGACTTTCTATGTGATGATCTGGAATTCTGCATGATATTCCTGATATTCTCATGTACATATTTTAGAAATATTTTGACTGTATGCTGGTTGTTCTTTACTGTGTCTCCTTGCTTCCAAGAAGTTCCAAAAGTTGTAGTCAATGAAGTTCACTAACATGGAAAGTTCTTCTGCAGTTCTTTTGGGGAAGTGGAATGACTTTTTGAAATATAATGGTGGAGCAACTTGGAAAGCACTGAGAGAGAGAACAAGAGTGGTTACTTTTCTGTATTTGAGTGTGTGACTAGTAAAAAGAATTGCTAGTAGACAAAAAGTTGATAGAAAGAAATCCCAGATTCTCTTGTATATGTCAAACTATAGGTAAAAAGTAATTGTATAGTGAGATAGGAAATGTGTAAGTTTTCTTAGACAGAATAAATAAATTTAGAAAATTAGCATGGATTATGTTTCTGCATGGGCTTGACCTGCAGTTTTTCCTGAATATGGTTACACCAGTAATGGTGGTAAGGAAGGAAGAAAGGCTATGGTGTTGGGGATGGCCAGCATTAGTGCTCTGTACCTAAAGCATCTGACCCTTATATTACTCTCCATAAAGGGTTCATGCAGTGTCTCTGCCCTGGAAATATGCAGAAAAGACACAGCTAGAGAATACAGAAGAACACAGAAGTCTGGAATACAGGAACCTGTAAGATATCATGCAATAGTTTCTGTGTGAATCCACTCAATCTCTTAGAAGTGTAACAGAATAGTCTTTTGCTATGCTTGCTGCCAAAAGACACAGCTTAGCATGAAAATGACTGTCCCTGCTTGTGAAGTTCTCCTAAAATTGACAAAGTGGCACTATCCACTCAGAGTTCACAACTTTTTCCTTGTGCAAATGTAATATTCCCTGGGAATAATTCTTGAATGGTTTGAAAGGGGACATAGTCCTGGCTAAGTGGCTAGTCCTTGCTAGCCACTAGAATTTTAGTCCAGGCTACAAGATTTTCTACAAAATAAACAAATTAAAATGCTACAAGCTTGCACAGGCAGTTAATTCTTAGCCAGAGAAAGAAGACGGATCATTTGCTTTGGACTCTTGCTTGTTCTTTCTGCCTTTGAGAGAGCCTCAAAAACAGTGACGTTGAGTATGAGAGAGAGAGAGAGAGTGAAAACAGGCAAGTCAGAACATGCCTGTTTGTAGGATGTTTTTGGCTCCATGAAACTTGCAAGAAATTGTATTGCTCTACAGCTAAACTGGACCCATCATAGTATTGTATTTTTCCAAATAAATCTATTACTACTGTCTCAGTGTTGCTGGCAGCATTTGTCTGTCTGAACGGAAAATCCGGTGAAGAGGTTGTGTATTCTTGTGTGTATGTCTGCTTGTGAACAGCCTAAATAGGCACGTGTGGTGTGCACATTGTAACAGTCTGAAGGGGCTGTAAAAACTTCATCTGTGAGAGATACCCAGTTCTTTTGAATGTTTCCCTAATTTGAAAGTAGAAATAGTGCAAGAAATAAGTACACTCCTTTGGATGAAATTTTAAGGTATGTTCAGTGCGTTTCTGTTAATTGTTCCTGAAGACCAGGTTACATTTTTGGAGGAAACTATTGCTGTATAATTCCTGAGAATATTATTGCTTTTGAGCTGTAGAGCTGATGATTTAAAAATTTTGATTCTTAGAGTTTTTTTTGTTTGATTTCTGTTAGAAAGAGAGACATTAATAGATTGATAATGATAACACTTGAATTAGGAGATGGATTACTACACTAAGGCTTTTTAATTACCACAACAGCAGTGCTTTAAACCATTTTTCAAGTGGTAGACTATAGTGTGTTTGCATCACTGTTACATATTCACCTGGTGATCAGTGACACTGACTTTAGACAGATCAGTCCAGAGCTTTTTTTACAGAGCTCTAAATAAATAAATACATTTTCACTAGCAGTGTCCATGTATTTAATTGTGGGTTTTCTTTTTTGGAGAGAATGGAGCTGAAATTGGTCTTAGAAGTGGCACAGCAGGATTTTGCAGCTCTTTGGCTGTGATTGCACCAATATGGCACTGCTTGGATTGCAACAATAAACCATAGAAAGGAAGCTGGCAATAAAATTTCAGATTTGCTTTGATTTTCTCTCTGCATATTTTTCTAGCATTGTTTTAGAAAGACATAATGCTTTTGGTGGCATCATATAGTTCCAGTATTGTGATTTAAATAAGTATTTGACATGCTAATTAACTAAACACTACACTAGAAGTGCACCATGACTTATGAGTCATTTCTGAGAAATACTTAATCATGAGAATTTTAACAGGATATCATATTTTTTTGGTATATGCTTTGTAAAAAATAACTGTGCTGTTAGGTGGATGAGGCTTCTTGGAAAATCAATCTGTACCTTGCATTTTGTTTTTAAGAGGGATAAGAAAAGATATCTAAGTCCTAAAGAAGAGAAAAATTAATTATTTTCTTTATGATATAACTGCTAATTCTCTTGCCTGAAATACTTTTTAGGGCATGTTTTTGCATCTGAAAATAAACTCTCAGGGTTTAGATATGAGATATTAGAATCTGGACACGAATTTCCAAATTTGGGAGATTTAGATTTTTGAAATGCAGATTATCAACTTCTGTTATTTACCTAAAATTCTTGGTGAATATGGTGTCTCTCTGTGTTGCTTTCCATAGGCTTTTGAGGTGTAGTCTTACACTTTTTGCCTATCTAGGCTGGCACTGCTCTTCACTACATTTCTAAGTACATTTTGCTATTTGCCTTGAAGGCTGTATTTTCATGTCATGCTCCACATTCAGCAAACTTCTGGGGAGAACAGCTTTTGCACAAGAAATACAGAAGAAATCTGCTGAACTGGGAAGCAAAAGTCCTGCATGTTTACTTCATAAAAGAAGAAAAAAATTTGAATTAGCTTGTTTTTTTTTTTTTTTTTTTTTTTTTTTTTTGTTGTTGTTGGGGTGTTATTTTTAGGAGGTTTTTTTTTTTCCTTTTGATAGGAAATTACCAGATACAATCAAAGCCTTGCAATAGCTAACCTCCTGTGTGTGATTGCTGTTATGGCAATAACTGTCTTTTGTAATAATAAACTATTTCTCTCAGGGAGCCTTTTTGCGACTTAAGCAATCCTGGGAGAAATTAAGTGTTGCTCCTGGCTGAGGGAGGGTGCCAGGTTCAAGCACTTCTCTAACAGCCTTTGGAAACTTTTAAAAAGCCTTTTCCACACTTGAACATGTGTGGAAAAACAGTTTGTGAGTTTCCCATCACAGTCACATACTTCCTGAAAGAGCCATGAAAAAGTTTATGTGTGAGCTTAAGGTCCAGGTATGAAAATGAGCAACAAGTTCGGATTGGTAATTGGTCCTAGCTAACAAATCATATGGTGCTACAAAAAGATAATTTTTTCTTGGGGTTTGGTAGATTAATTACTGGTATAAAGCATTCTGTAATGTGGCATAGCCAAATTAAAAGTTAGCATTCCTATCTTTTCAATTAATTAGTAGACCTTATTTCAAACCCTCATTTTCCTCACTCATACAAAATATTTAAGTACGACTCCTTAGATTTTATGGAACAGAACATTGACTATGAGTGTAGACACATTGATTTCAGTATATTATAATTAGTAATTGTTGGCATGATCTTCATGTGTGTTTGGAAATAAACTAAAATTTCAGGCTTACAAAATGCAGGCCACATTTTTAACAATGAAGCTGTTTTCTCCATTCTGTATTGCTTCTGTTGCCCTTAAGATATTGGGGTGAAGAAATAAAGTAAATTCCATCAGCTAAAAATAACAAAGATAACAGAAACACATAAATCAAGTATAAATAATAGCAACAAAAGTGAACTGAGGATTTAAAACAATAGTTTGTCTCTAACAGCAGGAGGGAATAAAAACAGAGCAATGAAATATCCTTTAATGGTTTTGAATAATTATTACTCTTGTTTAAGCCAGTTGATTTTTAAATATTGGAAACTTTTCACACACACATGCATGGCATATCTTTTAAGAATCACACCAATATTTTGTATGTAAATTGAAGTAAATTAGAATGTATATTTCAAGTCTTAGATATTGTCATACTAGACCATAACATCAAAATAATTATTTGATCAATTAACAAATTGAGGTGCAAATGGTTGAATATTATTCTTAGGCTTAATCCAAACGTGTGATTTCCAGTACTGCAGTGGTTAAAGACAATTTAACCTTTGTTTGCTTGTTTGTTTTATTCAGGTTTACAATAATGAAGGTGTACCCTTCTTATTTATGTTCCGAGAAATACAGTTAAGTTAAAAAGCCCCATGAACATCAAAATATGAGGCTCTTTTAATGAAAAATGTTATGCTTTACAAGACTTTAAAACTCCATATATAAAGTATTTGTAACACCGAAGTCTTTAAGTTGCACTTAGTAAAGCATTAATTGGCATATCCTAATTGAGTAGTTACAAATGTGTTGCTGTGACACTCAAAGCGTTTATATGCTGGGAGTGAACCTGGGTTGTTGTGGTTTGACTTTTTTCTTTTTCTTTTTTTTTTTTAAACTCATTTTCCAGTGGACTGAATATATTAGTGATGAATGTGCTGTGAAACTAACTGTTTGTTTCCATGCTGGAAAAGTTTCATGGCTCCAGCAATTGCTAGCCATTTTACCACACAGCATCCATCATTTTGTCAAAGTTTTAATGTTTTGTAGTGAACCACCTAGGAAAGAAAGGAGGAGAAAAGAATGACAAAACAGCCTAATTCTTTCATTCCATGCCAAAAAACTGACTGAAGTTTATCCCTGTTTGCCCTTGGAACAATTAATGTGACATTTTCCTGAATGCCATACTAAATTTGATTGTCAGTTATTGAAATGTATGTTTAAATCAGCAGTGATGCAACTCCAAATGCTTTTTTCATTAATGTCATTGAAGCCTTAACCCACTACCTTTGACACATAACAGAATTAGAAAGCCTTTTGGACCATTTGGCTGAAGTTGTGCCCTCATTACAGTATCTCAGTTTGCTTGGAAACATTGCTTGCCCAAATGAACTGGTCTGCAAAGAAAAGGATGAAGATGACTACCAAAGATACAGGTTAGTGTTTTCATTTGTAGATGTGTTAAGGCATGAAAGTTTTGTTTTACTACTGGAAAAATGCTAAATTAAAATCAACCCAGAGTCTCAAACAAGCATCTACTCTGTTCTGAAAGCATTGTAACATTCTGCCATGAAACACCTGGGAATTTGAGTAGCCCCCATTTCAGTGAGGTCATACTCAGGAACCCTGTTTCAAGAAACATTTCAGTGCTGTATAGCACATGTCTGAGTTGAGCAGGTGTGCACAGGATTTCCTGAACGTGAGTATCACATACCCCTACTCATGGCATTTCCGTCTTTAAGGCAAGGTTTGCATACATTAAGGGTGAAAGGTGATTAAAAAAAATGTAAAAAAAAAAGTCATTCCACTGAGGTAGCCAGTTGCCTTGTCTTCTGCTCATGTTTGATATGGTGCTAAGTTGGTTCTACTGTAGTTATCAAGGCACTATTAACACAGAATAAATCACTCCTCCTATATTGTGCTGCTTCACTCAGAGCAGTTACATTCCAATAAAAAAACCCCAAACTGTCTTTATAATGTAATGTCAATGAGCTGGATTACACAAGATATCACCTGAAATTTAATATGAAGACTTGATAAAATACTATAAGTCCAACTGAAACATTGCTAAAAGTTGTAAGGATTATTAAAAAAACCCCCAGAAATACTCAAAAGTGATGATGGTTATGAGTACAGATCCATAACTTATGGAATGTCTGCTAAGTGATGTAATTTTCAGAGCTACAATCTTAAGAGAGGTGAAACATTGGTTATGCAGGGGAAAAAAAAAGACATTAGATGTATTTTTCCTTGCTACCATCTGAGGCATTATTTCAGTCCCTGTGTGCTGTCACTTTTCACATTGGCTCCAAACAGCATTTGGAAGCAAGTTGGAGCCAAGTAGTGCTGGTCACCTTGCCTTGCAAAGCCTGAGCTTGCTTATTAGGATCATTCACAGTATTCATAATTTATATAATAAACTCTGATCTTATTTTCAGGTAATCCAAACTGTGCTCTAGGAGTTAGGATAAAACAATACAAAGTTGAGAAGACTAAAAGCAGTTTTATGGGGAATTTATAGGCTTGAATTTGTTGCATTCAGAAATGGTGAAGGTTAAACAGCAGCACAACTGTCCCAGATGTGCACATGTACTTTTTAGTTTGTTTCAAATTTTTGAGAAGGATTTCTAGGTTATCACATTTTCACCTGTTAATGATTCCACTTTTGAATCCAGCTTAGCATTTTGGTTTTCATGGAGTAGAGCAGCCTAGGTTTAATAAAATATTTTCCCATTGCTTTCACACTTAAGTGGAAGGTATGCCTACTATCCAGCTTACAAGACTATAATAGTGCTGTCTCTATGTAAATTTATGTGACATGTGCTCTAGAAAATTGCTTAAAAAATGAATGATATTTCTACAGTTTACTGTTTTTCACTTTAAGTATGTTTTCTGACAATATGTCTCCTATTAATCATTTAAGCAAAAGTAGTATGTTAAAGGAGCCATTCAGAGGCAAGAACCCATGGTTCATTTAGTGCTCTCTGAAAGATTTCCTTATTGATTGACATCCTCTGTGGTTATGTGATGTAATATTTATAATATGTCACAGGGCCATACATCAAAACAAGCATGTCCCTTGTTTCATTTCAATGCAAAAATGTTGATTTCGGAGAGGTCAAGGTAGTTTTAGGTCACATAGTGGTAAACCACTATGTCAAAGTGTGAAGGGATTCTATTTATATATTTGCTAGAAACTACAACATTGCTTCCAATTTCTTTCCTCTCAATTTTTCAAAACCCTGGGTGTTTTTTTCCATATAAACTAGGTTGATTGAAGTACTTTTAAGAAAGAAGAATGGGCTTCTAATTAGTTGAATGATTTATGGTTCTGCTGCTATAATGAAAGTTTCCTGATCCTTTTCCGTTATTATTTGTTGCATTATATGAAATGTATTTGCTACACAGTTTTAGATTCAAAACCCAAACCCATGGCTCGATCAATCGATCTATCTGCCTGTCTTTGGGGGAATGTATATCACCTACATGATGGAACTGATTACAACTGCCCTTCTCATTTTACTCTGAGTGGCTAATTCAGAGTTTTCAATAAACATTCTGAAGCATCTTGAACACAACTTCTGTCTTCCGGTTTCAGCATTATTTAATGGCTTGAAATAACTTATTTCCTAAAATTTTTTTTTTTAGAAATTTATCAGAAACGATCAAAAGATTACCTTCATGTGAAGTTGAATTATGTAGAACTTGAATTATGCAAACATTGTGCTTCTCCGTAACTTCAGCTGGCTTTATTTTGTTCTGAAAGGGAACTTGTAAATTTTTGCAGTGACCATTGGAACCAGAGCTTCATTTTTCATTGAGCTTTAATTTTGTTCCTACTGAGTTCAATTAGAGTTCAGGCTATTTAATTCCTCAACCAGAAAGAGAAAGGTGCTAGAAATCAAAGCTTTACTTAATCTTCTAATTCCAACAAACTGAATTAGAAGATCTGAATGAAAAGATCTGTTAACCCCCCAAAATCCTAATGTTAAAAAATGTGGAAAATATTTTTTTTAAAAAATCCAAGTTCCAGTAATTCACAATGATCATAAAAACAGAGGTTAAATGTAATATTATTTACTTCAAAAATAACTAGGTTTTATCAAAAATACTTGGAAAATATACAAAAGTATGCTTTTGGTCAAGAAATTCTGATCTGGTTCTTCAGGTGATCCATTGGTATACCATTTCTATAATTTCAGTACTAGGGCTCTTTTCTAGTTTAACATTAAAACTACATTTTATACTGAAACATTATTGTGGTTTTTTCCTTAAAGTAATTGAAGCTTTCTGTATTTGGGTGTTAATATTTTGTAAAGGTATATTTTGGGCAAGGGAAAGCAGAATAGCTAATATGTAATGGTGATAGGAAAATTTAAAAGCTTTTGGCTACAATACGAAGCAAGAAACACAGAAAAATAGCTTGCAAAACAGTGTCCTCTAAAATAGCCTAGTCTCCAATCTCTGCTTTGAAGATTGCAGGAAAACAAAGGTCATGACCCAGAGATCAAAGTAGCAGGAGTCAACACAGTAATTGCTGGTTGCTTCTGTTGTACTCTCAGTTGGTCAGTCCTGTGGGTGCATTGTTTGCAGAGAAAACTTCAAACGTGGTGTTACTGAACTGTGAAAACTCATCTGGGTCACAATGTATTACAAAGCATTTGTGAATCCTGCAGGTGACCTCACCTATTTTCATTAAAGCAATATGATTGTGAAGAATTCATGCCATGTGTGAAGTTTTCAGTGGTTGTTCATTCTTCTTTGCTCCTTATTGACGTTTCCTGGAATGATGCATTCATTAAATGCTGTTGACATGGAAACAAGGGCAAGTGGAAACAAATGCTGGAGTTTATTTTAAATTAGCTTACAAGTACATGTACTAGATATGCTATCTTTGGCTGGGGGAGCAAATGATGATAACCTTATGAAGTCCTCTTAAGATATAACAGCAAGAAAGGAAGTGCATGTGTTTTGCATGGATTAACTTTTAAGCTAAATCAGCTATTCCCATCCTACAGTTTTTATGGTGAGAAATTATGGGTCTCCTAGCATTTTCAGTGTTCTTGCAGTTTTGTTTTGTTTTACTGTGGTTTTATTTATTTTTTTTAAATTGCTACAAAATTTGCTTTTCTATTTTAAATAGTCTTGTATTTGGATGGGGATATAAATATATATGTTCAATAAGTAGAAGTAGGCTAGAAGTCCTCATTCAGTCATGAAAATAATGCTAATATGGAATGATGAGTACCAGTGAGCATGTTGTTGAGGCTCTCTTTAAGCAGGAGGGATTGAAGTCTGTGGTTATTCTGTGTATGTTCTTTATGAACTTAATTAGATGATTAGGTTATTCCCTTACATCTTTATAATCTATGAACCAGTGCTACTTCAGTGTTTGAGTGAAGGCTTGTTATCTCACCAGTACCTGGAAGGAAAAGTGTGCTTGGAAGACATCAAAAGGCCACACAAGGTCCATCACTAGCCACTGGAAGGGTTCACGAGCAAGAACAATTACCATGTTTTTGTTCAGCCAAATAAATTGAAGTCCATAGTGCCCAATTTGTCTGTACTAACACAGTGAATCAAGTGGAAACTGTAACTACTGTTACATGTATAGAGAAAGATTTTTCTAACTCACAGAGTTGTTTGCTACAGTGAAGAAGAGCAGAGTATGTTAAAATACTGGGAGGTGGTGTGGATTTCTATGTGACTTGCAAGCCCCTCAGAATTACATGGTCATCACCAAACAGAGCCAAGGCTGCTCAGGGTCTCATGTGATCCTCTAACATACCTCATGCCAACATCCTGCCCTCTCTTCTGGTTTAAGTTTATGACCTGTCTTTCTTATCTGTGTATTTAACAAATGTTTTTGTTAGAGAGTAAATTCTGTAGCCAGCTATATGCTGTTTGAGGATGCAGAAGAAGCAATCACAGAACATAGTGTTTATGACACTACTTTGCTGTCATAAACAGGTTTCAATTCTTCTCGTTTCTTTTTTTTTTTTTGTCTTTCCCCATTTAAATGCTGATCTAACTTAGCCAACTTCAGATTACTTATTTTTTCTAGTTTATAATAATGTGACTGAGAGCATAATCAGTCCTTCAAAGTTTGAAATAGGCATATTATTTATGTTCTGTGATTGCTAAAGAAAGGAAATATAATAGCATAGAAAAATGAAGGTAAACACTTTCTGAAACAGAGCATGTTGCAGGTATGATAGAGGTAGAGCTGGAGACTTCTGCATTCTTGTGGGCGAATATTTCTCAATTTTTCAAAGCAGATTTTTTTTGTTTTAAAATTAAATATTGATGCATATAGTACAGTTTTATGTTCCAGTTTCTGTTAATTATAGTACAAACTGGAATACTATACAGAATCTAGTTCTTACAATAGTCTTTCACTAAAGAGTCAGTGGAAGAGTTTGCAAATGTGCCTTTTTTCCCAATATCCTGGCAGGTCTCTATGAAAAGTCTTAAAATTATGCTTATTGCATGCAGCCCATACATAATTGGTAAATGAATTGTTAATCTTTATTGTAATTTTTACTAAATTAAGATGTAAATAACATGAAATTTTATATTCTGTAGTTGTTTTCCATATCTAAGTCGTCCTATTGCTATGATGAATACCTTTTATGAGCTTATTTTCATGACAATTATGGCACCCATGCCAAGAGTCAAGGTGGGGGAGATGATTCTGAACAAAGGAAGGTGCAGCATTTCTTAAATAAGTAATTTCTTTAATCCATTGTGAATTACATGACCAGTTTACAGGCAATGATAAGTGGATCTATAAGCACCTTCCTGTTGTGTCTAATTTTTACTTTTCTCTCTTTGAATCTCACCTTTATCCCCAACACTGAAGGTAATAACCTTTTTTCACACCACAACAAAGGTGTTGAAACTCAGTAACAGCAGTTTCAGAACACATGGAGCTAAGTTTTTGAATTATTAAGAAAAAGAAAGGGGGAGGGGGAATAGGGAGACCCTGCCCCCCAAATTCTAATCTAAATAAACCTTTCTAAACTAAATGTAGAAACTAGATGGATCTTTCTTCATTAACCAGTATGCTTTTAACTAGTGATTTTACAAGTCTGAAACAGGTGCAATGTGTCATGCAATTTATGGGTCCCAATGCCTGCCATAAAGTATTTTATGATGCCTGTGTTCTGTGTTATTAGTAGCTGTCTTTTTCTGCAGCCATTGGTGTTTGATAATAGTCTTAAAACAACCAAAATTACTTACCTGCAAGCAACATTCCATAGTCCCTGTTGACAGTTTGAATAAGTTTAGTGCCCTTTTGTTGTACTTTGCCTTCAAAACAAACTGATTGAACCATCAATAGCTCCTGGAAGCTGACAGAGGCATGTCATCTGGTCTAACCCTCTGATAGTAGGTTATCTGTGGGAGTTAACCTCCCTGCATTGTTAACTGAAATGTTTTATGTACTATGCAACTTTAGGATACTGCTGTGATAACCTTAGTAACTAAGTCATACATCACAGTAAAGAGATTTTGTGCAACAAATAACCCTGGATTAAATTTACAAGGGTTGAATTGATATTGTAGAGTGTTCATTCCCAGGCTTTGGTAATCCTTTCCTGTATTTTTTTATGGCAAACTTGTGTTGCATTTAGATTGAAGCTGCATTTTCATGTTTCTAGCTAAAACATATCCAGGAAGCTTGCTGTTTTTCTTCAGCTGTTTAATATGAATGTATTGCATTATTTTCAAATTGCATAGATACCTTTTATCCCACATTTAGTAAAAAGAATATTAATAAATGAGATTACATTTTGAATCACCTTTTAAAAGAATTAATTGCACATATACCTTTCTTCTACCAGTGGGATAATATTTGTGGTACCTACTTTTTGGTATTTGCTCTGCTTAAGGAGTGCAAGTTTGAAAAAAAGAACCAACCCCAAACCTGTGACATGTGGAGTAGTTTGATGTTTAATTTGTGTGGGTAGGGTTTTTTGGTTTTGTTTCTGGAACTGACAAGTACTAGTGCTAATTCTGTTTTTTGAAATGCAGTCAGGATGGCTTAAAAATACAAAAATACATTTGTATCAAGGAATGCTATTATAATTTTAAGCTCTTTTGAAATGATTGAGAGACTGACATTAGGGCTGTGATCCAAAGTCAGCATAGATGACAGTGCTGTCTTATTCTGTTGTCATTTTTGTTGCAGCCTGCTTTTCAATGGCATATTTCATTCCATCATTAAACATTTGCTGATTTTCTAATACCGATGTTTTCTTCACCTGAATATTCATCTTTTCTCACCCTACACTTAGTGGGTGTCTTTACTCATCTTTAGCTTCACTCTTCTTCACTCCTGACATATTGTTTCCTTCTGTACATGTCTTCATTTGAAAGAATCTGTTGTCATCAGAGCTTTTCTGCCAGTAATGCAAGATGGATAGCTTCTCCTCCAGTGAAAGATAAGGGCCAGGAAAATGCCAGGGAGGACTGGAAGGGCAGCCAGGAAAGCTGGAATGAGTCTGAGAATGTGTCTGTCTCAAAGGTCTGTAGCTGTTGTTTAAAAAAATGGTCTTAGGAGATGTTCTGGTTTGTGAAGTGACTTTTTTTCTTCTACCGATATAATTGAGAGCCATAGATTGAGGATTCACATTTCAATTGTCTGAAAATTTCAGAACTGAGTATTGTCAGTTAAGTTGTTAACAATTTATGAAGGTGTTGCTTCAGAGGAATGGTGTACTTGATGGAAAGCTTTATTGCACCATTAAATTTTGCTTGGTTTTAGAAGGGGGAGTGTTCCAGTAATTTTCACGTTTATCTGGTTTTGACAACAGTATCATAAGATAAACTTTTACTTTGTCAAAAATTTTTTTAGTGGTTTTTTTTTTTTTGTTTTTTGTTTTTTTTTTTCAAAATGTTATGCAGAGTTTTCTATTTTTTTAATTTCTTCCTCCCAGTGCCAGAGAGGATCAGTGTGATGAGGAGCTCTCTGACTGACTTGGGGTTTATGTAAAGCAGCTAGGCTGGGGAACATTATCATCACCTTTCTACCCCCTGCCAGGAAAAGTCTGATATTGCCCTCACTTTGCAGTGTCTGCTTCGCATTTGGTTGACTAAATGCAAGTGATTTGCACTTGAGGTGATTAGATATTTGGATTTGCCATGGTTGTGCCTTGCTTTGATTTTGCTCTGCCCTGTTCTCTCCCTGCGCAAGCGAGAAGCTAGTAGTATTTTTCTGAGACTAGAAAGCTGCTACCCTTCTAGTAGAAATGATAAATAGAATATAATACTGATGAATCCTAATAAGAACTCGGAATTCTTAAAATATATTTCTCATAAATAGTCTCTCCATGTGTGCTTCTGCACTTAATCCTGAGCTGGAATCTGTATTCTGTGAGGTCACCTTGTCTCTCTGGTGGGATCAAATTGGAGTTCTCCTTCCAAAGGCTGATCATTGTGTTTTTAGGAAAACATAATAAAAAATTCAAAGAAGTGTTCAGAAATGGTAAGAATTCTTGCAGAGAACTTGGCTGGCAATTTCCCATGTCTCAGATTGATTTTCTCCCACAGTGTGGGTTGGAATCTTTGGTATCACTCAAAATTCCTTTTCCCAAACAGGCAGTGCAAAACAATTTCCAAGTTATTCTGTTCCTTGGTATGCTTTATACCTCACTCATACACAGAGAGAACATACAGGTCCATGGTGATTATTGTGTTTGATCCACCAGTGTAAATGGTTTTGGCTTCCTTTGAGAGAATAAATTAAGTATTATAACTTGCACATAAGCTACATTGCATGAAAAAGGTGAATATGGAAAGGAAACAAAGGCTCTTGTTATTTTTGGCTGCCATTTTTTTAGTCGTCGATTCTGTGAGTATGTCTTTGTGCATTACTGGATTTTAACTGTGTGCATTTTGATATCTGTCAGATATTTTGTCCTGCACAAATTGACAAACCTGAAATTTCTCGATACTCGGAAAGTAACCAGGAGGGAGAGAGAGGAAGCCTTGATAAGAGGTGCCTTCATGAAAGTGGTGAAGCCCAAGGATGTGAAGGTAGGAGAGTAAATGAAAGTGGGAAGTGAAGGTAGGAGAGTAAATGAAAGTGGGAACAATTATATGATTCATTAACACTATTTTTAAATAACTCCAAGAGCCTGGCTGCATCTTTTGCTAAGGTAAAAAAAGAGGTGAAACCTTTCATATGAAAGGACTGATAAATGTGGTCAGATGGGGGACAAAAGCCTTAGTAATTTTTCTGTGTTTAAATGTAGAAATTTACAGGTACCTGTCTAATGGGCTGTGGCCATGTTATCAAATTTCTGGTTTCAACCTCTGTTTCACATACCAAAGTAACTAATATGTGTCACTGAGCTTAAAAGAATATTTTTACCCTGTCCAATGAAATGTAAAAACTGTGTGGCATACTTTTGTGAAAGAATGCAATTTTTTCTGTCAAGTTGTCCCCTGCCTTTTGTATTAAGCTTCTATTACAGAGCTCTCACACCTGTGGTGTTTACTGGCTTTTATGAACTAGTTGATTCTAATTTTGTATGATGTTACTTAACGTGGTGTCCTGCTAATAAACGTTGACAGCATCAGTGAGACAGTTTCAGTAATCTGAGCATTTAATACACCTTCCATCAACTCTGGGCATCCTGCTGAAGCAATCAGAATGAGAATGTGAATTCTCCACTTTGCCTTCTTTTTCCATTGTTGATCAGTACCTGATAACAGCAATCTGTGGTGTGCTCAGAGTGCTTTAGTTCTGCAGATCTTTCTTGAAATGCTGCTCAAGTTTTCAGTCTACTTGCTTTCTATTTGCTGCTTTTTCTCTAAAGTATACCATCAATAATTTATTGCAGATTTCCAATAATGCTGAATAATAATGTAGTGGTTATGGAAATGCACTGTTTGGTAGCATAACAGTGTTGCAGGATAAATGCATTATCATGACTACAATTGCAGTGTATTACAAATTAATTCAGACTGATTAATTTATAACTACTAAAATGTTAACAGTTCTAATACAAACATTGCTTTGATATTTTGTTTACCGCTGCCTTTAGTTATTTCAGCTTTACATATGTAATGAATGGAATAAGTTATTTTTAAGCTGTGATAGACATCCTATTCACAGCAAACCATCTTTGAATCTGGCCAAATGCAACAGCTGAACTGTGTTAGGTGTAGCATATGTATGTCATCTTTTACAATTCTTCTTATCTAATCAGATTTTGGGTCTGGTGAAGATTTAAAAAAATTATCTAGCAGTTAGATCTTTCATTTAAGAATCTACTCCATGAATTGCATCCAACTTAATAGTGTAAGAGAAAAAAAGTGTCTCTCAAATTTGAAGTTACTTTTCTGGATTAAACTTCTTTTTAAGTCAATAGCTAAGGGTAAATTACTTAAAAAATTTAGGGATAACATCTTTAACTTTTATATCTACAATTGAACCTTTTGTATAGCTTTGAATTATTTACCCACTAAATCTTATGGTAAACCATACACTTATTTCAGAAAATTTGCAGAAGGCTCCAATTTACTGTTGTTATTGTCATACTAAAGAGTTTTTTTCTTCTTTATAAATGGTTCAGTACAAATTACTGATGGTAAAATCATTGTAAATTATTTTTATGGCATGAATTAATGCTTCTTAAGGTGCTACAAAATTACCCTCATCATACAGTATTATATACATATCACAGAAGTGGCTAATTTAAAATAAATATTAAATTTGATGCAAGTATTGTAAAGCGCTCCAAATTGTTTAGAATTTGTGCTTATTTCCTAGGATATTAATGCTTACAGTACACATGCATGCAAACTCTTTCTATGTCTGAGAAGACTCAGAATTTTCTCTGCATATATGCTTTGAAATGCAGCTAAGTGTGTGTACAGCCATTGACAGCTCTGCCTGAAGACCACAGCCAGCAGCATTCCTCCATAAATCACAAAGATGATGTGCACAATAACTGTACTTTTGAGTTCTGTCATGTGTTATACATTGCATACATAATGGGTTTTTATTCTCTAGCCTTCCTATTTCCTGTCTTCTCTGTTCATCAGCTCCCCTCCCACATAGCTGTCAATATTTTTGACCAGCTTCAGCCAGATTTAACAGGCAGGTACTGGTAATATATTTTAAGCTTTCTGAAACTAGTTAGAGATTACACCTTGATCCAAACTCAGAGGAAGATTGCAGCATATCCAGTATTGGTCATCAGAAAAACTCCTTAATAAGTTGACATAGTGATATATAAGACCTTGGTGATAATCAACTTCCTAATAATTTTGTCTTTTTTATCTTTCACCTAAGGTAGCAGGCACAGGGTCAGCCTATGCTTACCGAGAATGGAGATGCAGTGATTAGTATTTATGTTGGTGGATGCCACATGAAAATCTTCTGCCAGATTTAGTAACAACAGTGGACCTTTCAGACCTGCTTTTTCAGGAAAAAGCTCCTAAAAACAACAAATGAACAAAAAATCCTAATTTACCTGTCTTTTTTTCCCCCATTATGATAAGCAGAAGATGGTGTGGCTTATTCAGCATAAAAGGCAGACTGATGATCTAAAGAGGCTGTGATGTGGGAAGTTGTTTTCATTTTAGTCTTGACATGAAATACTTGGGAGAGTAAAATACCCCACCAAGAAAAAAAATACACAAAATGAGAATAAAAGCAAGAAATTTCCATCTGACTAGTTTGTGTTTACTCAAATGCGAAAGTATCTAGCAATCACCAGTCATCACTGAGTCATAAATATTTTATTTTGTATAAATTTTTTTACTTTCATTATTCCCTATTTTATTTAACAGAACACTACACTTTCTTGTGCTTTGCTTCATTTCATCTTTTGTTGGAAATGCATCTGTTTGTGATATGACTGTCTTATGGAAAGATACAATCATTTATTAGAAAACAGTTTAATGTTACAATGCAGTATTCCTTCTCACGATGTAGGTGAGCTAAACTTCATTTTTCTGTTATGTTTATGTTTTCTTTTGTCAAAATATTGAACATTGTATCATGCCTGCTTTTAATAAAGACTGGGGAAGTCTGGCTGGATGAGAGGCATTGAGCCAGAGGAGGAAGGCTTGTTTAATGACCAGACCATGACCTCATTTCACTGGCATAAGTGTAGCTCAAAGTGGAAGATGCCTGTCCAGTGTGAAGTGTGTTTCTGGGCATGACAGCATTTCACATCAGAAAGACAGCTCAAGAATACGACAGTCAAAATTGCTTAATTGTGTCCCGGCTTTGTAATTATTCATCTGTGCTTCTACAAAGAGTACAGTTGTCATTTCTTGACATAATTATTTATAACTGTACCCCTCTTTGGTTTATAGGTATATGAATTGTGCTTCCAACTGTTTCATTTTTCAAACTTAGGGATGCAAAGCAAATGTGATTTGAGAAAATATGTTAAGACTACACATTTTTACATTGCATATGATATAAATGAAATGAAATTATGGTGTATCAAAGCACATAATTTCATATTTTAAAGGTCTGTATTCATGATAATTTAAGCTAGATGATAAAATGTGGATATATCCATTTAAGTGTGTTGCTATGAATAGATATACGCTGTCATAAGTCTCTTTAAATATAAACTTAATTATTTAATACTGGGTCAGTCTGCTTGCTTTTAGCAAATACATGTATTTCCCAATATTCCTCAACCCCTCTTCCCTTACTGCATTTTTTAAGGTTAACATTTTCATCTGTTTTAGTTTTGGTAGTGAAAAAAAGCAGATGGCATTTTTTCACCAGTAACAGTTTTGTAGTTTATAGGGCCAAATCATTGGCAGATATCCTTAGTTATACTTCCAATTAAGAAACTTAATATTAAATGGAGTTATTCTGCTTCCTTGCAGCTTTACCAAAAGCATCTTGTCCACTGCCTTTAAGGGAACTCCGTACAACAAAAAAAGGCATGGTATGGGTGGTTTGAATTTTTCAATATTTTTTCACTGTCAGATGCATTGTTTTCATCACAAGTTATAATTATGAAACCTGACATAGCATTTGTTCTCTAAGGAGCTAAGATGGAGACACTGAAGCAGAAAGGCAAGTCTAATATCTGCATTCCATGTAATAAATGTCTGTGATTCATGTCCACAGTGTTACTTGAAGTGTTATTTTATTACGATAGGAAGAGTAAATATTTAGGCAGTACCATTAAAGAAATAAGGTGAGATAAAATCTGCAGTGTTGCTTTCAGATCATTGGCAGTATTCTTGTGTTTAAGCTCATAGGAAAAGCTCTTTATCAAAGCGAGCAGTGCTGATATATGCTTCTATTAAGGTCAGATGAGGCATAAGGAATGATTTTAGTAATTTTTGTCCCAAACTATTTAACAAGAATCATACTTTTCTTGAATAGATATGTTCTACCTGCTTGCATGAATATAGGCAATACATTTTTGCCAATATATCTCATGGACCTTTTTACACTCCTCCCCCAGATAGGAAAATGAGGCTGGTTTTAAAAAGTAAGTGAAAGGAGACAGATAAAACTTTGGAGAACAGCTGCATTGCTCACAGTCTTTCTCTTTTTACTATTGCCATTGTGTAGAGATCTTGATGTGTGTATTTAGAGCATTTGAAGAACATGCAGAGTAAAGGACTTCTAAAGTATGAAGAATCATTGTGTCAGTGAACTGCCAGGTCATAAGATACCTCTTTGAGAGACCTTCCACAGAACAGGGTTTCTTATTGTCAGGTATGAAAATTTCACATATCAAGACAAAGACATGAATGTAAGACTCCAATTTAGACTGTGATGCAGTAAATAATATTTACTTTAAGGACATTGTAGCAGTCATGCATTCATCCATTTTACTCTTTGGAAAGTTTAGGTATTTTAAGCAGAAGTCCATAACATGTTTGGTTCATAACCTGCTGTAATTCCAGCTGTCAAGAGGGAAGAATGGACACGTGTGGGTCATATGTGTATTAGGGTAGGGAGAAAGACTCTTCTTCAGTGTTGGGTCTCACATTGATATTTCTCAAAAAATATCCTCATATGTTCTTTGGGCAGGTATTGTGTGGACTACATTTTGCTATCTTAATTCCTATTAAAATTACAGAAGGAAAAAGGTGATGTCTCTTTCCTAAAATTCTTCCCTTAAAAAAAAGTTTATGATTGTCATGAAGCCCATGCCATTTTAGCCATTAATGTTCCCAATGCATTTTTCAGGCAGGAAGGGGTGTTATTGCTGGAGCTCTGGCCTGAATCCAGTTCAGGTGATTACATTCTGCCTCTGTGGATTTCTCTACAGTCTCCATGTACTGAGGCATTCTTCTCTACCTTCTGCCCTAACCTCTTCTGTAATGCTGCAGTGTGCTAGTTAACCAGCTGCTACTCTGCACTTGAAATGTGTGTATCTTTTAGTAGTAGTGAGCAAATTATCCCTTTGTAAGACTTAAAATTTGTAAAGCACTTGAAAATTCTCAGATGAATGGCAAAAGGCACTGTATATAATTGATGCCTCCAATGAATTGAAGAGATTATTGTGACAACTTGTTCGTTACCTCTGGGTTTTTCATTTTTTTGGGTTTTGTTTTGTTTTTTGGTGTTTTTTTTTTTTAATTTTCATTTGTGGGTTCAGTTATATGGAAGCTTCAATAATTACAGGCTGGCTTTTGTATTATCTACTCAGTCTATTCAATAAAATGCCATTCAGCAGAATGTAACACCATGATATCTGACAGTAGGATCACGATTGTCTTAGATTCTTAGGGGATCAATATGGCTAGAGTTTTATTTTATAAGGATTTTTTCTGTTTTTCTTTTGAAGATAGAAGCACTGCTGGAGCAGAGCTTCTTGTAATTGCTCTTTTCTAATACAATGGATCCCATAATCAGATGACACCACTGTTAAGCACAGGAGTTGTTCATATGTTGAATTTTGTTAAAAAAGAAAAATG
The DNA here is from genome assembly GCF_017590135.1 of Pyrgilauda ruficollis. Lineage (NCBI taxonomy): Eukaryota > Metazoa > Chordata > Aves > Passeriformes > Passeridae > Pyrgilauda > Pyrgilauda ruficollis. The sequence continues at coordinate 10,264,285 of NW_024509210.1, read as the reverse complement.
GATTTAATATGGCATTGGCAAAACTCTTGGTCAGCTTTTGTCTACTCTTATGCTCCCATAGGTGAGTCTTTTTTATTTTTTTCCTGGACCTTAAAACACAGTATGCCACATGTACTCAGTCATTTTGGTGAGTTATTCCCATTGAAACAGTAGTAGTCTCAAGAATCATGGTTAGAATTTATGTCAATTTTTAGCCATGAAAGAAAGGTCCAATTGTAATTTTTCTTTCTGGAAACTGTTTGTCATAGCAATATTTCTGGAGGAAAAAATCAGTGGCAAACTATTACTGCCATAGGATCTACCTGGAATTTTGCACATGTTTACAAGTTGGAAAGAGCTGTCCTGGCTGATTTTATATTTAGTGCTTGTTTTGGCTGTGGTTGGGTGTCCCACAGTTTTCACAGCAGGCTTGGCAGTGTATTTGTGTGCTGGGTTAAGATAAGGCCTGGCTTTGCTGATTCACTGACCCAGGAAAAGTTCCCCAGCTGTTAGAGATAAACGTGGTGGCAAAGGCCACTGCCAGTGAAGACAAACATAATTTCTTGTGATCTTCTCAGGAGCGTCTCTTGCAGCAAGGAACAACTAAAGAACCATGAAATGTGATGCAAATGCAAATACATCATACAACATCTTATAGTGAAATGAATGCTGTGAAATGAGTGCTAGGTTTTGGTTTTTTAGTGTTGATGTAGTCAGATGGAGTCAGGACAGAAACTAAAGGAAAGGTAAAATGAATGCACTAATATTTCTAATCACTTCGGAAACAGTGCAAATGCCCAAAAATAGTAGTCTCGTGCCATTTTTGATACTCTCAGTTGTACAGCAGACCCCTGTAGGGGTGGCAGATAAGTATTTTACATAGGAGATGTAAATTTTTTTGAAGCCACCATGGGAGACCAGGCACGGAAACTGTAGAGTGGCTAAAACAGCAGTAGAAACTTGTGTTTAAGCAGCTGAATCCTGCCTTTCCTGTTGTGCTAAAAGGGAGATTGTGTGCTTGAAATATTGGCAGGTCAAGAACACCAGAGCATTACAAAAAATAATCCTTCCCTTCACTAACATCAGCAAGAGTGTGGTCCAAGAGTCAGATAGGGCTGTGATGAGGTCATCTCCTAAAAGCTCAAGCATATCAGTCATTCTCTCTTCATTAATGACTAAGAACATGACCATTTTAAAGCTGCTTTATGAGTTATTTCAGGAAAAAATATTAATAATTTGTTTTCAGAGAAGGGCTAATATTTCTTCCCTTGTCTCCACCCTTAGCAGAAATGTGTAGGCCAAAGGGCTATTTTGTAAGAAATCCTGAACTTTTTTGCTTCTGAGTTTCTAAAACTGCTGCCTTTGACAAAGAAAAGGCACAGTTTCATCTGCTCTCTTGAAAGCATATTGAAGGTACAGATTCTGGTTCCAGCTCCTGTATTTTAACTGAAGCTGATGCTACCATTTTCTGATTTTGTCCATCTTGCAGACAATGGACCTGGCATAAAATCTTTAAGATTTAGTGACTTAGGTCATGGATCTGTGTTTCAGGGGAAAATCAGGAGTTCATTGGGAGGATAAAAAACTAAAAAATATTTGTGACTGAGGACTGATGTTCTCTTTGAAGGAATTAGTGAGATTATAAAACTTTTGCAGGAAACTGTTGCCCTAATTTATCTTATCCTAAAAAAATGTTCATAGAAAAACATAAAAATAGTAATTAACTCTGTAATTAGAAACATGTCTAAAAATAAATAAGGAAAATATTCAATCACACTTTAAAAATTACATCCCTTAGAATCCTGTTCTGTGAATTATCTGTTTTAGAGGTGGGTTTTCTTGAGACTTTAGCAGACAAGGAATCTGTGCTTATACATTTAATTTTCAAATTAAAGGTATGCTTCAGTTGTAATGTATTAAATGTTTTTACATCAAGGAACCTAGTAAAGGCATGTGCATTGTCCCAAAGATGGTTCATTTCTCTTTCAGCCTTTGTGGGGCTTGAAAACCTTAGACATTCTTTCATGTAAAAGAACCTGTGGGATATTTGCTTAATGATTAAATTACCGTTGCCTCTGTGATGCTAACTTATGAGCTTGAAGCAGGAGATGAAGTTTTTTCTTACATCAGTACAGCAAACTATGCTATGTATCTTATTCTGGTAAATTTCATTAGGAAATGTATCATTTGGGTTAAAATAAGGGGTAAATTCAGGACTGAGAAATTAAGACTTTTTTTCTTCACACATTATAAGACTAAACATACAACTTTTCTCATGTAACAGTTACAAACAGTTCACTGTGTAGGCCAAATGCTCTCTAATGCAGTAAAATTAAGAAATAATATGCTTTGAAAGTGATTTATGAGTGTGGTTAAACTGCCAGATTTACAAAGAAATAGTTCAGATCTTGGGAAGCCTCAGGAGTCACGTCAAAAATGAATTTGACCATGATTTAAACTGCTACTTTTCTTACATGACATTTAATATGTGTACTTTGGAGGCCCATATGTCTTTAATAAAATAGCATTAAGTTTTAAATATGATATGAATGCAGTTAGTTTCTAAATTCATAACCTTTTCCACAACTCCAAAATGCTAACCAATAAGGGAGTCACACATGCAATAAAACATGAACCTTAGAAAATAGTTTTTTATTAGAACGGTTAGACATTTGGCAGCTGAGTTGTAATGTAATAAATACGTGCAGCCAATGTGGGTTTATCAGTCTTTGTTTACACTGGAAGCAACTGGGACCAGACAACTAATTATAACTGAGGAGCAAAGGTCATGAAAAGAATATTTTGTCCAGTGAATCTGTTCTTGCTGGGCAAACCCTGTAATGCTAAGAAAAGTAATTTATTAAAAAGAAACACTACAGCATGCTTCCCAGTTCAGTTTGTCAGAGAATATAATGTTTATTAGAGAGTCATGTACTTTAACACTGTTCTGAAGTGCTAAGTGCTTCAAAAATCATGAAAATATAGACACGGGAAAAAAAACCATACACAATTTACAAAGGATTTAAATGTTCAGCAAATGGTGGCCAAAGGAGTTCAGTGTTTCATGGAAACAGCAAAATGGGAGTCCTGTCTATGCTGAAGTTAATAAAAACAAAAGAATGCTTTAATATTTTAGGGGGTTTTTTTTGGTGCAATTTGAGGTATTCTACTAATATTGTAAAAATAATGTATTTTGACTTTATTTTCTGAAACAGAAGCTAGCCCACAGCAAAACCAGCTTTTTAAGTAGCTTGAGCTTTTACTCAGAACAGAAAATTCAGGTTCGCTTGTTGAGTTCCTCTATTTATTCAACATGCATAAAACAATACCGCAAGCCTGTTCACGTTTTCTAGGTAGTCTGACTTTCTAAATACTGGCATTGAAATGGTGAGAGAGGTGTGAAAAGACAGATTTTTTGTGTACTCTGAAGTGTGTGGGGAGGTGGGGCATAAAGTCTTGATTGTGATATACTTTTCCTTTAAAATGCTTTTAGTGATTTGATTTCTGGTTAGTGTGACTCTAGAAAAATGACAAAAACTAAATTAAAAAAGTCTGCTTTGAGATGTATTGCAAAGTGTATATTCAAATGCTAATCTCTATTCCTCCAGAATTATGGGTCCCCTAGAGCATCCAGAAAATTATTAACAGCATGTAATCCAGTTTGAATGCATCTTTACTCTGTTAGCCAAATCTTTACATAATACAAATCATTCTACCTATAAAAGCACAAATATGTTATTGTTCTCAACAGGCAATTTAATGCAGCTATAGGGAGGAGAATAAGAGAAAAGAAGATTACAAGCTAGCTGATCATGCTTTTATTTCTCTTAAATCTCTCAGCATTTCTCTGTGGTTGTACTTGTTTAAAGATTGTACACAACTGTGCTGTCTATATGATTTGGAAAGCAAATCAGCCTAAATATGAAGTTTCATTGGGTGTAGTTTTTAGGGGATTTGATACATTTATCACAAATGTACATTTTCCCCCAGAAGCAGTGCTGAACCTGTAATCTTTTTTTCATATAATTCTTTAGAAGACTCCAGTTTTGCTGTAGAGAGCTCAGTTATATTTGCCACCCAGTTGTGCAGCTTTAGCTGTAGAATAGCTATTAAAGTTAATTATTTTCTGGAGGTTTTTCTCAAAAGGACTATTCATGTGAATACATACAGAAAGCATATGAGCAAGGAAGAAACCAATTTTATTGAAATAATACACTGCTATCTCCAGTCATGCTGTGGAGTCAGGATCCTGCTCCAGTGGAACGATGCAAATGTGACAAAGTTTAGTTCACAATCCTTGTAAGCAGGAAGGTGGGTCCACTGGCATATGTGTGCAAATTGGTTTTATATTGTTATGTTAAATTGTTTTATTTTTATGGGGTTTTTTTAAATTTTTATGTATTACTCCTTGCATTATTTTGCCACCTGACTCTGGCTTGTGACTCTCGCTGAAAAGTGTGGCATCTATATGATAATAATTCTTTTGCTCTTTTGTGTTGTTTTATTTTCCACTAAGAACATGCCATTATGTTATACATCTACTACCTAATCACCAATGATTGGATATTTATGTAAAATGTTTAGATATGAGTAAGCAGTCAGCCTATTATTATTATTAATTGCATACAGATAATAAATGACATAAATGTTTGCTTTAAATTGAAAGGTGAAGGCACTAACTCAAGAGAAATCTGTCTAGGAAGAAGGATGGAGTAGGAGAGGCAGTGAATGTTCCTATTCTACCTGTTTTCATCAAGCCCATGAAGCATGAACTGGAAGAAACTGTACATAATTCAGTAGAAAAAAATATAATTTCTGAGTTTGAAATAGGGTGTCACCTGCATGTTTGCAGTTATCTACAGTCCTTTGGATTGTTGAACATAAAGCATAAAATGTATTTGCTGCTGAGTCTTAGAGCTGTTCTTGGAGAACTTCCTCACTTTACGTGCATTTTGGCAGGAGTTTTGTGCTTTCTTTCATATTGCATATTGTTCAAGAGAAGTCTAACAGGTCACAATAGTAATCCAATGCCCCAGGACTGCTCAAATTTTTAACTATCTTGCTTTTGTATAATACCTCCCAGCTTTTTCCCTTCCTCTTATGTGATAATTTTTCATATCTTTATGGTCTGAGTAAGACTCTACAGGGCTATTTCTTCTAAATAACAAGTCTAAGATATTGTGTGCAATTTTGAAAGATGGAATGCTCTAATAGGCTAGGCAAAAGCACTGTGTGTGTGACACCAAATTTTTCTTTGACATGGAGAAAACCTTTGAATCCACTTTTATGTCTGTTGAGAAGGTTCTGAAGGAGTAGTTGCTGTGTGAGCAGTAGAAACAAATGTGGATCTGTGCCATTTCAAGTGGTCATTCCAAAGCCAACCACATTGAAATGTCTGCATGTGTCGTTCTGGTTTCAAAACAACCAATCATTTTATAAATATACACAAGTGCTGCATTGGAAGATTTTCAGCAGGAGATATGCAGGTAATAACCTGAGAGGAATACTTTGGGTTTTATTGTTTATCTCTGATGGTAAAAAACTTGTACAGGGTGAGAAAATAATTCAGATTGTTAGTAGAAAAATGTCTTTAAATTGAGCTCATGTGCTAGGCCAGTATGGTGCATGGCCTCTCAGAAAAGAGCACACCTAACTTTCTGGGAAGCATTGCTGCAAGGCCATTGGCAGTTGCAAAGTAAGGAAAGAAAAAAAATAGAATGAATTTTATTTTCCTGATTTATTTTTGAACATGAAACTAGGTATGTTATTTTTCATAACAACTTTTTGATTTAAAGGCAACAGCAACATAACTTTCTGGGTCTTTTTCTGCCCCATATGTTTACCAGTTTCTCTGGAGAGAACTTCTGAAGACTTGTTGTTTATGTGAAGCACTCTTTTGCTGCGCTCTTTCCTCCACCTCCCTGCAAGCAGAAATGAATAGATATGTTGTTGGTAGAGAACTTACTTGCTTTGTCCTCTTGAGGTCATATTTTGGCAAGTGGGAAGTCTATTTTTTGATTTGATAAACCCCTAGTGGAATATGGTTTGGCTTGTAAAACTGCCGTACACAGAGCCAATGGTTGTCTTGTCCTTTATAGCCTGGTCTTCCACCTTCTGCCCAGAATTCAGGGGAAACCAACAATCACTGGCTGAGGCAGTGTCACATGAGAACTGCTGAAAATTTATGGGGCTCTAATTAAACCTCAAATGCACTAATTCAAGCCCTATAAATCTTGTGTAATACTGGTGCAGTGAAGTTAACATGAGGGCTGATGTGGTCTGGGAGAACGAGGCAGATGCCTGATATTCTCTGCAGTTTTGCAACTGGGAAGCAGTTATGTTGCAACCTAGGCTGTCCAGTGATCCCAAAGATAGCTCATAGATGTTAATTTAAAGTTCACTTTCAGTCAGGGGATGTTGAAATGTTGTGTGCAGATAGACCAGCCATTACAAATTTGAAAAGTCAGATTTCTTTTTTTGGCTTCTGTTGCTGGGGAGAAGGTTTGGCTGAGGATTTTGCCTGTACTACAGTTACCTGAAAGTGAGAGTAGGTTTTTCCAATCCATCAGTATCAGTAACAACAATGAAAACATTGTTTTTTCCAATCAATGTATCGGTAACAACAATGAAAACACTGCATTATCAGGGCTACTGTTTAGATGGATGCATGATATATCTCTTCTGTGTGGCAGAAAATATTATACTTTCCTATGCTTTCCTAAAGAAATAGATTAATCAAATACTAATATACCATGTAAATTGAAAATTGTAGCTACTAAATCTCAAGATGGAAAAGAGATTAAACTGATGGTGTATCATTTTTTAATCTGTAATATTATCATGATAGAATACTTTTAGTTGGTAAAAACTTGCTGTAATAAGAATAAAATAAATAATTTACTTATCCTCATGACTGCACTTCTTGACCTAGGCTGAAGGGCCACCCCTTTTCATCTGTAGTAAAATCATGCCTGTGATGCAGTGGCTAGAAACAATTTTCAGCACAGCCAGTATTTCGTGCTTCCTCTTTTACACTACTCAAAGAAATACCTATTTTTCTGATGTAATTTGTATTGCAGAAGGAATTTTTTTAAAGGGACAATGGACTGTGTGTTTAGCTTACATGTAGGCTTTCAGTGCTGGTTCTTTTCCATCCAGAAACAAGTTAGAAAAATAGCACAATCACTTTTTGCTGTGTTAGGGCCATAGAAAAGCCTGTCTACCAAGAAAAGCAGATGGGCCAGGTAAAAAGAAAATCTTGTACTCATAAGGCAGCCTGCAAGCATAATTTACCGCTATTGGAGGATTGGTAGCATGGCCCTGATGTGAATCTTGTGTGCAGATTCGGACATATGTTTCTGTGCTATTTCCAGCCCTACAGGATTTGAGAAGGCTTTTTGAAGGCTAAGAGCTTCGTTGTCTTTACAAAACCTTCTCTTTCTCCGGGTTCTGTGTATGTTGAGAAGTCTTTTAAAGCCCTATGTCAGATCTGCTCTTCGTGTGAAGTCTTTATAAATATTTATATAGCCCTACTGAGGAAGAGTCAATCCATTAGACTGCTTTAGGCTAAGATTAGCACTTCTGAAGCCTATTTAACCAGATACGAGTTTATTTTATTTAATAACATTAAAGAGATAGTAAAAGAAAGCTTCTTTATCAGATAATGGTAAGATCCATGAAACAGGTTTATTAATGTCTAACTATCAAATTATACTTGCCTCAAAATTCATGGAAGTAGCATAGTAATTGCCTATTTGATTTCAGGCAGATTAACATGCTTGTTAATGTTGAAGCTGTTTCCAGTGTGTACAAGGCCCTTGATGAGATCAGCAGCCAGCCCTGCTTTCTTGATTCACACCCAATGGAGCAGTGCTGGTTTCAGATTGTATGGCAGCTGATGATGACTTTTCTTTCTTTTTTCTTCTCAAATATTTAATGGTGTTCATGCAGAAGCATCTTGTGATTCATACTTGACTCATACAGATAAATGTACCAATACTTGCCACAGGCAACTTGCACATGTAGAAGTGAAGTGAAAAAGCATCAAGTTCATGTTGGGCTGCTAGTGGTCCAACATGGGCTGAAGATTTCCTGTCTTACTCTTAACTTCTAGGGGGAAAAAAGGTATTTTTTGATATTTTTGGTAACACTGGAAACAACTCTCCCAGGCAGAAGCATAACTTTATGGTTATTTTTGCAGACCTCTGTAAAGGGTAAGTATATTTTGAGTTTACTCAATTTGCCACATAAGAGACATCAGTCATTGCATGTGTGGATGTCTATTTATAGTAACCATCCAACCACATACCTCTGAAGCAACCATTTCCTTTAATTTATATATATTTATTATCCCTGAATCTCTGGTATGTTTTCAGAATTCTCTTGGCAGTACTGTAAGAGTTCTGTAGCTCCTGAAACCATTATATTGTCATATTTTATATGTACCCATGAGTTGAGGATTATAAAATCAAGAAAACTGTTGTTGCTATTTCTTTGTTCTCTTTCCACCCTCCCTCACCCTCACTCTAGACTGACATCTAGAACGTGTTAGTCCCAAATTCCTTCTCTATCACTCAGAGAAAGAAACTTTGAGAGGCAACTGTATCAGGGAGAATCTTTATTCCTTCTAATTACTGCCTCTGAAGTAAGAAGTGATGAATGCAGTTCCTCAGTTCACAGCCTAGCCACTCCCACAACACAAATTGGGGTTTTTTGTTTCTTTTGAACAAAGGTATTCAAATCTCCCTTTCTATCTCTATTTCTCTAGCCATCCCTGCTTCCAAAGTAGGGCAGATAGACTCTCATAAATGGATTTGGAATAATCTTCAAGATGATGTCAAAATAACATGATTAAAGTACTTTTATGGTGCAAGAAAATGCAGTAATACTGAAACATTTTCTTTGCAGTCCCAACAGTTTAGGTTAGTTTGGTTAGTTTGCCTTCCGCTGTGCCTTTCCCCCTCCCACAGTCTCCAGAAAAAATGTAGGCTCTATTAGAAGGGATTGTATTTTCAGGAATAACTTTTTCTCTGTTTATTGTTCTTGTTGCAGCCCTATAAATATGAATGCTGTAGACTGTTTCAATTATGTACATTTGACTTTTTTTTTTTTTTAAATAAACCTTCTGCAGAAAGCTCTGGAGCCACTAACTATAAGTTCTATAATTGACTCCTCTTTTAATTCCCTTTGAGTTGTCTTCTGTAGCAGTGCTTTTTTTTCTCTTTTTCATTAAAGTTCCTCTAATTAAGGTCATTACAGGAAGTAAGACTCAAAGTAACAAGTGTAGGATTTTAACTTTAAATTTATTTTGCTTAATTTCATTTTTCTGAATACCTTTAAAGTTGGTTCAGTACAGTCATAACTTCAAATTCTTCCAAATGCAAAAAGTAAGTTTTATTTCTCTAATTCTCTCTCTTTTTGAGTGACTAAAATATGGTAATTTGGTTTGTAAAGAGGACATCCGCTGAGTTTTTGTCACCTTAGATCTGCACTTTGGTTGCTAATGAGTAGAACTGCAGCACTTGCCCTTGAGAAGTGAAAACAGGCTGTAAGTGTGGAGAGAAGGTGACTGGGAAAATCTGAATAGTAAGCTCACTATCCCTTTTTCTTAAAACAGCATGCCTATAAGTTACTTTGAGCAGCAATAATAGAGAAAAAGTTGTAAAAACCCAAGAAAAACATAGAAAATAAGTGGTTGAGTGTTAACTGAATTAGAGGAACCTAGAAGTGTAAACCAGTTTGGATTTATTTCTCTTATGGCATCAGAGAAGTTGCAACAATTGAAGATAAGGCCAACATTTCCATTACTGAGCAGCTGCACAGAAGGAAAGCCCTCACTAAACTTTCTGAACACAACCCAGTTAAAGCAGCCTCATGCTTCCTGAGCACTTTAACAATTAAAACACACCCATTAACACACATTTATGAATGTCAGGGACTTTTGTTTGTTGTAAATCAATAAATACCACTTTAGTTAACAAATCCTGTTTCTTGAAGAACAATGTCCCGGGGTGACTACAATTGCTTGTGCCTGTTTTAAAGTACTTTTGGGTGAATTTAATCCTATCTAGTAGTTCCACTTAAATGTAGCATTTCTGTGTAAGTCTTATCAAAAGTGAACACATTTTTAATAGAAACTCTGTGAGTGTTGTGTTTTATCACTGTATTTGTCTGACTAATATTAAGAAAGATGAAAGTTTTACATACCATCCCAAAGATAACAAGAGGTCACACGGCAAGCCCCACATCTACAGATTAGTTGCCTCTGAAGATCTGAGTCATGTTTTTCATATAAATCATGTGGAATGGCCCATTATGAACACCTTGTAAAACTCAAAAGGCTTTATGATGTTAATAGCCTCTGTGGTAGTGATTTATGGGCTAATTGGAGGCAAAATATGTTGCAGTGTGGGCTAAGAGGATGTGTTATCCTATCTGCATAAATAATAGTCTGTTATTGGTTGTGCACTTCAGAAAAGCAAGTGGAATGTGTATTACCTTGTATCTTCCAACTAGATTTAACATTTCATCTTTTACTTATGACTTAAATCAACCTGGTTAGGGACAAAATGTAAAGTTGAATCATGCATTAATTTTTTTCCCCTTCATGTTATCCATCACTGTACTAACCTATGAACTAAATGTAAGTTGTAACACTTGTAATCAGTCTGTAACTGCAATTTATTCAATTGAAGACCATCTTATTAGTGTAAAAATAGTTTCAAGAGACATTTTTATAATGACTGTGATAAAACTTTGATGTATCCTAAAATGTGTGCAATGTAAGACATTTATAGTAGCCCCAAGTGTAATATTAACACAGCCTTTTAATGCATGTAAAAAGAGATCAGTTGGTTTTGATTATATTACCCAATATAGGTTTGACTCTCTTTTAGAGTTAAAGCATTGCTTGCTGGTTCTAAATGTCAAAATTATTGGAATTTGAAGACAGGTAAATGAAGTCCCTGTTTTTGAGACTGCCCTGTACTGAGCAGGTACAAAGAGGCAAAAAGGAGTTACTTATTTTCTACATGGCCAGTGTCACTTTATGCATGCGTGAATGTTGGTTTCTGAAGAGTGTTGTAATGAGATCTTGCCCACTAGAGATCTGGTTATAAATTCCAAATGATAAATCAAGAGATAAATGGATAGATATCCTATTACCCTCTGTGGATTCTTGAATATAATGGGAGTTTCAGCCTTTTTCTTTATTTTTAAAATTTTAATTTGTTATTTAAATATATTAAAATTTTGCCATTGTAAAGACAGGAACTTAAATTCTCAAAACAGCTGAATGGAGCATTTATGACTGGCTTTCATAGAAAGCTTCTCCAAGTGATTTGAAATGATGAGAGAGAATATTATCACTTTCCCATAAAAGTTTTTCTCATAGTTGTCTGCTTCTCTATCTGTGGAAAAATTTGAAAAACTTTATAGAATTTCTTTTTAAGATTCAAAGTTTATTTAAAATCTTCAGATTTTAAGAATAAAGCCTCTCCTGCCCTTCATTAAACATAAAGGCCTTAATGTACATTTACATTACTGAGAAATGGTTTTTCACTTGGCATGACACTATTGCATGAATGTTTCTTTTTAATCCTTTGAATGTCTTACTTTTCCTAAACATTTTTTCAGTAACCTTCTTATCTCCCAGAAATTATTTTGTCAGAAAATTTCCCTAACTTTTCTTTTTTCTATCTTTTTCTATGGTTATGTTTCATTAAAGTAACCAAGAACAAATTTCCTTGTCTTTCTAGGAGATCTATCTGTGTTTGATAAACCAGTAATTGCAGGTTATTATTACTTCTGTGTAAGGTGATGAAATAATTAATCATAATAACTGTTTAAAGTATTGTTAGATTTTGGATTCTGTATCCTTCGGTAAAATAATATTGCATTTAGAGTGGTTACATAGCAATTTCACTGGATAAGAATGAATCTGTGGTGGACTGTAAAAAAGTATGTTGGGGGGAAAAAGGGGGAAGAAAGATAAAAACAATTCTTCTGAAAATAGTGATTATTTAAATGTATAATGCAGCAAGATATACCCAAAAGCTTTTTGCTGTAAATACAGAACTAATTGTCAGCTGGCTTTCTTGAGTATTTCTCAGTGACTTTTCTTTTTTAGTGAAAAATTCATAATAGGATATCTCCACTAGTTGTTCAGACAATTGTGTGACTGATTCCTTTCAGAGTTAGTGATTATGGATGAGTTTTGCTGAAGAAACTAGCATTCCAGCATTATATAGGATGCTTTTATTTTGATTGACATTTTGGGCTCAAAATTCTGCAATTGCATTTTATGAGATACATTTTACATAATAATTTAACAACATTAAAATATTAAAACTGTCCCACCCTGTGGAACAGTAGTTTTAGTACCTTTATCCTATGTTTGCTGTACAAACCTCACAGTCCCTTTGTGAAGTAGGTGAGATATCTGGAGATAATACTGCTGAGTTGAAGCTCAGTTGTTCATCTGTTTATGAGTTGAAGACTCATTCTAGGATGATTAGGGTGGAAAATCCTTTTCCATAAATCTTGCTGTAAACCATTATATGTATTATAGGCAGTCTGTCTAATCTGGTGTTGGTCATACTATGCTAAGTCACTTGGACGTGAGAGTTTGATGAGAGACAACTTCCAGAGTTACTATTCTGCTTTCATGTTGCAGGATATCTGAGTAGTCTGAATTCCATACCAGCAGAGAAATAATTAAATTTACTTTCCCAATTAAGGTCAGACTGAAGAGTAGCAATTGGCTTCAGAAAAAAGTCAAGTATTATTTAAGCTAGAAATTACTCTCAATGGCCAGGTCTTGGCAGATAGTTGGGCACCACTGTTTTTTGGAGGGACATGCTTCTTCCATCTAGTACAGGATAGAAAAGACTCAGTTAAGCTTGTTGGAATTTCTTTTATGTCCCTGGTTCAAAAGCTTTATATGTGCCGGTAAGAAATAACTTTGGGCTGAAACATCTCCTCCACCACTCCCCACCTCAAATCTTTGCCCAAGACATTACTGAAAAATAAATGCAAAACCTGAATGATTTGTCAGAGAAAACTCCTGTGATTTTAGGATTGCTGGAAGAATCAGCTGTTATAAACCACAGAAGCATGTACATATGGTGAAGAAAGTAGCTCAAAAGTAATGTAAAATCTGACATAAATAAAATGTGCATATACAGGTGCATATTACATACAAATGTGTACTATGGAATATAATAAAAAAAAGATGCAAGTGCTGAGGCATAAAACCATTTACATTATACTGTTTCTCAAAGTCTATAGGAAAATACAAAGGAAATGGTAAATTTTGCAAAGAAAGAGAGAAAACTTTGTTAAAATATTTATTATCAGAAGATTTGTATGAACTTCCTACCTCATCACTATAAAAATATAATCATTCTATAGGTTAGAAAAAAACCCATGTTTTATCTTAAGCCTGTGTGTTACTCTGGGGTTGACCAAGGCCAGGTTGGATGGAGTTCTGAGCAACCTGGTCTAGTGGAAGGTGTCCTGCAGGCAGGCAGCTGGAGTGACATGATCTCCAAGATCCCTTCCAACACAACCCGTTCTACAATGCTATGGTTCCATTATAAGACAATTTTTAGAAAGGCATAGCACTGTAAATTAATTATCTATAGAATAATTACTTAAACTTTACTCAGAGTAAAGATTGGTAGATCGTGATTGATAGATCAGTTGTATCTGACCAGGTCATATCTTTACATAAAAATATTTAGTACTGTGAAGTGGATCTAATAAAGAGACCAAAATTATAAAAATCAAAGCAGGGAAAATGGTTGCTCTTGCCTTTTTTTTTAACCTTCCTCATTCCAGATTCTTGGCATACATTTAGGTGTTATCTGAAAAGCAATTAGATTACTTGTCTTAATTAATTCATCTTTGGTATTTTTTGTGTGAGCTTTATGCCACATTTCTAGTGCATTCCATTCATTTTTTAGGAAGGCGTGTTTAGTATAATCTGTATTTATTTTACATGTTTCCTCTGTTGGATTTCAGCCATGTAAAATAAATGCTATGTTTATTATCCTCTTTGACTGCAGTATTTCAAGGACTTTCCCCCTTGGCGGCTTCTTTCCAAGGGTTCTTTGTGTCCAGACCTGTCAGATTGTACAAAATGGCATGGAAAGATGTGTGTTTGACTTGCCTCCCTTGCATGCACCTTCGCTTGTTTCTGATTTAACACTGTGGAATTTGGCGCTGTTTTGAAAAAATTTTTAAAATTCATGGAAGATCTGGAGCAAAAGGGGCAGAGGAATAAAGCTTTTTGAAAAGCAAATTTGCTACAAAAAATATACACATACATATAAAATATTTCTATGTTGCTGAAATCAATGTGTATTATTGGGCACCTGTATGACAGATGAGTTCTGAAACAAAACTGTTTTTAATGCATTCTTTAAACCGGTTGTTTTATGACCACATAATTTTCAGGAAATTATAATTTTTGTTGTATATTCATGTGCTTTCAAAAGCTGGTATAATATTTAATTGATGCCTTCCAAGTCCAGAGGACCTTGATGCTTCCTTTGTGCTGAAACAACAACTCAAATAGTACAAAGAACCAAAGAAGCTATAGCCACAGACATTAACTTCTGAAGAGAGGTGCAAGCTGAGTTACAGGGCTTCCTGTATTTGTGGAACCCCAAGGACAGAGTGTTGATATGGTGTTCATTTAACCTAAATTTGTGTTTCAAGTTTTAGGAATCTTAGGTTGCAGTTACTATTTCAGTTGCTTTTACCTGGACATAAGCTTCCTTAAACAACATCCATAGTTTCAGAAGAAAATGTGATGTGACTGTTACTTAGAATAAGATTACTTTTTTTATGTACTGTTTTTAGGGGCTTATATTAAATATTCACTTTCAGTAACTTTAGGCACACAGTTTGTGGTGATTGGGGTGGGGCTGTGGCGGAGCCTCATCCCCAGTGGGCACAGCTGTGAGCAGCAGGTGAGCAGCACTGACAGCAATGAGCCATGGAGTGCCCAGGGGCACTGACCAACACCAAAGGGAACAGAGGGCACACAGGTGCAGTGCATCCACATGAGGGGATAAAAGGCTGGGCTGAAGAACAAGATGAGTAGATACTTGAAGCTGTCTGAAGTGGAATAATGTTGTTCTCTATGGATAGATGCCTGAAGCCTTCTGGTGAGGTATGGTGATACTCTGTATGGGCTGAAGCCTTCTGATATTGTATGGTGATACTCTGTGTATTGTGGCTGTCTCAACTGTGGTATGTGCTGTAGCATATGCTGGGACAAGTAACTGCCTTTTCTTATCATAGGGCTTTGTTTGTAGTTTTACTATAAATTTTACTAAAATACAAAAAGTAGCCACTTTTCTGCAGTTTGGTGTTCTCTGTGCAAAAGTGCATCAGCTGCATCTGAATTTACTTTTCAGTAATACTGAATGATAGTCATGTAGAATGTAACTACAAAATGAGGTACAATCAGGGAAAAGATCATTTTTATTCCATAGAAATTTCAGAGGAATAAGCATGCAAATTGCAACAAAACCACAGATGAATAAGCTTTTGAGAAATCTAGGGGAGAAAAAAATGGAAAGGAATTAGTGGAGCTACTCCAAAATTCCTATTTTCTTGCTTTCTTCCCCAAAAGCCAGTTAGGTCTCAAAGCAATATTCGACTTAAAGATTTGCATCCAATTTTGACACATCAGAATCTACAGGGCAGTTGGTAATTTGGAATCATAGGCGAGTTTAAACTTCTAAATCAGCCTGGATCATCCTCTCAGCTTGCACTGAAAAGAAAAGTGCAAAGCTGGGCAACAATGAAATACTGGTCTTAATTCTGATAGCAAGGACTGCCTTTCATTACAATGGTTAGGCCTGAATTTCCAGCAGTGTTGAGGTAGATTTTAAGAGGTATCTTGGTAGACTTAGAAATCCAGCTGTTTTTTCTCAAGTTCTAAGCCGAGGGAGTTATATTTCTGTCTGCTTGAGAAGGTACTGGAAGACTTGTCCTGCTTATGTCCCCATATTTGTATGAATGTAGATCTTAATAAATCCAAACAACTTCTACTTGTGTTGGGGTAATTATAATTAATGTTGTCTTCTACCAAGGTTATAAGCAGGACAAATGTTAAGAGAAAAGCCATATGATGTCAGAAGAGGACCAGTTTTAGTAGGAGTGGCTTCCTGGCAGTAGTTAAGAGGAATTATGGATAGTATTTAAAGAAAAAATTTTTTCTTCCATCTTACAGTATTCTTCCAGGTGCTCCAAAGGTTCATTTCTTTCAGCATTTCAGCATCCCCAAGAGTGTGGATTCAGCAGACCTTTGATAATCCAAGATTTCAGAGGCCTTGTTAAAGTCCACTCACTATCTTGCGCCTAAAGTTGTCCAAGCATTAGGCCTTGTTGGTTCCCAGAAAAATCAGTGAAACCTGAGAATGCTCAACAGGTAATGTGCTGAAATCCCATGAAAGTCTGGCATAGTTTTGCTTCATATTCATTAGACAGGTGTTTTTTAAAAGGGAAAAAAAAAAAACCAAACCAAAACCCAAACAACAACAAAAAAACCCACCCAACCCAGTCTATTTGACAGCATGGATACAATTGCCTTGTGCCATAATAAGTATATCAACTTATAGGAGACAGTATAGATTTATTTAGGGTTATTTTACAATCAATCTCTGATGCTTTAGGATGATGAAATCCGAATTTAAATTCCATTTATTAAACCTACTAAAATAAACTTACAAGGAAATAGTAGCATTAAGGAATTGCTTTCCCTAACCTTAATTCGGAGATTGCTGTTTCCTTGGCAAAGTGCTGCACCTGGCAAGAAAGTCAAATCAGTATTTGATAGATGTAGCCTGTTTGAAGGTATTAATGAATAATTTTAAATTATGGTCATTATTTATTTAATGGAAAGCCTTTTTAGAGGATATGATTTACACCAGCAACAAGCTTTTTGGTGCAGTACAAGAATCTAGAACTGGAGGCTAAAAGCCAGAGGGTTTAGACTTGAGAAAGTTCATTTAAGAGTCATGTTTGCCATATAAATTATATGCAGTTGTGCAAACATGTCAAAGTTTGGTGAATTAAATTTGTTTAATGTAAACAGTCTTTGACCAAAATAATAGTATAGCTCCAGAAAAAAATACATGCTCCCACTTTCATAAAGTTTGTATAACTCAATGCAAGGAAGAACTCAACTGTAATTCTATGGAGAGTTATGATTTATTAGATTCACGTCATAAAGCAAGCTCATAAATGTGTTTTAATTCCTTTAATTGGTCTGTATTCTAGGGACAGTATTAAGACACAAAAACACAGATACTTTCTTTTTCACTGGTTGAAATTGCTTCAATGCCAGAGCTCTAATAAGTGCTATTGGAATTAACTCCTTCAGTAAGGAAATAATTAGTGCAGGTGATGACTAGAAGAGTGGAAAGAAATTTACTAGTAGCCATGTTTTTCAGGTCCAGCAGTGTAATTTTACTTTGAAAAATGCAAATCTTCAGTGTGAGGAGGCACCTACAGTTGTATCATCAATAATTATTTTTTGGCTAAATCAATATGCTGTATAGGAGCTGTTTAGAAACTGAAGTGGTCATTCCTTTCCAAACAAATTTAACATTTAATGTGTCGACCATGGGAGAAGCTGAAATTTGCATGCAGGTCTAGAACTAATTTTTTGTGGTTTTTAATGTGTATGAATTTTTGAGCAAGATTGCCAAAAGTTACAGGCTTTTGGCCAGGTCCCATGAAGCACTGAGTATGATGGCCCTAACCTAGGACACTACCATGGCATGTTGTAAGTAATTCGTTCATGTTTTCAAAAATTAACCTTGTCCTGACTTCATGGTTGTCTGAATGATGGCTTTTCAAGAAACTGAGGTGGGTTAGTGAAACTTCGATGTTGTTGTGGAATTGAGGAAGAGTTCAACCTGGTTCAAAAGAGTATAGCCCAAAACCATGGGGCATGGGCTCTTTCCAAAGAAGTCAGTGCAGCGTCACAGTTCGCCAAGGGGAGTAAAGGTCAGTACCTACCAAAGTACTGAGTCTAATCTAATCTCTGCAAGAAATAGGATTTCCAGCTAAAACTGGAACATTAATTACATTTTGAATTATGCAGATTCAGGAGATGTATTTTCCCATGAATTAGGGAGGTTGGGAAGGGGCTGCAAAGTGAAAATGTGATGGAGTTTGTTGCTACTGGTATGAGGAGGAAGGAGAGCTCAACCACTCGAGTGTCTGATCATCAGTACTCTCTTAGACTAATATGATCTAAAATATTTGCACTGAATCTGTCAGGATTTTTCAAAGCAGGAAACAGAATATAAATTGACCCTCCCTCAAAGCAATGTTAAAAGTCACCATTACAGTCCCATTATTAGTTAATGAGTCATTTGTCTTCTAACCTGTGCATAACCGGGACACGGGGCCTCCAGTTTATCAGCAGTTAAAATGGCTAACTAGTATGTATTGAAGCATGCAGAACTCTGTGGGCTCAAAGTCAGTTTTTGTGTCCTCATTTATAGGTCAAATCACATGCAGCTGTACTTGTTTTGCAGTTCCAACTACCACTTGTGTGTAGATTCTCTGGAGAGAGCTTTGGTTTAAATGGAAGAGAGAATGCAGCTCTGCTGTTGACACTGGGGTAGCTGTCAGGGACATTTTGCCTTCCACAGAGGTCATAACTTGTCACTGAATCCCATTGTTGGCAAAAAAGGGTCTGGTTTTCACGGCATTGCTATTTGTTTTTGATTTGGTCTCCTCCTGAGTGCACAGATTATAGGCCAGTAAACCTCTCTTTCACTGACTAGTATGGGAAGTTCCAGTCTCTCATAAACCTTAAATAAGTCTTAACTCCAGAAAGCTGCCTTTTGGAGATTGAATTTCTCAATGTTTTGCTGTGTTTTTAGCCCAAGGGTGCTGTTGACAGAAAGCAGTGTTTTTATTCCCTGATTGCTGTCTCTCCTTGTAATATTTTTGTATGTTGCGTTTTTCTGCATTAGTGGAGGTATCTGTATTTGAGAAAGGATTACATTAATCAAAACTTAAGACAGATAATTTGCCCTCTTTCCTTACTGACTGACAAGAGCCTAAGCTGCACATAATCTTTTGAAAAAATATGGCCCTTTTGCAGCCTATTGGAAATTTCAGAACCAGAAGATTTAACCTCTTAATACATCTAATTGAAAAGCTGTTGTTTTTTAGCAGTGGCAGCCAGTAGTGGTATGAGCTCCTAAGATTTGTTGACATTTATTTTTCAATTTTTTTTTTTTTTACTAAACAGATAATTTTCCCCATATTTCCCTTATTTGTGATAATTTGTAGTCTTTACAGCAGAAGGCAAAAATGAGACTTCCTTAAACAGTTGCCTTGAAGGCAAAAGAGAAATCATTGCTTTAAACCTGAATTTTGAATACTATAATTTTGCAGAAGCAAACTTAAGCAGATCACCGATGTCCTATTGAAAATTTTCTGTAACATAGCTATATCAAAAGCAAAGTATGTCTCTGTGGCTTTCTAGTACTCAAAGAGAATCTTCCAAATATTTCTCAAATACTCTGAGGGAAGAGTTATCAAACTTGAGCATATTTCAGTCAGATGTAAAACTATTTTGAGCACAAAGTACTAGAGCTGCCTCTCAGTGCACATGCTTGTGTCATTTTTCTCCAGAAGAGCTTCCAGAATTTTTACTATTCTGTCATGTGTTCCTCTGTCCCACTGTGAATCTGTAATGCAAACCTGGTTTGGATATTCTGGAGACCTACTTCCCAAAACTTAATTGATAAAGCATTAAAGCAGGGGCGCATTCTGTGCTCCAATCAGGACAATTTTTGGCTTGCAGTAGTTCACAAGTTCGCAGGTAAAGTTAAAAGTTACTTGCTGCTTCTCTCATGGAGAAAGCTTTCTGTTTGTCTCCCATGGAAACCTTTCCTGAGATTTCCTAGTTGACAAGGATGGGTTCAGAGTTCATAGAGCTTTTTATTGTGCCCTTTTTGAGGGATAGAAGCTTATTTGCAGCACTATTTAAAGCAAAGATGCCAAATGAAAGTTCTTCATTTTAAGTTTGTGCTTACACAAAGCTTCTTTGTGGTTTTTTAGGCCTGTCAGACTTGTCAGGCGTGGTAAGAAAAAGTATATTGTTTCCAGCACTTGGATTCCTTTCCTTCTGACATCTGCCACTCTGTAAAGATGATAAATTCCTGCCTCATTAGCCAGGGGTGTGGGATTACAGGCTGACAACACATTAATCACCAGCTTCTGTGGCAGGCTGACTAGCAATAGGCATTGTTAACAAAACTTTTCTAATATGTCACTCTTCTCTATGACAGCCTGTAATCAATCATCTTGATTGACAGTGCTGATAGATTACACTATTTATACTTTGTGTAATGAAAGATAGCGTTTCCACCTACTGTCATTTCTAGGCTAGCATTGGAGGATCACTGAATAGAAACAAACATAACAAAAACCCCAGGCCTCAGCTCGGCATTGTGGAGTTCAGTCAGACAGCGTTGTAGGTCCTTTGTGGTAGCTTTCAGATGACGTGTATTGTTGGGGAACCTGGTAAGCACTTGCCTTTAAGTAACCCTTGAACTGAGTGTTTCTTTGCTGACTTGGTTGCAATAAACTGCTGGGTCAAGTTCAGGCAGGTAGGAGACCGTGTTAATCATGTGGTGGCTGTTGCTCCTTTTCCCATCCTGTCTGTCTTGTCCTGCTGACAACCCTCCACCCCCAACCAAAGATGAGAGGTGATTTAGATGTTGATGAAGTATGCGTTTTCATGATTTAGAAGGCAAAATTATACGTGTTTCCCGTAATTGTATGGTGCAGGGAAAGTAAACATAGGGAGGAAGTGCAAAGCCAACTTGCCAAGAGAGCAGAATCTGTGTTGGAGTTTGTTTGGCTTTTGAAACTTGGGAAATTAGAAACAATATCAGGATTGAAGTGCATAAGCAAATTAATGTCTTGTTTTGGTTTTGATATAGCTGTTTCTGGTTCTAGAATCACTTGATTATTACCTTTATATCTTCTTTGCTTCCTGAAGTTATTTCATTTGGCTGTAGTGGAAGATAGAGAACATTGACTATAACAGGACAGAAGTTCCTTGTGGCAAATATCTGTTTGAATGGATTATATTTTTACAATTGACTCTTATAAATTCATGTTGATTAATTGCAAATAAATGCTGCCTTTGTTATTATAGTGGCTCAGATATCATTATCTGTCTTCATTTCTGTATGCATTCAGAGAATTTTCTTGATGTACTTAATTGATATATTTATCGCTCTCTCCTTCCCTGTAAGTATTTGTGCTTTTTTTTTTTTTTCTTCCCTCATTGGTAAGGTTCATGTGCTAAGTCACAATAAGAAACTTAAAATTCAACCTTTGGAGAGTAGGAAATATGAGTTGGAGCCTAAATTATTGTCCTTGGGAGTTGAGCTAAATTTAGGCATTTGGACAGGAACAAGAGTGGAGAAGATCATCTAAACTTTAATCTCCCTGAGAAGGGTTTCATTGTGAGGCCACGATGATTAATGAGAAACCTGACCATCTGATTAAACCCCTCTGTGTCACAGGACATGATTAGTAGGTGACAGAGACTGTAACAGTATCCAGGCAAGCCTTGTTTCTTTCACAGCTCAGACTGTTGTATGATTAATGTCCCCAAGGGCTATCTCCAGGTCAGGCAGGGATAACCTGTCAGAACAGGTGGAAGTGACAAATTCTGCAGAAACTCCTCTTGCAAAAGAGGCAGCAGGCAAGACTGGATGAATGGGGAGGATTCCAGATGGGCTGGTTGACCTTTCTGTGCTCTGAACAGACACCGAGAGCATCATGGGAATGAAACATAGTAAGTATCAAAAAACTGCAGATGTTCCATAGTTATTGAAGAATTATGGCATTGCCAAGTTGGGTTGGTAAAATGCACGACACGTCATATTATCATCATTGGTTTACGCTTTCTGATGTGCTGGAGGAGACTGTAGATCTAGTGAGTGTGTGTATGGACTAGATAAAATACCACACACGGTGTTTTATTGCAAGAGGGGAAGATTCTTTGCTTCAGTACAGATAAGGCTTGATAGAGTTGATGCTTTAGTATAGCATTTTCCTGTGCCAGTATATATAATCTATCTCATTCTCATCAATACTGCTCCATTTAGGGCAAGACAATCTTGGAAGTTAAAATGGTTTATAAAAATCCTCATTCCTTTTTATTAGGTGGTGGTTATCTAGTAAGGTATTTTATATCTTCCAGAGTACTTTCACCTCTTAGGTCAGAGGTTCAAATCCCCAGCTTAAGTATCCTGACACGCTCCACCTTCAACATCACAGAGCACAGAATTAGCAAGAGGATTTCTAAAGTATCATCTTGCAGACAAATAGACCTTTTCATTTAATCATAGGAATGGCATAAAATGTCTTTGTAGTACTACACAGGCAGAGAAGAGAATGTTAGCACTGGGATCCTTATGGAATCCCCCCTGAATGAGGTTAATTTTTAAAACAAAATTAAAAGTGAAACCAGAGAATAAGATTTCCCCCTTTGCCCAATGAAGGTGCTACTTTTGTGCAAATCTTACTGCTGTTATAGCATTGCTGTTTGTGTTGGTACCATTTTTAGTCATTTATCATGTTCTTTCTTCAGCTTCTCTTTTAACATATGCAGAGTACCTTCCTCAGTTTAGTTATAAAAAGCCAATTTTCTTTTGCATATGAACTTTTTTTTCTTTATATATCTTTGAGAAGAATGGCTTCTTTTCCTTTTACAGAAGGAAAAGAACCAGCCCTACTTAAGTTACTGTGCTCCAACATCAGACTTAACATTTAATTGAACTTCAGTTTGCATTTTCACCATTTTAAAGGGAGCCATTCTGAATACAGGCTTTCATTTCTGTGGTTCTAAGACTAATTTTTTGTTCTTTTCCACTGTTTAAACTGTCAGATCCAGCTTTGAGTATGGTAAATGCCATGCTCCCTTGAGCAAATCAGCTGCCATATGCTATAATTTACACTCTCTGAATCTTTATTGGCTAGGCAAAAGGTCATTTTTCAGAGTGGTTTTCCCAATATAGAGCGAGTACAAGAAATGGACACACTTCAGTGGTCCAGTGACTGGGGATGGGAAAGCTTCTCTGTGTGCATGGTCACAGAGTGGCAAATAGAAAGAATATGGGTAATAAGCCCTAGAACTACAGGGGGAGTGAACCAAAATCTCTCACTTGAACACTCCAGATTTTGAAGTCCAATTTGGCTCTCTTCTATTTTTGTTGAAAATACCCACAAATGCACAAATCCATTGTAGCATAAAGATTTTAATAGCAATTTCAAGCACTACCTTTTACTTGGTTCCAACAGAAGTGATAGAGTTTGATAAATTGTGACAACTTCTCTTGTAAATAGTTTGCCTAGCTATTTGTTTCAAACTTTGCTATCAGTTTTTCAAACTCTTGTCATTGTAGATGCTTTCCTGTAGTTTGATCAGTAAATCAGAAAGGAAAGCTGGATATGAATTGCTTGTCTGATACAAGGGGAGACAAGGCTGACTTTTTAACCCTCTGTGCAGCTCTTGTGGGAAAGTAAAGCAAGAAAAATGCATAGAGTTTTGCTACGGAAGGGTAGTTAATGAAGGGCATGTTAATTTTGGGGGTAATCTGCTAATCCAGAGGTAGAAAAGCAGTATCATGGTGGAATATTTAAGTGTGATCATATTAGCAACTTATGTAATTTTTCTCTGTGCCTGAGGCACTCTACCTGAATTTAGAATTAACCTAATGAATCTTAGTAGTAGGGAGGTGCAGGTGTGCATCTGTTGTGTTTTGTAATACACTCAGGTGTGTTTCTGTTGTTACCAGTAACACTAATGAAATCTTAATATCTGTTTCCATAGAGAGTTGCAAGGATGGCTCTGTTGCTTTAATTTGTAGGATGTGTGTTTATAGTGTAAAAGGAGCTCGTGAATTAATTGTAATTAAGGCATATGACCAAGACTGGTTAACCAATCCTGTTGAAGAGCACCTGCAATGGAATGGATATCATCATCATCATCATTCAGACAAAATGCAAGAGGCTGCTGTAATAAAGTTAAAATAGACTTATTTTAATTTTATAAAATACTCTCTATAAAATATTCATTAAAATTTCTGAATATAGCATTGGACATGAAAGACTTTCCATATTGTGTGTACAACTTGTACAATGATATTTGTCTCCAGACCTGTATTGAGCCTGGTAGGGAGGTGCTGCTGCCTAATGAGTGCATTGTGTAAGGGTTTTCTGGTTTTCTTTTGAGACATTTACTGTCAATGCCAGGAATTGGAGGAGGGAGAAGTATCCCACTCCTCAGTGGCATAGCTAACCCTGCAATGAACTTAGCATGCACCTCTACTCCTTCAGAAAAGCTGATTTCGTTGATGACTGCCTGAAACTGTGCAAGCAGAATACTTGTTTGGATTGATATGGCTGGACAGTGGGGTTTTGTGTCTGCAGGATAGAGCTTTTCTGGTTTAGCACTGTCTGTAAATTTTTTTCAACACATGGAAGCACAGTTTTTGAAAATTTGTGTTAGTGGTCAAGCAGCCTCTAAGATATGGGTAGGTCCATCTTGTCACTGATGCATGGCCATGGCAGAGCTCAGCTGTTCTTCACAGCCATATCCTTCTTTCCCAAGATGGAATACGAACTGAAAATGAGATGGCATTTTCATCATATTGTAGCTTGCAGGGACAGCCAAGTGTTTCATCACAGGGCTGAAATTCTTGGTTCTCTGTAATCCCAGACCTGAGTTCTGGCTGAACTCCTGGTGTGAAAGATGACACGGAGATACTTCTAATGCATCTCCTCTCACCTGTCATCTTTAGAATACTTGATAATGATCTGGACAGTTTCTCTTGTCATGACGATGGGTTTGACCCTCTGTTTCTTGCTAAATTAGGAGTGGTGCTAATTGTCAGCCTGTGGACATGAGAGCAAAAATGGCCATTAAATTTTGTGTTCTGGTGATTAATCTGTGGTAGAAGGGAACATGTTTTTGTTACAGGTAAATCTAAAAAGTGTCACTACGGGCATTCCTGAAGTGCCCAAGTGGACTGTACTTGGCATTTCTAGATTTCCTTATATTTGGAGTTCTTTTAAATGTATGAATTTATAGTGTAAATGCTGTTGTGCTTCATTTCTGCTTTAAACAGTACTTTGCTAATACTTATATATAATTTTTCTTGTCATGATTTGTTACATAATTCAGATGAGGACTGAGAATTACATAGACAATCTTTCTAATACTGTGCCAGCTACCCAACCACTTTTTTACCAGTTTGTCAAAGAGCATGGGGCAATATGCCAATAATGAGCATAGAAAGTATGTATGAAGCTCCTGATAATGTGACATGATTTTTTTCCTTACTTTTGTTCTTCGTTTCATCTTAATTAGTCCCAGTAGGAAAGATTGATTTTTTTTCCCCCCCCTTTTAAAGCCTTGTAGCTAACATCTGTTGGTATTCCTGGGGTCATTCTTGCTCTGTCCTATGTTTGACATTTCTTGTAAAAGAAGAGGAATTTGTTCATATTGACATTAGCTGCCTTGGTATCTCTCAGTGGTGCAGATGGCCTGTGAATAAAGACATCAAGCTAATAGGCAAGATGACAAGCCTTGATAGCACTGGTGCTCCTCGTGCTGAAGTGGCAGGGCAGCATAGATTGCTTTTGCTGGGGAGGTGCTTGGTCTGCTGGCACTACAGCATATGGAATTAGTTAAAAATGCAGTGGGATCCTGGGAAATCCCTGTCTGGCTGTAACAGTTTCTTTTTTTCAATGTAGCATTTCCTTGAGAGGCAAAAATTATAGAAAAATGTGTGCATGTGGGAAAAAGATCCCTAATTTACTCTAGATTTTTATCTATGGTTGCTGTTTAATGCATCAGAATAAAACATTATTGTTCTATTACATTGTTTGCTTGTGTTATGTTCTTAGAAGTAAACAACAAGCTTCTTGTGAGATAAGAAAGGTAAAATAAAAAAACCGGATCTAAATTAACATGTGCAGGGTGCATTGCAAAAATATTATTGTGTGAGTGTTTGGGAAAATGTCATAGAGCCCCAAATACGGAAAATCTGTTTCTTCCACGGTGGACATTTATATTATCCTCTGGAGAAGGCACACTGGAAAGCTTGGCATTTTCAAGTCAGCTGATTACTTCATGTGGCAGAATAGAAAGAAAAGCTAGGTATTCAAAGTCAAACAAAGCATGAAGAAAAAAGATAATTGAGCTCTCAAGAAGCAGAGAATTAATAAATTGCTATAATTTTAACAACACAGTTGGTAGAGCTAGTGGTTTGGGGATCCTATGTCTTATATGGTGTGTAGGGCCTTTTCCCAGGGCTTGTTTGGGATGAAATACAGCTTAGGATAATTGAGAGAAATCAAAGGGTTTTTATTTAATTGGTATAGATACCAAATTCAGGCTTTCTAAAGACAACTTTTACTAAGGTTGATCTTAAATAATATCATGGTATTAAAACTGAAAAATGGGAAAAGGAAGGAAAAGAACTTTTACCTCTCCCTTCTTGTATTTAAAATCAAGTTATTCCCATTAGAAAGACACTATTTTCTCTTCTCCAGCCAGATGTGACACACCAACACTGAAGAGTTAGCAAGCTCCTCTTTAATAAAGTAAAATCAGTCTTGGTTTAAATATTTCTACTTCATGAAAGGTAGAAAGCAAATATATAAATAAAACCTGATTTTATTTTGAAATTGATTTCCCATAGTCTAGGGTATATAATTATAAATAGGCGAAATATTGTTGTCAAAAAAAGCAAAATAAGACAGTCACTTAGAAGTATTTTGGGATTTACTTCAACCACATTAAAAAGCCAATATTTTCTTTAATTTCTATCTCTTGACAAATCACATTTGAATTTACTGAAAACTCGGTGAGCAATGCAATCAAGAATTTTCATGTCCATTTTGGTAGCATGGTTGAATATACTGTAGCTAGAAAAAGCAAACTGTGTTCTTGTATTTCAGGACTGGAGTCATCTCTTCTCACTTGCTTTGGACAATGTTTCTGAACTTCTCAAGATGAGAAGTGATTTCCACTACTCTAATAAGAGATTTTCACAGGTGTATTTGCTACTTAATGAGGCTTAGAGACAAACATAGAAATGTTTGTATGAGTGAGGATTTAGGAGTGTTTGTATCTGTAATGCATAATGCTTAATCTCAGCAATAATCTCCTCTGCCTGATCCCCTCATCTCAACTTCAAGTATTTGTTATGGGTCAGCCACATAAGAGCTTTTGTAAGAGGATCCCAGGACTTTTCAAGATGAGTTAATTAAGCTTCTTTGAAAGTGGGGACAACTTTGCAGATCACATTTGCAGAGTTTGTAGAGATGATATGACACACATTAGATACATGAAGTGAAAAGTGAGCAAAAGGTTCAGATTTGAAGCCACAGAAATACTTGCTTCAAAACATGAAAATTCAGAGAGCTACCTGGTAATCAAAATAGGTTTGTAAAAGAAGAAAGTCACACAAGTGAGCTTGGCAGTTGGCACAGCTTCTGGTAGAGGTGTGTGGAGATTTACCTGCAAAGATTTTAATGCACGTAGTTGGTTCAGGATGGTGCAAATCCAGGGATATTGGCAGAAGTGGTGTCTTATTCTATATGTGTCAGGTGTTAAGCCATCTATTACACTTGAATGACAGTCAAGACTAAGGGTTGTGAGTGTTCAGCGTGCTGAATTCACCGATGGGTTTTGGATAAATGATTTTTTGCATCCAGACCTTTTAGCAGCTCAATTACTCCACTTTATCGACAGCTAGAGTTGCTCTTTAGTTTCTTTTTCAGACCTGTTGCCCTTTAAAACCTGCTGAGATCATTTTTCTTTCTTGTCATCTTCTGGTGTCCCTTCCATGCACTTCATATTGTGCACAATGCAGTCACCAAGGTAGGGGCCATAGCTGGAGAGGCCTGCTTTACTCCTTCCGCAACTGAAGGACTTTTTCACAGATTTCACTCTTTGCCTTCCTGCCTCTATTAACAGCAGCAGTGGAGGTAGATCTAACTGAGCTATTAGAACATCATCTTCTGTTATTTTGCTGGGGTTTTGTTTGTGGGTGGCTGATTTCACTATTAACAATTAATTCATACCTATTTTACTTGATATACTGTGAAGCCATGTGATTTTAATAGGGGAAGTGTCTTGTTCATGCCTGTGTCTTAGAATTTGCGCTAATTGCACAGTCATAAAAAAAAAATTGACAGCTGCTATGACAGTGCTTGAGGACCATGTGGCCAATTACTCCTGAAAGTGAGTGAAGTCTTCAATTTAATAGTCACACAGTAGGCTGTATTCCACTATAAATATGATCTATTTTGCACTAAGGAATCTTTAAATCCCTTTGTTGTAGATGATTCCATAGTTCTAAAATGGTCCTCAAGGATTCCACTTTTCATTCTGTGTAGTGCCAAAATACATTTATACTGTGTCAGAAGACATCCAGGAAGCCTGAAAATAGACTGACTTTTGTACAAATAAGACATAAATTTATGCCTTCAAGTTTCCCTTGTATACAGGCTCAACATTTCTGAAAAATAGCTGAATTTTATTTATGCCAAAGAACCTGAAAAACTGAAAGAAAGTGTATGAAGTAACCACATCGCTAATATTTGATTCCAGCCAGTAGAACTTACATACATATGGATGTACTTGAGGATGTGTGTATGTATGTCTTATAATCAGCCCATATCCATATTAAATGTGAAATCATGCCAAAATTCATTCTAAGAAAGCTGAATGAAAAAACACTGATTAAGGTTGATTTTAGAATATTATTTCACTTGTAAGTCCAACCTTCACTCGTGAAAGAACTGTGGTCGGAGAGAGAATGGAGAGATCTCTTCCCTTAGAAAAGAGTTTGATAGTCCAAGTTTAAAGCTGTGACCTATCTCTCGGAGATCTCAACACAGGAAAAGTCTGCCATAGTCAATAAGACATAGTTTTACATTTGCTTCTTCCTAATTCATTTTTTAGAAAGTTGTTGCTGTGTTTTAGTGGGATTTGTAACAATTTTTAGAAAGCTGTATTTTCCCCAAAAGTAGCTATGTGGATTTTTCACAACTTGTCTTTATTCGGATAAGGAAACATAGTGCAGTTTTAGTTAAGAGGAGATTTATCTGGCACAAATCTTTGCATGCTATTTGTTTATTGATAATGATCTAGTTGCAAGTAATACAAGTGTCAGGTCCTCTCAGCTGAAGTCACTGGAAATATATGTTGGGTGTTTGTAAGGCTTTAAATCTAGCTGAAAGAATTGGGAGGCAGTGTGAAAAGCCTTAAGCAATAACTGCTTCAAGTAACCAATCTGCTTGTATTGCTAAATGAACTGCTGATATGGATACAGCCTGTGTGTCACATTCAGGAAGGTTTGGGTCTCTTAAGTTATCAGTTTCTAGTTACTGGGATTTGTCTCATTTGTTTCAGACAATTGTCTTGTAACTGCAACTGTTATTTTCAGGTAAAGTTTTATTTTCTTGTTAGCAGAGTCCTTTGAAAGAATTAAAACTAGCACTCTGATCTAGGGACCAGTTATTTTCCTGGGGATGTTCTCAGGAATTAGTTGTCTCAAATGGTAAACATTGATTGAGTGGTGTGGCTCTTTACCGTAACCTTTAAAATGCCTAATAAATTGTGATACTCTGACAAGTGATAGTAAATAATTTTTCATTTTAAGAGTTCTTATTTAAATGAAAAAGTCTCCTAAAGGTTTGAGTTAGATTCTGTCTTACTATGTGATTGTTATACTGAATATCTGTATTTTTAAACAATAATTAATGGCAGCATAACACAGAAAGAATTACAGTGTTGTGAACATGAAAACTGCTGTACTTAGTAAAGAATATACCATTTAATGCGCATCTCGGGTTGATTTTCTGGTCTACATGGTTACTGCCACATGAAATACATCAAGACTGTAAGAGAGTAAATAGCCTAAGTTACATGAGATGAAGATGCTTTTCAGTAGTCTAGAGATGATATTTCATTTGTGAAATCCATTCTACTGTTCCTTAAATGTCCTATTCATTAAGCATCTCTGTGGCCCAAGGCAATGATCAGAACTAATCACAGAATCTCAGAATGGGTAAGGTTGGGAAGGGACCACAGTGGGGTCATCAGGTCCAGCCTTCCTGCTCAAGCAGGGTCACTTAGGGCACATGGCACAGGATTGCATCCTGTCAGTTCTGGGTTATCTCCAGTGAGGGAGGCTCTCAGCCTCTCTGGGAAGAATGGCCAAAGGACTAAGGCTGTGTGCCTTGCACATAATGCATGTATAAGCAAATAATAATTTTGTGAATGTTTTGAAACACCCAGCTTTTGCTGGTAGCAACCACAATAAAAACATAAATTTAGTGCAAAGGAATGAACCTCAGTACTTTGGAAGTGAGGGATGTGCAATCCTGAGTACCACCAAACAGTTGGTGTTTATGCTTCCCTACCCTCACCACTGCTGTCCTAAGGAGCTCTCCACCATCACCGTGTGTTTCTCTACTCACCATTTTCTCCTAAACATTGGAGGTGCTACACCTGGCATTTTTAATTTCTTTAAACTAGCATGTGATGAAATGAAATGAAAGCTATGTGGCATCCCCAGCTCCCTTTTTGGGCTCAGTGACTCACAGGACTAAACAGAGCTGAATGAGGCTATTGTCTGAGTGCCAGTTTCACACTGGGATAAATCTTGTAAACTCACATGAATCTTCTTCATTGACAGGATCTGCAAAAACCTGACTTGGTCATGTAAACATTTTAAGTTTCTGTCTAAACATTCAGGACTTGGCCTTCCTGTGGAAAACCTTGACTACCAGGGAACAATTGCACTTTCTGTTCTTGCATTTGTAATTATTATTAATTGGAATATCAATTTAATTTAACCACACAGAAAAAAAAACCCATAAGGATAGGTTAAATGAGCATATGGAATATGGAACCTATGTTTTATATTTATGAATCCATGAAGGATAATATTATAGAATATATATATAGACATTTTAGCTTGGTGTGTTCTGCTGGAAAGACCAAATATTTTTTAGATCTCAGTGAATTCTCACCAACAGCTCAGCTATGTGGTTCCTTAGTTCTGCTTACCTGCCCCTAGCACTGTGCACTGTTCCCAAGATAACCCCAAATCTTAAAAATACAGCACAGAATTGGTTTAATATTATGCATGGGAATTTGGCCATGTGTGGTGCTCAGTACTCTGTCCTGTAACAGAGGTACAAGATAAACTAACTTTTCAAGAAGACTGACTCCTGATCTTTCAAAGTTGGAAAAGTATTCAGTGGGATTTTTTAGTCCTTTTCCACGGTGTCCTTCTGTCCTGGTTATTACAGGAGTAAGAGATGAAGGTTAAAGATGTCTGGTTTCCAGCAGTAAGGGGATTTTAGTATGTTAAGCTTGATCTCCAGTCCTAGCAGGATGCTCAAAGAGGCCAAATCCCCAGAAGTTGCTCAAAGAACAAAGGATCACATTAGTCTAATACCAGAAAATTGTATGGATTTGGAAAGAGTTTGAAACAATTACATTCTATTATGGAGTAGTGTGGTGGAATTTGATGTGATGGAACATGAGGAAGGTTGTGCTCAATTTTGAGCATTAGGCAAAAGCAGGCATTTCTTGAGGCAGACAGACCATATACCCCTGTGAGGATCGTTGCTGGGCTGTGTTACTTTCCTGTTTTTCATAATAGCTCCAGTACTTTAAAATTCTGTGTTTTCATTCTTCTGTGTCCCATTAATCTGCTTAGAAGATGCTTTAACAGTAGTGATTTTGTAACATTGTTGCTCTAAATGGATATGCAGTCCAAATTCATAAGAAAAATAGTATCTTTTGTTGTCCCCTCTGACAGAAGAAACAGAAGAGCTTTTAGATGCACTAATGCTTCTTTAGGCTAGAGAAAGTTGCATTTATGCAAGTAAGCACAGTAAATCTGGGAGATTGTCTCTTGAGTAAATAACGCAAGTTCAGTAATATGCTATGGCTTTTTTCTTCCTTGGAGGGGGGGGGGTGTGTGTGTGTAACTCTTTCCATGTAAATGACCCTAATCCTGTGCAACAGCCTGTGTGGCAAAGGAAAAATTGCTTTAGTCAGCTTTGGTGTTGAATTTCTGAGTATTCTGTTGGATTGTTATATCCACATTATTATATAAACATGTCCAAAGATTTCATTGCTTGTTCATTGGAAGTGGGAGCAAGTGAAATGGAGCAGATATTTGCTCTTAGGAGCTGCCAGGTGGAAGTCATCTTTCATGAAAGTATATGAACAGTATTGATTTCTTAGTTTGTATTTCTGGTAATTAGGTAATAGATTGAAATGCAACCTTCAAGCTACTGTGCTATTTCATTTTACTTTTTTCCCCATCTCCAAACTGCTGAATAGATGGTTTACAGTTGACCTTAACTTCTATGTTTTGTTTTGTTTTTTTCTCTTTGGTTTGGAATACAACACTTGAAAATTATAAGCAAAACTTTTCCAGCTTGTTGACTTGTGGCAGCTTACAAATTTTACTGAAGAGTTAAAGTAAGTGTGTATGTGTGGTATGTGTAGGTATGTGTGTCCACACCTAAAGAATGCAGTTTTCACTTATATTCATTAAACTCAAATAGCTTGTGAGCCATGCTACTGTAGTATCCTGCTTAGAAAAATTAACATTATAGGTCATGTAAAATATACTTTAAAAAAAAAATCAAACAAGGTTTTCTTTAAGAGCAGGTAAGAATTTTCTTAGGGTATTTTTTTTACACCTGATCTGTTCCTATTTATTTTAATTTTGCCATGAACAAATAATCACTTAGGAGATATTTTCTTCAGTTACTGCTCATCTGTGGAATAATTTTAAGCAGTACTTTTTTTCATCATACTTGTGAAACATTTTCCTGTAAACTTAGAACTTGAGTAGGCCCAAGATCATCACAAAAGCAATGGTGGCAATTATTCATAAAAATTTTGTACATACTATAAAATGAAATTGGAGTCATGCTGGCTTTCTCTTCGGGGTGACTACAAAAAGCTTATGCCACAAATGTCCTTTAAGGATTGTTGAGACAGAGACAACCTGTATCATCTGAACAGAACACCTGTGGAGAAATATGGATTTCTGCCGTCGCATAGGATAGCAGCTTAGTGCTGTGCAACGACACTAAAGGCAACACGGCCAATGTTCTGGTTTCTCAACCAGAAATATTTTGTGAACAAGCTCTGAAGTTCAGATATGCGGAGAAGAGTGTTGGTAAGAAAAATGCATTTTCTTCACTAATGCATTTTCTCCATTTTCTTGCTCTCTGCTCTTGGGTAGACATGAGACAAGTTTACAGGAAAAGCAGTTATCTTTGTGGGAATTTGTTAGGCTTGCAGGGGTAGGAAATATATATGCTCTTCTCCATATTTATTAATTTCCCCATTTAATATTAAACTTATTTAAATATGAAATTGCACATTGCATCCTTCTCTGAATGAACATGTTTTTTCCTTTTTTTTTTTTTTTTGTCCTCTTATACTTCTGGTGACTCTTTCCACAAATTACAGTGCTTTTTCCCTTCCTCAGACTATTTGCAGCTGTGCTTATATTCTGGCCTGCTCCCATTATTTTCTATCTTATATAATCATGCACAAATGCTAGTAACCCTAATTCAGTTTCTAATAATCATCTATCCAAGTATCAGAATGTTACATTTCATCATAAAACTGCAAGCTTGAATAGTAATGGAATCTGAATTGTTCTTTTCCTTGCTGTCCTGCCTTCCCAATCTGGAAATTGGTTTAGGGGCTCTTTTTTAAAGTAATTGGCATCAGCTTAAGTCTTGTTCCCCATGAACTCTGCCAGTTCATAAAAACATAATTGCTGGTGACACCAGCCTGCACATTTTCACCAGTATGGTATTAAGTAATTTGCATGACTAAATCAGTGATAATCTTTCCATGATAATTTTTAATTTGTAGCAGTTGTACGATAGTGAAGAGAATGCTTCTCTTGTGTCCTGCACAAAGTATTTCATGGTCTGTTTTTAGGGGTTTGTATATTATTTGATCAATTACATTATATGCTGATAAATTTATGCTGTGTAATGTCTTCATGCTTGGAACACCAGCTGTAAGTCAAAGGCAATACCTTTTCATCAGCTTGTTTGAGCAAATGAGTACTGTGTTTCTTCATCTACATAAACTTAGAATAAAATATTCCCTTCTTTCTTCACACACAGCAAAGCTTAATTTAATTAGAAAGCTTATGCAGTTTGAGAATTGCCAACAAGGGTGATGGTGCTCAAAACAGTTGTCTGGAAAGCATGCTAAGTAGTCAAATGCTCAATAAAATTGAAAATTAATTAATGATGTGGAATCCTATTTTATGTACTATGATGATTGATACCAGAGGAAAGTCTGTTTCTTTAGCTCAGTAAATACAGTGCTGCCATGTAAGAAGGTGGAGGATCTGACTGCTCAGGAACCAGATTGGAGGTGGCACTGCCTCCAATAGTGGCACACCATGAGGGAAAAATTACTTCCTACACAATCCTGGGTACAGTAGTTGGTGGAAGGACCTTGTGCTCTTCAGAGTGATCAGTAATTTACATTGCTAAGGACCAAGAGTAGTTTGTTCAGGTTAGTCAAACTTACTGAGTTAAACTTCAAGGCAGTAGGAGGTCAGCCACAAAGAAATCAGAGTACCAGGATATGAATGTCAGTCTCTCAGAAATTCATAATTAAATGCCGTGCAATAAAATAAAAATATTGGAGCAGATTATGCAGACAGGCTCTATTCCTATTTGCCATCCTTTTGCAGAAAAGTTTTGTTCAGAGTTTGGAAGCACAAGAATCTGGTGAACATGTAGAAATACATGAGTTCATTGGTTTTATTTGATTCAACAGATGGATCTTGAGAGGGCTCTATGGCAGAGGGCATCTCTCTTCTCACAGTCATATTTATGAAATGTTTGGCATTCAGTACCAAATGGTTATATTATTCATGACCTGTGTATTTAACATTGTGCATAATTTTTTATGCGCAATGTTAAATACAACATTTAAATATAAATGCATAAAAATACAACATTTTTAAAGTTTGCATTATTTGTCATGGTCTCATTTATCAATATATTTACTGATATATATATATATTTATTTATTTGTTCTTAAGGCTATGTGTGTCTTTGTGAGGGATTGCTGATCTGGAGATCAACAGAGGAAGAAAGTGGTCAAATTGCTGGTAAAAATTTGGCTGTGATATGTACTTAACTGATCAGTCTAATACCAGTCAAGATAGAAATGAAGAAAGGAAGAGTTGTAATGGAACTTTTGACATTTGCCAACCTATAGCCTTGCTGTCAAGAAAAGAGTTGCCAGTTGGAATAAACAAAAAGCCTTTTTCAGGACTGATAAAATGTGTTGGAAATGGCAGCCAGATTAAAGCCTCCACATCAAAATGAATGCTGAAAAAGCTCTTTTCAGGACTAAAGAGGAGATTCAAGTTGTCAGCAGCCAGTCTGAATCTGGCAAGCAATGTGAAGTACTTAGGGCTAGAGAACTTTAATTAGTCTTCTCTCCAGGCTAAACAGAAGTTCTTAGTCTTCATTCTTGATAACTCACTGATTGGCTTCTGTTGTATTGACAGATATTAACTTTGACAAGAATTTGTGTGTGTGTGCCATGTAATAAAGTGCTATATTGTTATCTGAACAGAAACTTTGGCCTTGTGTGCAGTGGATTATGTGGGTAATATTAGAGCAGTACCTCAAACCCAATATTATTGACCTCTTGTTTCTTTGCATTGTGAAGGTGCCGTGTTTTGTTAAAAAAACGGCCTTTAAGCAATTATCCCTTTCATGTTTTATCTTTCCCTCACAGCAAAATAATTTAGAATTTTTACTAAAGTTTAATATCTTTATGAAGTGAACTGATCTTGGCAAGTTTTCTGGTTGGATCAGGAGTGTTATTATAATCTATTAGTTTCAGTGTCGAAAGAATTTTAGAAAAGATAATTTGGTTCAAAGTCATGCTCTTGTGAGTTGAAAAATTAATTGGAAATATATAAACTAACCAATGATATAGTGTAAAATAAGATATATTATTTATGAAATGCATAAGAATTTGATCAGGAATATTTTAAAAACAATATTTTTATACTTTGATCAAAGTCTGATTATTTTGACCTTGAGTGAAATTATTCATTAGTTCTTGTTTTAGACTGTAAGCAAAAGTTCCTGCTTTCCTTGAAATGGCTCAGTTTATTTTTCAGATTTTATGTCAGTATATGTCGTGTATACATGGTGTTAAGGCTAATATTTAATATACAGTACTTTTTTCTTTAATATAGGAAGCATATTTTGGTTTTGAAGACCAAAGGGATACATGTTGTTGCTGAGTTGTTACTGTATTTATTGAATAGTAATATAGAGTCATTATTTTAAATAGAAGCACACAATAGATGTACTGCCCTTGACTAATCAGTGGAAATACATATTTCAGCATTGCAAATCTCAACTGTTACGCTTAGCTACAGAGATGAACTGATACTTAAAGTTTTGGAAATGTTTTGTTGAACCAGAACTATGAATACTTTGCAGTTTCTGTTCTTGTAAAGCATTCTTCATCCCCAAAACACTTCTAATATTATTCCCCTTTCCTTTTTTTTTTTTTTTTTGAAATATTTTTTCTTCAAGGTATTATCTTTAGATATTAGGTGTAGTCACATTTCTTAATTAATTGATCACCTATCTTATTCCTCAGGGAGACAGTTGTCCTTTTCAGGATCTTCCTCTACCCTTTTGTAGTGTAAGATATCTTACTTTTGGTCTCAGTTTTTTATGCTTGTTGTTACATTTCTGTAGTTTGCTTTTTTGTTTTTTAATTTTTTTTCTCCATGGTCTAAGCTCTTTTTCTTGAAGCATTTCAGAATGGCAGTGACCCTAACTCACAGAGCTCCATCTTCCACTTCCTTCTTGTTGGTTAGGTTCACTTCAAACTATACCAGAGGAAATTTAATTATGATTCATTCTGAAAATCAGTTTTTTCATAGGTAATATACAATCAATTGTCTCTGTACCCCAGTAAGATTTGGTTGAAAACTGATGGGGACCAATGTAATTTGTACTAGGTCTTTTGTAGTTCTGTTTTCACTTGTGAATTATGTGAAAGCTTTTCTCCCTCTGCAGTCCATCTGTGTTGTGTTTGAGAGCATTGTGCTACTAAGCCATGGATTTAGAGGGTCTTTGTGTTGGCAATATTGAGTAATTCATGGAGGAAACTCTTCTGTGTCAATGTTGATGAACCTTTTGAGCATTATTTTCTTGGATTTGCACTATTTCCAGCCTGAACTGGGAATGTATATAAGATGTAGAACATTATCAACACAAAACTTCCTGTAACAGTTGTCTTTCACCTCCACCCACAGTAGAACAATGGATATTATGCCATCCTTCAGCAGCATAATCTCAGTTCTGGTGTTCAGCATCTTGTCCAATAAATGCTGCTCAGTTGCGATGGAAAGGCTCAGCTCCAGTCCATGCACAATTACATTATCCTAATTATATTAAGGATAGTATCTAGTGTTGTGAGATTCCACATTATGCAGGATTTAACATCTTCATGTAGGTTTACATCTTGCAGCAGATTTTCAGAGTAAATTGTAGCTAACATAGTTTACAAAGAAGTGATGTAGTGCACTTAACTGTAAGAGGAAATAAACCCAAACCAAAGAGTGATGCAGTCACTCACCACCTCCCTTGGGTGGGCCTCTGCCCGGGCAGTTCCCAGGCTCACGCACCTAGACCCACTCGTCGCTGGTTAATTGCTGAGTCTGACAGTCCATGGCGTGGAATATCTTCTCAGTTTGGTCCCTCTTCCTGCTTGTGTCTCCTCCCAGGCCCTTGGACACACCCAGTGTATTCACTGTGGGAGCAGAGTGAGGAACAGGGAGTGACTTGACTGGGCAAACACTGCTGAACAATAGCTAAAACATTTGTGTGTTGTCAGCAGTGTTTTGATTATAAATCTCATCCATAGCATTATGTGAGCTGCTATGAAGAAAATTAAGTCCATTCCAGTTGGACCCAATACCATTTCTTACTTCCCTCCTCTCTGTCTCAGCCCTGAGTTTTTAACTTTAAAATGCTTTGTTCAAAGACAGGCAATGTAAACAGATTGAGAGGTGAAGCTAAATGGAATAAAGATAATAACCAAAGGAAAAAGTCTGTGTATTTAGTATCCCAGATTGATCAGAACCTAACTCACTTGACAGATAATTGCCTGACAAGCAGTAACTTTGATGTTAAGCTTCGCTGAAGTAGAAAGTAAGTTCCTCAGCTGCTCCTCAACAGTCTTTGGGTGGTCTCTGGCTGTCCAATGCTGGAGCCCCCTCTCACCCTGCTGAAGGGTTTTTCTGTGTGACACACTGCGTACAGACAGTCACACGCAGCCTGCTCTGTGAGGTCTTGGGGAGAGTGAGCAAGGTGGAGAGAGATTTGGAGGGAGCAGGAATGGCCAAATACAGTTTAAAATAAACAACTTCTAAATTAAAAAGAATGTTAAATACAGATCATCTGCTCAAACCATGACAGCAGATTTAATTCCTTCCTCCTTTTACCTGATGGAGATGCGCCTGCAGGGCTCGCATCAATTACCTGTCGACATGTGGAAAATGATTGATGAGCTGCCTCAGGCACTGAAGTATACTTTGTCAACCACTCATAATTTATACATCTTATCTCTGCCAGAACAAAAGACAGGACAGCATGCACTCTGAAAGGAGGAGGGGGAAAAAAAAAAAGAGAGAGAAAGAAAGAAAAAGGCTGTTTGAGTTCCAGTATGTAGCACAAGTTGATAACATTGATGCCTATCTATTTGCTCCTTCAGCAGACATCTCCTGCCACTTTCTACTGTGACTGCTCGAGTTTGCCAGGCTCTCTGGCCATTCCCCGCTGGAAAGATGCTGACATAGTAAGCATGGAGCAGTCTAGAGTTACATTTTAATTACACTATTATCTACAAGAGTCTCTGGAGCACTGATGTTTGTTCTGACCTTTTGTTTTAATCAGCACTCTTAGAGCATGCTGTTAACCACCACTGACAGAGATTGATAATTTATATAGTGTGGTCTTCTTAAGAAGCTTTCATTTAGAACCATTACAGAAATCAGATACTTTTACATTCAGACATCATGTTAGCATATACTTCAGGTAGGTGAGTCTTAGAGTAACATAGAAATCAAATCTCCACTTTGGCCTCCAGCTGTATCAAATCAAAAATTATATTTTTTGACATTTTTGGGGGATAAAATATTATGTGTATTTCTTTGAGACTCTTGGAGCACTTTCAATCACAATGTTTATTCAGTACTTGCTAGGAACTTGCAGATAAGCCTTGTATTCTACTCTTAATTTTTTCAGGAATAGCTATTAATCTAGAGGGAGGATGGAAGATTATTTAAAAACAAACCTGAGATAGTGTAAACAAGGCTAGTTTCGAAAATACCTGGTGTTTAGTGTTGTTCAATTTCTCAAACTGAAAAGCAAAAATCTTACAGTTTTTAAAATTTTATTTTCCAGTTTAATACAATAGTGAAACTTAATGTGATCATTTCTACACTTGAACAACACGGTATAATAACCCTTCAGCATCTACTACATTAGGAACAAAATAAGAATTTTTGAGGTATTACTCTGCTTGGAAGGTTGTGTTAATAGTGAAGGATTAAAAAAAAATTTAAGATAAAACCAATCTGAATGGGAAATTTAGTGATGTAATGTTTTAGAATATTGGAAGTTTTCGTAAATTTTGAGTGCTAATATACTGGTAAATTTAGTTTGATAGTCATATTTTCAGGTATTCTTTTGTTCTCTGGTGTCATCTTGCTAATTTTATTGTTCAGACATACGAGGATGTTTTGGAGATTTCTAAGAAGTATTCGGTTCATGTGAATGTTTTTTGTGACCCCCATTTTCATCACCCCTGTAATGAACAGGGCTATGAGGCATCTGAGAGCAGCTCACTCCAGGAGCTCTGGCCTGCAGTGCTCAGCACTGTAAGTACTAGATGGTGTCACGAGGAATGCTCCTCCATACCGGCATCATTTTCTCAGTCATACTTTTATTTTATGTAGTTGACAGTGTGAGCAAAGCATTCAACTGACTACACCTATTTTGTCTTTGTTTTTTTACTTTAATCTGTGCTTTTTACACTAGACTGTTCCAACATAGATTTGTTTCCTTCTATCACGTTACACATCCAACAGTGGAACAGATTACTAAGCCACAAAGAATTAAATTAATTACCACAAGCCCAAACCTGCAGTCATGCATGGACTTCAGTAACAATTAAGCACAATAGCTGCTGGGTATTTAATTGAAAATTGTTCAAAATTGTTTGACTCAGTAGAACTTCTGGGAGAAGGAGACTGTACTCTAACTAAATAGAAGACTTCTCTTTCCTGATAACAATGTATTTGTGCAAATACATACATGTTTTTGTAATTCCTGGTTACCAAAACAGACCTAAAATTTAGAATTGGCAAATGCAGAAGCAAACAAGAGAGTTTCTGAATTCTGCAATTGGTGTTATGAGCTTGCATAGAGTGACAACCAGACAGACTTAGCTACGGAATATGAGAAGCTGGATTAAAAACAAATTAAGAGTTTTGATCAGGAAGGCAGTTTTGATGATTATAAGCAGCATTGTAACATTATTGCAGCACTTGTAGTAAAAATAAAATAGAAATTGCTTATTCAGCTTGTTAAACCCATGAGACTAATACATGGTGAGACAAACTTACTTTTGCTCAGCTTCTGAGCAGTTGTAATTTTGCTTTGCTTATATTTCCAGCTGGGAAAAAACAAATAAATGTAGTCAGTGTGAGCCTCAGCCTGTGAATCCAACTTTTCAGCAGGATTTATTAGCTCCAGTATAGCAGGAGCAATACAGGTATATGACACTTTTTGTTTTGGGATGGACAAAGTTCCTTTCTGTCTGCAATACATTGTGTAAGCACATTAGAGTTTTGTTTAGAGGGGGAAACTGCTGAAAATCATAAAACTAACATTCACTGATCAATATGAAATAGAATTTCATACAATATTACTTTGAGTGAAAAGAATATATATTACCAAGGCAGTTTAAAGAGACAGCAATTCCCAGTCAGTGGGGGCAAGAGATTTTGGTGTGAGAGAAACACTTGTTTCTTCCTTTGCCATCAGCCTGCTATATGACCTTGAAGAGGATACTTAAATCTGTTCTTTATGCTGTTTTTGTTCTGTTTTTTTGTCTGTCTTGTCAAGTAAGATTGTGTTTTCTCCAAGGCAGGGCCCTCGTGCTGTGCTGTGATTCTGGAATTAACTGACCTTGAATAAAAGTGTGTAGGTGTTGCTCTAATATGAATGAAGAGCAAGGTGTCTCCAGGTAATAGGCACTGCACAGTTGCTGTTAGGTATGACATCAGTAGCAATCATTTAAAAAAAAAATTAAAAAGGAGCACCAGCTATGGGAGAGTCATGCCTAATTGTTAAGCTTATAGTTGCTAAGCTATAAAAATATCACTTTTGTTTGATTTCTGTGCTCTTTTGTCCTTCTGTGCAGCTGTCCTTCAGTTTGCTAGTCTAACTCCTAGGGAAGCTAATATTCCTTGCTAGGTAGCATCAAGATGAATTTTTATGAAAGCACTTGCTTTTATTCAGCTTTGTGGATGGTGTTTTAGGGCACAGCTTCTCAAAGTTAGCTTTCTACTTTCCTGTATGCCTTCCCCTCCTCCCTGTTTCCCAAGCCTGCATCTTACTCTATGTGGTAAGCTGGTCCTTAAAGCTCTCTGAAATGGATTTAAAAAAAACCAGAAAGACGTCCCTACTTTGTTTTTAAGTATGTTATTTCTTCTTAGTGCTGAGCTGCTTTTTTGTTTTTGTTATTTTGTGTGACAGGCTGCTTGTAGATAGAACAGTTTTCCATAAGGGATTGAAATCATACATCAAATCTATTGTTTTATATGTAAGCCACTTGAGAACAATGAAAGCAGTTGCTGGAACCCAAATACCATTACAAATAGATTTATTGTAGTATGTTTTCTCCCACCTTTTTCTAGAAGTTATTACTTTAATCTTAAGAATTTATGTAAGTATGCTTGTAGCTTTTATATGCTTTATGCATTTGCTTTTGAGACTTTTTAGCTATTTAGTGGCATGGTGTTTAAAAGAAGTGTTATCAAGGAAATAATTTCAGCTTTACATCATTTTTTTTATATTTCCCTCTGAATGCTACATATAAAATAGCCAGATGGTAATATAAAAGAGTTATAGTAAATGTCATGGAAACTTATCTTCACAATGCCCTTTAGTTTGGTGTGTTCATCTCAACCTACAAACATCAAGAAGAGATAAAGATGTAATATCCCTTTGTCACAAAATTATATAAAATTTCAATGTCTTCAAATTTTAAATGCCTCTAAGAAAAAAACTTATTAGAAATATATGCCATTAAAGTCATTCCAGCATTTGTAAAAGAGAAATGCTTTTGAACTGATCTTTCCACCTCAACTAAAACAAAGCTATTTTGTATTGAAAATATTTCCCAAACTATAGTTGTGACAGACTAGATCAGATGTTCCTAAGAGAATACAGATTTTTTCTACCATTTTAATAGTGAGTCTAAATCAGATCTCAAAGGGCAGAAAGTTATTTACATATTATTGACCCAGAACTTAATACACTCAATAGACATCAACATGAAACAACATATTTCATTTACAGCAATATCTTAAATGCTTTACTCATCACACTGGGAGAACTAGAGTCTTGATAGTTTGTTTGGTTTTTTTTTTTTTTTCCCTTGTGGTTTCAGGGGATGAAAGATTGCCAGTTACTCTGCAAATTTATTTGAGTTCACTGTGTTGATAGGTGAAAAAGCTGCTGATTAGACAGCTTTTATAAAAAGTGTTGTGATTCCACAGCATTTCTCACACTTTCCCAGTCCCAATAGCCATATGTATTAAGATGGTGTCAAATGGAGTTGTTAGTGATTTTAATTTGTTTTATGTGAGTGATTGGATGAAATGTAAATGTAATATTGATAAAGCTGACAGTACAATAGAAATGTGGGGCTCTGGTTGAGTACTCAGCTGATGGCCAGAAGTACTGACAAATGGCAGGTTGTGAAATCATGCTCATCATTGTTAAGGACACAGGATTAATAAACCCCTCTGAATTGCCACCTAGAGGAGGTGCTTACATTCTTTCACATTGTGGCTTCCTACAGATGAACATGAAGTAAATATATCCATGGAAAATTAACAGTAATGATCAAATGAAGAAAAAACTCATGAAAACAAATTAAGGAGGCTAAAAAAGGCAAAATTGTAGCTGTGTTGAACTAGTCTGGTAATCAAAATGTTGTGACTGAGCAGTGAGCAGTTTCCTGCTGTCTAGAGCAGTCTTAGCGAGAGTGGCACAGAACTAATTGTTGAATTTCAGAAATGTATTTCTTGGGGGGAAAAAAGTGGATGTATTGTTGTGTGGCATCAGCAGCATCTCAGTTTTGGAGTTAAATAACCCTCTTGAAATCTATGATGGTGAAAATCTTGAAATCTATGTTTTAGTTAACATTTAGAAATAAGTGAAGTCCAGTTTCACGCCAACCTTACAGCCCAGTTTCACTACTTTTTCCCTTAAACCTTTGTCTTTAAATACTAAGCTTTCCGTGGCATTTCTACCTTAAATATCTTCCTTAATATTGCTGATAAGGTGTTATTTCTGTCTGAAGAAACCTGCAGGTAATATCAGCCTATTTACAATGTGCTTTGGAAGTAAGGAAAGATAAAACTCCCCACTTTTGGCCCAGTGTCTTTACTGGTCAAGATGTGAAGAAGCAGCAGGTGTGTAATGCTTCATCACTATTGGTTTTGTGCATGTTTTCTCTCAAGACCATCAAAACAGACACAAGGATATTATAATAGATCTTCTACTGAAAGATTGGATTGCTGAAGTCAGACCTTGGCATGGGTGTGAATCAATGGATTTCTGTTTAGTTAACCCTGATACAGCTTTTTTGGCTTTAATCCTTTACAAGGAAGTTTTCATACATACCTTCGCTCTCCTTGGGAGTCTGTACTTGTGTGATAAGTGTTATATCTGTAATTTTACAGAAATGTTACTGATTCTTTTTGGCTTTGCATTTTAAAAGTTCCTTTTTCATGGTTTTTGTTTGTTTGTGGTTTGGTTTTTGTTTGTTTGGTTTTGGGGTTTTTGTTGTTGTTGATTTGTTTTATTTTTTCAATAAGAAATAGCTGTAGGCTAAGAAAAAACAGCACATAGGCTTGTTGTGTAGAGAAAGGGAGGAGTTGTCTTTCCTCTTTTCTTCTTAATCCCCTAGAAAATAGTGGACACAGAACTTTGGAACCTAAGCTCCCATTTGTTTTTCAATATACAACAGAATTTGAAATTTAGTTTTGACTTCCTGGTGAAGAACCTCAATTAGTTGCCCTGTGATGATAGAATATTCCTTAAAAAAAAGAAGATGTGGCTGTAGAGGCAAATGGCTTATTACTTTTATATAGGTTTGAAGAACAATTTAAAAAAAAAAGGAAAATGAAGTCTGATAGAATGAAGCATGAGAAAAATGAGCATGCAAACAGCGTTTTCTGTTTTCTTTTATTGCAACTATGAATAAATATGTATTCAAATTACCATTTCCTGTTAACTGGTCAAGAGATATATTTTACTTTTTCAAGAAAATTTGGATTGAGCATAGGTTCTTTTAGCATGATCACTTCCCTCAAAGCAGCTCTGTATTTGTCAGCATAGTAGTTCTTTCATTTAGTTCTTTAAGTCTCTGTAGCTTCTCCTTTAGAGAGTTGCAGAACCCAACATCCTGAAACCATTGTCTCTTTATTGTGATGCATGCAAATAGAGCAGTTTTAACTTTCCAATCTAAAGTATAAAAAAATTGGATTGCACATTTGAAGTAGAATGAAAGT
The DNA here is from genome assembly GCF_017590135.1 of Pyrgilauda ruficollis. Lineage (NCBI taxonomy): Eukaryota > Metazoa > Chordata > Aves > Passeriformes > Passeridae > Pyrgilauda > Pyrgilauda ruficollis. The sequence continues at coordinate 10,219,298 of NW_024509210.1, read as the reverse complement.
GATGCATAGAGAAGTAGATCATTTTATAGCCTGCTGTTCTATTTTATGGAATGATAAATAATGATGTAAAGTATGTTTTCCTTTGCATGTTTAAATTGCTCAGTGTACATAACTGAATTTAAAATAAATTCAGAGATGGCTGCTCAGCCTTGCTAAAGTACTTGGAGAACTGCTTTATTCTTAGTGTCTTTTCTAATAAATAAGTTGCTATGAATAGAACTTCTTGTTTAGATCTTAAATTTTAACAGGACTTTGGCAGATTTAGATGTCATCTGGACACTGGAAGGGTCTATACTGTCCCTCTTTGCCTGCTGTTTCAAGTGACTGATATCTCACTCCTATCCCCCAGCCATTTTATATCACTTCCTTTCAGGAGCCAGCTATGCTGCATGAACTGACAGACTAATTTCTTTATGTATATACACTTGTACTTGGTCTGGCTGGGTTGGAGTTAGGGCTTAGTGTTGGGGGTTTTTTGATTTGTGACTGAAGCAGTGTTGATAGCACACCAATAATTTGGCTGTGCCTGAACAGTGCTTGCACAGCACCAAGGCTTTCTCTCTTTGCCAGACAAACAGGCTGGGAGTGGGCAGGGCATTGAAAGGGACATAGGTGGAACTACACTTTAAAATTAAATCTGTACCATCAATTAATCTAGTTAATCTGCAGAATTCCTCCTGACTTGTGCACTTTGTTTCAGCATGTGATGTTAGTTCAAATTAAATATTTTTTAAGTCATGTTTGCTTTGCAGATAATGCATCAGAAAAAAAGGAGAGGCAACTTCAGTGGTTTTATTTTTGTTCAAGGACCTTGCCTTGTATTACCTTACTACTTTGCCTTCGTCTCTTTTTTTCTCTCGTTGTGGTGACTCAAGTTGGCACAAATTGCTTTTTTTTTGTGGTTAGCAAACTGAAAATGGAGGTTATAGGTCAATAGAGACTGTCAAATGATTACTAAATAAACAAATTTCTTTGCACTTTTTGTGTTATTTTCAACTACTTTCTCATAAAATATAAGCCTTTTGAAGTTGGGAATGGATGCTTGGATTCATTCTTTGATACTAATATTGCCTAGCTGTTTTAAGGAGGGCATTATTTGGTTTATCCATGTGTGTACACACATATATATGATTGTGTTGTGATAGAGTAAATTAGTAGCAACATTCTTTGAGCATTTAGAAACAACCCAGCTCCCTTCACTGGACACAGTGACTCTCTCAAGAGATCTTTTAACCCTTGTGACTTGCTGTTTGTGAGATGCATGCCTTAGTTAACAAGAATAAATGCATGTGGCCAAGAAACAGTTTCAGTTGTTCCAGAGATCTGAGTGCTTGACAGTGTAGATGTGGCCTAAATGTCTTGGTTTTCACTTTATTTTATTTGCTCTTAGACTGTGTGTCATGCTTGGTTATCATTTTCAAAGCTTCAGTTGTGGGAGAGTGATGGGGGTGTGAGAATGATGTCACAGCATGACAAATCCAGAGAGGCTTTTCCAGTGGTTACTTGTTTAAGTACATCTCACCCACTGGCACAGATGTAGACTGGATGGCCTCATGTGTCTGCTTTGCCTCTGCCTTCTGTGATTCTGTGAGTGATAGGGCACGACAGGAAACCAACAGGAGGTTATTGACAGCTGCAGAAAGACAAGGCACTGAGCATACCTGCACATCCTAGGTGGGGATGTACGGGTGCATGCCGCACTTCCCCGTAGAGATCACACTGGAACACTGTGACATGACTTATTTCCCTCCTCCTGCTGGTTCCCCAGGAAAATATGACTATTGAAGCTGATGCCTTTTAGTTACTCAGATGATCAGTTTTCATTGCATTCCTAAAGCAAAAACAATGTGTTGACGTGAACTGATACTGAACACTTTCTTATGTTGTCTCTCGCCTCTTAGGACATTTGGAGAAGAACCCTAAACTCTCCCTCCCCCAGCTCCCACATTTCAAATTTTATAGGCATTGTACACTAAAATAAGATCTGCCCAGCTTTGATATTCAGTCAAAACTGGGCTAAGAATTTGAAACTTGTTAGACTCAGACTAAAATTGTACAGTTGCTGCTACATAACACTCTCTGTATTTCAAATTTCATACCAAGAGGTTTTAGCTAATAGATATGATCCATCGAGAGCTTTCAAAGGAATCTACAGCAGTTAGACTTATTAATGTTTGATTGGAAATCTGGCTTGTAATTGTGATTATTTCTAAAAATATTTCATAGTAAAAAAAATTAGTGTTTTAACTGTCAAAAATGCTATTACATTATTTTCTTGGAAATAACTTAAAAAAACATGTTGAAACTCAGGAGAATTTGGGCATACCAAGGGAGAGTTCTCTTTAGTGTTTTTTGAATGCCATTGGTAAATTAAAAAAATCCTTGCATTGTATAAACTGCTCCAGATAACAGCAGGATACAAATTGCCCTTTTAACTCTGGATTGCCTTATTTGTTGAAAATGTGCGATACTTCTCAAGAAACAGAGTTTCAGTTCATGTGAATGGAGTTTGAAGCAAAGTTTTCCGTTGTGACTTGGGAGGTATGCAGTTGATGGATAAAGACATTGTTGAGATGGCAAATATTTGATGGAAGTGAAAGCAGAAGCCTGAACAAGTTTGTTCTCACAGAGGAAAATGAGGGCTTGTAGCAGAAAACGTGGAATGCCTTCTGTGCATGATCTCACCTTAAGGTTTGAGGATGCTCTATTTTCAGGTCATTAAGCAATTTATTAAAAGGGGTTTTCTTTGCTGATATAAAGGTATCACTTTTGTGTGTGTGTTGCAGTACATTAGGGAGAAAAAATTAAGTGATACAGAGTGGCTTTCTTCTCCACCTTATTTTCTTAGAAATTGCAGTGAAGCATACAAAAAAAGCTTTGTAGCAGAGGATGGATGAAAGGACAGCATAGTATGGAGAAAAAAGCATGGACAGGAAGCTTTTTTGTGTATCAGTGCTGATTTGGAAGAATAAGAATACCTTTACTTAACATGTAAATTTCAGTTAAAAAAGCTCTGTAGAACAGTGATTTATCTAATAAATAAGTTATATATCAGTATGGAAAGATTAAAGAATTTCTATGTACATTTCAGGGATATGCAATATTGAATCCATAGCAACAAAGAAGAGGAAGCTTTTATGTTTGTTTGTCAGTAACAACAAAATATTTGCATGCTGTATTGGATAGTTAGAAGTTCTGGCTACACGTGGGACCATTATTTATGGAGTTGTGCACTTATGACATAAGCTGGAGAAAAAGTTCTTTATCTTACTATGGTGCTTGTTCATGTGTTGCAGAGTTTTTATTTTTATGCTTTGTTTTTAACATGAATTTATTTATTAGAGGTTTATTGGAATTGTTGAATACATTGGGCAGGTGACGAAAGGAAATAGACTGGGAAAACTACTACTTTTGTTTGAAAAAAAAATTAAAAAACTCTACAAATCTTTACTTAACAAAAGAAAAGGTAAGATAACTCAAATTAAAATATATATTTAAATTGTCCATATTAAATCCGACTTGAAAATGGCCTAAGCAGTAATGGTGCTGGACTATATTGTGTTTGTCAACTTTATTGCAGAGCTTTTGAATCAGAAATTGTAGTCATTTATAGAGGATATCAGGTATCTGTAGTAACTGGGAATGCTCATTAGCTCATTTAAAAGGAATAAAGTGAGTATAATTTGCTTTAAATTTAAAAGCCTTCACAATTTTTTAAATCTGAAACACGTCTGTCTAAACTGTAGCCATTGGAAGGGAAGGATAAGGCCTGTCAAGCTACTTCTCCTGTGTTAGTGCTTCATCTGCTTTGTTTGACATCTCTAAACAACTCTTTAAAAATGTCGATTTTGGCATGCTCCACAAAGGAGGACTGAAGGGTGTTGTTTAAGTTATTTGGACCTTCTCTGTTTTTCTTTCTGTGGCACAAAAATGTGCATTTTTGTCTATGCCTTTCCCCCCAACAAATGTGTGTTTTAGCCTCAAATGACCCTGGCATCTTAACATGTCAGAGTGTTAATAAAGCACTGAGGCTGTCATAATGTGGGGTTAAATAAAGTCTTCATGAGCTGTCTATTAAGCTGATTTTTTGTTTGTCACTTTCTGTAGTTTCTTTATGGATGCAGCTTGTCTTGGTTTGTGGGCAGCCAAGCAAACGGGCTTTGTCTTTGTTCACTGCTCTGTTTAATTCTCCCCCTCATTCATTAATCATCCCTTTGACTATTTATACCAGTGGCAAGTATAGCTAACACACTTAACGTTTTCTTTTGTCTCAGTGGCACTCTTTGTGCAGGCCAGAGGAGGGCTAATTATTAACTGTAAAGTGACATTAAAAACCCGTAGATAAGCATACAAATGCTGCATCCACTGAAATGCAGGGTGGGTTTTTTTGGGTTTTTTTTTTTTTTTTTTTTTTTTTTTTTTAAACGTTCAAGTGCTTGTGGCCAAATGAGTTTTTCTTGCTCTGTATAGCTGGGAGTACACAGTAGCAGTGCCAATGTCTAGATAATTAATGAAGAAGCTCTGTTAAACCCAGAGAGTCTGCCAGTGTCAGGATTTTTAGTTTCATCTCTGGACAGCTTAGTTGGGTAGTTTGTACCTTATCAGGCAGAACCAGGGATTTAAATTGCTGCTATTTAGTTGGAGGCAGTTCCTCTTCTCTTTAAAGGTCCCATCCCTGTGTGTATTAGTATTCTGTGTACACAAGTCTAGGAATGTGTTTTTTGTTTTGACTTCTTATGTTGTGAAAGATTTTAGCATTTTCTTTCTGGCTTCCTTCTACTTATGAGGTTGTCTTGAAATTATAACTTTGGGGTTTTTTGAAACACTGACAGTGCTCACACCTTTCTTGCTTACTCAAATTCTTTCTGACCCTCTTCCTTCTCACTCATGATTTAATGATATCAGCACTACAATTCTGGAAAGACTTCTTTGAAAAGATAATATTTAGAAAAGGCATGTGTTCTAGTTCTTTGGAGGTTATCTAGATATCACAGGATGTTTTGGTTTTTTGTTTTTTTTTTTACTGTAGTGTCTGCCTCATTCTGCCCCTTGCCATAGGTTTGAAACCAGATTATTTTGTTTTTCTGTACCTTGAAAATTAAGTGCTGCTCTGTGAGGTGGGTTCAGAGAGAATACTGCAGCATTTAAGTAGTGTTGCAATCAGCTGCTAACTTGTAAGTATAAGTGACTTTTCCTTTGACTGATGTTGCAACCAGAGACATGTTCATAATTCATAATAACCCTGAATCTAAGACATGGGTGAGGCCTGAAGCTGGAGCTGCAGCTAATCCTGTCAATAAGTGAAACAGTTTGGTCCAGCAGTGATCCACTGAACACAGTTTGAGCATTTCTGCCCTGTGTCATAGCTGACATTTTTCTGCCTCTCAGCATGACCAAAAATCCTACTGAGCAGAACATAAAACATAATATCCACTGAGATAGTTCTCTGATAACAGAGCTGGGAAGAGGTTATGCTCTCTTATTCAAGCCTGTGTATAAGTGAATGAGCCTATTACTTCACTCTGTTGTTATTGCCAAATGGAACGTCTTTCCAGAAATTTCAAACAAGCAATAATGTTGTGAGGGTGTCACAGGGCAGTCAGCTTTTAGCTAGCTTAGGCAGATTGCAGCTGAAACAGGGGATCAATAGTTGCAGATTGCTTTCTGGATGTTTCAGTTAGGAAATTGATATGTTGATTACAGAGAATCCCTACTTGAGATGTAATTGAGAGTGGTGGGAAAATCTTGTTTAAAAAAAGTGTGGTGATACAGTAGACTGTGTTGCATAAATACCTTTGTATTTTTTTTCTGTGCTGTGTAACTGAAGAGGTTTTTTAAAATTTAAAAAAGAACCACTTCGTAATGTTCGAGTTTTTTTGGTTTTTGTTTTTAGGAACAAAGAACTTCTGTAGCTCACACTTTTCTTGCTTTAACATGCACTAGGTTCAACTCTCTCATATTCTGCAATATAAGTCAGTGTGAATGAGTTTTGCCATGGTATTATGGAAGAATATTTACTTTTTCAGAGTAAACTTCCAGTACTTTAATTCTTATTTTTCCAGACTGAATGTTCATATGTTTCATAACTATTTTTTGCAGTAAGATCCTGAAAATATGAATTCTTCGTAAATACAAATGCTTTCCTGGCGTGATGAATCAAATTGGTCTTCAGGTAGATAAGTCTCTCTCCTGCTACAACAAAGCAAAGTTTATTGACTTTTCATTAAGGTTTTGAGTGTGTAGTTTATACAAGACTGGGCCTTTCTTTCAGGTAGACTGTCAGCAGCCCAATAACTAAAGCGAGGTTAGTAACTTGAATATTGTAATATGCTAAAAGTAAGAGATAAAAATCTCTGCAGAAAGAGAAGTAAGCATAATTAATTCCTCTATCCTGAACAAAAAAGTCTGCAGTACCTCAACCTATGGCATGCACAGGCAATCTCTTAGATGAGATCATACCAGCTTTGTGGTACTTGGTTCATTAACAGAGACCTCTTACTTTTTTTTTTTTTTTCTGGAAGATGTTTGTTGACCATAACCTTATGGAAGTATACAGAATTGTAACAGCTAGAAGACACTGAAATGCTGCTAGACTTGTGGCATCATGAGATACTGGGATTTAGTTGTTGGAATGTTTATGTGATCAAATGCAGATTTGATCTTCTCAGATGGAGGAAAGCTGTAATGATATAAAAGATGAAAATAACTGTAATCATGGAGTTGAAGGAGCAGTAGGTGATACAGAGTTTTGTTTTTGTATCATTGCTCTATCTTTCTGACATCTCTGCAAGTTTGTGTTTTAGTCAAGGCAGACGAAGTCTGTATTCACAGATTTATTATGTGTATTCGTTTAAATGTGCAATGCAGTTATAGATCCCTTCATTTCTTATATACTTCATTTTCTTAGTTGTGTTTATTGCATCAACACCACTACACAATGTTGGCATTTCTGTACACTAAGAAAGCTGTCTTGAGAGAGATGAGTCCATAACTCAAGTTACATCACACTGAATACTCAGTGCTGTGGTGAATACCTTTTTAAAAAAATGAAATCATTCTAATATGTCACCTTTTTCCTGAAGTGTTTCTCTCACAGAGAACATTCTTCATGTTAAAATTATTTGTGATGTGTTTTTAAAAAATAAATAACAATGATTTGCACAATGTCAGCAGATGCACCCTGGACATCCCCTGGCATAATCAAGTGTCAACTCTTGTGACCCAAGGGTGACAGTTTTGATCAGTTTTGCTTTACAGTTCTTTCATCCCATGGAAGTGTGAGGCAACACTTATGATTACCCAAGGGTTACCAGATTACAGCTACATGCACACACATGTACACGCAGAATATTTAAAATAATTGCAAAGTGCCATGATTAGAGTTTCATAGATTTTTGTCAGAGGTTAATACTAATTTTTCATTGGAGTGGTGTTTTTTCATGTCTGACTCAAAAACTCCAGATAGTCTGGTGTTCAGGAACTGTGTTGGAAAGCTAGGGGAATTGTTTCCAGTTCACATTTCTGCCTTTGACCTGTTATGTAGCCTTGGGCAAATAATTTAATCACTGTCTAGATCTGTTTCCTTTCTTCTTTTTTTTTTTTTTCCTTTGCTCAGCTCATAAGTTTCAAAACCATTTTCTAAACCTTAATATGAGAAAACAATAAATTTATAGAAGATGTTTTAGCTTCCCAGTTGCAATATTATAAATATTGCAGAGAGTTGATAAATTTAAATAGTTGTAAAGCCATTCTTTTCTGTAACTATTTTTTTGTAATACTTACTGAGATCAAAAATAGAAACTGTTAATTTTTCTTTGATGCTTTGTCACTAAAAAGGTATAGTTAAAAGTTTTTGTCTTAAAGACACTAGGCTGGACTGGATTATCAAGGAAATGGAGTTTCATCTTTCAGTCTTGAGAAACTGTTGAGATGGAAACACACATGTATAAGATAAGGGGAAAAAACCAAGGAAAATAAAGACACTTCTCAAATGTTTGATTCCAGACAGAGAGTATGTATGAGAAGATTAACAGGAGGCCTGTAAAAAAGAGAAAGGTTATGTCCAAGTGTTATGTATTTCCACTTAATTTCTCCGGTTTTCTCATTGTTTATTCATTTATGTTTCCTTTTCTTTGAAAAGTGTTTTTCTCTCCTGGTTCTTACTGAGTATAACCCTGCTTTACGAGGTAGGCAGATCCAAAGCACTGAGTACTTGCAGGATTATTTTCCTTCTCTGTTCAATATAATTTTCATTTACTTATTTATTTTAAGCCACTTAAAATTTGTAGAAGTGCACAGAGTGAATTCTGTCTTTGCACAAAAGTTGTCAACTGGGACTTAATGTCTTTTATAGAAAAGTAAGTCTTCACTTCATTATATTGCTTCACAATTCAGAGCCACACATCCTGTTACCTTTGCCTTTATAGTATGGAAGTTCATTTTCTTTGTCAGGCTGTTTATCCCAGTTCTCTATGAAAACAGTATGAATGGGATTGAGAACATAACAAATTTGCAGGTGACCATTTATGTCCACATTTGGGGTAAGGAAGAAAGTCATTTCAGCTTTAAGATTCCCTATTTGTTGAGCTGAGGTCACAGTGCATGCCTTTTTAAAAATTAAGAGAAGGTGAGCGGATTAGATTTTTTTACTTGTCACACACAGTTATAGTTATTCATTCCTGCTAGTTGTATAAGGGTGCTCTTGAGTTTAATTTAAACTCTTGAGTCTTGAAAAGATTAAGTCCAGAAAGCAGTTACATAACTGTCCTTGAGTTTCATTTTCTATGTTTAGTCTTGCTAATATTCTTTGTTGTTGAATAGTAATCTTTCCAGTTTTTTAAGGGTCATCATTTAGAAGGAGTCTCTGCAATTCACTCATCTGGGTTCAAGGAGGAATTACCTAGGCATTAGCATTCTCTAGTTTATGGTAATTATTCTTTCATTTCATCATTTTGTTCATGTTCAGGACAAGTGCATAAATGACATTGCTGATAGAGGAGTAAAACTGAAAACTTGCTTACTGGTCCTCTGATGTGCATATCAGGGACTCTGTTATTTGTGCATGCATGGCAGGTAGATCTATGTCTCCTTGTAATACTGTCAGAGAAAGGTAACTGTAACTTTATCTTCACTACATGTTGTGTGTGTTGGGTTGCTTGTTGATGGGATGGATATTGGAATTTTTAATTCCATATGTTAAGTCAGAGAAGTGAGCTGTTTACTTTAAATGCTATAATCTCCTTGGTCATTTCTGAGTGCTGCAAATTTGAGAAATCTGAAGAAAATATCTGCCTGTGCAAAAGAAAAAAATGTAGCAGTAATATTACTAGTTAATTTTACTGTGAAGTTCCAACATGTAGATTTGGATTTAATCATGAAACATTATGGATTTTAAAGCTTATTGAATGAAAGGGACTTTCTGGAGCTGAAGACAGTTTCCTATTTAAGAGAAACTTATGGTCAGGAGAGAAGAAAAGTGCTATTGATCAGGAGTAAGTGGTAGGACTGAAAATAACTGAATATAGTACTTTTTAACTGTAGAAAGAAAAATGGAAAATGTAGTAAGTCTTGAGCTGCACAGCCCAAGAATCCAATTTTAAAAAGGTTTTAAGTGAATTAAGATTGCATCTGTAAATTTGGTATTTTTCAGAACAAATTATTGGGTTAACTTGTTTGATTTCTGTCAGTTACCAAAGGGAAAATGTATAGATATGCAGCTGGGGCGGAGTGAGGACTGCAGCCCATGACACGTTTGGCTTTCTGGGCTGGCAGCACACATGATGGCCTGCTCATGTCCAGCCTCTTGTGCAAAAATAAAAAATCCTCAAAAAATCCTTCTTGGCAGCTCTCATTCTGTTGCTGAGTAATTCAGCCTTCTCCTTATCCATTGTTAACAGTTTGCCAACATTGTTTATCTTCTTTGGCCTTCCTTTTCTGGTTAATATATCTGTAGAAGCTCTTCTTATTATTCTGTGTTCCTTGCCCAGCTCAGTTCCAACTTCACCTCAGCTTTCCTCGACCCATCCCTACACAGCTGAACATTGTCCCTTTACCCTTCCCAGAGTACCAGTCTTTGTTCCCACTCTCTGCATTTTTTTCTTTCCCTTTAGTTTGACCATCAGGTCCTTACTCAGCCCTGCTGCCCTCTTGCCATCCCTGCCTGATTTTGTGCTCCTGGGGATTGCTGCCTCTTGCACTCTCTGGAATACTTCCTTAATCTGCCAGCTCTGTTCCACTTGTTTTTCCTGAGGGCAAGTCCTACTGGCAATCTCCTTGAAGAGCTAGAAGTTTTCTCTTCTAAAGTTCAGAGACCTAACTTTACTCCTTACTTGACCCATGTGCCTCAGAACAGCAAACTCCACCAATTCCAGCAACCCAATTGCAGATCTTGCCTTCCCTGGTTAGGCCACTTGCACAGAGGCAGTATTGCATCCCCTCTGGTAAGGCTGTCTCTTACCTGCCTCATCTATAGACCTACTGAATGCCTTCAGGCAGGGTGACTCCAGCTCTTCCCTGGCGAGCCTGTTCAAATGCTTAACAATTCTTTCAGTAAGAATATTTTCCAAATATTCAATCTAAAACTTTCCTGCTGCAACTTGAGGCCATTTCCTCTTGTCCTGTCCCCTGTTATGTGGGAAAAGAGACTGACCCTCACCTTGCTAAAACCTCCCTTTAGGGAGCTGTAGAGAGTGATAAGGTCCCTTCTGAGGTTCTTTTTCTCCAAGTGAAATACCCCCAGCTCCCTCAGCCATGCCTCACAGGACTTGTGTGTATTGTGTGCCATTGCTGGTCAGGTATCACTGTGTGTTACCTTCCATGGCTAAAGAAGTACATTTGTAACAATCGTATAGCTCCCATTATCATCTTCTCACCATTTCTATGATTTTCTTTTCCTATGAGGTGACTATGGATGTCTTCAGTGCTGTGTTAGCAGTGTTAAAAAACATCCTTGGTTGTAAAAATGCATGGCATTTGTAAAATAGAGAAATAAAGTGCTTCGACATTGTAATATATCTGGCTTTCCAGTTTTGCTGCTTAATCACTTGGCCTCATGCTGAAGTAGAGATGGTGAAAATAAAAATAATTTTTATACCCCATCACTGTATTTTGTCATTGTAGGGGATGGCAGAGGCTTGCAATTGTAGAGAAAAGGACTGGCCACTAATAAGTTGTTACCAAAAGTATGGTGAGAAATAACATTCTGTAGCAGCCAACAGATTTCACCTGGTGTCTGTTTTCACAAACCCCAAAAGACACATTTTTAAGGGAGAAGCTGTTAGCCAGTACAGATTGAACATCTTCATCAGCAGTGTGAATGGAGGCCTATTCTGTAATTGAGACGCATGTGGCTGTGTCAGCAGGTGATGGCAGACAGACACACCTGAATGACAGTGTGACAGGGAGCAGAGACAGGGGGCCCCATCTAGCCACTCTTACTGCCGGAGTGATGAGCGCTCAGGAACACAGTCTGTGAATTATCAGCAGGCCAGAATGAGATGAGGCTTAGGGAGGGCTGCCAGACAGTTTGCAATGTGCTACACATTTCTTTCAGCAGTTACTATTTTGCTATGCATAGCCCCTTGCTATTAAGCAGACAGAACAGCTCATATCCTGTGGACGGATGATAGATATGTCATATCACTGAAAAATTGTTTGTCTTCCACAGGTGTATGGGATGCCTTTTAAAGCAGACAGAGCACATGACACTTTTCAACACTCTTTTCGATACTGATTTGGCATTCAGGGTCTATCAAAGGAGAAATCTTTCACATGCAATTATGACAGAAAATAAAGGTGATGAAGTGTTGTATACAAAGAATGGAGAGAGATCAAAGGACTGTAATGAAAACTGATTACAATAAAAGAGCTGCTTCAACCCTGAGAACTCCAGAGAACTGCTTGGGGCATGACAACACACACACACTCACACACTTGCATGCACAAAGGAGAAGACGTAGATAAAACCACAGACACTAATTCATAGGAATAAATGAGGAAAACTGTATAGTTGCTTGCTTGGATATCACAAGGCACATTAAGAGACTGAAATGGTGTAAAGTGACTATTCTAACATGGGAGAGTCTGAGTAAAACTTTTGTAAAAGTTTTACTTTTGTAAAACTTTCTTTAGAACCAAAGATTTGTAAATTTATAACTTCTGATAAGATTGTAGGGTAGATGACCGTTTTCAATTCTTCTATTGTTTTCTTGATTAATCTCCCAGGGATCACACATAGAATAAGTCACTCATTCTGGTTTAAATATTAGCAAGGACACTGTTTAGTACTGTTAGTTGCATAGAAATGAAGATATTAATCAAGTTTACTCATCTATCCTTTTGGCTCTTGTTCTGATTTAAAGCCTATTCAAATGACTTTACATTGACTTCACTATGTCTTTCCCAAATTCCTGAGCTGAGTTTTGAAACCATTCATTGGCCAGTTTCAGTTAAGTGCCAAGCAATTTTGTTTCCTTACAAATTTAGAGACCATTATGCTAAGTACCTTTCACGTTTCAAAAAGCCTTGTGTGATTGAGTGCAAACCAGAATTATTTATTTACTTGTTTTTAATACTCATATTCTTTAATAACTTGCCAATGTCTTTGTAGTGAAAGACCTATCATTTTACACAAGGTAAAGAATTGACAGTCTTTGCAGCTGTGTTGTTTCGAATTTTTATGTTCTGCCAAGATTCCTCATAAATAGTGAGTTTAGCTTCAAACCCAGAAGGAAGAAATATTTTTGAAAACTCTGCCGTGCTTGCTTTTTTTCCCACTTATATTCTGAATGAACTATTTTATTTTTAGTCCCAAAGCAGAGAGTGTTACCTGGAGCAACATTGACTCAAACCACTTATTTTTGCTAAGAGTTTTAAAAGTGATTTAGCTCCTTGACTTGTGTGAAACAAGAACATTTCATTGCTTGAAAACTCATCTACAAAACTGGAAATGTTACCCACAGAGCCGATGAAATTTCAACTAAATCCAGAAAAGCAGCTTTCCAGTTCTAATATCTTTCCAAGGACTGGCTTTTCTTCTCAAGATTGTGTTCTGTCCCTGTGAACATAAGACATCCTACCACTTATATTTTGCCCACGAGTTAGTATTTAAAAATACCGTCTCACATAATAAGCAAAACTGCTTTCTCTTATGTCATTCAAAAGGGCTTTGTAAGGGCCATGGTGCATCCCAAAATGAACATCCAAAATGTTTTTAGAAATGTTCTTCTGTAAAGTGCTAAAAGATCTGACAGTATTCTGCTGCATTAAACACCTATTAGTGTGTTCTAATGAATGTTGGCCATATCAGAGCATTTTTTTTTTCTTTCCCATAGTTTATACCCTGCTGTGAAATACAACGGTTAGAGTATCAGATTTAAAGTCAGCTTTTTGCAGTTTCTTTCCTTCTCTCTCAGGCTCTGTTCCTTTCTTGATATCACTGTCAAAGCCAAGAAAACCTCACTCTAGAAAGGTCAATTTCCAGAGAGGTGAACCTTGATAGTATGAGTGTCCTATTTAAAAAGTGATGGCAATAACAAGCCCACCCCCACAAGCCAGAAGACTTTATAATTCCTCCTTTTTGCTCTCAAATTATTCCAAACAGAATGATTGTAAGGAGAAACCTTTTTGTGTTGGTTGCTTGAATGAGTTTCCCTAATGGTGCCTATGGTCATTGTGTGTCATAAGCCCATGTTCTCCTCTGGCTGTGGAGAATGTTTGTGTCTGTTGCATCAGGCTTTTTGAGGTGTACTATTTTATGTTTTTGGCAGAGGTTCAACACCATTCAGACACATGTTCTTAATTTCAAATAAGGAAAATAGTAGCAAATGGACCTGACTGCCTGGGAGGAGTATTAAGGCATTTCATTTGCTACAATAATCACTCTTTTAAGGACAGTTATTCAAAATCACCAAAACCATGGCAACAGCTTATCTTCCAGAGCAAAGATACAGTAGGCTAGCATTATCTTAATTTTTGTTGCCCTTTTCACAACCATGATACTAGTATTCCAAATTGAATACTATGTGTTTAAAGAGAGATTTACAGTACAGATTGTCAGAAAGCAGTGCTAGTACAGGTTTAAACAAATTGACATTCACAAACCTCCTGATAGTAATTTCTTAATTTAAAGCAAAAGTCTACTTATTTTGCATCTGAAAAACACTTTCAAAAGACATTTTATTGGTATAGCGTAAATCTGCAAACACAGATGTTACCAAGCTTTTGGGATGAAATCAGTTGGAACAGATTTCTAAGTATTGTACACAGTAAGCAAACAGTGTAACTCACATCTAGAGAAGTACACATTTATCGGGGTGAGTGTGCATTCCTCTCTGTTTTAACTACCTAAAATTTCCTGATATTGTTAAATCTCTTGTTGATCTGAAAAAAATTCTTCTTTTCATCTGTATGTACAACACAATTTTTGGCTGCTGGAGAATCAATAGTGTTCACAAAAGAAGCTAATTCACATTTCTTAAACTTCTATGGCTTAGCACAGTAGAAATGGCAATACTACCAAAAATTTTCATTCAAAGTGTGTTCTCTTTCATATATCCTTAAAAGATAGCTTCTTTAGGTTATGAAAGAGGAATACTCACTATCTACTGTACATCTTGAGAGGGAAATCTATTGATGTTGTTCATAATTGAATGTATAGAAACATCATAATAAAGAATAGAAAAATCTTGTAAAGTAATTGTGCTATTACTTGCTGTTGTATGTTCCTAGCAAGTTATATGCTTGCACTATAATGAAAGTTCCTTTATAAAGAAAGCAAAGATAATTTATTAATTGTTAGATGTCTGTCTACTGAGAAAAAAAAATCTCCTTGAATTGTCCACATAATGTAGTAATGGTTTGAAAATCAGGGAGTCATTTGTTAATATTTCTAAAGAGCCTATACAGATCCATTCCAAAATTAATAGCTTACAATTTAATACATGTTGTTTAATCTTCGTACATACTGTCAGTAGCTTCAAAAATAACTTTGTGTGGAAAATGTGCTCAGAAAGTAATTTAATTATATGTTTATTATGCACTAAGTTTCACTTATATTAGTATATTGAGAATAATGGTTGATTTTTTTTTTAATGGTAGTAGAGAGAAGCAGTGAATAATTCTGTGCCTATTGTAACACATTAAGATGCTCCTGTATAGTGTAGAGCTGCTAAATTAGATTTTAAATGATGTCTGGTTTTAGGTCTGGAGAGAGCAAAAGTACTTGAAAGCTTTCTCTTTAGCCTTCTTTTACAGTTGCACCTTTTGATTGGAAAGTAGGTGATCTGAGGACATGTGCACCAACTCTGTGCTGCTATAGCACACTCAGGCAGCCTCACCTGCTCCGTAAAGCTCCATTTTCCATTTCTTCTAATGGAAGCAACACAATATGTGCCTACCACTGTAATTGGGGCCTTTTGTAGAAAATGTAAGCTTTCTGCTAAATTTTACACTTATTACTAAGTTACAGTTACTTAACTTATTACTAAGTTAAGTTACTTAACAACCCATTTATACTTCTCTGATTAATATTTTAGTTAAAATGTTCTCTGTTTGTATGTTTATTTTTTGTCATAGGAAGACAAAAATATGAATCTTTCTTGCTGTGAGATTGTTAAGACAGCTTTTACACTCATCCCTTCAAAGTTATTAGAATGCATGTCTGAAGTTCACAAGCTAAACATTCCTTTTGTTTTTCAGGAGCCTAATGTCTATACTAATTTTGGAAAAGGATTTTGTGGCACAAGAAGAAATGGTTATTTACAAAGGCAGAGTATGAATGCCTTCCAAGTATATTTATATTTATAGTGCTAGCTTTGTAATAACCTATGTTGTCAGCTTTTTAAGGTTTTATTTATTGTCTTCTGCAATTCCATATTGCATATATTTTGGATGTGCCACTGTGTAACTGTGAACAATTTCAAGTACCCTTGTCCAGTATAAAATACTCAGAGAAAAGCATAGCATGTTCAGGTCCAGTGGACCAAAACTCTAGGAGGACTTGACTTTGAAAAGATCAGTCTTCATCTGTTGAAGATAATGCCATTTGTGAATGTTTGTAGAGACGCCAAAAATTCCTTCCCAGCCACATGCCTGTAGTTGATTTGACTCTTGTGCTGAAGCAGCAGCATAAGAGTTGCTGAAGTGAAGGGAGAGTGCGGTAGGGCAAAAAGCAGCAGAGTCTGAGAAACTGAGATCAAAGGATCCCCTGTGGCTTCTACTATTGGCTCTGACTTCAGCTTCCATTTAATTAGAGTCAAATCACAGAGGCCTCTATTTTAAAGTGTCTGCTAATTTTGAAGAGTTATTTTTTGGCTACCTGATTTTGAGATATGTAAGTTAGTTTTTCTGTCTTTGTGCATTTGCATCATTTGTGCACTGCATGGAATTATGGACACTTAAAAAATACATTAATATCTTACTTGACATTAGGCTAGTAATTGAAGTGCTCTAAACCTATGGATTTGCTAATGTTAGCTCTCTCTCTTCTCTGGGGTAATATATTACTTACACCATGAGACTTAAGTTAATACCTATAAATGAGTAGACAAAATGCCTAATAACTTGAGGGCAAGTTAGTTCCTAACTATGCACTGTAGACAAGGTATGACATACTTATTTTTCATATTGTCTGAATTTTGCATTTAGTATAATAAATACATATTGTCATAATGAAAATTCAGACAGAGAAATGGAATGCATGTCCATAAACATACCAAGTTGCTTCTGTTGTGTCTCTACCTTTGTAAGGGTTATTCCTATACCTATTCCTACTTCCATGAACATCTGAATTACCAAGTCTTACAAAAGTTAATTTTGTTTCTAATTGAAGTTCTAAGCATTTAATAATTTAATGTGCTTCTCCTTTAGTCTTCTCCTTTGCCCTTAAAGAAAAAACAAAGAGAAAGTTTACTGCTTCCTTACAGTCAGAAATACTAAAATATATGCAGTCCAGCAATACCTATGATTCCTATGTTGTATCACATTAAAATGGAATTTACTATCAGCTTCACAAAATACATTGTATAATCTTATACTTTACAGTACAATGACCACCTTCTTAAAAATACCTTCTGATGAGGTGATTTTTTTAAGAGAAATTTCTTCTATATTAGTATGAAGTACTGGTGTTGTCTCAGTTTCCATATCCAGGAGAAGTTTTTTAAAGAAAAAATAATCTGTGTGAAGAACACTGAGGCTGTTTTTATTGTGAGTCAGATGGGCAGGAAAGGCTTCCAGCAGCAGCAGTCTTGAGCCACTTGAAAAGGTGCTACTAGATCTTCACTCTCATGTAACTTGGCCAGATCTGCAGTAGGGATGCTTCTTGAAGTATCCAGACAGCTCAGTCCTTATATTTATGGTTTTTTGTACTTGGTCCTGAGAACGTAATCCCTTGTGCTCCTTTCAGTGAGGGTCTTCTTGTTCTTTGGTTGCAACATCCCTCCAAAAGGTTGCTCACTTCCTGGACTAATTCAAACCAAGATTTTTTAATTTGAGAATGATCTAGTGACATTGGAGAGCCCCACTGATAAATACCAGAACTGTGGAAACCTTGAAGTCTTGTAATGTGGAAAGAGAAGTGTGATAGCTTAGCTAAAGTACAGGTTACAGGAATTTCAGTCATCTCAGAAGTACTTAATTTTCAGAAGTGCAGCCCAGCAGCACAGTTTAGTTTATTTCTGTCTTGGGTATTGCAATCTGCATTTATAGGGAAACAAAGTAGTAGTTTCCACGTTTTGTCGCAGCATGGCTGATTCATTGAGACATTAGAAGTGGTTAATGACTATCAAGGTACCAACATTTTGTAGCTGGAATGCAGAAGTAAGCAGTCAGCAATTGGGACTCAAATGTTTTATTGCAGCCTGTCTAGTTTAAATAGAATCACCTGTTTCTGCCAAGTAAACACCAAGTGTTTTATTTTACGCAAGTAGGGACCCCTTGGTCTGTATGAAAGTTGCTTTTCTGCACCAAGAGGGTACAAAATCTACATTCAATTGCCTACTGCATCCCTTTGAGGTTGAATTGCTCTAGTAAAAACTTACAGCACATTTGAAAAGTATCCTGGTAAAGGGCTGTGCTGATCTCATTCATTCAAAAAAAAAGAAAAAGCAAACACAGAACTAGAAATAAAAATGAAAGATCTTTGTAGAGTACAGAGCTGAGTTTTTTGGCATAACCCTGTTAAGATTTGAACTGCATCTTTTCACAGCTTGTGAGGGCCTGGGCTGAGCAAACAGCATCACATATGGTGGTAGGGGCTTTGGCTATGGTGCAAAGGGCTCACAACTGTTACCAATACAGTTTTGCACCAAATCATGGGATCAGTGTGTGTGTGTGATACGTTTCAGTGATATCATATGTACTTTGTAAAATTTTTTTTTCCTTCTTAAGAAATCACAGTTGCCTTACATCCAAGGCTGTCCTGTGCTCGGACAGATAAAACTGTCTTTTTCTTCTCCACCAGAAAAGGAGGTGAAAGTCACTGAGATTTTCAGCCTATGACTTGGTTGATTCTTCATTGTATTGGAGATAAAAAAGGCCTGATGCTTCTAAAGGACCTTCCTGGACAGCCTCCACATGTGGTTTCTGAAACATGCTTGTGCATGCAGCCTGTTAACTGGGGGTGGATGCTTAATTGGGTTTGTGTATATATTGATGATAAAACATACTGAATTTAGGGTTTTGTTTTAATTTTACATTGTTGGTTGAAAACTGCTGGTGAAAATGGAGCTCTGCATAATGCTTTATTGTGCTCCAAGACACAAGTCCTTGGAGACTTCTTCCAGAAAATAGCATCCTTCTGCACAGATATGCATTTGCTGGGAGAAGGGGCTTCTAGGGTGCTTTTGCAAAGGAAATCCTTGCTTTACAGTTAGCATATGGATATAGTTCTACACCCTATATACACTCCTAAACTTTGCTTGGAGTTGTTATAATGAACCCATTTGTTTCAGGACAAATGGCCTCAAGCAATTAACTTTTTGCAAGACTTTTCTTAGTGTTTGTATGAACAGAGTGTCAGGTAGAAGCCACTTTAAAGCCAAGTTGCACAGTCAAAGCTACAGTGTTTATTTACCATGGCACAACCTCTCTGGCAGTACAGTATTGAATCCTGAAACACTTGCTGCCAACTCAAAACATGCTCATTCTGTTGAAATTTCAGTACATTTATAATGAAGGTATAAATAATCTTTTCTCAGTTTTCAGTTCAGCTGTCTCACCAGGCTTGCTTAAGCTGTAGGCAAAGTAGTTATTTGCCTAGAGCAGTAGACAAATAGGGAAGGTGAAATTATGGCTTTAGGCACATGTAAACCAGGCACTCCCTCCTTGTTAACATTCCTCTCTGCACCACAGATATTAACCGTTTTTTCCCTCAGATTACCAGCTGATTAGCATAATCTGGCTAAATTCCTATCAGCTTTTCTTGACTAGTATTTAAATCAAATGCTGCTGATTCAGCTTCGGTTGTGAAGAATGCTATGCGTGTCAAAAGGCCTGTCTAGTTTTCCTCACAGTATCCCTTGGTCTAAGAAGTTATTATCTCAACCATTCTTTGCTTATAGTGTATTCTTGCCCATTGTAGATCCTTGAGTTTACAGCAACTCAGTTTCTGCTTGATAATAGCAGTCTTGAAGAGGTGGGATTCATCTTGTATGTTAGATTGATTTTCTCTGCTGCTATTTGAGAGCAGTTTGCTTGTTTTTAGGTTTGCTCTGAAAGCTTTGCTGCCCTAGTGTTTTTTGTCTGCTAGGGAATATGAGGACAGGAATTTAGTGTTCCTAAATCAAAATGTCGTGCCCTTGGGCACAAGGTGCTTTGTTTGACTAATTAAAAACAAAAGTAAATTTTACTGAGATTTTTTTGTCTACTTAACAACTTCATTGCCTGGTTGAATTACAAACTATAGTCAGTTTATCTTCTGGATTTACACTGCTGAGCCTTTTGTATTTCAGGAGCTTCACATTTCCTGTACTGTTATGACTTTATATATATCTTGTTGCAACCCTGCGTGGCTATCTACACCAAGGTTTTCATAAAATTTCTCCTTGGTGAAGCACTGCTACGGGTAGCAGTGGTGAGAGTTGTAGTATAAAAAGGCATCAGCATTTTTACTGCTGTGTCATCTGCTGATTCTCAGACTGACCCCTTAGTGGCAATGTTCTGGCAGCTGATGGTATCATGTCTTTTTGTTATATCGACACTGTTGTTCCTGTTGGGAGGTGGGAAATTTCAAAGGGAAGGCTGCTGTAAGAAAGCTAGAAAAAAGCATACTGACAATCTTCAAAATATCAAAGTACTGCTGAAGACAGTAACTCCTGTTTTTAGGACAGAATAACACATTTATATCCTCAAAGAAGGAAGTGGTTATTTAAATGTCTGTATTCTCTGAGTGATTGCCAGAGCAACTGTGAAACCCACATCCACAGTTCCTTCCATGTGTTCACATTAACAGCAGCCTGCTCAAGTGTTCAAAGCCTGCTCCACCTTTTTTCAGGTATGCAGCAAGGGGAGGAGGTGGGTATTTTCAGTCAGGCAAGGGGCCTCTGTTTGGATTTGTTGACAAATACAAACAGGCATTTTAGTATCCATATACTTAAATGTTAAGGGATTGGCTTCCTAAAGTGGTTCCTTAGACATCAGTGGAACTATTACAGGGTGGCAAAAGATGCAGTTAATTGGTCAGATTAAAGCCGTTTGAAACCTGATTCCCTGAGTTTTTAGAACACATAATTGTTCTGTGTAATCCAGAGCAGTGCTCCTCTTTCATCCCTATGAAGAGATCAGAAAAGAGAGATTTACAGCTTAGGTTGCCCCAAGCCACACATAGCTGACTTAATTTTCCTTTCCAAGGGAATTTAAAGATTGTTGTGACTGGTTCTTGGTGGATTGTGTGTTATTTTGAGGTCACCTGTGAGGTTTATTTAAATGATTGATTGACTGAAATTAATTATTCTGTCATGGCAGTAATGGAGGTAAGATTGAGGAGACTGATAAATATAAAAGAAAAAGCAATTCTTATAAATGCACTGATGTCTTTTTCAATTTAAATAAATCAGGCAGAATGCATATATCCTGTGTGGTGGTTTTGATCCTTATATTTTTCCTAAATAGCCAGCATGTTTTTTCTCTGGTGATCCCTTGTTTGAAAAGAAAATTCAGCCTGCTTACAATGGAACAGTACTTAAGAGTCAAATATGTTTTCTGACATATCCTAAATACCTGAACTCAAATTCTCTCTATTGTTTGTTTTTTTTTTTCTCAGATAAACTCTGCTTTCAGTCCTAGAGTAATTTCAATTAAAGCTATGGGTTAAGTGAACAAAGTGCAGAGAAGTACACACAAGAAAATTTAACAGTTTCTTTAACACTTGAATTCATCCTACAAAGGTAGAAACCTTTCTGAGTTATATTTGTTAGATTGACTTTGATTTAAGGAGGGGAGAGGGGAGAAAGACAAGGAGAGACCTTTCACCTCCTTATCCTTGGCCTAAACATGCCTGGTCAAGTGACCTCTTTTTAAGTGTGTGGCAAGGTGAATGTCTCTGCAGGCTGTTAAAGGAGATGGTGTTAGTGGTGTATGGCAGAAGGGATGTTCTGGGTTCTGCAGTCCTGAGGTTGCCTCGAGTGCTAAGGGAGTACCTACAATTAATGTCTGACTCTTGAATCGTGAAGGTACTGAGGGTTTTGGGTGAGAATCACTTTTAATTCACTGTGGAATGCAAGGGAGTGATTTAAAGGCAGCGTGAAATTGTTCACCTAAGGCCTTTGGGCCTTAGAACATTCTGGTCAATGTAAATATGCCTTTTCTCTTCTAGAAATAATTCCTTTTTTTTCTGAAAGTTGTGTAAAGTGTGCTGCAATGTATGGGACTTTATGTTAAAAGTTTTTTATTAAACAAGCGGTCCTGCTCTCTTCAGGAAGTGATATCAAGATCTGGGCCTGTCTTTGTGTGTTTAGGTTCTGTGATTAGTTAATATAGAACGTTATTAAATCTTTCATTTACATATAGCATTTTTCCTAATTTGCAGTAACAACTAAACAAAATCCTTTAACATGCTATATACACCTCTGGAAGTAGTAAACTGTTGGGGAATCAGTGAGTTCATCAAATGTACCTATTTTATTGATTACGGACTCTTCTCCCTTGAATCAGTGTGAGATGGGAGGCCCCAGAAGTGTATATCCATTTTAGTAATGTGTCTTTGAAAGGAAGCTGTGTTAACAGTGTAATGCTGCACAGGCACTACCACGCTGGCAGATGATCACATATGTGTTATCTCTCTTAATAAAGCTGTTTTGCAGCTGCAAAAACAAAGGTTTAAAGGGTAATAAAATGTTTTCTTGTACAAGTCAGTGTGTTTTTATGATTAGAATGTGACCCACTTTTCTCTTGAGAGTCTTAATATATGTGTGGGCAAGGGTTCACTGAACACAGTAGTAATCCTTCTCATGCTTGTGTGTAGAAGATGCCAGACTTTTCTTCAGTTCAAACTCCAGCAGTAGGTGAAAAGAATAGATTCATATCTTCGTATCCTGAAGACACAGAGGCTTTTGCATCATGTAATTTTTTAAAGTTTTTTTTCTCTATTCAATTAATCTTTATTTAATCTTTTTGATGTTCATGAAGTAATAGTTCAAATGGCATTCAGGAGAACAAAACCTGATGCATTGAACAAATCAGTTCCAGGAGATATTGAATCAGGTCTGCACAGAGTACTGCTTTAAAATGTAATAAATGCTTTTCATGTGAGATTAGTAAATTGTGATATAACTCTTTCCTTGAACTGTCAAGTAAGTTTTGGCCATATTTCTATAATGCTGACTTTGCTGTCTATTATTTGAAATTATATTTTGCTTAAAAATTTTTAAAAAAATTGAACTTCTTTGGCATCACTGAGAAAAAAAAAATCAATCTTTATTGTATAAATCTACTGTAGTCTTGTGTTTTAACAGTGTTTAATATTTGTGAGGTAGTTAATTATAGGCAGGAAACATCCAAGATTTGTTTCAGCAAATTGCAGTTATCGACAGAATAATAAATGAAACAATAATTTAGTCCAGTGTATCTTTGACTTTAAGTGAAATTAAGTAACCCATACATAAGTAAGTTTTTAGTGTGGGTTAATGGAAAAGGGCTGCTTATTTTGAAAAACAACCACAAAAAATGAGTGTAAATGCCCTATTATTTGAAAGTGACAATATTGAAACTTATATTTTAAAGCAAATTAAATACTGTGAGAAATATTTAAAACTGAAGTTTATTCTCTAATATTTATTGCTCTCAGCATGTCTTATAAAAAGCCTTGTAGGTTTTTCTTTGTCAGTCTTATATATGGTGCATAAACATTAAGCTGCAGGTAAGACTTTTGAAATCCAACGTGTGTCTGGGTTACAGCAATATTTTACATTAGCTTTTTTTAAAATATCAACTAGGAGCAGTGATAGGTAACTTGAAAATTTATACATGGAAAGAACATTTTAATTTTTAAATACATTAATTATGTTTTTGAAGAGAGACGTCAGTCTTGGCTTCATTTGTAGTTCCAGCAGCTATTTCATAGATGCTGTTTTATTTGCACTTCATTGAGTAAACTGTTTTTTTATTCTTGTTATACTTAACTCTTGTAACATTATAGGTTTTGTTATACCTAGGATCTTGTATAAGACTGGTTTAATTTGAATGCCTTCAGAAAATGGGTGCTGGAGAAGTTGCTGCTGTGTCAGCTGCGGGAGGTGGGTGGGTGGTTGGTGCAGCTGTAACCCAGAAGTGTTTCAGACGTTTGCTTTGCCCTGTCCCTGCCCTCATCAGCCCCAGCCAGGCTGGAGACTCACAGAAACCCCTCAGAGGAAATTACTGCATTCCCCTGCCCCTGGGTGAAGTTTCTGCTCAACCTCATCTGTTAGCTGGTGAGTGATGCATAGAAGCTCGTGCTCCCTTGGAGTCTGATCTGACTGTGCATGTATTCAAACCTTTTGGGATGGCTGGAAATGAATGATGTACTCAGCATTTAAGTATGTGAGAAAGACCAAAGCTTAACAGTACTTTGATAGAAAGGAATTGATGTTAGGAGTGTCCACTAAAAGTAATACATTTAGATAAAATTGCCCTTTGAGTTGAAAATTACAGCAATGTGTTGGACACTCACTTATAAAGAGGAGCCATGAGGTTAATCCAGTGATGATAAAGTACATAAAAGAGTGACATAGAAGGGCGAAGGGATGGTGATCCCTATACATCCAGATTTAGATCTGTATCTATTTCCTTCCCAAAACCTTTTTCTTGGATTTTCTGGCATCTTAAATATACCATTTTGCTGAGGTGTTTGGTGAGTATACACTCACATCCATTTTTACTGCATTTCCAATTTTCTTAAACTTCAGTTCACAAAGTTAAAGTACTGTATTTATTCTTGTGCTATTTGCACATTTTGTGTACAAACATTTGATACCAGGATGTGGATATCTTTTGAGCATTAGCAATAAAGAGAAAATAAAAGGCTTCATGTGAGTGTTAGCCAACAGATGAGATTGATATTTTCATCTGATTTATGATTATAAAAAGGCAGGGTTTGTGAAACCCATCTAAGCAGAAGCTGCAGAAGGCAAGGAATGAAAGAAACAGCAAACAAGGACTTTGCATCAGGAATAAGCATGGCAGAGGCTGCTAGAAGGAAAAAGGAACAGACAAAAAGCCAGTCTTCATAAGTGATTCAAAGAAGAAGGCTGTTTTCTGAGAGGGGAAATTATTTGGCCTACAGAGCTACTGATGCTGCTATCTTGAGCTTAATAAGGGAGAGAGACCACACTCCATAGAGACAATGTGATTTCAGGGTGAAGGAGTCAAGATCCATTGGGCTGCAGGTGGGGGAATTAAGATGATGCTTTTGAATGCCACGTATTACATTTTTAAGACAGGCTGTAGTGACTCATGGAACGGCTGGTGGTATTTATACATTCAATCATGCAAAGCTGTTGAGATGACAGTATGAAAAGACAATAGATTTAGATAATAAACCCTGCAAAAGCAGTGGTCGTCACATTCAGGAGTAGTTCCAAGCAACTAAAGAGAAGATGTGCTGGATGTGAATCACTATTATTGAACCATTTTCCACACTAGTGTTCATTGCATGTTGTTTGAGCCCTTCTGACTAGAGGGATGTCTGAGCTAGGAAATGTAGAAATATGAGAATGAAGGAGTGGCAAAGTGATAATTGTGCATCCTAAAACATGCACTGACTGTTTATCTCATATTTATGGAGACTTTGCATGGGATAAGCATGCTTTGCTGTAGTTTTGTCTGCATTCATAGGATGCTCACAGCTGTGAGTGTCACAGCTTTAGATGCACATGAAAACTGGGACATAATTCACTGTAATGTTCAAAATTGTGCAGCCCTCAATAATTCTGTAATGCAGTGCTAACTGGGTGAACTGTGGCCACCAGTCTAAGACAGTGGTCCAAAGTGTTTCAAGGGAGGATCTAAGGGACTGGTCTCACTGAGCCCCCAGAATATTCAGCACTGGTGTACAAGATTGCAGAAAAGGTCAGTGTTACTTTTGCAAGTGTTACACCTATCTTTCAACATTTAGACAAAGGTGGGTAGACACTATGCTGCTTTAAATTATTATTTACTACCCAAAGGTGAGGTAGACTGCACCAGTGTTTTCTAGTGTAATTGTAAAAGCAAAATTTTTCTAAGTGCCTCCATATGGATGTGCACTAGAGATTATGGAGTATAAAGTGTGCATATATAACAATTTTGGTTTCAAGATAGTTATTCATTAACATGTTCCTGTATAAACAAAATACACTTAGACTCAGGAATGGAAATACTCTCTATTTTTTGGATTCCAGACATATATATTGGCTATATCTAATTTTGCACAATTCTCTTTATGCATAAAGTCAGTCGTAGACATGTTTTGACAGCTGCGTTTTCCTTATGTTCAGATTCCTAGTTCTGAGTTGGTTCTGAGTAGGAAGAAGTTTTCCTTTCTCAGATGATAACAGCACCTGTGCTGTCAGGAGTTTCAATCTTTTGTGCATTTTACCTGGCATTACTAATTGATGGTCACCCTTCTGTAGACTATTTTCTAATGTTGCTGCTTTCCTCACACAAGCTTCTCAGGAGCTAATAACTTAAATGTGCTTGTCTTGAGGAAAAATGAGTAGGTGATGACTGAGAAATAAACTTAAGGAAAGCAATACCAGTTCTCTGCCCGTTACTTTCAGGCCTTGGTGAAGGATATACCTTTAATGGGGAAATGAGAACACTGAATTAAATGTACTCAACATCTGTTTCTCAAGAGACTCTTGAGCAGTGTGCAAGTAGTGCTTTTCCTCTGTGGTACTCGCAGGGTCTAATCCCATGACCATGTCTCTGTCAGTAGCAATTATCCAGCTTTTGGTTTACCCATCCCAGGGACTTAAAGGAATGGGAGAATGGGTCTTTGAACTGACAGGCTAACTAGCTTTACAACAGTGAAGAGCAGAATTAATTCAACAATTTTGGAATCTCTTTCTCTGCTCTGTTTTTTAATGTCTTCTGTTCCAGAAGAATGTCTTTTTTTTTCCCTTCTATCTCTTACTCTCATTTCTGCCACCCCTCTACATGCTTCCTTTCTCCCTCCCCTGCATGCCCCATCCCCACCATCTAATTTTAGATTAAATACTTGCATGAAAAAATAATTGTAAGTAAATTTTGAACTGAATATTATTTTTCAAGCTAATGAATTTGCCATATAGTTAGGCTGGATACATTCCTGAGCTTGAGTGATGTGTGCAACTAGAAGAGTGGGTTTTTTTTCTTTTTCATTTAGGTGCAATCGAAAGAGTTAACATGAATTGGTAACAATGTCATTATTGAATTACTAAAAGAAAAAAGCCTACATAAATAATTTCTTCAAAAGAAGTTATTTCCACACGGTTTGCAGCTCCCTACTATAATTTTTAGTACCTTGCTTTTGTCACTTGTGACATTTCAAAAGGCATTTCTTTATACTGAGAAGAGCCTAAGTATAAATTCAAGACGATATGCCTAGATTGGTGGTAAAAAGATATTTTTTCAAAATGTAGCAATCCAGGTTTTGTCATCTGAGGGGTTTTATGTTGGTGGGTTTTTTAGTTGTTTGGTTTTGGGTTGCTTTTTAGTCAGTTGATTTGGTTGGTTTTTGTTTTGGGAGAGAAAAAGCCAAATGTCACACAAACCAAACCATGGTGTGAGTATTCAGTGGCTGCTTCTCTAAAGACATCAATTGAATATGGATGTAAAACACGTCTGAGCTCTCAGTTTAGGGTTATGATACTCATGAATGATATCATCATGATACCATCATTACCAAAGAAACCCACATTTCTTTTTGTCAGCTTTTTGTGGAAGGCAATGACATTTTCCTGCAAAGGGGAATGTTCTGCAATAAGATTGAAGAAGTAAAAACTAATCTGAACAAAATAATAATTTTAATGGCATTAGTTGTAGGTGCATGATAAACTGTCTCAGAAATGGAATACAAATATTAAACAGGTGAGGCTTCTAAAACTGAATTCACTGCAGTGAGATAGCAGTCAGATGTGATTGAGTAGGAAAGGATATGAGCTGTACTTGATTTGAATCTTGGGAAGTGAGATCACTGAAGCGGTGGTTAGTTTTATTTAGTTACTCTCCTAGCCATATGAAGATTGCTGAAAATTTGTTTGAAAGTTTGACTTGGTTGTTGGAATTCAAGTTTTGATCCTTGTGGAAGTGGTCTGACAGGAAAGAACCATTGTGAAAAGTGAAAGGTTATCTTGTTGCTTTGATTGTTACACAGCTTTTGTATCTCCTGCAAATAATCTGTCTTCCATGATAATTTTGTTTTACTGATTGTTTGTTCATTGCTATCACAGATAACTGTTTTGTGGTCTGATTTTCCAGCAGTGAATTAGCAGAACATGGCAGGTTTGTGCCTCTCAGGCTTGTAAAGTTCAATATGCAAAACTAAAATAGCATAAAGAAATTATTCTTAGTATTCTCTTTGCTTATACTAAAGAAAGCAGAGACTGGGAAGGACTTCTGGAGGTATCTGCCCTTTCCCTATGGTGGAGGCATGCTTGTAAGATATTAAACTTGTACATACAGCTCTGTTGTGCATTTCAATACGAAAAATGTTTTGACTCCCTTAAAGATGGATACTGGCCTGGAAATTCAGTGAGAACTTGTTATTACTGAATTTGATCATGCTTAAAGGTCAGGATGTTCAGCAATGGAGATTTTTCTTTTAGTAATTATTTCAAATTGTTTTAGTCACTGGTTTGGTCTTTGTCATTCAGTTCCAGGTTCAGACTTCTAACTGTATTATTCTTCACTTTTCAAAATCTTGTTAAGAAAGTAATTTTTCTTACATCACAATAACAACAGAATCTTTTTAAAAGAAAAGAAAATGCAACTTTGAATTGGATTACTGTTGCAATAACCTTTAATGCACAGGGCATTGACATGGATAGTCATTTATGCATTAGTGCAGCTAAAGTAACATGGCCTGTGATGGGCTGGTGTATTGATGCTTAGCCCACAGTGTCACACAGCCAACAGGCAATTTTATTAAATTAGTGCATGGTACTTGCAAATTGAAAAACAGAAAAACCCAAAACAAACACTGATTTTTTGGGGGGGAAATGTAGCTGGAAAACATTTTCAGAATGAAAACTAAATTAAAACATTCTGATTATAAGTAATGGAGCGTATTTTTCACTGGTTTGTTTTTCAGTGTGACACATCCTTTGTGAGTATTTAAGAATTATTCTAAGTGTTGATTTAGTAACCTTTGACTATAACATCTTCTGTTGAATGTAGTATTAAATGCCTTCTGCCCCTTTTCTGTTATGAATTTCATGGATGATATAATAGATCAGGCTAGTTTGTACCACTGTGTATCAGAGTTGTTCAGTGAGTTCTTTGAATTAGTGCAATCAAATAACTCTATTCTTACACCTGTCACTATATTGTTTGCTTATTATCAAATCAGAACACAATTTTCAGAGTGAAGTGCAGTAAGTTATCCATTAGGAATACAAAACCAAAAGCAGACACCTTTGATGAACCTGGACCTTATGGGAAGGGGAAGTCCATAGCAAGGCTGTTGTGGAGGCTCTTCCCTCTCCCTACTTTTTTGTAATGACTCCTTGAAGTGCTTCTATTTCAGTTCTTTGTCAAACTTTGTGAATTTTTGTTAACTTTTTCTTGTTCTTTTTGATGATTTTTGGGGTTTTTTTTTTTTTTTTTTTTGAATACCCTGTTTAAGTAAAGCTTCCTCTCCCTAGTACTTGAGAGGAAAGTTTTCTGTAAACATACTGGCAGCTGAGCTTGGAAATTTTTTAAACTAAGACAGAAAAAAAATCTTGAAAATAAAACTATATGTTTGTTTTTTTAAAGAAAGGAAAACCACCCCAAAAATTTCCTGGATATTATGCTGTGTACTTGATGAATTATTAACCTGCAAGTCTATAGTGCCTGTTTCAGCATTGTTAAATTTTATAATGTTAATCTTATGCTGTGAATGTGAATATGCTAAATTCCATACAAAATTTCAGAGGTGGGAAAAAACTTACAAAACAGAAGCAAGTATATTTTATGAAAATCATATTTCCACAGTAAATAATTCAATCTCTTTTTTATTGGTTTGTTTTTCATAGCTCCCATAGGCACTGGTCTGTAGTGTAAATGTACACCGTGTAAATATGCAGCTTTTTTTAGCTGATTTTGTATTTGTAGGAAATGAAGGCCTGAACCTGAGGAATAATGTTTTTACTTTTCTCAGTACTTGCAATTATTTCCCCTTCAGTGTAATTTTCACCTTTCCTATCCTTTAAATATTCTTTTAAGTCAGCTTGATGAAAAGTGTTAGAAAGAATTCAAGCCTGAGTGCTTTAGACAAAGTAGTGTGGGTTTCTTTACTTTTAATCAATCTTCCTGCTTAGAAATATGCTTAGTCATATGAGGAAACAATGAAATGATAAGTACACATTTCTTAGAAGATGAGTTTTTATGAAGAAAAAGTAAACTAGCTAGCTTCTGAGTCGTAAACCATAAAAAACTATAGATAAGCCACCTAATGACTTTTAATTCTTTACCTGAAGGCTATACTGGGGATATAGGCTTAAATAAGACAACTGTTAGTTCTGACGTTACTTAGATGGGAAATTTGGACAATAAGCAGTTTATCATTTGATTATTTATTAACAGGTAAAAAAACTGCCTTAAGTTCTTCAGAAGCATGTGAAAACTTTTTACAGTACTAACAGAAGACAAATATAACCTTTAATATCTAAAGGAAATAATCCACTTCATCAGATAATTATTCCTAACATATCTTGTCATATTTTCCCAAAATTAGTTGCAAACATGGATGTAACTTCTTGATAACTCTTTCTTTCTAAATTATTACCTTTTTGAAGTGTAAGTATTATCAGCTGAAGAGATGTGTGTGACTGGATTTTGGATTTGGAGCAGAGCATCCTTATTACAGAATGCTGAATGGTCACAGTGAAATGCACTGATAGTTGAGCACTGTGAATGTTGAAGAAAAGCTTTTAAATGTGACTTCTTGGTCCATCCCAAGTGCAGCTTGTGTCCAACCCTCCTGCAAGCTCTTCCAGGCAGCAGTACTCTTCGGAACTCTTGATTTTTGCCCAATGGAAAACTAACACCAGTGGATGGAATAAGATTCACCAGTCTTGGTCCCAGCATTGCGGGAACAAGTTGTTTCAGGGACTGTAGCAAGTCACCTTTATAGTTCTGGCTTTGCAGGTCCCATGTCACGCAGAGCCTTGGGTATCCTATTCTCTTACTGGTCACATTGGCATATAGGTACTGTTCAGTGGGGGAGTTTGGGCTGGCACACAACCAAAATTATATCCTTTTCTGTCCTTTCTAGAGATAAGTACACTGTTTAAGTCTTGGAAAGATTTAGCTTGCTGCATATAACATAGAAGAAATATTTCTCAGGTTGGGGTATAGAGAAATCCGCTGAATAATGCTTTGTAGGGATTGTTAACCCCATGGCTTCTTATGTACTGGGATCACAGGGAAAACAAGGTAAATTTGTCGAATTGTGTTTTCCACTGAATTGCTATGATGTTAGTTTTAATTGTATATGTTGGAGACATCACTTGACATTGGTAAAAACTGATGTTTCAGTCCCAGCATAGCACTGTCTTAAGTTCATTG
The DNA here is from genome assembly GCF_017590135.1 of Pyrgilauda ruficollis. Taxonomy (NCBI): domain Eukaryota; kingdom Metazoa; phylum Chordata; class Aves; order Passeriformes; family Passeridae; genus Pyrgilauda; species Pyrgilauda ruficollis. The sequence continues at coordinate 10,188,098 of NW_024509210.1, read as the reverse complement.
TTAAATTATTGTGTGGCAAAGTTTGACAAAGAGTTTATTCTTCAAATTTATTCTTAGAGGCTTTTTATTTTTATCACCTGATTGAATTGTGACACATGTTATTTGGGAATACCAGAGCACTTCTGCTGTGCACATCAGGATGATGATTGTCAGGGTTATTTTTGACCTTTGCAACGTATCAGTGTTATAGGATGAAACTTGACTTTTTAGTTCACAAAATTGCATATACTAGTATTTTTTTTTTTGGGTGATGAAATTAAGTATTTGATGTTTGTGTGACATTAGAAATAGCTTCTGGCAATTTTTACTTTGGGTGTGCATTTCATCTTAGGTCCAGCTCATTCATTCTTCTTGCCTTGCTAGGTCTAGGCATGATGCATTTGGGGATAGAGAATATACATAAAGTACATTACTGCAGAACCAACGAGTGACTTCTTCTATTTCAGGTATTAACCTGAGACCAACAGTGTGAAACTTTTCTACTACTTTGCTTTGCTAATAGATGTGCTAATATTGCTGTCATGTGAAGAGTAGTTGTGAAAAGAAGGTTTCAATTACACTTGCACAAGCAGCATTAGTCCTAGCATTTGTAATTGCTGAGGGTTTAAAAATTTTTTTAAATTTTATTTTGCAGCCTCTTACAGAACGTTGCTTTCTGTGCATTCTGTCTTTATGTATATTATCTAGGTAAAATTAAAGAACACAACTGTAATCACTTTGATGACAGTTTCAGCAGGGTATAAGTCAAATTCTTTTTTCACAAGCAATTCTTCAAAACTGAGGGCTAGTGTTTTCTCTGAAGGCAAAGTCTTCAATAACCATCACAAGATCTTAGAGAAAATCACATGGGATATTGCTGTAGGGCAGGAATGAAATTCAAACATGACACCAATATATGACATGTAACAGAACTATAGAGTAAATAAAGGAGTCATAACAAGCTCTCTCTTGGGAATAATTATTAAATAATTTTTGATAGCATGAGAAAGGCATGTGTTTGTTAATATGGAGCTGAACAAATATGAAACAAAATATAGAACATAAAAACCTTGTGATCTCCGCAGACACATGATGAAATAAGGATTATATTTCAGTTTCTGACTGAAGAATTTTTCAGCTTAAATATATATCTCCCAGAGTGTGGAGAGTGCATAAGAAACCTTCTCAGTTTCCTTGGTGAAAAGATTTATATGTCTGCAGAGGTTTATTTTTATTTATTATTTGCTTTATTTAGATAATTGTGACTTCTTAACACCCTTTCCTTGCTCTAGTCCTATACAGATTATTTCATTCCTGTATTCACAGCGTAAGTCCTACAAATGGTCTTATTATGTTGATATTTGTGATGCTGCAGTAATGTCAGCAGCACTTCAGTCTTCAGCACAAGGGATGACTGAAGCAAAATAATACAAAATGTAGCTATTGTGCTTGTAAGGCTCATTGGACAAAGTATGTCTAACTGGAATAAAATAGTTTTGGAAATTTTTTTCCTGGCTGTCAAACCCATTGTTCAGAACTATTGAAATATACAATTTCAGCCCATTATTATTTTTTCTCTGAGCTTATTTGAGAGCCTGCTGTATATGTAACATTCTAGAAGAAAAAAACCCCGGTGGTTTTGACATTTGGTAACTCATGCAGTTTAATTTTGCTAATTCTGAACTCTTCCTTTAATTCTTCATTTCACTAAATTATGAGATGTTCCAGAGCCAAGCCATCTGGCTTCTATAAAAGCCACAGAAAGATCAAGGACATCTCCAACTGATTTTATTGTCCAGAATGCCTCATGAGCCTTTAATGGGAATAGTGGGGGTGGACAGAAAGTTTGGGGATTTTTTAGCTTAAAGTGCTCTTATTGATGGCCTTAGAAGTGAAGTCAGCTTTCTGCACTGTGTTTCATAAACCTTTTATGACTACAAGAGAGTAAACAAGGTAAAGGTTCATTGCGTTTCTCACTGAATAAAAAGGGCATTCTCAAAATTTTACACACAGTTTTATTTAAGATGTTCTTCATGAAATCCATGTGATATTCATACTAAAGTCACTTTGAGTTGAAATATCCCAGTCTTTGATAACTTGAAATAAAAGATAAGCAGAAAATATCTCTCTAGGGGTTGAAATTCAAATGGTGCCCAGCTAGGACTTGGTTCATGTGTTTATACCTTGTGTCTGTCATGGTAAATTTAGGTTAAAAATGTTCCTCATCCATATAAAAGACAACACCTGTGAAGAATTCTTTAGCAGTCTGGAGAACTCTGCAGTAATTGACAGTATTGGTGCATTTACAATCATGGCTTATTACAAGTCCATTATAAGTGGCTAAGTTAGCTTACTCTCTAGTCTCACTTTTACTTTCAGTATAATTCAGCAGAGAACAGCTGGGATATTGATGGCTGTTCTCAACAGCATTTTGCAACTGCGTAGAAAGTTACTATTTGTGAATTGGAAAATTACTGTTATCGTTATGCCATTAAAATCCAAAATTCTTTGTGTTAAAGAATAGCAATAATACAGGTTTTATCTTTGGTACTATTTGCAAGTTGCCCAAAATGCTGATCTGATATTTAGGAGCTTCTTTCTCTTAAGACTAGATGAAGGCTTGTTCCCTTGAGTCAATGCATTAGAAGAATATGGTCATAAATCAGGGCTCAATAGAAAGATCACAGATATACATCTTCAGTTTCATTCATAATATGGACCCTTTGCTTTTGTACTCAGATATCTGCACGCCCTGTGTGCCCTATGACTGTTGGGAACTCCCCATGTGTGGAGACATGAGGCTTGACTCCATGTTTCTCAGAAGGCTGATTTATTATATTATGATATATATTATATTAAAATACTATGTTAAAACCATACTAAAAGAACAGAGAGAAAAGATCATCAGAAGGCTTGAAAGAAAAGAATAGAATGCATAATAAAATCTTGTGACTCTCAGAGTCCGATGCAGCTGCACCTGTGATTGGCTCTTAATTGGAAACAACCAACATGCACCAATCGCAGACGCACCTGCTGCATTCCACAGCAGCAGATAGCTATTGTTTACATTTCTTTCTTGAGGCTCCTCAGCTCCTCAGGAGAGGAAAAATCCTAGCAAAGGATTTTTCATGAAATATCATAGTGACACTATGAGATCTTGATGCAGCTGATAAATGTAGAGAGCTCTGTGACCCTGACTGTCTAGGAGCTGGGGCATGGCCCAGTGTCAGGCACCTTCAAGGCTTGATTGCACAAGATGCACCTGAAATGATTTTAACACTTGTTAACTATTATTGACTTGATCCATATTTTCCCAGTTACAACTGTTGATGTAAAAACATACAGCACATCTTTCAGATGAGATGGGGATGTGGGCCAGTGCTGGTGGCAATGTTAAGCATGTGTGCGCTTTTCAGTAGTAGCCTTCAAGCCTTTAACATAATGGCAAGTCTTCACAGGAGGTGATTGGAATGACCGGGAAGGGCACAAAATGTCTTCATTACACCAACAGACTATCCTAGCTCTAGTGCCCTGGCCAGAACTTGATCCAGGATTCTCAGGTAGATTTGGCTTCAGTTTTCAGCTCCAGGATTCTCTATACAGCAAATAATGCCAATATGTTCCAAATCCTGTTTGAGTTTTTTTCTAGAAGTAGCTTTGTGCAGATGTTGAGTGAAGAAGTAGAACAATGAGATAGTGAGAAGTTTCACACTGGTGCTCTGATCAACACAGCAACAGAATAAATTGCATAAGGACAAGAGTTCATTAATCACACTATTAGGTAAATTCAGAAAATTTTATTTCTGCAGCATACTCTTCTATTCTGCATTACACACTAATGGAAAAATGCAAAGTGTGAGTATGCTGCTACATGCAGTACATGAATAAGGCATAGTAGGAAAATACAACAGATAAAAAGAGTGGGCAGTTTCACCACCCGCTACGCAGAGCTATGAATCTGTCTGACATTATCACTGCCTAAAAGAGATCTCTGCCTTGGCTTAATTGCACATAATTTGGCTGACAGTTGAAATACAAATCTAAACAGTCACTCAGCTAAAGATACACAAAATTAAGTATTTCATGTGATGCTCAACCCCTTCAATCTTTATTAATAACTTAATTACATTAATTACACTATGGTTTAAAGCATTGCTAGCACAAGAGGGGGAAAAATGATAGACTCTCCTAAGTAATGGGTTACATAGCAATTCTGTTAGAATTAAGACTAGTAGCAATATGCAAAGTAGCAGTAATTTGTAAATATATACTTCACAGTTTATAATTCCTTTTGTTCCACCCTGTAGTTGTTTTCCTTAGCCAACTCCAGCAGACATAATTCTGGAGGTCAGTCCAAGTGTTCCAGGAGTTTTGAATACAAGCCTGTTCTCAGGTTGAGAAGATCTCTGAATAATGGTAGTTCCATTACATTTCCACTCCTTTATGTGTGTTGCTGTTGTTTAGAGGGTTTTTTTGACCCAGTCTTAAGTAACCATCTGTAGCACTCGAGTAAACTGAGTTTTCCATATTCCGTTCCATTTCATCATGCAACTAAACTGTCTTGCACTGAGGTACTGAAGCCTTTATATATCAAATCAGAGCTAATGAGTTTGCTAAATCCGTGTGGTGGATCAATGTTTACTGGCCCTTAGCCTCTTTTAAAGGTAATGCTTTCTTTTTCATTTAACTGCAGAACTTATTGGAATCCTCATAATAAAATTGGAATATCTTTATCTTAAGTAGGAAAAATTTTTTTTTTCTGAGATATTACATGTTTAAATCAAAGAGATGGAAGCTTTTTGGTGGTGAAGTTATAGTTCGGATATTTGGTTAAGCGTCTTTTCTAATCAAATTTGAGTTTATTTTTAAGTCAGGTTTACCCCTTTAAGGCTACTCTTTTAAACTGAATTATTCTCCTGACTGCGAATATATATTCCAATAAGAATATTTCTGGAAATTTTGTAAATTATTTCAAGATGTGAAATTATTGTAGTTATTTCTATTGTTTTCAGAATGAGATTTGATCTTATTAAAATTTAGAACCACGCAGAATTGACGGGGGAAATTTTACTTTATCTCTTGTCTGGAACTAACAGGGACAATTCCAGAGATCCTGTTAATTGTTACATTTTAAAATTTAGACATACAACAAAATGGAAAGGTGTTGAAAGCATTCAGAATTGGCTAACTTGAGTAGTCATTCAAAGTTAAGGAGTCAGTTGTACTTGCAGTTTGTCAAGGATTTGGTACTTTGTCATTCCACGCTACATCACTGTGTGCCTGTGTCTGCCCAGACATCATCCATAACTCCATCACCACAGTGCCTGCCTGAAGGGTTTTGGCTATTGTTCTGCTCCCCAGCTCAAGCTGCTGAGTAGCTCTATGGCATACACTGCATGGGGTACAGAAAGGTGCTTTTCCTATTCTTGCCCTGATAAATTATGAAAGTGTCCATCGTAGTCACTTTATTACCATTCTTTCTTTTACTCCAGTCACCTGTCATCTGCCTTTATCATTGAGATCAGTGACTTGATGCTTAGGCTTTGAAGATTCCCCAGATGTGGTATTTTTATATTCTTTATACTTCTGAACTTTTGAATGCCTAGTTAAAAAGCTGTCAGGAGTAATAGATATCTACAGAGATGTCTCCATGTTGTCACAATGGGGATTCTACATACCTTCAAAATTAGAATGAAAATATTTTGCTGTTTTATTAAAACATGCTATCCAAGGTTGCGTGTTTGGGATGGAAGAAATCAAAGGCATGTAACACAGAATGCTTGTTTGTCTAGGAGTAATTCAGTGGTGACACCAAGAAATAAAGGAATGATCTTTGCTCATTTGTGCCCCCAGACTCTAGATCTGATTTTCCTGGATTTTAATTCAAGTACTTTGTATAAATTTATTTCAAAACTGAGAAATGCAAAGATGATTGTTAATTAGGTCCCAAGTTCTGCTGCATTACCTTTTACTTCTTCTACTTCTGATTAATACAAACAATTTTTTTTTTTTTTTTTTTATTATAGGAACTCTTTTCTTAGCCTTTGGTAGTCTCAGTCTGAGAAGAGTTCAGGGCTGACTACAGAATCACAGGATGGGTCAGGCTGGAAGGGACCACAGTGGGACACATGGCCCACCTCCCTGCTCAAGCAGGGTCATCCCAGAGCACGTGGCGCTGGACTGCATCCAGACAGTTCTTGAGTATCTCCAGTGAGGGAGAGGGTGGAGGAAATTTGGTGATTTGTTAAATGTTCTGCCTGGTGAATGGTGAGACAATAAATATTGTAGACTCTGCATGAGGTATCTCTTCAAGTCCTTTCATGATATATTCTTAAAATTCATTTAAGTTACTTTATAGGGTTATTTTTGTAACACAGTAGAAAAGGGATAACTCAGAGTAACTTGAATTTTGGGGTTGTCAGTTTTAATTAAAAGCCATAACTTTTTTTTTTTTTTTTTACATAAACTTAATGGCCAGTTTAGAACTCTAGGCATAGAATTCCCAAATACTGTTCTTTTTAAACTGCGTTTACACTGTCTTAATCTTTATTTCTTTAAATCAAAGGGTACAGAGTTACTGTTTCCAGAAAAGGAGTGCATGAGAACAATTTATACTGAATTATGAGACAAAGCACTTGTATAAGTTCTTTTGTGATTATATTAATTTCTTTTTGCAAAATTGTCTTTATGATGTAATGATACAGATAAATAAAGGGTAATAAATATAAAATATAGCTGAATAGAACTATTTTATTATAGAACGCTGTTTCTTTTACTTGAAGTTTTCTTTGCTGCAAAGGCATCTGATTTTGAACTTTGCAAGATATTCAAAATGCAGCTAGACCACTATTTGGTGTATTAATGTGTAAATCCAGATGAATTACAGCTGAGAGTAAGCTACTATAGAAATCTGCATTGTGGCTGGTTGTTAAAGAAATGCAGTATAAAAATGGTATTATGAGAAAGTATCATTGCAATATTTGCTTTCTCAGTTTCTTCCTAACTTCTTGATCCTTCCTGAACCTCTGTATTTTTCCCTAACACTGACAAATATTGGAGCAGTTAATGTTCAGGTGTGCCTGTGGTTGGATCAGACCTGTTTGTCCAGCCCTGAAAAAGCACCTATATTTGAAGAGGATTCTGCTATTGTAATATTTGGTGAATAGGATTTCACTGGGAACTGATCTGTGTGTAGTGGGAAATAGGGTCCTTTTGCACACTGTTTGTAATGGAGTGGAAAATTACATTTGCTATTGCAAGAACAGCCCCATTAGTGGGAAAGAAGATTCTCTTGCAGAGAGCTGGAATGCACCTCAGGCAGTGTCAGGGTGACAGTCCAAATAATGGGAGGTTGGAATGAACAGGGAGATTCTAAAATGAAAAAATGCTTCTCTTCATACATTGTGGTTCCTTCATAAACTTATTGCTACATAAGGAGCAGTTTGATTTAAACCAGCATCAAAATAAAAAACCCCACACATTTAAGCAACTGTTTGTAACTTCTTTTGAGGATGAAACCTACTGTTGTGAAGAGGAAATGCAGTGATTTTATTCTTAGACCATTATCTCAACCAGTCTGAAGATTCTAATGTAAACAGGGATGCTAAACCATCTTGTTAGAGATTTTTTGGTTATGGTTTTAAATAATACTGCAAGTGTTGTCAGTTATATCTCAGCCATATGGGTTCTTTAGGTGTTGAGTAAAGGATCTTCTGTATAAGTGCAAGCATTGAAGACAAGTTGTAGCTATCCCTGGCCTACCCTAACACCTTTTCTGATCAGTGAAACTGTTTTAATCTTACTCTGGTAATGAATAATTAATGATTATATACCTGTAATGAATAGGTATATAAAATTAGTGGTGTCACTTTTATTTTAAAGTGCTTACAAGACTCTGACAATGAAGATAGTTTTCAAATACTGATAGGTGAAAAATAAAGTAAAAATAATTTATATTCTCTTGATGCTTAAAACCCCCAGATAACGACAACAAAACAACAACAATAATAATATTGCAATTATAGTTAATAGAACTGTTAATGACTGTGAAGTACATATTGCAGGGGATTGCAATTCACTGTGATTCTGTAAATGTGTTGGGATCTAGAAGAGTTCTAGTAGGGCTAGGCGGCACTCTAGAATGACAGTCAAACTTGAAGTTATTTAAAATTTGCCATTTCCCTATTGTACTCTTAGTGATTGAAATTAAAAAAAAAAAAAAGAAAGGAAAAGTATATGCTGGAATTTATTCATTTATTCTGCGAAGTCCATCACTGTAAAAGATTGTGAAGTAGCTCTATGGTACAGACCAGGAGTTCAGAGAGAATAAAAGGTCTTAGGTTTTATTGTAATTTGTCTGTCACAACTACCTGCTGAGTTTATAGTCATTAACTTCTCTAGGAACTGATCTAAATTGTAACATTCAGATTGACATTTGATTGAAATAAGTGCTCAAAAACTGTTAAAAATAATTAAGCTTATCAGCCTCAATGATTCTCAGATCCCTGGCCATTTAGACTGAAATATCTGTCAGGGTTTTCTTATGAATCCCTTGTTTTGCAACAGAATATCTCTGCAGAGCATTTTATTCCCACAGTAATTTCTATTGGTATTTCTCTTATTAGTGTTATTATGTGATTATTGTGTGCTTTGACCAAAAGCTCATCTTAAATTTTTCAGATAAGAAATATCAATCATTATAAAATTTAAAAGAATTTTCAAGGCCAGTATTTTTATCTGTGCAGAGGAGAAGTATCCATAATGGAATTAAGCTGCAGTTTTTAAATTCAGCTGAGGAGGTAGGCATCAGAAATTAGGTAAAGTGAACTGATAGAGGATGGATTTTGGGTGATGTAACCAAAAAAAGAGTGATACTTGCATTTCATGCCCATTAGAGGAATGACTGGATTTTTGCTTTTTTTTTCTCATCTGGAGCATCTCTCTAACCTGTCTTTGTCTCAGTTGCTATCTTATTTACAGCTTAAATTTTAAATAGGTTTCTTATTCTTACACAGGTGTAAGGGAATTGAAACCCACGGGTAATCAGTATTTGTAGTTAATGTGGGTCCATTCTTTTTGTCTTCCTCATGAGTGGCCCCTGGATATGTTAGCTTCTATCCTCAAAGATAAAAGGAAATGCTTAGTGTCTTCTGATTTGTATGTTTCTGGTAAAATAATTTTGATTATCAGGGCAAATTACCTGTGTGTTATGTTTCCATTGAGTAAATTTCATCAGCTATCCTAAAGCCTGGTTTGTGCAGGAGAGTCTCCAGTTTGTAGCACTGAGCAAAGATTGAAGCTTTTGTTGTCCAGATCAGATTTTTACTTTGATAAGTCAGGATAATTGGGATGAAAGGGCCTGATGCCCAAGCCTTGTGAAATGCTAAGTGGAGGATCTTCTGATGGTGTTTTGACAGTGAGTTACTGAGTGGCAGAAGGGCTCTGGGCCCATTAAGAAAACTCTTAAAAGTTCATGACAGACAGATGCATAGAAAATTTTAGTCTTTGTTGAAATATAATCAATTTTTTGAGCTGTGATGATCTTTATCAAAGAGAAATATCCACAGCTGCACAATGCAGGTCCCTGTACTGAAAGGTAGTAGACTAGAGCTGCAATTCAAGTGCTAAACCAATCTTGTTGCAGATAAACTTTTCTTTTTTCAAATATTTCTTAAAAAATGAGAACTTGAAAACTTTTAATTGAAATTATGCATCCTGGTTTTATTTGACCTGATAAGAAGTGCAAACTGTGGAGTGAAATGAAGATATGTTAGGGGATGACACCATCTTGGCATTTGTACACAGTCTTTTATAAATATATTTTTTATCTTACCTGCCTTGAAATACTTTTAATGTAATTAAAAGCACAGAATGGGTGCCAGACTTGTCAATTCCAACAACAAAGTGCTGAAATTTTCAGTGAAACTGAGAGATCCATCTCCCACACATTGTAATGAATAGGTTCATAAAAGGAAAATAGTTTAATTACATTTTAGTTCATGGATTGTTAATAGGCTGGAGTATCTAAATTGAATAATGTGATTCTGGTAATAATTATGTGTAAATGAACTTGTTTAAATGATATTTTACAGCTTCTTTATAAAATTACAGCTAGAGGCAATCCAGTGATAGACAGACAAAGGCCATGCAAAAATTATCATAAACTATTAGCTTGTTTGCAAAGGGTTTTATGTTAATCTTTTAGTACTTAAAGCACTCTGCAATTAACATATCACGGGGAGCTGCCTCGCAGCAAAGGCATGCAAATTAAAGTGCTCAGATAAAAAGCCATTCACATAAAAAAAATCAAAGAAAGGGTGGCATAGCACTGAAAGGGTACTGGTTTTATATTTGAGATTAAGGAGGTGTAATGATTGTGTTATCTAACTAGAGTTGTAATTAAAGCTTTTCTCCTGCAGACATGACAATAGATACAGCATTGATTTCGGTGTTTTAATTGTGAAAGTCATTTTATTTCAGGGCAGAAGATATGAATAGCCTAAATCAAAGGGCTAGAAGATTGCTTTGTTGATAGTACTTGTTCAACAGCTGCCTTGTTGCTTAATACACAAATGGGGAGAATGGTGAAAGAGATCCTGGGAGGTGCTCCGTATTGTAATTCTCCTGCTGGTTTCCTTTCCTTTCATGAAAAAGGCAAGGATCTCTGTACTGATTGTAAACAAGCAATCTTTTCATACATCACCACTGGTTTTCCTCCTTTAGTTTCCTCTGAACAAAAGAAGTCATAAAAACCTTGAACTAACTTTTACTACTGCTCTTTTCAAACTACAGAAGTTTTTGTAATAAAAGCATCATCTGCTCTCAGAGATATCACACTTTTAGTGGGGAACAAAAAGTCTCCATGTGGCTGTAATTCCTGTTATCAGAAGTGCCACTGTAACAAAAGGGATGTGCTGTGGGGGATTGAATGTTAGATTTTATTTACATTATGTTTGTGGCTGTATAGTGTTAGATTGGGATGGAGTGACTTTTTTTTTACCTCCCCAATCACTATAGTAACAGAACAGAAAATGAATAATCAGAATAAGTACATCTGGTTAGATTCTCAGCTAGCATATGTAGCTGTCTGGTGTTCTCATTCTAGCAAGGAGTTACATCTTAGGAATGGGCAAGGCCAAGGGGCTGATTTGGGAATGAACTAAACCCACACTCAGGAGGATACAGCTGATGAGTTTGAAAAAGACCCACATATCAATATAGTGTATTTCCTGATATGGAAGGGGTTCATATAACGACTCAGTACAGCTTGTTTCCTTTCTGGTGTGGAATTACATGCATCTGTAACTACATGTATGTGAGAGGAATTGCATAATTTTTCATGGTACCAGTACATTCAAAATAACTGCAGTCTTTCTATTATAGACAAGATGCAAGTAGTAATTGTGTGTTTTCTCCTTCTATTTTTTAACAGAACACAAATTATTGGTTGCAGAGGGGAACTTAATAACCAAGGAGAAGCTGGGGTATTTAGTGCTTTCTTTGCTTCAGCCTCCACCAGAAAGACTGGTTATCCTCAGAGCAGCCAACCCCTGAGCTGGCAGAGAGGGACAGGCAGCAGAACAGCCTCCTGTAGTCCACAGGGAAGTACAGTGACCTGCTGAGCTGCTTGGACACAAGTCTATGGGGCTGAATGGGATCCACCCAAGGGTACTGAGGGAGCTGATAGAAGAGCTCTCAGCTTTTTCCTGGAGAAGCTGGCAGCCTCTGGCTGTCTGGAAAAACTGTCTGGATGCCCAGGCCCAGAGTAGGATGGTGAAGGATGCCACACCCAGCTGGTGGCCAGTAACTAGAGTGGTTCCCCAAGGCTCTGTCCTGGTGTCATCCTGTTTAATATCTTTATCAAAGACTTAGACAAAAGGATCAAGTGTACCCTCAGTAATGAACGTGGATGATCTGCTGATCTGCTGGAGGGTAGGAAGGCTCTACAGAGTTATCTGAATGGCCTGGATCAACGGGCTGACATCATTTGTTTGAGGTTCAACAGGGCCGAATGCTGGGTCCTGCCTTTGGGTCACAACAGCTCCCTGACAGTGCTACAGGCAGAGTGTCTCAGTGGAAAAGGACCTGGAAATGCTGGCCAAGAAAAGCTGAACATGAGCCTGTGCGTGCCCAGGTGGCCAAGAAGGCCAATGGCACCCTGGCCTGTATCAAAACTAGTGTGGCCAGAAGGACCAGGGAGGTGATTGTCATGTACTGGGCATTGGTGAGGCTGCACCTCAAGTACTGTGTCCAGTTTTGGCATGAAGAAAGACACTACGGTGCTGAAGTGCATCCAGAGAAGGGCAATGGAGCAGGTGGAGGGCCTAGAGCGCTGAGTTGTCAGAGGAGAGGCTGAAGGAACTGGAGTTGTTTAACGTGAAGAAAAGGAGGCTCAGGTAAGACCTCATTGCTCTCTCCAACTACCTGAAAAGAAGGTGCAACAAGATGGGGGTTGGCCTCTTCTCCCGGAAAGCCAGTGACAGGATATGAGGACATAGCCTCAAGCTGTGCCAGGGGAGGTTCTGGTTGGATAATGAGAAGAATTTTTTTCACTGAAAGGTTGGCTAAGAATTGGAAAGAGCTACCCAGGGAGGTGGAGGAGTCACCATTTCCAGAAATGTTCAATAAATGACTGGGTGTGACACTTAGTGCTGTGATTTAGTTGGCATGGTGGTTTTTGATCAAAGGTTGGACTCAATCCTGGAGGTTGTTTCCAACCCTATGAAAAATAGGGGTTGATGCAGGTTCCTACGTAATAAGAACTAGCCTAAATTCCCTTGGAGCCTTTCTGTGAGACTCAAATGCACTGAAATAAGCTTGGCTTTCTGCAAGTAGACCTGCACATTGCCTAATTTGGGCTTAAATAGGAACCAGTATGTCCCAAGAGAAACAATTCTCTTGTAATTATAAGCAGTATGGACTGGTGGCTCTTTGAGACTGCACTCCTCTACTGGTCCCTACTCTTATTGTGGCTGAGGTATTGATTAAATTTGCTTTTTTCCCTTATAATTTTTTAAGCTCTCCATGGAACTGGCTCAAACTATCTAAGAAATTGCTTTCCTCCTGCTGTAGTGACAGATTCTCTTGACAGCTATGTTTCATAGGAACTAAAAAACTGTCAGCCTTGAGGATGATGTTTTGAGAGCAACAGACTGAGCTTTCTCAGCAGCTGGCTCAAGGCTGTAGAGAACTAGTTCTGGAGGACAGAATGACCACAAATCTTGCTATGTGTAAAATTTGCTCATTGAGCTGATATGATCCATAGACAGAGGAGAAACTATGATAAAAGCAAAAGGTAGAAGAGGCTGCAGGCAGGAAACGTTCATGGGGAATGTGAAGAGACCAACTGACAATTAATATAACAGGGTGGTAATAACCTTTGTCCAAATATAACTGAGGAACATGCCTTGCTTCTTCTGGAACCAAAAATGTTGTATAGATGGTCTGAGATTTCTAGCCTGACTTCTAAGCCGAGGGCTTTAAAAGATTCCATCTATATTTGGTGCCACAGCTAAGAGCATAGGTTCATGAGCATTTAGGAATACAGCGCGGTCCTTATTATTTGTAATTATGTACATATAGATTATTGAAATTAATTTGTGAGTGATACTGTTAATTGAAAAAAGCCTTTGGGGTTGCTCTGTCTTGAAGTCCAGTCATGAGTGGAAGTATTGTTCAGCTACATGTCTGTAAGCTTAACTACTACCCCTTTCCACCTCCAAATGGTTAATGAAATGGTACTTGCTTAAAATACTTAGAAATAGTCTGAGGAGAAATAAAGTCTCTTGTGGATGTTTTGCAGTTTGTTGTGTACAGACTTCCAGTGTGGTTTTTCAGAAGGTAGAGTTTTGTGTAATTGTTATATAGACTTTATTGAATCTCACTGAGGTTTAATCTTTACTCTTACAAGTTCCCATATTTTCAGGCTTCTACCTATCTAATTACAGAGGACTTAAGGTAGTATACTATTTTGCTGAATCTTAATTCAGTAGGAAAAGTCAGACTGAAGGTAAAGATAAGTCTAAATAGATTGTGTTATATTTATATGTAGCCCTTTGTGGCTGTTTCTGATATTTAAGCAAGGAAGTTTGCAGGATAATACTACATAAGCCAGCACACCAGATAGAATAAAAGCATTTTAGGAAACGTTTTGTGCTCAAATAATTGGTGTAACTTCGTATAAAAGAAGAATATTTTGAAAATGTGTTCCTTGTTTATTTTCAAGAGACCATTTCCAATATAACTCCAACCAGAAATGTATGTGATCTGCCTGTACATTGTAGCACAAGGAGGCCTTGGAAGCTAAAAGGCTTTCAAGAACTGTACTGAAGACTAGAAACCACCTGGTAGCTTGAGTCTGCCACAGGACGTGGACTTGTGAAGAAAAGGTAAAGGCAAAGGTTTTATTGTGCCTCCCATTAGGATTATGTGTATATAGTAGTTTTACATAGTTACAATCACAGACACACATTTTTTAAGCCTTCCAAGAGCAATCTCCTTCTGTCTAAGTGGTAAAGTTCTAGTCAGTACTGTTTTCTTGTAACTTTTTGGCTTTGGATTTCTCCCAGTCTTGAATGCTCATTACATTTTACCAGGAATCAAAGATCTGATCCTTTTCAGACATTATTTCTCTGGTAAGGTCTTTGCTGATTTTCCATGGAGATACAGCTCTCCTTTTGGGTTAGTTGTTTTTCAGCTGAACCAAACTCTTCCATGGAAATGTATTCCACTGTTATGTTCTCCTGATCAAATTCTCTGGTTTTGTCTTTAGTGGAACATATTGAATTCACTCTCAAATGTCTCAGGCTTAGTGTTTTTTTCAAAGACAGAATCAATTTGCTCTTAAATTTTCTAATGAGGAATTCTGCTGCTGAAGATACAAGTACTTTATTGGGACTGAAGCTGCTCTGCTGAGGATTCTTTATTCCTGATAACTGATAGGAAGTGCACATACTCAGTGCTTTGGTCAATGGCCATCTGTTCCTGTGCTCAATGCTTGCTTGTTATTGTCGTGTCACTGCTCTGAGTTCTGAAACTCTCATATTAATATACAGACTTTATAACTGTGCATTTAGTAATAACTATCTTCCAATGTTATTGTAGGGAAAAAAAGAGGTTGAATAAAATAGCCACAGTCATCTTTAGGAGTTGTTAAATATGTAGGATAAGACAGTGGAAGATTAGTATAATTCCAGTTCATTCAGTGTTGCAGAAACACTATGATTTCCTTAGAAGTTATGAAATTCCTGCATCATTGAACATTTCAGTTTATGTGGATCAAGTCATATGCCATATATCTCCCATATCAGGGACACTGGAAGGTCATCATCCATACTGACTTCTATTTCATTGGTTAACCTACAGGAATCAGTGCAGCTAAACCCACACATTAGAACACCTTAAACTTCATAAAGCTGCAGTGGAATTAAAAATAAAAACAAATGGGAGGAGTGGGCTACGATTTTAAGTGTGGTATTGATTCACTAGATTTGAGGAAACTTCTTTCTTAGTTTTAGATTTTTGTTAAAGCTCTGGCTGTGCCACAAGTCTGGATCAGACATTTGCTCACAGAAGTAACTTCAAGTTGATTGCATTTCTGGAATAGATCAGATGTACTTTTGCAAGATCTGGCCCTGTGACGTCTTCTTACTGATAATTTCCATTTTGGGTTTGAGCACTTTTAGCTAACTGTGTGTTTGAGCATCCTATGCAAAGAATTCTTCAGTGTGCTTGAACTCTTATGCACTGGGAATTGTGAGCTTTGAGGACTTAGAGCACAAAATCCAGAAGCAACAGGCCTTTGGTTTTCTGTCCAAGTTTTGCTTGACATTTCTGAGCTTTGCAGAGTGTCAATCTAGGAGTATGTTTTAAAAAATATTTTCCCTGAATGGCTTGTTGACTACCATGTATTACCATGGAGTATTCATTCATTTTATGAGAACTTAGAATGTCAGAAATATAAGATAATTCAGAGTTACTAATGGACATTTTTATGTAGTACTGACATGAGGATTTGTTATCTAGCAGCAAAAGTGAGTACTGACTTCATTAAAGTGGAGGAAAAAAGCCCACCCAAAGAAACAAAGAAAAAAATCCTGTACTGCATTTATCACTCCTACTTCGTATTGCTGGTGAGTTTTTATTAAGAACACCATTTTTATTTTATGATGTCTGTATCCATGAAGCAATGCAGCTATAACAGAACAGTTCATAGACAAAATGACCCTTTTAAAAATCTTTGATTGAAAAGTCATTTTTTCCTCCTGTGCATTCTGGGTTATGTACTCACAACCATAGAAATCATGCAGTCAAGACTTATCATGGATTACATGATTTTTACAGTATTCTGTAAATTTCAGTCTTGATTTATTTCCTCAAAAATTTTATAAAAAGTCATCATCTAGTTTTTTTTCTTATGTGAATCTCTCTTGGCTTCTACTGTCTGGTACTTGAAAAAGGCTGATCTCTTTGGTACAGGAGATGGAAAATATGCTAAAAAGTAGCTTTAAAATTGCTCCCAAAAAGTCTAAAATTGAAGACAGGAGCTATGATAAATATTAGGAGTGACTCAAGTGATACTGGCTGGGGAAGAATTTCTTGACCGGGCACTGACTTACAGAGTGTTCCAAAGTTTGAGAACATACAGTCATGAAGTCAAAGGCATTGCAGATGGTAGACTCATCACAGATCTGCATTTGAATATAGAAATAATCACTATCTATTTCCTTCAAAGCAACATTGAAAATTCTTTGTTTAAAGCATATGTTTATTTAATGCAAATGTCCTTGCTAACTCAGCTGTCATTAGTCAAGCTAGAGAGTTTTCGAAAATACTAGTCTTACCTTCAAGAGACTGTTTCCAGGACAAGAGAAATATGAAGTATGTTCAGGCACAAGCTCTACAGATGAAAATAGATGGTCACTAAGAATGGCATTAGGCGAGGGTAACAGTCTGAAAAAAATACACTCTAAAATTAATCTTATTTTTTGTGCTATATAGATTATGTATCACACATTCCAGCCATGAGCAGATGAGGTGATTTTTGTGTTTTTTTTTAAATTCTTGTAGTCTATATTTGTCCTGCAAGATTCCACGTGGACTGCCATATTTTTCCAGTGACAGTAGTGATTTTTTTTGCAAGTAGTCGGGGTTTAGAGGGTTTTTTATGGGTTGGTTTGTATGTTTGTTTTCCTTTTCTTTTACAAGACACACAGATAATTAAGGACAACAGAAAATGAACTTTGTTGTCAAAATGAGAATATATTCCTGGATCAATTCAAGTTGTATCAAGCAGGTGCCTGCCCTTAGCATTGGGCCAGGTGTTTTGGATGTATCTGCTCTGTACCAGATTTCAAACAGGTGGTTTTCCTTCACTTGATGTTTTCTGAGTCTTCTGTGGGATTGCACGTTATTTCAGTTTCCAGACAATCAGGCAAGCTGTAGAGCTGACAGAGAAATATGTAGTATGTCTGCAGAAATGGGGACAATCCCACTCTTTGATGAGGGATAGAATTTTTTATAGGAGGTAAATAGAAGTTATGGCCTTACAGCCATTCCAGTCTGTCTGTGGGTGCTATGCCTTGACCAACAGAGACAGAATAAAGAATTGATGTTGTCTTCTAGAGAGCTGAAAGTGTTTCAAATTTATACATGTCAGCCAGAAATTAATGAGAAAATTTGGTGTAGATATTATGAGGAATGTTGTGGGAGAAATGAAGGTGTGGACCAGTGGCTTGCCAGGAAGCAGTTGGGTAGAAGTCTTCTAGTTTCAACCCAGGCCAGAACCTTGGGTCATTGAGATTGATGTCCATAAGCTTGTGGCATGATTCATAAAATCATAGAATACCCAGAGTTGCATGGGACCCATAAGGGTCATTAAGTCCAGTACTTGACCCTGCACAACACAACCCCAAGAATCACAACTTGTGCCTGAGAGCATTGCCCAAACACTTCTTCAGCTCTGGCAGGTTTGGTGCTGTGAGCACTTCCTGGGGAGCCTCTTCTGGGGCCCAATCACCCTGGTTCAATTGTCATTGCATTCTAAAGGACAAAATCTGAAAACTGAAATGAAGTAAGGGACGTAGTAATTGAGCTGCTTTTTGCAGGGCAAGGAAAATGTTTTTAACAGTCACTCCAGTAATGTGTTCACATGCACCAAGGGGAAAACAAACAGCAACTGAAATGATGAAAAAATTAATTCAATTGATTAGAGGAAAAATTGTGATCTAGCATTGGACTCAAAAAATGAGCTGAATGCTTAGAAAGGAAAAAGCTTACTAAGCACTTCTAATAACAGAAACAAACAGTTCTATATGTTAACTTCATCTTGTGTTTAGTCTGAGAGGAACAAAGCAATCCCTGGAAAAGACAGACAAAATCCTCCCACACACTTAGCAGCACAAAAGATGGGTGGCACTATTATAGTGGAAAACCTGTGCAGCTCATGTTATACATTTCATTTAAACTGTGCAGAACAGAAATCTCTGAATACACAGAAACACTCTTTTGAGCTGTGCAGAATCCTTCAGTACCTACATTTATAACAGAAATAGCCTCCAGAGTCAACTGTTTATTTATCAATTGTTAATTGAGTTGATGTTTACTCACGATTGTAAACAGATGATTAATTTATGGCTGAGTGTTATTACTATGATAGTGAAGAGATCATTAGAAAGAAGGATTATAATAGGGTTCTCTGCACTTGTGAGGCTAGTAATAAAGATTGACTATTATAATTAGATAAAGCTTTGTAACAAATACTATTAAATTGAATCTGGACTTTATTTAAATGCACTGGCCTGTTATCTAAAATGTATTAGTGGAGTGTGTGGGTTAAGTAGAACCCCTGCCTACACTGTTTACTGTCTCCTTCAGAGATTAAAATGGCTCTATACTTGTTGGCTAAATGGCAATATTATGCATTATGCATGAGTGTTTTTTTCTATTGAAAACTCCAAAAATATTATTTTAACACAAGAAAAATATGATATTTTCTTTCATTTTTAACTTGAGATGGTTTCCAACTTTAATTTTCATGATAGGTTAACCAAACCTAATTCAGGAAGGTAGTATTAGCCTTCTTCAAAAGTGTGTCTGTGCAGCACTTTTGCATAATTCTGTTTAATGAAAGTCAGAGTAGACTTCTGTGGGAGCCCAGTGGTAATGTTATGAAGCATTTGATTTCTTAATTTTCACGGAAGCATGGAAGGCAACAAAAGAAGCTGGAGTGGGATGGGATGAAGCTTTCAAAAATGTAGATCTACATCTACACCCTCCCCCCTCCTTTCTGTTTTTCTTCTTCCCCTCCCCCTTTTTGGAAAAGGGCCTCTTATTGCTCAAAAGTAGTCCAAATTGACTAGATGTCTATGAGATTGATCTATTATTTCTGAACATAAGTTTAACAGGAAGAAGGTCTTCTTTGGCCTATTTGGGAGTACAGATGTAGTGTGAACCTAGTATGAACAAGAATAGGAAGAATAGGTGGATAATTTAACAATATTTTAACATAGGATGAGAAGAGATATAGACAGAACTTGCAGCTGTAGCATAAACATCATTTTAGCACTCTAGGCATTTCAAATAAAAAATGCAAAGTCATCATAGGAAACAGTGTAATGATATTACAGGGACTAGAAAACCAGACATTTCTTTAAACCTTAATAGGTTACACTGTAACCACTCCGTGGTTCCATGACAACTGAGTGCAAAATTTCCACTCTTTTTTGTCAGATCCTTTAAGGGTAGAGAAACACTGTTCTCACCTTCCATGGCCTGAGTGCTTGAAGGCTTAGCATCTTCAGGAGCTGCTTAAGCTACAGACTGTCAGACTGTGAACCCTCAGGCTATGCAAAAATACTCTCATCATGATAGATGCTGAATCTGGAATGCACACCAGTGCTTGCCAAGCCTCTATCAGTATCTGTTTCCAAATGACCACAGAGCACTTCTCTGCTCAGCTGAGACTTGAGACCCTTATAATATTTATAATGGGAAATGAAAAGCTCTCACCCTGTGGCCTGCAAGGGCTCCCAGTGGGCTGTGCAGTTAGTGCTGTGCTGCTCTGCTCAGAGACACGATGCTCTCACAGTCAGCAGAACTCATGAGCCTGCAGTCATACTGCTACCCATGTCACACTCCAGAATTTTAGTTCTGAGAAAACACTATCTGTGGGTTATTTCCATTCTCTTAGAGGGATTTCTTTGTTGCAAGAAGAGGTTTGGAATAGATTAATTTATGTAAACGATTTGATGATTAAAATGATATTTAGAAGAAATATTAAAAAAATATTTAGAAGAAATGTTAAAGACCAGAGGTTCACAATTTACAAACTGGACAAATGATTGAGCTACAGCTTCCTTACACAAAGCGCTGTCCCCGAGGAGGTGGGAAATGTGAAAAATTTAAATGCTTTTCATAGAAATTACTTGATAAGTATTAATAATGTCTCAAAATAGTTTCAGAAAGGCTCTGGATGTTTTCATGGAAAGTTTCTGTATAATGGGTCTGCTAGTTTGAGCCTTGCACAGCAAGTAGAGAGAGTCTTTTGATCTTGCGTGACTTGATGGGACATGGGATGAAGCAGACTTTAATCACAAATGATTAATAAATAATGCCCAAAATGTGATTTGTCTTTCCTAGAGAAAGAAATTTTTTTAAAACTCTGGGGGAAAATTTTTATCAATTTTCGGCAAGTTTTAGCATTATCAGTTTTCAGCAGCATTCTGTCCCATGGCTGTCAATATGACTATGCTGAAAAGTAAAATGTCATTCTAAAGGTACTCACCTGCTTGCCTTCTGAAATAGTGCAAAGAAAGGTATTAAAAAAAGGTGGGATGGGAATTCAAGAGGGAAACATCCAAGAATGAATTTGAAGGCAAGATAAAGAAATGTAGAACAATTCTATCTAAAGCTGATTTTGAGAAACCTACATGTAAGAAATACCTTTGAAGAAACAAATGTGGATTGGTCAAAACTGGATTTCAGATCAAATTTGTATGGCAACAGCTAAAGATTGCTTCTCAGAAGCAGCTGGAGTTGACCAAACACAAGGATGATACTTAGGAACTGATCAAGGTTTCGGTTTTCAAAAGAATATAATAGTGGTGGTGGCGAACTTTCCATAGAGATTTTTATTTTTGTCCTAGTATGTGTGTCTTAATTCAAGTACCTGGAAAGACTGGTGCTTGTAATCAGGATCTCAGTTGCAATGAACCAGTAATTTGCACATTCCATTATTTTTACTCATAGGACTCCACTGGAAGACATAAAGGAAAAGAGTTGTAATTTCTTTGCTGTTAATAAGATAGAATTGAACTTCTAGAAAATAAGTAATTGTTATTGCTTTATTCAGCTTTCTGCTGTTTCTTTGGGTTTAGACCTTTTATTGTCAGGTTATATACCCTGGAGATATGAAGCAAGGAGAGGGGAAAGAAGGAAAAGAAGCATTCTTTATAGAAGTTTATGAAAAGTGGCACATAGCAGGCGTGTGGAAAGCTGTCACGATAATCAAATCTTTGATAGACTTGACTATGATATGCTTGCATAGGTAAATCCATGCAATCCCAAAAGACATCAAATGGGTACTTACTTCCTCTAGAATATAAACCATTTTATTCAGTTGCTGAACATTAAACATAGAAGAATTAGATAATTTTAGCTAGTGTATATAGAACAACGACAAGTTAACTTGTTTTGTTTTCTTCTAATCTTCTTCAAAGTTTCCAGACCAGCCTTTCACTGACTAATATACAATATTTTAGTTGTTTGATAAGTCTTACAACAAGAAAAGAAGAAAGAGCAGCATAGTACAGCTGGTGTTTTTAAAGTAAGTTGTTGTTTGACAGCCATGGAGATATTATAATTGTAATTCATTGAGCAGGACTCTATGAGGAAGCATAAGTCCCTGTTGGAACTACTCCACAATTTTCCAGCTGTTATCTGTTTTCTTCACACAAGGAGGGCTTGCATTGCATCTTAAGCCTTCAAGAATGTATGGTGCACTGGATATAGTGTGTATTTAACTGTGGACTGGAAAGTCAAGCCAATGTAAACTCCAGTTATTGCTGGGCCTTTTCATTTTTCTGACATCAGACACAAAAGGTCATGACTGCTTATGTCCTATTTGGAACAGCAGTAAAGATTCAAAAACCTAAAAAATGGCAGAGCCTTAATTAAGCACTTCCAGAGAAATACTCTGTTTACAAGTGGAACCTGTAGCTCAGTTTATATTCATATGTCTTTCCTTATGGTGAGGAGATTTGCAGATATGTGGAAGAAAATAGCCCTTATCTCCAAAACAGAATGGTACTGGAACAGTCTTCATTTCACACTTACTGGGGAGTGGTTTTTTTCAAACAAGCCATCTTGTGAGCCTGTTGTCTGTCTGCCTGGAGTGGAACCATGTTTTGCTTTTCTAGGGCTGAAAATTGCACATAAGGATGCAGCAGCAGTGTTCAAGATCTCAGAACTCCCTGAGGAGTTATGATCCACAATGCAGTGTTAGTCCTGTTGAGCCTGATATGTGTTTTTACAAACATGAAAAGCTAGTATAGGATCACTGTGTTATAAAAGAGCTGCAGAGCGAAGGATTGGCTCAGCTGATGTTTGTTCTTTCTAATACTTTCTGTTTATATTAAGGGAAGGAGGTTGTCATTTGTATTACAGTCTCAAAGAGTGTGTAAGATTGAAACAAGATGGGTTTAAATGAGAAAAAGACAATCATTTGCAACAGAGTAAAAAAACTTTGGATATTTTTTCTTAAGTTAAAATAGAGAAAAAAACAGACACTCAACCCAGCAGAGCTTCTAATTGACTTGGAAAAGAAAATCACTAAATGCCTATGTGTGTAGCTAAAGAGAGAGTAATCTCAATCAATGTAGAATAAGTACACTATTTATTCAGCCTGGTTAATAGTTGGAAAATAAAAAACCAAAACAAACCTCAATTAGTTTGAGGAAATTTTACTAAAATATGTTCTGAAAACTTTTCACTGGTGGTGCTGCATGTTGCCATCTCTTATAATGAATTTTTAGTATAAATTCTGGTATCTAATTAAAAAAATTAAAACTGCTGAAGAAGTTTTCATTTATGGCTTTAAATTAGTATCAGTGTGGAAGTGCTGTTAAAGAAGGATGTAAAGTGAAAACATATTTGTGTGTTTCTTTTTTAAATCACTTAGTGTGGTATTTTTCACCAAATGTTTGTTTTACAATCTTACATAACTGTCATTGACTTGAGATTTATTAAAGATATATAATAGCTTGAGAAACTGCCATTGTTAACTAATTATCCAAAATGTAATTAAAATTTGGCTCAGGTGGTAATTTTTTGCTTCTATTGAAAGGAAAAAAATGTTTCTCTCAGAGGAGACATTTGAGATGCCTTGAAGTTAGTTTTTAATTAACATTCTTTCATCTGTCTGAAAACCAGATAGTAGTCCTGTATTGTTTGTAAAAGATATAAGTAGGTGTTCTATTGTTTCTTCTTTTTTTATTCCACTTCTTTCTTAACAACGGATAAGAAATATCAATGATCACTAGGGTAGAGAAGCCAAGTGTCTTAGAAGTAACTGAAATTAGCAATATTTTCTAGGATAAAGGTTACCATGTTGTCACCTTTTACTTCAGAATGTAAGACATTCAATATAAGAAGTTGAAAAAATCCTCTGAAGTATAACATGTGCAACCAAGTCTGCATAATCCAAGGCCTTGTCCAAGGAACATGTTTTGTGAGTCTGCTTCAGCTGGAACCATATTAATGTTTTATTTCTAAAATGTTGGATCAGATTTGTGCATATTGGTGTCAGCCATAGTGTTGCACTTATTTGATATGTTTAATTAATTGGCAAATACTGTCTTTTGTTTGGTGCTGTTTTTTTTAACATCCCTAAGGCTAAAAAGAAGTGAAGGCACAGAATTCCAAAAGATGTCGAGTAGATAAGCTATCCCTTTTGTGCTCATTTTCAGTAAAATTTGTCTGTTCAGCTCTCCCATGTTGTTTAAGAATTCTACTCAAATTGTATGCAGAGGAAGAAAAAAAGCCAAAATCTTTCTGATAAATACAGTAATGTTTGGTTTTAGGGAGGTCAGGTAGTTGGGAAGTCACAGGACTCTGCCTTGTCTATTTAAAATGTGCTTTACTTGGTTTACTGAGTGCTTAGCTAGTGATGGATGGTTCAGTCCAAATGTTAGCTTTGTGTACTGACACTGTCTCTCTGATATACTTTGAACTCTGGATGAATTTTTATATGGCTTTACATGAGTACTCATGAAAACAGGAACAGCTATTTCATTGCCAAATCTCAGGTGGCCAACCTGGTGCAACTGCTGTAATATTTTTAGGTGACTTGAGAAATATAGTTATTATCCAGCAGTGGGGAACAATGAATGTGTTAATGGGGAGACTGGCAGGGCTGCATTTGAGGTATTTGGAACAAACACCTTAGTCAGCAGTCACAGGCAGGAAAAAATACCTTTCACTGTGAAAAATAACACAAATGCTTGATTCACTTGTTTACAGTAGTTCGTCAAATAACTTTATCTGATGCTTAGTCCTCAGGAGCTGCAAGAAGGTTTGTTCAGAGAAGGCTGAACTTGTATAAAGGGCAGAAGAGTCTACTGAACATTTAAGTGTGGGTTCCAAACCTTAACCATTAGCTTCCTCTTTGTAGGAAATCAGTGAAGAGATCAGAGAGATTTTTCCTTCATTCTCAAAGCCTGTTATTTCCAGGATCTGGGCTTTCATGGTCTATCTTAAGCAGAGGTATTTGTAGAATGCCTTTATGAGAGATTTGTTCCTAAGAGAGGGGCTAAACCTGCTAAATTTTTAGCTGTTTCTGCAGAAAACCTAGGTGGTATAAGACCTTGTTTCTTTGGGTTTTATTAAATCACTGGATACTTTGCTGAGGGAATGGTTGGTTATGGCCAATGTACTGTAGCTACAGGTCCATTTCCCAGATGAAAACAACCACATGGTGCTGAGTATTTGAAAGCTTTGCAGCACAGTACAAGACCTATTAAACAGTAGCTCATTGCTGGCACAGACATGGATTGGCTGGGCTGCGGGAAGGGGAGATGTGGTGAAAGGCACCATGGACTGGATTTCCAACCAAAGAGTCACTGATGCAGAAGCCATCTAAATAATGGAGATTTTGTTGCAGTCGAGCCCTGGAATTTCTACAAAACTTTGTTTTTCCCTGTCCAGTTGCAGCTAAATAGTGAATTAAATTTCTTCTTTGGCACTGTGAGGTTGTGCACTGAGAGAGAGAGACTTTTACCTTAATATAGGAGTGAGATGAGAGTGCAGCAGGCAAGACTACAAGACCAGGGCCAAGTGAGTAAATCCCACATGAAAAGCATAGCTCTGGAAAACCCTACTGTCCTGCCATCAACTGCACAGATGTATGGTCTGATGATTGGTGCAAACATGTTAATTACAGTTTCTTACATCTCAAGAAATAATTAAACTTTTTTATTTTAAATCCTATCAACTGTGGGTTTAATTATACTTTCTTTTAAAACTAGACAGTTTTGTTCTGATCAGAACAAAATTTTGAAATATATTTTTGAAATGTTATTAAAGATGAAAGACCCCCAAATCAGTGCTGCTTTAATTAGCTGGGATGAATAGATGAAAGAAAAGAGATTTCTAAGCAGATTAGTTTCAAGATAAAATATTTCATTTTCTTAATGTTTGACCAAATCTGACATACACATTTTCAAATTTTTAAGGCATGTGAACAAGACCTGATGCTATTAAACGCAGGATTTCTTAAGGTTTGAGGCAATGTGGTATGCCGTGTGATCCTGTGAAATATCATTTGCGATTTTCAAGTCGACATTGAAATGAAAGTTAAAACAGCATTAGTATATTGCACAGATTAGTGGAATCAGAAGTATCTCTAGCTGTCTTGGACTTGTTTAAGAAATCTACTGTAAACCGCATTCATTAATGGAAAGCTGGATCAAAGTTTGATGAGACAATATTTCTTTTGTTTTAAGACTAAATAGAATGTCCCAAGCAGTGTTTTCTACATTGTAACAGCCTCTGGATTTAGATTTAAGGATGGAAAATACCATTTTCTAATGTATTGGGTTTTTTTTAACATTTACTATTGATTACAAAGATTATCAAGGCCAACTTCTGTGAATTGAATTCTAATTTCTTTTTTAAATAGTTTGGCAAGGAACTTGTATAGATATTTAATGTCCTTAGCATATATCTTTGATTTCAGTGTGTTAGAGTTGTGGGACATGCTTGTCTGCTTTTGACTCTTTGAAGATGTCCCATAGACTTCTTTCAGATCAAATCACACCTCACAAAAACACTTAATTGAGTCCAAGTTCCTCTTTTGTTGGTCTTCAAAAGCATTTAAAATAGTCACTGAAAATAAGCCGTGCTTTTAGGGGCGATACAGTGTGAACTGGATCTCTGTGAAGCTGTTTAGAAAACACGTTTCCTATTTAAGGTTATCTTCACTCATTTCTTTCGGTATCATGTGAACATTTAACAAAAAAAGCTGACATTCCTATCCTAGTGCTGTGTGTATTCTTCTCCTGTCCTATGCAGCTATTTCCCACATTTGTCAAGGCAAAGGTTGAAGGGGGTATGGACAAGGGAAATAGGTCTCCCATTCATTCCTATCTGTCAGGAGTTCACTTTGTCATGATAACATTCAAGGAGTATATTTATCTATCCTGCTACTGGAGGTTAAAGCAAGGGTAAAGAAGGAGAAGGGAAGAAATCATGTTTTAAAAGTTTACAAATTCTGCTGCAAAAACTGTAAACAGAAAGAGGCTTGCAGTGCAATGTGTAAAATACTGCTGCATTGATAGCGATGGGGCGGCGGGCTGCCACAAATCTGCTCGTATAAACAGAGGAACTCTTGCTGCAGATTGGGTCTGTTTTGGCTTAAAGTCTGAGGAACACATTGCTTTCAAAGTGAATTCTTAGGTGTCACTTCCCATAACTTATAGCAGAAGATTACAAAGCTACTGATATAACATATTAGTTTGATGGACAGAATTATACCCCCAACGCTTCCTGCTCTCCCCAATGACGCACACTAACTTAGTGTGCTGTGACAGCTGCCTTGATTTACCACCAGGCTGGGAGGCCAAGTGGGAGAGGGAACATTCACATGAACGCAGGGGCTGATACTGGCCCACAGCCTAGTTTATAAAGCTGCCCTGTAATTCACCACAAATGTGTCACCATTAAAAGGGAAAAAAGGATTGCAGATAATAAATACTCTTTAATTTATTAGCTAACAACAAAGAGATCAGAGCCAGTTGTGATGTGATTGTTTGACATAATATTGTCAAGGAAAAAAGCTAAGTTGACCAAAGATGTATATTACACATTCAAGCAGATGCATCAACTCTTGGCTTGTCACAAGCAGAGCTAAACAAAACGCCAAACAGAGGAGAGAACTGGCAAACAGCACAGTCATTTATCTCTGAAAGAGACATATTCAAGAGCAAGTGAAATAAGACATAGTTCTTTGGACTTGGTCAAGGGCCAAGTTCTAACTATTATAAATTAAATGTTTTGTGTATTGTATTTGGCAACTGCAGCAGCTCTTACCATCTTGGTCATGGTAGGAGAGTGTTAGATTTTCCTGTCTCCTTTTGCCAGAATGATGTTTTTTGTTGTGGGGACAATATTAGAAAGTGTCCGTGCATACCAATAGCCACAATGCATGCTATAAAAAAGGCATATAGGTTTGGAAAATGCAAATAAAAACTGTTAGACGAGCCAGCCTACTGAATTTAAGTTTTCCAAAGAAAATTTTATGAAGTCCTGAATGGCAGACTCTTACTTTCTAGATTGTTTGAGTTTACAAAATATAGTCATCAATATAATTACTTCAGGTTCATATGCTTTTAATCAGAGTTGTGAACTTTGTAATATATTTTGAGGAAGCTTTGCTTTTGGTTTTCTATGAGCATTGTTCATGCCACCACATTTAGCTTGGTGTCAACATTTCCATTATAAATTATGCTTAACTGTTTTGGATGTCAGATGTAGAATTCTTGCCCTGAGTTGAAAACTGATGCACAGAATCAGAGAATGAAAATTATGTTTATGCAAGCCCACGCACATTTAAAAAAAATTAAAATTAGATTAATTAATTCCAAAATTTCCAGTGGTGTAAACTAGTCTACATTCTATATGATACTTTTGTATACACACACTTTCAGACGTGTTAAACATGTAAATCTGTTGCTGAAAATTATGTTGAGTGATTGTTTCTCATATTATTAGAGCAAATAGATGGGGTGTCAGGCATTATTTAGGATGCTTTTATGTTGCTGTTATATAAAGAATGTAGTTCTGTTTCCTCACCTCTCCACTTTTAAAAAATATGAAAATTTAGGGCAGTGTTATTTTACTTGTATTAAATAGAAAATGTTTATTTCTTTGTAAATGATGCCAGCACAAGAGCTGAGAGTTATTTAAACTCTGAAGGAAAGGCCCAAGCCAATTTTTATTAGGACATGGTTCTCGTGCTGAATGTTTGCATGGGTAAAAAAATTATCCCATCGTTTAATATCCACTAAATTGTTTGCTTTGACATCAGAAACATTATCCAACAATCCTGAAAAGACTGAACTATTGGAATGTTGTCTGCTTTTAATATAATGATATTGTCTTATAAACTTCCACAGAATTAATTTGGAATGGAAATTGAAAATCCACAAATATTCCTTAAGGACTTGCCTTTTCTCCATTGCTCTTGACAGCTGGATCACACATTAGTTCTCCAAAGCAGGAAGGGAAAGGTGCAGTGCAAAAAGGAAAGCTGGGAGACTTGAGTCATCCCCTCCTTGTTGGGAGGGTGGGAATTCTCTGCCTGATCCAGGCCAGCAGCTCTGCAGCTGAGTGTGCTGTTGGCACAGTGGCACCCAGGGGTGTGTGGGCTCTGCAGGAGGGTGGCTCCTTAGGAGTTGAGCAGACAGGGCATGGCAGCCTCTCTTGGGGTTGTCATGGGGCAGGGACCCTTCCTCCTGCAGTTTCCAGCGCAGTGAATGATCTCTGTCCTCAGGGCAGCATATATCTCATTTCACCAACCTATCTGGGATGAGTAATTAAAGGAAACTTTTCAAATTATATCCTAAATTAAAAAGAGAGAAGAGGACAGGCTGTGCCAAAATTGATAACTTACTCCATTTTGATGAGCGGGGCACTCAGTTCCCAGGAAGAGGGAACCAGCATGTGCTAGATATGGAAAATTGCAATTTGGACTAGAGAGAGTGCCACTTCATGGCAGTGCTCAGAATAATAAATTACAAACCAGATGGATATATAGCGGAGAGTACTTACCATTGGTTAGAGGTAATATGTCTCTCATATGCAAATAAATGTGAAAAAAATTATCTGCTTTAAGATTTTGATGGTCTTGCAGTCCATCTCTTCATTCCTAAATCCAGGGCATTGCTACAGATAAGGCCAAAGTTGTTCTACTGCTTAAATGGCAAATTAATTTTGGTTTTATTCTGATTTTCAGTATAATCATTATTATTTTTACTAATATGTTGATAGTTAACAATTTCTTAAACCCTGTCTTCTAAGGCAAACTATTCTTAAAATTTCAAATGCTTTTAATATAAAGAAGTGGAGATCTAAATTTTCTCCTTCTTATGTGTGCAAAAAATCCCTCAAGTATGTCTGTATCCATCTTCAAATGTAACTAATGTAGAAAAAGGGAAGGAATCTACATTTCATTAGTATTAAGTCTATATGCTAAAAAAGAGAGGACTGTTTCAAAATAATTCATCCTGATTTTCAAAGATTATGTTGTCTTAGTGAAGAGTTATGTTCTTTAACTGTTTGGAGTTCGCAGTTTTCTTTCCTTATGAAATGGAATTCCACTTGGTGTTCCTAAAATTCATTAAAAAGCATAAAAAATGGGAAGGTGAAAGATAAAATATAGGTGTCTATTCTAGTTTCTTATAGTTTTCAAAGAATCAGTATATTCTGAATTCCCACTGAAGATGACATTTACAAATTCAAACACAATTCAAATGAACTCAACAGCACACCATGGTGTCTTCTAGGAATGATTCTTCATAAAGCTAAAGACAAAATTGTATGTGTTCATGCTTATTAAAAGCACCACATCATATTTTACCTCCCTGCTCTTTAAATATAAGGCATCCTAAGAAAATTTGTGCAGGAGCAGATGAAAAACAAATCACATTAATACCACGTAAATACTCGAAAAAAATTTTGAATCAGGACGTAAAACTGTTTTAAACAGATAGTGGTGTGTGCTAGAACACATGATAAAATGGATGTAGCAGATGAAGAAATGGATATGACATACTGAGGGCTTAATGTAACATACAGCAAAATTGATATACCTCTTACTGAAATAAATAAAACATGGCATAATATATACATTTTAATGAATTGATTAAAGCATGTAAGGGAATTGATTAGCAAGTGTACTGAACTGAAAAACGTGAAATAAAATATAACATAAAACATAATATTATGGATTTAATAAAATAAAAACATATGGGATTGAACTATGTTGAAACAGAAGGGCTGGATTTAGACTGTGCTGAACTGAAGTAAAGAAAATGTGGGGTGTTTAAAGCTCAGTGAGCCCTAGGTATGAGTTCGTCAGGGTCACATGGTTCATTTCACTGTTCCACTGCATGCCACAGAGAAAACCATTAGGGTACAGAGTGTGGATAAAGATGATGTATGATTCATATCTGGTTCTACCACACAAACTTTTAATTTGATTTTATCAAATCAACTTATTTTCTCTCAAGTGCTTTTTATCTCACCTTGCCTTGTTCTTCCTCTCTTCTCCCTTTATGCTGCCCCTTGTCCCCTTTCCTCTTCTCTCCTCCCTCCCTTTCACCATCCCACACATGCTCTCTGTTCTCACGTGTCCTTTCTCTTGTCTGCACACTTTTTCCCTTTC
Source organism: Pyrgilauda ruficollis (assembly GCF_017590135.1). Taxonomy (NCBI): domain Eukaryota; kingdom Metazoa; phylum Chordata; class Aves; order Passeriformes; family Passeridae; genus Pyrgilauda; species Pyrgilauda ruficollis. Next base: position 10,157,182 of record NW_024509210.1, on the reverse strand, counting down.
ACTTCTTCTCATCCTCTCTCTGTCTCTCATTCTCACACTCTTTTTCTGGACCCCTGTCTCTGGTGTTGGCCTGCTCCTCTCACACATTTGCTCTCTCTCTTCGCCTTTTAATATTGTCTTGGTAACAATGATTCCTGTATCCCAGTTTTCTGTTAAATAGATAAACTATTGAGAGAATTGATAGAAGTGATTGCCAGGTTAGATATAAACTTGATTTGAAGCCAGATATGAAAATCCCAGTATTTTGTGTAATCATGGTTATGTACATAAATGGAAATTTCACAAAAAACCACCATTTCTCTTTAGGCTTATTTTGCATCTGAGCAGCCATCCTTCATGCTCACTCTTCTCATGCTTGTGAAAACTTGAGTTTAAATTCATATGTGGAGCCTGAGTTTGACTGAGCTGCTTTTCTTCTAATCCAAGTAGTAAAAATCAGACCTGAGGTTTGGATTGTACTTGTTTGGTCCTGTGAGTATATGATCCATGTTTTGGCTGTGTTACTGAGCACACAGAATCATTGGTCTCATTGTTTTTCTTTGGTCTGTTTATACAAGCTTTAAAATAAAAACGCCCCGTACTTCAAACTTTGTTTGCCAAGACAGATTTTCACCTTTAGGTTTTCTGTTGTTTTTCCTCTATCTTTCTAAAATTCACCTATTAAAAGTCTTAAAATTGGAAGGCAAACAAGCTCCTATCTTTTTAGTTTTATTTCTTAGCTATTAATCTTAGACTGTAAAGGAAAACTATATTCCTGCCAAGGTTGCCTTCAAAAGTTTGCCCTGTTAAATTAATTTTATTGTTACTCTTTATTCTAAGTTACGTGTTCATTCTGGTTTAACCACAGCTCATGATGACCTGGTAACTTTCTAGTGAAGTAACACTTGACATAGGAAGTCCTCAGTTAAAGAAAGAGGGACAAGAGAAGCTCCATTTTCCTTTTGCATATTGGGTCTGTGTGGAAGACATTTGACTCCTGTAGCTGTATGGTCATGAATTGTTAAAAGAAAAATGAGGTCTAAGGATTTTTATCTTCAAAGAACATCCAAGTGTGTATGTCAGCAGAATACCTGAGTTGTTCTTCCCATAATAAAGCTGCTCAGCTGTCTCTCTTTTGGTGAGTGCCCCAAGGTGACAAGCTATGTACAGCCAAGCAGTTGGTGCTGCAGACTGTCGATCTCCACTGTAGGCACTGGAGTAGCTGAAAGGTGTATTTTAGTTTATATTTTATGTCGCACACACAAAATGCACACACAGAGTAATATCTGGATTGAGAAGCTACCATATTGAATGGTTGCTTGGTAGAATTTGCAGAACATTTATTTGTTTTAAAATCACTTTATTAGAGAGCACAAGTAGTTCTAGCAATTCACACAGAATTTTTGAATCTGTTTTCTAATACATATACTCTAAATCAATATTTATTTATTCATAAAACACATGATATTATTAAATACTGCCCCATCCTCCCAGGAGCTTATGATTTGAAAGGTGTAGTGGATAAATAATTTAGCATGTGAGTGTTGAAGGTAAACAGATTCTAGGAAAAAATAGAGGCATGAGAAAACCATCTCTGTCCTTTTCTTATTTGGTATTTCATAGAATCCTGATATATTTGGTATTTTATATATTTAAATAGCTGTTTTCTAACTCTGCTTCATATTAGGGTTGTGCTGAAAGTGTTTGTTTGCAAGTCATTGAAGAGTATTAGTCAAGCAAGGTACCTTTATCTGGTCTTGTGAATCTTGAAGCTTAACAGTAGCTGTACAAGAAAGCTTGCAAAATGCCCTACATGCTGTAGTTTTAGCCAGCTTAGATTTTGGTTTACTCCCTAACGCTTAAATTTTTTTCTTATAAGCCCAGGTGGGCTGCTGCGCAGACTTTGAGCTGTGATCTCCAGCTGCAAATTTGTCTTTTTCTGCTAGGATGTGCTGGGACTTTTTTACCCCATTGTACTTTTACTTTGTTACCATTCTTGGTAGATTGTATTTAAAAGTTCTCATGCAGTTACCCTTCACTCTTCTTTCTGAGGGGTAGCTTACAGTATATCAACAGAAAAGGGAATACTCCATTTCTAACTTAACCTTTTGTGCTTATGTCTTTGACACTTGTTGACCATTCCAGTCCATTAAACAAGCATTTTCAGTCAACTGTACACTGAAAACAGCCACAACTCTCCATCAAACAGAGAGACATTAAGCTTTCACAGCAGGAATCAGACAGCCTTCAAAATGTAAAGGAATCTGTTGTAATTTTTAAACATTCAAACAGAATTAATTCCCATGACAGTTATCCCTTAAGTCATTTCATGCAGTTGCACACTTCTCAACTTTCACAGCTTTCATGTGGAGATCATGATTTTTTTTTCTGATTGAAATATTTCCCCAATCTCTCATACTTGTGTTCATATTGAGAACATTTTGAATCTGAAAAAATTAGTTGAAGAAGTTTGCAGGTAAAAGATTAAACTACTAGTAGTTCCTTTTAATGGCACTTTAACTGTGACTCTTATGGTATTCTAATCCTCTTGATTTAAATGGATTCTGTGGCTGATACTGAGTAACTTTCACAGACAGACCCACCAAGCCTTAGTTTATTTGTTATATTTTAATAAATTCCTGAGGCTAATACAAGTAAGTGAACTAAACAAAAAAATTTTTTTTTTACTTGCTTGATCTCTTCCATAAGATCCCTTTCCATAAACTTTCTTCCAAAGCTATTATTTTCATAGAGAAATTTTGATTAGTTGTCTGCTCTGAATTTGGAAGCCTAATCTGTGGAGCCTATTTTTTGTGTCCTGACTTAATTGTTCTTTTCTGGAGCAGCCGAGGGAGTAAATAAAAATGTAGTGTGATTAAAGAAAGCAAACAAACAGAAGGTGTGCATAATTTGAATGTAACACATTTGCTATAATAATTTTTATGAGCCAGCCTTACAGTGGCTCTGATGCTGACCTCTGAAAGCTTAGCCATTATGTAGTACCAGTCTGGAATTTACTTCTCCAAGAGTGTAATCTTTGCTTGCAGTGCGGATCATCTTTTCCCTCTGCCCTTTTTACCACTGGGCTAAATTATCCAGGTGTATTTAATCATTTTCATTTTTTCATGGTTTCCATTTTTGACACTGGGTCTGCATCAAGGACATCACTTAACTTCATTTGGAACTATGGCCACAATGACTGTGTCCATTTCCAGCTACCATAAACCAGTCATAAATCAGGAAAAAGTGCCGTGCTGCTTAAAACTGCTGAAATGAGCTTTCGAGCATTATGCTTACAAGAATGTCAGCCTGTCACAAAGTAAATCAGCAAAGTGTCCTTAAACCTTTGTTGCATCAGGAAATCTGACTTTGTGGCTTGAAGCCTGGTTATTCATTCTACTGCCCTATTTGCTCCCCTCGCAACACACACATGTGATTATTATTTTGTTTGGACGCTTCATCATGGTTTTTCTGCTTTATTTATGGCTGGTAATTATAGGTTTTATTGCTTACTCCTCTTTAGATTTTTGTCTGAATATATTAAATGAAACTTCTGGTGGCTTCTAGGCTCTGAAAGGCCACAGATTTGCATTAATGCTCTATCAACTGTGAGTTTATTTTACAATACTACTAGATGCTAATTCTACAGATTTACAATACCTATTCCCACCTTACTTGAAATCTTTTATCTCTGCTTTTTGCGGTCAAAGTTCATGTGTTGAAAGCAATAATCCCCAGAGATTGCCACTGAATATTGATGCTGTAGTGGGGCAACATCAGATCTATTGGTTTTATTTGCACTGTTTGAATCTGATCTGATGTTATTTGGCTCTGAATTACTCTGTCTCTTCTGAAAATTTGCATAGAATATGCAAATTTACTGAACTGTCATAGAAAATCACTTTTGATATGTCCAGCTATTGCTAATCCAGCGCTAAGGCGATATCATACTGAAATTTATTCCCTGATAGCCCTAAGTTCTTGCAAGAACCTTCTAGGAGTTGTGTTCTGGTCCAGTGTAAGGAGAGGCTGTGTTTCACTATAATCTTTAAAATAGTCAGAAGCTGAGGAGTAGGTGGAAGGGTTAAAAATCCCAGACAGTATTTCCACTGCCAAGCAACAATTTATTTCTTTTGCTACTGAATCCCAAGCAGCTGGGAAAAAGGAGGTTTTTCAGAGACAGTTCATTGTGGCTTGAAGTTAGGGAAGTAACTTCAAGACAGTGTAATTGATTGTGATTTCTTAATTGGGGTTTGAAATTTCTTTCTGGCTTTGCTTCGTTCTTGCTGACAAAGTAGGGTCAAGAGTAATTTTTTTCTTTTTTTTTTTTTTTGTCATTTACTGACCTAAAGTAGCAAGTTCAGTGCATCAGAATAGATGAGAAATAAAGTTACAGTGTCTGTGTTTCTGCCAAGGTTGTGTTAAATATCTGTTTGTGTATGAATTATCAGATTTAGGGATATGTCAGCATTCCCATGATAGATATTATTGACAATTGTCAATGTAATTTAGTCTTCAAACATAACTTAAAATTAAATTTGATTTTGCACTGGGTTTTTTTGCTTCTTCACTAGGACTAATAAGAAAAATGACAAAAGGCTTTTTCAAAAAACTTGATTATGAAATGTGTTCAGGGAATCTTCATATGAGGACAATGTAGGAACAAGATAGGGAGACTAGACCAGTAGAATGACAGGTAATTATTTTAAAGATCTGCTGTATGGTTTACAAATTAAACAGCAGTTTACATTTATAATAATAACCAATTCATTCTGTGATCAAAGAGTATATGTTTGGGTTTTATGGAATATACCTCATGTTCTTCACTAATAGCAACATATCTAATACTGATTTCATGAGTTAAAATTTCAATTTATCCTCCCATTTCGTGCTTTAAGTACTATTTTTGGAGTGCATTTTTCTGCATGGAGAGAGAAAAAAATGACCTGAAAGCAGTGTATTCTGAGCTGTAGTTGCATTTAGTTTACCTTAAATCTGTTTAAGGCAGCTGCAAGGTATTCTTAAAAGAGCAAAGCAAATCAATCTTGTCTATTCTCTTTTTTGGAATGTCTTCTTGTAACAGCCTTTTCTTATTTCCTTCTATTTTTCAATTGTCTTTGTTGAGGTGGATAGGGTTGTCATAGAGGGAGCATAACAGTGACAAAGTAAATCAAGTGTTAAGTAGGCCATAATAATTTGCATAAGCCTTTTCCAAATCCTTCTAGGTGCATATTTGTTAATGACTGAGATATAACGTTAGGGGAATGTGATAGAAACAGCATATTAATGGAAGACATATTTCAGTTTCTTAATTTATTCACAGAGAACTTTAACTGTAGATTTATTAGCAAAGGCTATATTGCTAAACAAATTTTTAAATCTTGTAACATTAAAAATAAAATCTGATTATTGATATCTACTATTTAAAGTGGTAAATAGGTTCCACCTTCCAGTCATAGAGAATAAGAAAGCACTATAGTGTGTATTTTGAGTTTGTATGGTTTGCCTCTTTCTCTAGCTGTAGAAAGTTCCTCAGTCATGGAAATTAAACATAAAGCAAACTTCAGTGTTTCACAAATTATTTGTAAAGATGTTTTATTCTTGACCTTTTGGAATTCCTTTTTAAATTCATCTGCCATGATGGCAGAGTCCTGTTGGCCACTCTCCCATTGCAGTCCTCAAGGACTTGTTGGGTTCAGAAAAAGAAAGAAAGGCCCTGTGACAGTGCTAGAAGGAAAATACAACAAATATGAACACTATGGAAAGAAAAGGAATACTGATGATTAATAATGAAGAACAAGTGATACAATTTGTCTAAATTACTGTTTTTCTGCTACTTCAGGTAGTGAAAAGGATTTCTTTGTGGGGTATTCCCCCTGCCTCCACTCCCGGATTGTTTGTTGGGGTTTTTTGTTTGTTTCTTTTGAGCTTGCATAATCTGTTTCAGAGCTCAGAACTAGAATGCCCATTTTTGATTTGTGTAATTTGTTTTGTGGATTTAAATTTATTCATTCACATGGAGAAAGATGGGATACTGCTTCTTAATTAGGTAAATTTACACCTGGAATGAATTATTCTTATGTATAAAGCAGCAAGTGAAGCATTCTGAAAGATTGCTTATGCTCCTTTAAACAAGCTGTAATTTTACCAAACTGAATAATTAATCAAAACAAGATTGTTCTGCTCACAACAGCATCATCAGAAATTGTGTTTTGTATTATGTTACCTTACCTCAAAATAGGGCTCTTCAGTGGAAAGAAGATGACATCTAAAAATAAGTATGTGACTATTTCTATGAACTGTTTTAATTCTTTATAAAAGCAAGGATTCCTTGTGTTACTTCCTATTAATCTTTGGCGTATTTTCCTTGAGGCATTAGGACACTAATGAATCTTGAGACATTCTCTAAATTGATCCAGCAACAGATTACATCAATAGTTGTTCATTCCACGTTTTTCTTGTTTTCTGTCAGGATTTGAAGCCCTGTACTCCTATTTTCAATATCATCACTAAATGGCTGTTGTGCAGTGTATTACCTTACCCCTGCATGGAGGGACTTCTGTGGCAAGGAGGTCTGTCTGTTGTGGTTACCTAGTGAAGGCAAAGGAATTTCACTGGTCCTTGTAGGTGATCTTGCAATCTGTGTACACAGTGATGGTTATTATATGCTCTCATCACATAAATATGTGATAAATATAATAACTATGCTCAGAATAGGAAAAAATAGGGTGCTCAGATGATTGTATTACTGAATTGATTACTTTATTCAGTAATATCACTCTAGTTAGAATTACCCTTTACCAATATTCCTAAAAAGAAATTAAGGGTGTTGTATTTCTTGTTCCTCATTCCTCTTTGTATTGACTCCCAGCTGACAAAATCAGTTATGTTTATCCAGCTAGGAAGATACCTCAGTATTTGGACATCTTGTTTTGCTTATTTGGGGTCTGCTTTGTGTCTTATAAATTAGTGTTTGTATGTGTGGAAATTGAACTTTTGCTGCAAACAGTTTAAATAAAAATTCTTTGGCAGAACTAATGTCTGTGCCATGGTAAAACACCCAAATGTGGATAAAGTAGAGGAGTAAAGAGCAGGAGAGGAGATGGTAACAGGGAACTTGGTTTTACCTTAGGGACACAGCCTTGTAAGTTTACCACATCCTCCAAGAACTTCAGTCGCACGAGTCCTCTGTAATCGTCTTGGAGTTTAGGAGTGAGGACCATAAGGGGGGTGCTTTTGCTAATGTATAGATAGGAATTCAATACTGGAACATAGTGTTTTTAGTGTTTTAAATTTTGAGTGAAGTTACATATACCATCAATAGAGGTGAATATGTAGATTTTCCGCAATTGTTTGGTCATTCCATTTTTTCATTCTCCACCATAAACATTGGTGGGAAGTGATCAGAAGATATTGTGTTCATATGCTGCTCTTTCTTGAGGTTTTTACTTTGCTATGGAAAAATAGTGTAATTGGCAGGAAATCTGTCCGTTAATAAAATTTGAAATTTATAGTGTGGTTTGGTAAGTACGAATATTTTTGATGGCTCTCATAACTATATTGTAAGGGGAAGATAACATACAGTTTAATAGAATTTCAGCCAAATTGTTATTTTGGAAAAATATAGTTAACCAAAATTATATATCCATTCTGAAAAGAAGAAGGTTCCCACATGGAACCATATGCAGAATGTGAATTTTTTCCCTTTTCCCTCCTTTGTATAATAAGGAAGACTTTTCTATAACCTGTGAAGTCATCTTCAAATTATTTTTGTATATCTAAAGTATTTTAGTAGCTCAGTTTAGTTGTGGTAATTATCAGATGCACATAGTTCTGCTTATTTTTCTCAATCACTTTTTTTTCAGATTTCCATTAATGGTATCAGAGATTCTTCCAGAAATCTTGAATCCCCAAACATTCAGTGTCTCTTGGCATATTCAAAAGCCTATTAAGTAAAATTGCATCGAGTTGTAGATGGTATGGGAAATGCTACTAATAATGTTAAAGTTTCTCCATTGCAGAGAAAGTGCATGAGAAGTACTGTGATGTTTGCCATTATAATGTGGTTTGGATGGAAGATTACCCCCCATCACCACCACCATATCTCCCAGTTTATAAGCTTTAGCCTGAAGAGTCTTTGTTTTTTGTTTTTTTTTTTAACTTGACACTAGATTGTGATATCCGTTGCCCATTTTGAAATTGTTTTGATAAAAGATTTCTTGGTTATGCTTACTCAGTTTTAACCAAGTAAGCCTAAATCATTTTTTAACATAATCATTCAGAATTATCCAAAGTGTTTTTTTATGGTAACTTTGTTCTCAACTTTTGGGAGGGTTTTTTTATTAGCACTGTCTTCCTAAAACATTCTGCAGTTTGTTTCTACCAGTTTTGACCCTTTCTTTTCTTCCTTAGCCATTTCCAATTTTTAACTGAATTTTCAATTTTCTCCATATCAAAATGTAGAAAAGTCCTTGATATAGGAGTACCTGATTACTTAATAGTAACAGAAGTAAAACTTACCTCCTATTTCTTATTCTTGAGTAGTTTCAGAAATGCAGCTTCAAATAGATACTGAAGATCTACTTGTTTTTAAGCATGTTCCGAAATATTTCTTCAGGAAAACATTTGTCTGCTTTAGAAACAGGGATAGACAGTGAGGGGTATTCAAGTGTTTTATTATTCATGCATTATTCTTTCCAAATGGAAAATACTTTGAAATGTTTTTCTTGCATACTGCATGAAGATTGTTCCAAACACCATGGGCCATTTAATTCCTAGACTGTGTTTGGTTTTTATTTTCTTTTTTTCACTCTCTCAAGAAAGAAAAAAATGCCATGAATCAGTCATTAGGAGAGTTCATAACCGATGTCAGATTAGTATAACTCTCAGAAAAAGGTCTAAAATAAACCAAGCTGACTCTTCTTCAAAAGAAAAAGAAAACATCTGCCCCTTAAATGAAAACAACTGTCCTTCAGACTTTCCACCCTTCACACATTGTCTTTGAACCATTAGACTAGGTTAAGGTTAAGACTGTAGCTTTGTAACATTAAAAAAGGGATTCCAAGCCAACAAAAAGCTCCCAAACAAACAAAACAAAAAGCACCCAACCTACCAAACCAAGACAAAAAAAAAAAAAAAACCAAACAAAAATACTCCCGAAACAACAACAATAAAAAAACCTAGCTGGAGAAAGCTGATAGAGCCCTTTTCCCAGGTGCCCAGGAGCACCTTGCTAATTTCTAAGTACAAAAAAAAAGGTTTTTGATCTTTTAAGCTTCTGAAGTAGTTTTGATGTCCTGAGTGATCAAGTTTCTTCAGGTGTTTTCTACCATAACTTTCTTTTTCCATTCCACCACAGGTACAGTTAGATTTTCAAGTTGGAATTCCCTTGGTATAATGAAGAGTAATTTTTTCCCCATTTCTGACCACTTCTATAAGGGAAGTTCCTCTCTCTTTGCCATGATCAGAATAATGGGGAGGTGGTATTTTCAGACTGGTTTGACCCTTTCCTCTTAGACATTTCTTTTCCCACTTGAAATTTTATGATGAGGAATTTCTGCTTTTTTGAGTTGATGACACCATTAATTATTAATCTTTCAAAGATTTATACAGCTTATTCTTTTCATGCTAATGAATACATACTATTGATATCTTAATTTTAATGAAGAGAGTAAAAGAATTGCAAAAAGTGTGGGAAAAAAACCACTCACATCATCACCAATGTGAAACCACTTTGTCCATGTTGTTACTTAGGTTTGTTGTCTTCCTCTAATAAAAATGAACCATCTGTATAAGGCAAAAGACACTCTGTATATATTAATCCTCTCTTTTTTATCCATTGAAAAAGGCTGTTTGAGCTCATAGTTCACAGTGGCTGGGATCTATTTGCTTTCATTTCAGGAAGAATTCAGGAAGAGGGTGAAAGAAGGTTAAAATAAAAATTATGAAGTACTTACAAATGTGCATGTTCTCATGCAGACCAGTTTTACGTCTATAATAACCCAAAGTAAGTAGCTGTATTCATGCCTCTGTCAATCTGCCTACTTTGATTTGTATGGAAGCCATAGTTTGAATTTTCTCTTGCACTGCACCACTGACAATGTTTTAACTGATGTGGAGATTCCTTTGGAAAGAATAACTTTTATTCATTGTTGAGAGTGAAAAACAATCCAGTTATCGCCTCCCACTAATTATGACTACATTATATGTTTTTGTGTGTATGTGATAAATATGCATGCAAAATGTACTTTTGGAAGCTTGAAAACAAAATAATTTTAAAAGCAAGTGTAATCAACAGGGTTGTACTTAGCATAGTTCTTGGCTTTGATAATGAGCCATCTTTTTCCTGAACAGCAATTCTGTATCGTTTTAAACACATTTAAATGCAGCATTGTGGAGGAAAAGTTGCTTATTTTTAGGTAGAAAATTTCATATTCCTGTGAAGTTTCTGTAATTGCATGAAGTTTATTTCTGTCCCCAGATGTCAGCAATCAAAATCTGCATAAATATATTTTGTGTAAATCTGTTGGCAGCTGCTCTCCAGTCAGGTTCCTCGAGATATTAGCCTGTCTTTGAGTTTATGACAAAGTTAAAAATTATTCATTAAACTGACCTGCAATATATTCAGTAACTGTAAAATTGCCTTGCAGTTCTATTTGGTTTGTAGATGTGATCACGAGTAAATTTTTAACTTAATTAATTGGCCGTTTCTGTTGACAAGAAATTTATGTGGTAATAATTTGCTCGAAATAGATGCCGACTGTAGGAAATGAGATATCCATCATAGGCTTGTGTTCCACCAGCTGCACAGTGGCTATTATGAAAGTATTTCAGGCTGCGACGACCCCACTGTTTGTGCAGTCAGGATTATATATACCCACGATCCATTGCCTGCCTGAGAGGCGCTCATGGAGGTCTATGATAACAAAGACTTTGTGATTTATGGCTTGCTGTGAAAGCAGAGCTTGATGAGATTAAACAATTTCATAGCACAAGTGTTTCTTAAGACCTGATTTGTAGTTGCAAGCTGATGGTAAATCACATTTATATATCTGAAAGCATGCTCAGCAGAGGAGTGCAATTACAGTTTAAGACAGCTACTTTTTATTTAATTTTTATCCTGGTTTTGTCTCTTTTATATCCCCTTCGTCTGCAAGCCATTCACCTTCACAAGTCCTTTCTTGGTTAGAAGGCCAGAGACTGAAGTCACTGATGTTCTTCCTGTTCTGTGTGCACTCTTAGTAAAAGAGAAAAAGAAAATATATCACTTGAGTAATTTCAGAGTAGCTTTTACTGGTTCATCTTAGCTGACCTGGGTTACTGGGTTCAGCTACAGTTCTTAATTAGCTATTGCATCCAAAATCGAGCACATTTTTAAACATGAATCACACAAATATATTTAAATTTAAATACAATATTTAAAACATCAAGTAAAAGAAACCAGTTTTGGTGGCTTGCATTAAGTATTTTCTGTCTAATAATTTCTGGCTTCCTTTTTTCTTATACACAATAGAAAACAAGACTATTTCCATTAACAACTATTTGCTTTGGGTTTGCATTGGTATTGGCATTACCAACAACATGTCTGCTATGCTTCATAAGCAGGTCCTGCTAAATATTGTAGCAAAGATGTTTGCATCAATATTAAACCATGATTTGTGGGGCTTAGTTCTTCAAAAGCAGAATCAAATGCTTGTGATACACTTGGCTTAGAGTAGCAAACATACTGCTTTTGACTCAACATCAGGTTGGAGTCCAATACGAAATCCCTAATTTAACTGATGCTGCAAAGAGTCTTTCATGTTGTTAAATGCATTAAAAGCAGAAAAGTAGCTTAAGCTGTGAGGGGAGTTGCTATTCAAACTCTTCATTTGCTGTTGTAATGGAAAACCAAATTCCTCAATATGCCAAACATCTCCCGTGGGGCTGTGGGCAGTTCCTCGGCTCCCATCTGTTCTCCCCAAAGGCTCTCACCATCTCTAGTGAGCAGGACAAGGTCAGTTTTGTATTGAGAGAGGTGGTGAAGAGGTTTGTCATAATGTAGTTTCTGCATTCTGAAATCTTTTGTTTATGCATCACACTCTGTGGCATTAATTTCTAGATCACAAAAACAATAATTGTATTACAGGATCAGATAGAAGGAGAAACACTGAATTTCAGGAGGTTCTCTACTTTTTAAGTTGCTTTATAATATGTCATTGCTAAAATCTTATAAGGAACTTAAGAGGTAAATCAATACTTTTACAGATGTGTAGATGTTAGAAATCCTAACAATGAAAATAGAACTCAAATAGGCTTATTGTTTTACTGTCAGTTTCTCATCACAGACCATTCACTTGGAGTTGGGTCTTGGAAAGACAGAAATTGAGATGTCTGTGCCATAGCATCTAGGAAGTAAGTGTTCAGAAGGGACTATGCTTAAAAAAGAAAATGACTGACAAAGACATTTTCATTACTTTGGATATTTTGCCCACAAATTTTCAGCTGAATTTCCGAGTTCAAAATTTTAGCCAGGTGATAAAGCTATCATGGGAAAAAAACAAACAAAAAAAAAAAAAAAAGGGTGTATTTCACAGTTAAATCCTCTATTCTATATGCACAGCCCCCAGTTTATTAATTGTGAAACAGTAAAATGGCAGACCATAGTTATGGAATGCTCACTTTTTCTCATTGGAGTGATAAGCTTTTGAAATATGTGGGGATGTATCCGAAATAATAATAAGCTCATCTTGCATCTTTTGGTTTTGGATAAGGCTCATAATGATTCTGTCTAGTTTTTAACCACAATGTGACATCATGGTTAGACCAGTACCTGGTTTCTGTATGCAGTGACTGAGATTAGTAATCTGTTTTGCCTCAAATTTCTTCTAAATAAGACAGAAAAGTCAGCAAAAAAGGATTTATTATAAACTGTGCATTTGAGCAATAGAAAAAAAAGCAGTTTCATAGAGCAAAAGACAGGGAACTCACCACCACTGCTATTTTTTATCAGGTACTAAGTAGCAGATTCTTCCTTCTGTCTTCAATCAATGGTAGAAAGATGGGAAAAGATATTTCCTTTGCTTTTAACAGATGAAGCCTTGTAGGATGTTTGGTATTTCCTCATGTGATGGACAAACACTGGAGACTAATCAAGATTAGTCCCTGAGGCAAGATGCCTGTGCAAGCAAAGTGAATTATCAGCCCTCTTCCTAGTTATCCCTGCCAAGTACTCCTCCTGCCCCAGGTGGCTTTTCCTGGTGGAATCCAGGGTACCAGAACGTGTCATGAGGCTTGGAAGACCTGATGTAAATGGTAGTATGTGAGGTGAAGTTAAAGAAAGGAAAAAGAGTTCCTGGCTTCTGCTGACTTAGTCAGGTGCCTTGGGTTCATTCAGGCTATCCTGCACATCTGCTTTTGAGATGATCTCTTTATTACCAGGGCTGACTCTCCTATTTCCTATTTTTTGCTAAGAGAAAACATTCTGTAAAAAGGCTGCTCAGTGCTGTGTCTATTTTTTACCTGCTCAAAAAAAAAAAAAGAAAAAAAAAAAGAAAAAAGGTTTTATCTACTTTATCTTCTCAAATTTAAGCTAATGCATTTAGCTTTTTGAAAGAACCTTACAACATAAAAAAATATGCTCAACATTATTCAGTCCTTTAGTAGTTGAATTTTGGCAAAAATTTAGCGGTTTAGGCCAGTGGAATTTTAGGGTTATGGATGTAGGCATTAGGGTTTCCTTGATTAGGGTTCTGACAGATTGTGGTATCAGAGAGCTGTGCTTTTTGGTGAAAACTGAGGAGAAGTTTGGCTTTTTTTCCTCTTTTGTTTTTGTAGGGGTTTTTTGTTAATATTTCTGCCAAGAACTGTGGTCAAGAGAACCTGATGATTTGTTCACAGCTTTTTCTGGTAATTGTACTAATTTGAATCTCTGGATGAGGATTTAAATCCACACCTACAATGTTATTCTCACTCATAAGAGTAAAGGCAATATGCTGCAAGTGAAATGCTACATGCAGGTGCAGTGTGACAATTGACAAGACACAATTTTCCAAGATCTTATTGCTGAGCATTAGTATAAACACACTTTTCACAACAGACTGTGATAATATGGTTTCAATATAATTGTGAATTTCAAAATCTGTTCCATTTGGCAAATCATATCACCTTCTTGTGACTCACTTTCTTTGACTGTAACAAAGACCTAAGAAATCCATTTTGTGGAAAATTATTTCTAGGGTTTTAGGGCCTATTCACATCTTAAACCCTGTGTTTGGTTGGTTTGGTTTTGTTTTTATTTGTTGCTTTTATTCGTGCTTCTTTTTTCTTCCTTTCTTCTCTATTCTATATTCTGCTCTCTAATTAGGAACAAATTATTAGATTTGATTCACATTGTTTTTCTTTGGAATTTTTATTTTGTTTTGTTTTTACCAAAAAGTGTGTTCAGGTGGGTTTAACCTGTGGTGTTCAATCTTCTCTGAAGTGAATAACAGGCTCAAACTGCTGCGTCAGAACAAAAAAAAACCATTAACAAAACCATGAAAGAACCTTGTAAGAAACAGGAAAGCAGAAACACCTGAAGTCCAGATGGCAAAAGTGTGTGTTTGGTAAAAGCTGTGTCAGTTTGGGATCTTTTTGAAGTGAATCTCATCCTGACATTCTTTGGGAGGCAGCAAATGCATTTGACCAGACGTGCTAGAATGGATCAGTTCTCGTCCTCAAGCACAAGGGGAAGTGATTTCATTCGTTCAGATGCCTGTCTCTCATGTAAATAAAAATAATTTTGTTTTCCGTAAATAGAAGCCTGGGATATAGTTCAGCTAAAAATTATATGATCTGACTAGATTTCGTAATTTTTAACTCATAGTTTACTTGTATATTTTTGAAACATAAGCCAATAATGTTTGCAGCATGCCGATTCCTGGATTTTGACTGATTTCCTACTGTAGAGTTGTGTAACTTGGTAACAGCCATTGACATAATTTGTATTTAGCTAATTTTGAACAGTAAAAACACCAAAGAGAGAAATCTCTTTTTGTCTGAGTCAGTGGCAAAACATGCAACATTTCACTTTTAAAATTAAACAAATAAAAGAAAAGCAAAAAGTTTGAAGGAGCTTGTCCTGGAAATCAGGTGAATCAAAGAGATGAGTTGCATTTTTTTAGCACAAGGCATTATTGTGCATTTCTAGCATGACTGTGACTATCCAGTACAGGCTTTTAGCTCATAGTACATGTAGCCTAATTTGGTATAGATCAGCTGTCTTCTAATCTAGATTAGGTTGACTCAAATTCCTTCACACAGATTGTGGGTTAAGTGCTTGTCCATTGGCACTTACTGGAATACTGGTGATGGTCCCTAATTTATTCAATCAGAAATTTGATCATGTGCCAAATTGAAAGGGGAAAAATGTATTGAAATATTGTTTAATGGTAAAATTTAAATCTTCTTTGACAGTGTAGATATAGAAATAAATAAGCATAGAAATTATCTTCATGTTTATAGGCAACTAAATTTGTGTAAATCAACAGCATGCCATGATGTAACATCCATTTATATATTTTGTTATTAAAGTTGGTATCAAAATGGTGCAGGGTTGGATGTTCACTAGATGTTTTCCTTATTTGAAAAAGAGAAGTTTAGGCAGTATATGATTTAAAAATCTTTGAATTACTTTACTATTTTAAATTCATTATGTGAAATAGTAAGGCTGGCTTGAATCTTAAAATAAAAAGAAACAAGACTTCATTTTCAGCTATATTATAGAAAATGAATGAGCATCATTACAAATAAATCTGAAGTTTTCTTCTGTCTCAGGATTAATGTTACATTTGCTGCATCTGGCTTTGTCTTTCTTTTTCTTAAGTTCTTAGAACAAATAATACATGCACTTTAACTTCAGATAATCAGTTACTGACTCTTGGAATAATGTGATGAGCAATGTAAATTTTATACACATACAGTCATAATAATTTAGACTGTCATCTTAATCTATTTATGATCTGCTAATGACTGAAATGTTTTACCATTGTGTGGGATATTTTATAACTGAAATTTTAATGGGTGAATCAGTAACACCTGGCTGTCTGGAATGTCTTTCTTTTCCCCCTGTTAGACATTTAAATACACCTCTGGAAGGCCCACAGGGTGTGATGTGACATATAAGCTCTTAAAAGGAGGAAAATTAGTTCTTGATACCATAATGATCAGTGGGATGAACGTTTGCATACTTAGCATTAATGCTAAAAAAGGTAAGAGTTTGATTAAAACTCTTAGTTTTTTTGTTTTTTTTTTTTTCCTTCTTCTCCTTTAATGCCCTTTCTAGTTTCACTTTTTGAAATTGTGAAACGAGCTGATGGTTTTGCTTCTGCCTGTGGAGGAATTTTGAATCTTTAAATAGCCTTTTCTTTCTTGGTGCAGTTGTTTATGTTTCTTCTCAAATAATCTCTAACACCAGCAGAGCCTCTTAGCTACTAAGAATTTTAGGCACATAGTTGCCAACAATGCAAGAATACAAATTCAGTGAGAAATTCTCCTAACACAATATCTAGTATTGCAATATAAAATGAAAAAAATATTATTCTAGTAGCAGTCTGCTCTCTATTATTGAATTAAAGCCATGTATTTGTAACTTTGCTCCTTTTCCTGATAGATGTTATGCATTTTTCATTTATGAACTTTTAGTCTTTCTGCCCTATTTAAAGTGTACAAAGTGTAAGAATGATAAAATTGCTACTTCTTGTCTTAAGAGAATAAATTCTGATAAAGGTCCATACACATATATTGAGGTTGAACGATCTGTATTTTTTTGTTTTCATGTTCCTTATTTAGCTGTTATTTTTATGAGGTAATACTGAGGGTCTGGGCAGTAAAGACTGCTTTGGTGTCGTCTGTAATCTTGCAGATTTCTAAGAACTTTTTTTTTTTTAAAAAAACAACTTGTCTCAAATCGTTTTCCAGTCAAGTAGTTAGTCTTCTCAGGTATTTTGATATTGCAGAGCTAGTCCTATAAACTTGGAGAATGGCAAGTTAGTGGCATTCCTTTGATAAAACCATAGCCACTGTAGTAAACAGGAAGGAGGCATTGGAAGGAATCGTGTTTTCATGTGGTTAGTTCCCTTTAGTCTTGTTCCATGTGATAGATTTTCTAGGAGTATATTAATTTGTGGCTATTTTATGACTGTTGCAAGTCCTGGGATATTAAGAAAGACTGACAATTTCAATTTCTCCTGTGATGTCTTCTGTTGCCATCTGTCACCAAAGTGTTTTTATACGTACACCACTTAATTTTTAGATTCAACATGTGTTATAAATAAAATAGATGTCCTTCCAGTACACTGAAACGAAATGATCAGGAAAAAAAAAAAAAAAAGTAGGCTTTTAATCTTTTCTGTGAAGTAATGAAAATAATATTTTGTCTTCTTTTAATTATATTTCTTTGAAAGCACTACTTCTGATCACTGCAAATAGGTAGTGAATTTTAGCCTTTAGTTGGATGACAAGAGAAATATCCCACTTCACGTGGGTCTGGAATGCCAACGTGCTTTGTGTCTGTGATGGCACAGAACTTGCATGGCCCTTTACTTCAGAGATTTCAAAGCGCTTTCTAAGAGTTATTAGGAATCCAGAAACACCACAACCAGGTAGGCCTTAAAATGAGCAATCCTGAGACAGGAGCCAGATATCCACTTATATAAAGGCACCTGCAAATACACAGACATTTCCTTTCTACAGAGATGCTTAAACAGTTGTGTCCCATTTTCCACAGAAAACTTATGCCCACAAATACTGTATGGATGTCCTCAGGCTCTCAGAATTGCATGTATATTTTCAGAATAGGCCTCCAAACATATATGAGGATCATTGGATCCTTTTCCTAGTATTACTTTTGCTTACTAAGTTATTTATATAAGTACACTGAAATAAATGAATGAGATTTTTATTTTCTTAATTTACAACCATTAAATGTGATATGAATTTTCTCTTTGGAAAGTTTTAGTACACATTGGGTAATTCTTGTGATTTTTACATTGTATCTTTTGTATTCAAAGCGTACTAAAATAATTTAAAACTAAAAAGAAATAAATAATAGGATGGCTCAGCAAAATTATGAAGTCTGCTCAAATTTCAGCAGGCACTTCTGAAGTGAAATACTGCCACCGGTTTTTAGATATTTTAATTTTGTCTGGCACCATTTCTGTTGCTTATATCTTACAAAAGGGCCTGTCTGACACTCGTGGGGGAAACTTCTAGCTCTTGGTTCTTGTCAAAACAGCTCCTCATAGAAAGTCTTTGCAGCTTTTCAGGAGCGTTCCATGGTTGCCAGGTCCCTACAGAAATCTCGAAGTGTAGGTGCTCCAGGGTTGCCTGCAACACTGCTTTTGTTGAGTTTCTCTTTGATTTGAATTTTCTCCTTCCCTGAAGGTATTACAAGCTTGTCAGTTGTGCTGTGATTCACTTTTTCCCCAACATAAAACTGTCTGACTGGTATCATGAAGATCTGTATTAAGCAAGACGCAAAGCTCAGCATTTAGGTACCATGTCAGAAATTAAGTTTACAAGTGATGTTGGGACAGCCTTCCCTTTCTCCTGCACCAGGGCCTCGACTTTGCTTCTGAATACTCTTCCCACTGTTACCAAAAAGCTCCCAGATTAATCCACTCAGGGCTTTTGCAAAGGAGTTCAGGTACACACTCCTCTTCTTTGTGCTGTTTTCCACCTTGTCCCTAAAGCTAGGTCAGAACACTATGCTTGCTAAATTCTTCCCTTCTTTCTCTTATCCTAATCTTGAATTCTGCCTTATATTTAATACCACTGTAGCCATTATGACTCATATTTCAAGTTTCTTTAGGAGTTTAGGACTTAAGAAGAGGTGTAGATGATTTAAATATAAGTAAACTGAAAGAGTTTTATTTTGGATGCTTTGTGACTATGAGTTCTTTGTTCATGACTTTGCTACAACATCATTTGTCAAACAGCCTGGACAGTCTTCCAGAACCAGTTGAGGCCTGCCAGCATCCTCTTATTAAATCTGATACAAACCCTGAGTTAAGTATATCATCCTGTCAGGTTCTCGATGTCTAGACAGACACTTCCTAATGCACATCAATAACAGGTGTGTGGCAGGGAGCCTCCTGCCTGGGCATGCTTCTGCAAGGCAGCTCCTTCTCCCTCCTGCGTTTGCTGTGCTTTCTGCTTTGCAATGATCATAAAACATGCATGTAAATGTTAACAAGCAGCAGTATCCAAACAGACCTTATTTACAGTAGTATTTTAGCAGAATGTTTCTTTTCAAGGGGAAGGAAAAGGCTTTAGTGGTTCTGTATTTTACCAACCTAAGTAAAACTTGTCTTTGATGACGCTTGTAGGTATTTGAACTGAATATGGGTGTTCTCTTCAAATTTAAAAGCAGTTAAGAATTTCTCATTTTAATTTACCAAAAATCTATGATGTAGTAAAGTAGTTTCAGACAACTGAGGACAAACTCTTAAAATAGCAATTATAGTTTACTGAGACTTAAATATCTTTAGCAAGGAATTGCATTTAGATTTTATATAATCTGATGTAAGGATCTCCTCACTTATCTTGCATTCGTGTAGTATTGGGAATGTTATTTGCTTTACAGATTTTAGGTACCTGATTTAGTTAGATGCAGATCATAGATTTTTAAAGAATGGGTTATTCCCTTTTTATGTTGCATTCCAAACAGACACACAAGATCAAAGAGAGGAAGGGACTCTCCTATTCTTCTATTTGATGAGAATTTAAGCATATGAAGTGCAGTTTGTGGTCCTTCATATAAATGGAGTGCTGTTGTCACCTACATTTTAAAAATAATGGATGAAAGTTCAATGCTTTTCTCAAGTTAAGAAGTAGGTGCAGAGCACTGACTGGTTTATAATGGGAGATGGAAGCATTGTGTAGCTAGGTTGAATTCACAGACTGAGGAAAAGAGAGAGGATACCTTAAAATTCTAGGGTTTAGTGCATGTACTAGGAGAGAAGAAAAGGTTTGACTTTGTAATACATGGATATTAGCAAGCCATCAAATGTCAGGTGCTGGATGGTCAGCTAGAAAATAAACTGAGAGCTGTGAAGTTCACTTTTGCTACATGTCACTCAAAAGCAGTGCTGCATAGTGGCTGAGGGTTACATCCCCCTTGGTCTTCCTTTTCTTCCTCCAACCTCTAAATGCCATGCATCTTCTGATACATCTATCTGTGCATGTAGAACAGTGGGTAGCTATGAAAGCTGTGAAAGTGTTAGCATTGTTCTTTTGCTGTATGAAAAATAGATGAAACACACATTGCAGACAAAAATAAAAAAATAAACTAAAAAAAATTTATGTAGAGTAATATAACTTATGTAGAAAGACCTATGAAATGAGTAAGAAGTCTTTGGCTCAGAAGTTGTTTTTGACCTTAAAACCTTTTGTACTTCCATGTAGAGCAAGGGCCTTTTCTTTATGCTATGAAATGGCCACACTTGACAGCATTAATTCTTTGTTAGTTTCAACCACAGCATTGAGAAAAATATTAAACACGAGATGAATGCATAGGGCAGAGGATCACTGCCTTACATTGTCTCTTACATTTGGACTTGTGTTTTCTGCAGCATGAATGATGACTGTTTTTATTAGGCTCAAGCTGTGCAACTAGCAGCTTGCTGATCACTTATTCTTTTAATTTCATCTACATGAGAAGAATCTTTCTAAACTATTTTGGTTTATATTGCATATATCCTCTGCTTTGTGATTGTAATGTTTCCATCATTTTAAGAAGAGCTCAGTATTTTTTTAAAGGTTGATTTGCTCATTAGAAATGGAGGGTGAGGCAACATTAAGCTTAAAATTAATGGATTTGTTTATTGCAGCTTTACCTTTGTGTTACCTGAAGCAGAGCATTTTTTTTTTGTTTGTTTTGTTTTCCTTTTGAGTCCTTTCATCCACAAAGAATGGGGATTAGCCTTTGGCTAAAATAGTGCTTTCAGGCCCTTTCAGCATTCAGTAACTGTTTACTTATCCAGGTATAAATGGGTAAAAACACAGTTAAAGCTCCCAGCTGCAAGGTCAGCTACCTTTTTAAAATTCAACCTCATGAGCTCCCCTCGGCTGAGGGCTTGCTGGTATGAGCCATTAAGAGCCTGTTGCATGTAACCTGCCCTTGTCTTACACAGAGCTGCACACGAACCGCTGGTACTGTACAACGCGCCCCCGCTCCATGCCAGGCAAGGAACAAAAGCAGTTGAACTTGTGATCAATGATCATATGATCCATTTACAGGCTGCAAGCTCACTCAAGTAGAACTAGTAAATCATTAAATATTAACTCAACACCATTCCTGCTGGGCAGAACACACGATCTGATTTTCTCAAAGTTGCCAGTCATTACCAGCAGCCTTTCCTGGTTTAACAATGAGCTTTTAAAATCATAAATTAATTTTAGATGCATAAAACCCATTGCAGAGCACAGGATATAGTTAAAAGCTATAATGCGTGGCAAAAACTTAATCTATTGGGTTAAAATTGTCTCTAAGGATCCTAAAGCTCTGGGACCATGCACACAATAAAACGACAGTAGCTCCTATGACTGTTGCATCAGGTCTACCTCAGGAGCAATCTTAAACTTGGTTCAGAACATCTTGTAAGAACATCCTTAAATGCTGGGCTAAGCAAACTGAAGTTACAAAGAAGTCCTCAGCCCTGACCAAGTGGTTTATTTATGTTTTATTTTTACCAATTATCATGCAAAGTTCATGGCCTTAAAAAAAAAAATAATGCATTTCATCCAACATCTTGAATTGGCATTTTTTCTTGTTTTTGTTATTTTGGTTAATTTTTGTTGAAGTGGAGCTATTTCGCAAAGCAGCCACAGTGCATGGAAAAAAGTAACTTTTTTGTCAGTCTTTGAATGATGTTAGTTATTTGGGGAAATGTATTTTGGAGCCATATTAACTGGTGATAAATGGGCTTTGCTGTTTTAGATGAGTATCCAGTTCTCAGAAGGAATGTGCCCCTTGTTCTGTGAAGCTGGAAAAGTCTTATTTTAAGATGAACTCACTAAACCAATTGTAAAAGTTTTTAAAACAAGCAGACTCCCTTCTATAGATGAAAATGGAGAGAAAGGGAGTATGAGTTAATGCTTTCTCATATGAGAAAGTAGGATAAGCTAATGCTACAGTATTAAAAGTAGAAAAAAAGAAGTAAAGTACATTCTACAAGATGAAAACCCAGTAGACGAGTATTGGTTTCACTGAAAAGTCTTTTCTTGCTTTACCTCTGTGCTTCTTGTTGTCAGTGAATCTGAGCCAGATGAAAGAGACTGTGAAAGTAGTCATGGTGGAAGGTGATGATTGCCTTTTTATTTTAAATAGCTGAGCTGGGAAAGACTGTTTTCTATCTCCAGGTGTATTTGTGATGTTCCTGTGTTTGTGTATGTTCATAGCAGAGACGATGACTTTGATTACAACTAAATATAATTTTAAAATGTTCCAATGTGTAACAGGGTTTCTTCCCCCTCAGATGAAAATGGAGGGTAGATTGTTCATACATTAAATACTGTGTCTGCAGCAACCATTTCTTAATTGACTGTTTCTCTGCTTTCAAGATAGATAACATAAGATAACAAATGGATTGAGAAAGCACCTCTTTTACCTTCCTTCACCAGCTCAGAGGAACGCTTAACAGTTTGGTTTCAGAGATATGCTTTATAAGACAAAAGAAAATAATTTTAATCTTCACAGAGCAGCCTGAAAAATAGGAGCTGGAAGAAAATAAGACTCAGAAGAATTTTACGTATATAATAACATTTCAGACAGCAAAATGAGATAGATGATGGCATAGTTTTAATCAAGTTACCATCTTAACCAAACTAGAAAAGGTCATTTTTCTCTTAAACTGATGTACTTGCAGTCTTGCTTAGTGCAAATGCCTAGATCTCTGTGTGTTACCATGGGAATAATTTGCTAAATGATGCAACAGTATAAGGATCATGCTAATGGGGCTAAACTTAATTCCTTTCCTGTTTCAACAGGAAATTAATGAAATGGTTCTGGCCCACAGGTGTCTACCAGCAAGGGACAGGCATATATCTTCCAGTTTTCTCAAGCAAAACACCTGGAAGTGAAATTGTTGAAAAGGGGCCATCTTTTGGGTGTGCCTACTGGGGAGAAATATGAAAGAGCAATGTTAGACACTTGCTATATAACTGGACGCTTCTCAGTTACTCTTTGTGATGATGACACTGCAAGAAACATTATAAATAAGATTAAACCCAGAAATTCAATATACATAACTATATAAATTGCTTAGTACATTTTTCTTGTCCTACTCTGCTGTACTGCCCTGCACTATTAACATGTAGTCTCCTGCCTGTGGAATCACAGGGTTTTTGACTTTAGCTTTTTGGTTTGACGTTCACTGTTAGGTGAGACAGTGGAAAAGTGGAAAGTGCAGTTTTATTGCAGTAATAAAGTATTTCTGAGTAATAAAACCATATCATAGCTAAAGTGCCAGATTCGGGGGGGGGGGGGGGAGGGGGCGGGAAGCATCTTTTAGCATAAAGCTACTTTAATGAGAGAAAATAAGTGAACTCCAGATGCAGCAGTCACATTTTAAGGAACTGAGCAGGTTTGTTTTTTACATAATGCCATTGGAGCAATTCCATTGCACAGTGTAAAACTTTTGGTGCATCAGTCTGTTTCTAATAACTTAATCTAAAGTTATGAGTAATAGAAAATGAATTGTGATGTGACTAGTCAAAATATGTCATCTTGGGTTTAACTTTGATACTTCCTGCAGCCCACAGAGAGAATATTAACAAAAAAGGTTATTCCGTGAGGTGGGTGCTGAGGCTGAAGTCCAGTGTTAAAACTACAGAATGATATGAATAATATTTTTCTACCATTTGTTCCACAAGTTTTAGAATAGTTGTAACTGGAAATAAATTGGTTTTTTAAATCTAAATGTCTGAAGATATTTACCATAATATTTATTTGTCATTCCACACCTGAAGCTGCATAACTGGACCAGAGAAGACAGAGATATGAAAACTGGCTCTTTTCATTTCATTTAATTATGGTGTCTGAGAATTTGTAGTTATAGAACAGTTCACTCAGTGTTCTAGAAAGTAGACCTACACATTAGATTTTCTATTACAACCCCTATGTTGCACTTCTGTATTAATAGATAAAAGAAAAAATCCAACAAAAGTCAAACACAACAGCAAAAATAAACACAGAAAAACAGGACAAAGTAACTCTGTTAGAACAAGAGGCAATGGGCAGAAACTGCTGCACAGGAAGTTCTACCTAAATATGAGGAAGAACTTTTCTGATGTGCAGGTGACTGAGCAATGGAACAGTTTGTCCAGAGAGGCTGTGGAGTCTCCCTCACTGGAGATATTAAAAAACTGTCTGGATTTAATCCGGTGTCATGTGCTCTGGGATAAGCCTGCTTGGGCAGGGAGGTGGGGCCAGATGACTTTCCAACCTGACTGGTTCTGTGATTTATGTAAGTACAGTGGAATAATTCTGGATAATTTTCATTTTACACAATTATTGTATGCACTTGAATACATGAATGAGCATGAATGCAAGCACCTCTTGAAGTTACCTGCTGTATAACGCAGGCTTATACTCTCTTTCTGTGTGGTTTCAGTTCCTTAGTAGTTTTACTTTGTCTGAACTAATTCCGAGTTTTCTGCCTGTGGTAGCAGTATTGTTGATACCCAGATTTTTATATTTGGGGTATGGAAAAGGAAAATATTCTTTCCACACACTCTAGTCACTCAATTTAGTGGTCCATACTTCTACCTGTGAATTTCAGAGTTCCTTTGATATTTTGAATATTCTGAAATGAGAGTACCTCCAATTTCTGTGGACAATATTACAATTCACAATGTATTTGTTACATTCTGTTATTTTATGCTTTGTCTGAAAGTATCATCTTATTGACAAGATTCAGCTGCAGGTGGAAAGAATGAGAGACAGGTGACAAGAGGAGGGGAAGAAATATGTGTTTCTTTAGCCCATCTTCTCTTTGGACAGTGTAAGCATTTTTCATAACGAGGATTTCAATTTTGTTTTAATATAATTATCAAATATGATATACATTATTTTGTTTAAGGAGCTAGAATAGTACAAATTCAACATGGCCCATGTTCAGTGAATTAAGTACCAGTGAACAGTTTTTATGTTGATAAGGTGGACATGCTTTCATGGAGATCAGGTTTTTGCCCAGTGCTGTGGAACATTTTTGGGAGTGAGATAAAACACAAAACACTTAGATTTCAATAGACACATCTGATACTCTTTAGAGTATCACATAAGGGGAAATTTAAACATTATAACTGTACTTTTTAGTGGTACGACAGCTACTAGAACACCATGTTCAGATTTGGATAAGTCTGTGGTTCTAGAAAGTTGATGGGACACTGAAGGCAGAATGGAGGGAAAAAGGCAAATGGTTTCTCAGAAGACTGGATGAAATATTATGGTGAGAAATTCCAGGCAATTCTGTCTGTCTTGGGTAGCCAAGGGGGGTGTGAGGGGTTGACCACAGCATGACAATAGTAGCACCTCAAGTGAACAGCAGCACAAGGAATAAGATTGGGAGTCTCCATCTCATATGGGCAGAAGAACCAGCTGTTACAACTGAAGCTTACACACCCAGGGCAGGAAAAAAGACAACTTTAATGGCAGCACTGATTTGTTGGAACAGCTTTCCCAGAATTGTGACAGACTGTACATAGATGGCAGGTTTTTTAGCCAAGACTGGAAGTGCTCAGTGCACGTCAACTGTGTAAGTAACCATGGTAACAGCTGAAACCAAGAAAAGTTCAGCAGCCCTATAAATGAGCAGTTACCCTGTCTGACAAAAAACCTTCCCCTCATCTCGGAATTGTAATATGTCCTGAAGTTTTGCATAGTTGGGGGAACAGTTTTTTGAGCTGAGGGATAAACTTTAAGTGCTTTCTGGATTTTATGGACAGGGACAACGAGTTAGAGCATTTCTTCAAGGGGAGCATAGAAAGCCTCTTGAAGAGACAGAACCCAATGCATTTTAGGACAGTATTCATTAAATCCATCACCTCAATGAAGAAAACCTCACTTACCAGTATTTCATGGCCAGAATGAACTCCAAAGGTCCACACATAGAGCTTGGAAAACACATTTTGAGATAAATCAACTCTCCGGCTGTTTTTTCTCTCCTCTCATTCAAGTGAATGTATCCTTCAAGTGGACGTTAATTTTGAATAAGTTCAAGAAAAGTAGTTATAAAAATTAGTCAGGTTAGCTGTGTTATGCAGTTCATCTCCCACTGTTTATGCATTTCTGAAACATGGACAAGAAATCTCAGACAGCTCTGTAGGAATTTATGTAGGAAATTATTTGAGAGTTAAGAAAACCTAAAGCAAAAGTGCTGTGACAATGTTTTTTTCTATACCCCAGTTTTCTGTTTCTACAAAACTGGAGTTTTAACAAATTGTTATAATTACATTTTCCTTAAATACTTTGATTGCCTTTTCCTTTTATCGTGTCCAATATTCTCCATTGGTTTTCATTTATTTTGATTCACCAAAAACTATGTAAAAAATATGTCAGTAGATTGAGTGCTGCTCGTTTGTATTTTAATGCTGTTGTATATGATTTCTTATCTCTCATGCATTCATTTGTGAAGATCCTAAAATTAATTCCTGTTCCTGTGGTTAATAATTTCCATCACAGATTGTTTCTGTTTTCTAAGCAGAAAGCTTATCTAAGTTTTACAAATTAATAAGATATTGATTAATCACAATCTTTATGTTCCTAAAATTTCAGTGTTTGTATTCTGAAGCCATAAAGTAAGGCCTAAATGTTCTTTTTTCAAATTTTTGAGTGCGGCTGTTGCATTACCTTCTTGTGGCTGTCCACTGTGGAAAAAAATCTGAACATAGACACACTTATAAAATCATCAGCTTTCAAGACAATTTTACATATTGAAAGATGGTAGCTTAAAAGACAAAAGAGACAAAGTGTGTTTTTCACACATGCTGGCTCTTTTGTCTGGGACAGAAGTCATCATAGAAGAGGGAAATCTCACTTTATAAATGTATGAATAGTTCACCCTGGCAGCTCTCAGGCCATGGCAGGGATTCCAGTTCTTCTAGTTGGGATCCAGAAGTGAAAGCCTTCAGAAGAAACTGTTTCTGCCTCTTGATCCCTCCCCACCCACACACCTCAAACCATCTCAAGTTTACCTTCAGTCAGGTCATCAGCTCTTCAAAGGCAGACAGAAGAGACAGAAGTTGGAACAGAGGCAAACCCAGAAATTATTTATATTTACCTTTTTTTTTTTTTTCTCCTGACGAAGCTGTCGGTGAGTATTTGTGATTGGGACAACGCTAGCTTCATCTTTGCCTCTTCTCTGTTTCCTGTGTGTATGGTCAATTAAATATTGTATTTTATTTATCTGGAAAAAATCCCTTTAAAGGTTACCATTGTAGACCAGTGCTCGTGTTTTATTGTCTGATGGTTTTGATACTCTGGACTCACATTATTGTGATCTGGGTTTTTTTCAGTTTGCTGCTGACTAAAAGCATTTTAAAAGCCATTGAACATTTGACAAACACAGCAAATTGCTGGTACAAACAGATTCACCAAAATTATCCCTAGAAATATTAGTATGGATGTCATGTTTGAGTTACTCATATGACATTTTTTAACTGTAATTGTGTTTTAGTTTGTTTATTGGAAATTTTTTCTTTGTTTGTTTCTGTGGGGGTAGGGGAGGAGGATACCATAATTTTGTAACCTTAAGGATGTTCTGAAGGAAACAGGTTAGCTTGCACAGTAAGCAGTACCCACAGTGGCTTTAAAATTCAAATGTTTCATTGGACTACCTTTTCCACTGGCAGCTTTCCTTACATTCTGAAATCCTTCAGAAAAACCACTATAGAACATGGAGCTATCACATAAAGTTGATTTTATATTTTCCCAGTCTCAAGCTACTTAGTGCAAATAAAATTTTGTGCCAGTCAGCCCGAGATGTGTTACAGCACTGTTAAAGCCCAGCCTGTTAATTACAGATGTTTTGCACTGTGAGGGTGATGCACAGATTTCTTGGAAATAGGTTTCCTTCAGCAGCATGTAGTTTTACAGTACAGTCAACAGAATGTTGTGGAATAGCAATTATGGGAATAAGGAGAATGCACAAGCTATTGGAGTGAACGCTTTAATGCTGATACATTTTTCCTGATAAAAGCAACTCAGATAAGAGGATATGCAAGTTATTGTAGCAATTAGTTTTTCTAAGATGTCTATCTATATGAAATGTTTCATGGTAGGGAGAAAAACCACAACTTTGTAGTAGAATGCAAAGTTTATTACATTTCTAGACTACATTATCCTTGTCAGCTAGATTAAAGCATTCTCCTAGTTTCTGTCCTATATTACCCTAACAAGTGAGGAAATAATGTAGTGTTGTTACAGGGAGTAGCTTATAAATTTTGACATAAGTGTGAGAGAAATCACTTGAAATGTGAGGCAACCAAGAGGAATAATTAGGAACAGCAGAATGATCTCAGTAATATGACAATAGTTTCTAAAGCACCCCACAGGATTGAAATCATCAGGTTTGCTTGACCTATATCTTTAATAATACAGCTCATTGCCCTTGTATTGAAGCTAGAGGGAAGGACAAAGTATAAGCTTTATCATGTTTTAGGAGAAATTGCAAAAAGTTTATTTATTAACACAGCACGAAATGGCCCATTTCTATGATTACCAAACAGGAAAGCAAGTTGGGCCACAGTTCACCACACAGAACACTTTATAGTCAGGCTTGGCTGGCAAAAAATATTATGTAACACTCAAATAAGATAAATAGCTGCATTGGCAGTGGAAATAACCTTCTGTTTAATTAGAAAATAAGAGCTGTATGGGACAATAAAAATGGTTACTGCTGCCCTCAGTCACTGTTTAATAAATATGGTCGTGCTGAAGATAATGCTAAGTG
This sequence comes from Pyrgilauda ruficollis, assembly GCF_017590135.1. Classification (NCBI taxonomy): domain Eukaryota; kingdom Metazoa; phylum Chordata; class Aves; order Passeriformes; family Passeridae; genus Pyrgilauda; species Pyrgilauda ruficollis. Next base: position 10,128,233 of record NW_024509210.1, on the reverse strand, counting down.
TTATTTATTTGTGTAATATCATGGACTCAGTAATTGTTCATGTTCTTGATAGTTACCCTGCATGTAGAATGAGTCCATTTCATGGTTTCTTTGTTTAATTTTTTAAAAGGAAAGCAGATTTTTTTTAAGCTGTTTTTAAAAACCAAAGATATGTTAACACCTCAAAGTTGCTGTTATCAAACTAGTGCTTTTCTTAGCTTACCTTCAGGAAAATTAGGCTTTGAAACTGAGTGTTTTATACTTTCCAGGCTGGATTGTCTATCTGCCTTGGATATGTTTCTACATCTTTGAGAGGAAGCCTCATTTGAATTTTCAGCTCTCCATTTAATTGTGGCTGTGTTTTGAATGAGTAGAGTCCTAAGGTCTGGTTTTAGCATGGTTTTGCCTTCCTTTGGAGGTTTAAGCACTAAACATGCAAATCAAGTCCAGCAAGGCACAGTGTGGAAGACTGAAGATTTCAGTGAACCTTCTCCCTAAAGAGAACAGTTTTCACTAGTAAATTGAGCATCAAATTGTGCATATGTATCAAAAGTTTCCTTTCTCCTTAGACCATGTTTATTGGATATGGACGTTGTTCTGGGCTTCACCTCTTCAGGAACATAAACAAATTTATCAAACGCTTGACAGAAAAGCAGGGCATGGGATGCATTTCACAATATATTTTTAACAGGCTTGGTATCCCAGCCCTATTGCTTTTGGTCAAAACCTTTCCATTTCAAATCTACAGTAAGTACAGGGATTTGAAAAAGGATATCAAAGACTTTTCATGGTTTTATCCAAAGGGATAATTCACAAGATGTTTCATCAACAAGCTTGAACCCCTCCCTCCTTCCCTACTTTCCTTCCTCCCCCAAATGTGGACTGTATGTCAAGAGGCAAAACAAAACAAAACAAACCCCCTTTTCTTCACACAATTCACTTTAAGCTTTAAAATCCTCCAAAATCCCCAATCTCCCTTTGCAGTCTGGTTCCCACTCTCCAGCTTTCCTCATCTCCCTCTGAAAGAAAAAAGCTCTTCTTTAAGGGACTGATAGGTTGTAGAGCGATGCTTAGCAACAACATTCCTGTGCCTTAAGTAGCTGCAAGCCCCTAGCTGAACCCTTTGATGTGACTGTCAGGGCAGATTTATTTTGTTTTAGCACATTGTCTACTTGTCCAGATGTATCAGGAGATAAAAAGGAGTCATGTTTACACTCTTTTTGGGAGGGGGAGGAGGGGAGGAGATGTAATTAAATCGCATTTTTGATGAATCTCTGAGAGATCGAGATGAAGAACAGAGGAATTGGCTTGAATATAGAGGGGAAACCCGTTTGCCTGCCCTGACACCTGACAATGTAGGAAGATGAAGTGTAAAGCCATAGCACAATGTGTTGATTTGGTTCTGCTGAACCCTTTAAGTTCGTGTTTATTCATGTGTTGGTGGTTCACGAGAGTCCAGAAAGGCCTATTAGGGAGTAGCAGCTGTGCACCATAGAGTCTTCCCTGTGTATGTATATATTTGTCCAGGTTGAAAAAAATGTGGTTTTCTCTATAATAATAGTGTTATAGATCACATATCCCAGGATCTCTGGCTGTGGTAAGTGGCTGTCAATCAAATAATTAAGGAAAAAAGAAAAAAAAAAAACAACGAAATTGAGCCTCAGTGATCCTGGATAAACAAGTGTGCTGTGTGAAGCAGACCTTGCTGAATTCTCCAGGAGAATAAATATCACAGATAAATCCATTTTTGTTTATTTGCTTTTAACTTGCACATTTAGTAACACCATTCTGAGCTCTATTAATAACCTGCGGTGTGCAGTGACAAGTCTGATTCCAACATTCAGTATGCTGTGGGTATGCCAAGTGAATAAAATGCTAGTTTTAATCTGCTGTTACAAAAGTTACTCTATTTGCATTTTAAATAGGTTACACTGCAGCACCCCCTTCTGCTGACTGAATAGAGTGACAAGAGGTTTGAGCTGCAATTCAGCTCCATTCCCACATGACAGAATGAAGATGCCTTGAAAGCATTTTTAACCTTCCAGTTTCTTAATTCCTGTGCCTGTTAGGTGGGAGGTCAGCACAACTTAGCAACGGTCGTTAAAGTAAAGCTTATAATTTTTAGGATCTAGCTTTCATTTTTTTGCAATATTTTCCATGCTTCCTAAAAAACTAAGGCATGCAGCAGGTATCAGAATGAATAGCAAAGCAAAATAAGTGCTCTAGCATTGAAAACAATTATGCTTGGCCTGTGAAATGTATACACGGTTCTGCATTCCTCTGGTTATCATTGAATGTGCTTGAAAGTGATGATATTACATTACTGATTTAATTTATGGAACAGTCTTGGAAGTTCCTCTCTAAAAAAATCAACTTAGCTTGATGATTTTTGTTTTTGCTTTTGAAGACTCTATGGGTATCAGATTGGCAAAAAGAGGTGGGAAGTTGTGAGTTACCTTATTTCAAAATAAAGGGCTAAGAAAAGTAATGAGTTACAGTATCATATGTAATGTGTATTTGAGTTCTGCATCAGTGTTAGTATGCAGCTTATAAACTGTTGCTAGGCCATAGCATAGCAGGAATCTTGGCAATGACTCCACTACTGCTATGTTTTGTAGTTGTGATGCAATTGGTTGAAACATACTGCAGGGAGTGACTGAAGGAAACTGGGAATCTAATGCATTATCAGTGTACTTCCCTTTACGTTGACTTACCTATGCTTTTGGCACCTTCTGTTGATGCTGTAACCTCTGAAAACTCCATATTTCTCTTTCACTCCTTCAGAACTGTGGGACAATGAGTGAAATTCAATAAATGTCATGTTTGAGTGTTGGGGAGGTGGGGACTTAGAAAGAGGTTCTAGCATCTTGAAATACATTTGTGGTTCACTTCACGAGGAACTTCAAAAATAGTTGTCTATGACAACTCAGAGTTCTCTAGCAACAGCTGTAGATTTTTGTGGTTTGGGGTATGACAGACTTATTTGTGGTTTGCTTTGTCCACTATTTTACAAGTGTGTGAGCCCATTGAATCCTGCATAGTATAAATGTAAAGAAGGTATGTGTGTTCTCAGGATATGGAGGTGAAGATGCTGACAGAAATATAAGGTAGAATATATAATAATTGTTTGGACTTTCCCAATCTAAGTTTAGGATTCAAGACCAGCAGATTTTTCTTTATTGTTTTATACTTCTGGGAGTCATTTGTTGAGTTCTTGATTTTCTTTAGTACTAACCTAAAGGATGAAAAAACACTAAGAAATCTATTTTAGGGATGAATATGGTTGAGGAACTTAGAATTTATTTTGTAGTGTGATTTGAAATGAATTTCTTCTTATTTTAAAACATAACATTATGTTTTACAGTGAATAGATTGCTTGCTGGATTATATTAATGGGTATTTCTTTCATTAACTCTTGTGGGGCTAGCATGTTAAAATGCTCCTTTAGGGACAGATTTTGTCTGTGCCAACTGTAGTGAAAGATACTGAGGTACTTGAGCAGTAAGGTTTAATTTATAAAAACTGAATATTTTAGAATGTGGTATATGATTAGGGAGAGGTGGTGATAGTTACTTCCCTTCAACTCGTTAAACTGAACCTGAGCTGAAGAATCTCTTGTATCCTTCTGCTTTTAAGTGTAAATAGCTGAGATGCACTTTTAACAAGAGAAGGCAAATACTGTGCAAGAAGTTCACTTTTTATCTAATGACCTTGAAAAAATATTAAAAAGATGCTAAAATTCTTGACTTGTGAGTGATATAAGTTGAAAAAGAATGGTCTTGGAAGTCAAAAAGCCTAGTGGGTGTTTCTGTATGCTATATGTTACAGTAGAACAAATCAATTCAGGCTCCTTAGATGCAGTCATTGCCTTGTGATTATATTTGTGTAAAGTCTTGGAGCCTTTGATCAAAGAAAGGCATTTGTGACTAGGTCTAATCCAAGCTCTTTAAGGTGTTTAACTTGCACGGGGAGGAAGAGGTTGATAACAGCTGGGATTTAAATTTAGTTTTGCTGAACTTTTGTTTTGAAAGGATTTCTATTATACACTGCTTCCTTTTCCATACAGAAGATGGATCATTGAGTAAACCTAAAAGGGAAAGAGGATATGGGAGGAAATGGGTGGGGACTTGGAATTAATCTTCTGAAGAAAAATGTTTGATCAGCGGGTAGGAGAGTATGAAATCCTCTGATGTTGACAGCAGGCAACTTTCTGACTGGTGTGTGATTGACAACTTTGATGCTGCAGTGGGGAGCGAGTGTCCAGCCGTGCTCAGGCATCCTCTGACTGTGGGTGGTAGTGTTAATAATGTGGCAACTGGAAAGATTAATTGTGGACAAGCAGCAGGATTACGAGGAGGGCTTCACAGGTCTAAAAGGAACAGTGGTAGGAAGGCCTCTGATCTGTCAGCCCAAAAGGAAATTAGTTAGGGCAGGCTGGAGCAGGCTTAAAAAGGGAGAAGGAGGGGGGAGGGTAAGGTGGAGTAATGGAAGAAGGGAAGCATTTAGGATATTAAGGCAAAATGAAGAGGATATTGAAAAAGGTCATAAGGGGATGGGACCAATGCTCTTGAAAGACCTTAATACACTGCATTCTCTTACAGTACAGGCAGAGTTCAGCTTGTTTTGCAGAGAACTGCGAAGTGACTTTTGTAGTGGTTAGAGCTGCCCCATTAGGTAACACCTCTTGCTCATTTCCGAACGAGCATGAGAATAAACTCAAATTAAGGATTTTCAAGGATACGTGAGTGAAAAATACATAGCAGAGAGTTTACTTAAGCTGTTTATGCAAGTTACTAACTTCTGTGAGTTTTACTTCCCACCCTTTTTGGTAGAAGTAGGGATTTTGCCAATAAATTCTGTGTTACCATTAAAGAGGCCATTCATCATGCTTCCTAATGTTATTAATCAAGATACACCACAGTACTCTTAAAATGAGATCATTTTGATAAATCATGTATGACATGAAAAGACTTTATTCCTTTTAAGTGCAATTTAGACTGTAATTTTTTTCCTCATTTATGATTCATGGGAGAAACATGGATAAAATACCCTTGCACATTTACACCTTATCTTCACTAATAATTCAAAACTGCTCTTAGATGAAAATTCAAGGGCTGATTCACCAAAGCTGAATGCCAGCTCATTATTTTCTGGCATTCAGTAGTCCAAAAATAATGTCCATACATTAGGTGCTTTTCACAATAGTTGAATTTGGCTGCACACCAGACATATCGATTACACTCAATTAAGTCTAAATGCATAAGAATTATCTGATGTTCATTTGCATTTTTGATCCCTGCTTTCAACCTTGCAATTTAACATTAAGTGAAAACCAAAATGTAAAGTAAATTCAAGTGAGGAGTGATAATCTCTCTTACAAGAGAATAGGGGAATGCTTTGGATTTGAAATGCTTTGAATCTTAAGCTCCACTCTTTCTGTTAAACGTGAAAAATTCTCTTTCCTTTCTTGCTAAAAGGTTATTGAAGTTAGAAGGCCAACCAAAATATAAGACCACTGTTCTTGTTATCCTAATACTACAATAATGTGGCTACTGTATTAGTGCCATAACATCCGAAAATAAGCTGCTAAAATATCCGGAAGGAATATTTGCTAAGGTCAAAGTCATACTCTTGATTATAGCTGAAACACTTGTATTATTGATTAGATTTAAAAGTGTCAGAAGTGGGGTTTTTGTTTACTTATGTGTTTAGAAATACAAAAATGAAATGTCCAGTCAAGAGATATAATTTGGATAGCAGAGTCATTTAAATTTTACCTTCTCAAAACATGATTCAAAGAGGATTGGCTTGTCTGAGTTCCCCCTTTACTTCCTTCAATGGCTAAAATATTTGAAGGAACTTGTGTGGTTGCCAAAAATTGTGCAGCTTTTTTTCTTTTTAATCACTGGTCTCTACAAATTTGTTTTGATGCAGCAGATGTACAGTATGTCCTGATACAACACACGATGTTCCCTTACTAGTACCATCCAAGTGTTGCATTTTTTATTCCTTGAAAAGTGGAATTCAGGGATTAAACAAATTAGCTTTTGTTTTTGTTATTGTTTAGTCTAATTAGATTCCTCCACTCTTGAGAGCTAGTTGGTGTGTGGCTGACAATTTTCTTCTAAACGGGTTGTTTTTTTTCCGTTCATTAAAGTGACTAATTTATGCTGGAGTTTTGCAAAGACTGGAAAAGTTGGATAACTTCAAGGTTTGCAAAACTACAAGCTTCTTCTGTAATAATACCATTAGAATTTCTTTACTGAGTTTTGTGACCTGTTCCTATAAAACTGAGGCTACCAACCAGTTTAAACAGCTTTGCTCAAAGCTATTTGTATGTATAGTTACTTTCCACTGCAAGAACTTCTGATGCATGTATCACCAATACTTGAAGACATAACTGTCACATGTCAATGCTGTCACTGTCACAATATTCCTGTGAACATTAAGAGTAATGCAATCTATACAAATCTCTTTGGAAAATAGCTTAGGGCCAAATGTCAGTATGTGGTAGAGAAAACAAATAGTTGTCTTTCTGCTGGTGCACAGGCTTACTCAGAAACGTGATTTGGAACTTGAGCCAGTGTTTGTGCAAAACAATCCTAACCCTGGATGATATTCCATAGAATTAAAGTTGCTCTAACTGAATGCTTAGCTCAAAGGTAATGAAAATTGTTCTATATTTGACAGGGAATTATATACTGTACATAAAGTAACAGAAAAACACCAGTAAACAAACTCTTCTCTTCTTGTGTTTCCTAAAATTGGAAATAAAGCTAAATTGCCCCTTCACTCCAATATCCTTTTTAGAAGCTCTTGAATTTTGCTCACTCAGTGGTATATTGCTGAAATGGCAAAGTCTCTTCGAGTAATTTTAGGAAAAGCTATCATCAAGCTGTCAACAGTCTAAATTGAGATTAAAAGTACCAAAGAGAAACCTTCACTATTACCAGAGTCCCAAATAAGTACACTTGAATAGGCAGATACTATCTAGAGTGTACAGTATGAGATCACTTATTCTTCCAGTTTTTTGAGTGATTTACAGGGACGAAGCATGATGTTAAATAGTGACATTTTTCTCCTTTTCTTACCCAGAAGTATTCAACCCAAAGGAAACGTGTAGTTGTGAACAGATTCCTGCTCTTGGAATTAGTTTCAAATATCACATAGCTGGGTCTAAGGGGTTCTATCTGTCCCTCTTACATAATATGTGCCCTTGGCTCATACTGGTCACCAGAGAGATTTCCAATAATTCATAGTCCAGAGTGGACTGAGCTGCAGGTTTGCAGTTCACGAAAATCAAGGTATCATTCATTCTGGCTGAAGCTGAGACTTATGTCTGTAGCAATATGTCTCTGAACAGGAGGTTCCCTGAAAAGTGTTTATTATCACTGGTGAGTCAGCAGAGGCAGGATATTCTCTATTTTTATTCATATCTTATAAGTAGCATCCTTGCTCTTCAGGCAAACTTGTTAAGTTCTATTAAACTGTTTGTTTTGCTGCATGATGCATCTTCATGTTGTGACCTGATTTTTCCTAGGGACAAAAATGGGATTGTAACTATGGTCTGACACAGAAATTCATGGCTGGTCTCCAAAAGCAAAATCTTAGTATGCTAATCTAGTCAGTCACCTCTTAACATTTTATGTGCTATCATTTAGGAGTCCAACAGCTACAACAAGGAAGATTTCTAAGTTACAGCCTTTAACGAACTATTATCATTATAAACTTTCATTGTTATGGATTTGTGATTATTGTTCTTGGGTTTGGTCTGGTAACTAAAATTTGTATTAGTATTTACACTTTTTCTTCCCCAAAACACTGTAGCTCTATTTTATACTTTTATATTAACTAGACATTGGAGACCTGTGGGTTCATATTTTTTGAGGATATGTTCAATTATAAAGTCAGTAAGACTGAGGTGAATTCCTTTGATTGACTTTTGCAGCTTAGAAGTCAATATATCATTAGGGAACAAACTGCACAGAAGATAGCAATTATTTTCTCAAGACTCCCTTTAGTGAATTGTCATGAGATTCAAGAAATAGTTTAGCTTTTGTATTTTTCTCTTTATTTGCCTTATTTTTTCTGTTAGAAATTATCATATAACTTTCAGTGAATGCTGTCCTTTGTGTCTTCTATGTAAACATATCATCTTTTTATGTCTGTTGAAATGGGTAGGTTGTAAATACTCCAGAGCAAACTCTGTATCTGAAACTGAACATGTCACTACTGTGTCACCAACCGAAGTTAAAGTGAACTTTAAAAACTGACAGTGATTCATATTCACCAACACAATTCTTTATTTTCATGTCTTCTTCTAACTGCTATTCTGTAACTAAAAAGCAAGATGGTAAATGTGGGTTGTTTTAACTTTATTTTATATATATATATAAACATATATATATATATTTCCTTCAGCTGAAACATGCAATGGAATGAAGGTTAGTTTATTGTAAACCATAGTTCTTCAGTCTAATCTTTTAAAATTAGAATCGTAGGGTCTTGAGACTTATTAAGGAGAAAGATTTGGGCTACCTCTCCCTTAACACTTTACTTTTAAGGGTTCTGAGCAAATCCTCTTGGGTACCTATTTCTTTTATTAGACTTCTGCTGTAAGTTTTGAGTGTTTATTGTTAACAATTCTATATACTTGTTCACTTTTTTGCATTATAGGCACTATAACTTTTAATAACTTTCACAGGGAAGTGGAATGAGAAAATAATTTGGGATCTTTTTCTTTAGATTTGAAAAGTACAGTATCTTAACTTCCTATTTTCTATCTCCTTTCATTTATGTGGACTCACTCATAACTTCCTTTAGGTAAATATTAATGTGTTTCAGCAAGAGGAAAATTTTGACATTGCCTAAAAATTTCCTGACAAAGATAGTAATTTTTTTAAGCTGTCAGCTGTATGAAAATATTCGTTTAGTAATGATGCATAATGCCATTGTGTAAACTCTTGTGAGCACAGCAACCTTGAGGAGTGGCAAGGAGCCTTAACAAAAACAAATTAATCCTTCATGGCCGGTGGCTCCGTGCACCTGCAGCCGCAGCACTGATCCTGCAGGTGCATCCGCTCTGCCTGCTCGCTGACCTCCACCCAGAGCACTGACACTGTTTGTTTTGTCACACAGGCCTCCAGCGCTGCTGCCCCTGCCTCTCCAGAGATGCACTACACACCTCTGCCTTCTGGATCCAGAGACCTCACCAACCACAGAGGTGCGAGCTCCGCGTTATTGCCATGAGCTGGGCAGGGCGGTCAGCTTTGCTCTAAGGCTGCTCTGTGTTGGTTACTGCTGCGTTTCCCTTTGCAGAGATCACCATGCCTTTCAAACACTATATGAGAAAACCATAGCTGTCAGGACTACAGATTTTAACTCATATTAAATAGGATTTACAGGTAGTCTACCGGGAAAGCAAATAAATCTATGGATAATAACGCTCAGTGATTTTTGTGTGTGTGAGAGAGAGAAAAATGTAAAGAGATTAGAGTACTTAAACATTGCTAAGTAGATGATTACATGCAGCATTGGTAATTTTGAGAGAATTTGTAAACTTTCTAATATTTTTTAAGTGAGAGCTTTTTGGCAGTTTAGAAATTTAGGACTATAATTTTGAAATGTTAACACATTTTCATTGCAATAAGAAGGGATTCTTCTCTGTTTTTCAACATTAAGAGTGGATCAGTTTTCAATTTCCTTTTTCATCAATCCGTAGAACTTAAAAAAGCACCTTGGGCAAGTTCACAAATTCCTTCTGCATACCCATGAAACAAAAAATTCAAGGAACAGGTGAAAAACTGAAGCAGTTGGGAAGGGTGCATTCCAAGCTTTTACCCTTTTTTCAAAAAGGAGAAATTTGTAAAGCTTGCAGCAATTTTTTATCTTAAAACCAGAGCAATAATCCTCTTATTTATTTCCCACATTACCCATTGATTCTCCATTGATCATGTAAACCATTTGTCTATAGGCAGTTTTTTCTTTGGGATAGCAGGATCAAAGTCAGCCTTATATTTATGAATTGATGGTAGCTTAATTTTAATGTGTGTTCAAATTCTGCAGCACTACAGAGGATGGAAGCAGCTTTAGTAACATTCCATATTACTTGATACCTTCTGAAAGAATCAGGCAGCTAATGCACCTGAAGAAGGATCTGTGATCCAGGTGTGAAGGATGAGGAAAGCAGGTGATTAGAACTTTATTTGTTGCAGCCTGTATCACTTTTGTGCTAGAGCTGAAGAAGCTACATCCTGGCCTTGGTGTCGATTGCTATTGTGCAATCAGATGTCCTAGAAGATTGCTGTGGTGGAAATCAGATGTCCTAGAAGTGCTGTGGGTGCATTGTATTCTGGCACTGAGCTCACATAGAAACTGATACTTTTAAAGAGAAAGGACCAACCAAAATCCTGAATTGTAGCACACACTTGGACTTCAGAGATTAAAAAACAACCTCTCCCCCCCACAAAAAAAGTGCAACCCAGCGCCCTTCCTCTCCACTGTCCCTCCTCCCCCCGCCATTCCCAAGAAAAGATAAGCTTTGATTTTCAGATAAATATGTTGCCTTTCAGGTTGGATTTCTGGTGTTGGCTTAAATGGCTAGAATCTACTAACACAATAAATAGAGTGACAGAATCTTGAAAAATACCTGAGTTCTCTAGAAATACTTTCAAAATACCCTTAAAAGCCAGGTATTTTCAGATTTTTTTTATTTAGGTAATAGTGTATTGGAAGTGTGGCTTCATGGCTGATTTTGTTATCTAACTTGACAAAAGAAATGCCTGTAGTGTTGGATCAAAATCTGTGTGCCTGCATTATTGATTGACTCCTCTTGCAACACAGCAGCAGTGTGGCTGCAGTAGGTGTTGCAGACACATCCAGCAGGTGTTTGTTCAGAGTGGGGTCTTGCCAGGCTCTGAGTACATACTGTCCTCACCAGGGTTTCAGAATGCCTGCCCCCTTGCCATGAAAGAAGAAAATTATATTCCCCAAATCACCAACTTTCTACCCTTAGCAGTTCTCATAATTTTTATTACTTCTGTCTTTACTCTTCCCAGAAATATTCTGCTCTGCATGCTAAATATGCTGCAAATTTCCTTGTGATTAAGCACAGTTATAAATAAAAAGAAGGGAGAAGAGCATGTCATCCAAAGAAAGGGTAAAATTGGTTCTTAAAGAGACATTGTTAATATGATTGGATTAGTGTGTGTATATATATATCTGTATGTGTGTACATATACATGCATATTCACAAGGAAATAATTAAGGACACTTTCCAAAATTCCAGGTCTTGGAAGAGCCCATTCCAAACTTAGAACAACCTGCTGGCAAGGCCCATTAACTCAATCATCTTCTTTTATATAAAGAAAAGTTCCAAAGTTCCCAAGCCCATAAAAGATTAATTGCAGTCAATAGAAAAATCTCCAAGGAAAGAATGAAATACTTAAGCTTGCTATTTTAGGTTCTGAATATCTTCAATTTTTTTCTTCACGGAATGCTTTCAGTGTTGTAAAGTGGAATTGAATCAGCTGTTGCATATGTAAATATTGGCGGTTTTCAATGCATACTGGAATGAAGAATGCTGTAAGTTTGTGAGTGTAATTTGTCCCTGGAAAAACTTGTTTACCAGAATCATGAAGTCTGGCAAATGGTTTGGTACAGCTGTAAATTGATTTTTAGGGGGCTGGAAGGGGGAACAGGAGCAAGCTGGATGTATTTGTTTGGTACAGTTTCACTTGGACATTTGTCACTCTATTTAGCTATGATTTTTTACAGGGAGAACAAAAACATATAATTATATGTGGGTTGCACCATGTGTCTTACAGCTTTTATGTTCATGCATGCAGTGTATAATTTCCAGTCAGGATCTGGTCCTTTAGGCTCCATATTTTGTATAGACAATTTCAGGAATGGTGAGAATCTCGCTCTCCCTTTCAAAGCCCACAGAAACAGCATATGACAGTGTGATGTCAGCATGGAATGATCACTGCAAATTGATTGAGTGTTATGATGCTTGAGTATATAAGTACATGAAGAGAAATAAATACTGCATCACGTTTTTAAGCTTTAGAAATTTTTCCCCATCTTGGGAAAGTTGTTTTCCCCTGTATTGCAGTGTTACTTAGACCCACTTTTCTAAGTTGAACCTTACCTCAGTCCCACTGTTCATATTTTTCAGTGAAAAATCTAAAGGCCTTCTATTTTGATTTTGGGCATTTGACAGCAATATAACTGGATTCTTTATGTGATCTAATTGCTCTCCTGTTAGACAAGGCTTCCAAAGTGGTAATTTTATAACTGGCTGTATTTTTGTTTTGATTTCAAAACAAAGATCTCAAACGTCTAAGGGTCTTTCCTTGGTCGTTGTTAAAGCAGGATTTTGTATTTTACTTTATATGGATTTAGAACCCAATGATTTACTTTGGTGAAGTTTGTGCAGTTCTCTCACCTGGTCAAAAGAAGTCAGTTCAAAGATACAGCCTCCTGCCATAAAAGTGCTTCTTTTCTTTCTGTGTTCTATACATTGCTTGCATTGTTCTAGCTTTCAGATATTTTGGTGAAATCAAATATATATGCCCCACGTTCCTGTCTGCTTTTTTCAGATCTAGCTTTAAGGTAAAAAAAATCAAACAAAGCAGTTACTTATTGTAGTTTTAAACAGAAATGGCCATGTGCCACAAAACTGATGAAATGTAGTGACTTTTAGAAGAAATTGGCCCAAAAAATTTTGGACTTAGGTAATTTTTTTCTAGTGATTTGTATATATGTACCCTTCTGTTCCTTGATAATTTATTAACTGGGAACATATCTTAAAATAGAAACTTACATTCTTAACATAGTTGACATTTATGAAAAGAAATTCAAGTAAAAATAATGTATTTGTGAGGATAATTTGTCTGATATGTGGGAAAAGGCCCCTCACTCTTCACCCCACTCAAGTTGTATGTTTGTTTTTTTTTTATAATGGCGTCCTTGCTTTATGAGTTTTAAGCATTCAAACTCAAATTACCTTCTAAAAAGAGCAGTGCTTTCCAGTTGATGAGGAAAATAGCATTTTATCATTGTATCTCTTCAGAAGCAATATCACTAAATCATGGCTATCATGAAAATCTGTTTTTCCCCGTACAAAAACGTGTGCTGGATGCCTTTTGTATAAGCAGTTATTTTATAACATTGTCTGTTACCTGATTTACTTGGAAACATATTAATTTGCCAAAGCCATTTGGTTTCCAGTAACAATTTACAGGTGACTCCTCCTTTTCTGTGCTCTTGTTTCTGGGAAAAAAGAGTGGTAAGCCTACCCCATATCTTACTGGTAAAAGGAAGAAGAAGCAGTTTCCATTAAAAACTAACCCTGTATTTGTGTAAGTAGTTTTTAGAACCTTACCTTGGATTTAGGCCAAGCTTTAATAGTTCCAATCTATTATGGCTTGTAAGAACTTTCTGAGCAAATCCACTGTCCTGTTTTGGTGTCTATACAGTTAATTATCCAAGCATTCTGATATGTGCAGTTATTACATTATCTTATGTTTGAATGATGAATGCCCAAATGAAAAATTGGTATTTATTCTACCAATATGCTTCAATCAGCTGACAGATGTGTTTTCTTATTTTATGATCTGATCTTGAAAGTCATCAACTGCATTCAAATCCAAGAATAGAATATTTTGAAGCTTCTTATTAACCTTCTAAAGGTAATTTTATAGAGCCTTTTTGAACAAAGGAAGTGAGAGGTTCCTTTTGCACCCAGTTTCTCTTCATCTAACAGAGTTGTGTTGAAGGTTTCTTTTGGAATTATAATTTTTCCAAGCTTTTCCATTCTTCAGCAAACAATCATAATCATAGAGAGACACCTGATCTTGCAATGTTTCCTTTCTCTGTGACTGTTATACAGTGCTATTGTACCCAGAGTATTTGGCATAGTAAATTTTCACTAATGACTTGTATGTTCATACAAAATTCCTCCTGATTGATTGTTGGGTCGTGCCATGCAGAAAACCAGCTAGTAGCTTTGTAGGAGTTTAGGTAAGTGCTGACCAAGATAAAAGTGGACTACAGAATGCACAACAAGGGTTTAGCCATCCAGCTGGGCAGAAGTTCACAATCCAGTACATGTTGAGGGATGTATACTATTTTTAAAATTTGGTGTTGAAGGATGTCCACTACTTTCAAAATTTGGTGTTGAAGGAAAAAAGTAGCAATTTTGGATAGCCAGAGGGAGTAGTATAATTAAAGTGATTATTCTCCAGGGATTTATCTGTTCTGTCTCAATTTGCTCAGCTTGATCATGCTTTATAAATATTCCTAGGTTCATATGGAACTAATAATGTCTATCAATCCTTCCAGAATTTGGTTGAGAGTTTTAATATATCACTTTAAAATATTTGAAGTAAAATTGACATGCACATCTTAATAATAAATGTTAATGTACAAAGTTCTTCTTTTACACATGCATTGTGAAAAGCCATGCTGTCTTTAAATCACAGACATAAAAAGAAAAGGAAATTGGTTTGCCTGAAACTTACTTCCAGAAAGATAAATATCCTGTTTATATTATCATTGTGGTCCTCTCTGTTGTTGTTATTGACACACTTGTTAGGTACTCATTCTGTTTTCAAGCCAGAGGCTTATTTAGAGTTTGAAATTGATTGCTGGGGAAGTTGCAAAGCAATTTATGTAGCAACTTATCATAATTAGTTAGTTTTCTTAGTGTGAACTGCACTTTATGCTTGTCAATTGATTCTTTTGTGTAAAAGCATAAGGCATTGTATTCTGTTGAAAAACCCCAAACCCCAAAAAACCTATGGTTAGTACTTTATCATTCAGCTAACAACATGTATCCATATATGTATATAAGATATATTTGCTTTGACTTGTTTAATAACTAAGGTTAGGATAAATAAGAAAATTGCAAGCAGATGCACTATGTGAAAGTTCTGTATCAGGCAAAGATGCTGTGAATAGTGAGATATTTTCTTTATTGTTTTACATAAAGTGTCCGTTGAAAATACCATCATTTTTAACCTGCATTATGTTGTGGTGTGTCCTAGACTGAAGACATCTTAGGCCAGGATCTTCTCATCATGAGATGAATAACCTTAAACAAACAAAAAAAAGTTCTCAACAGCATGGAACAGACAAGATCATATTTTCCAGGGAACGAACACTCAAAAATAAGCTGTGACATTTCCTATTGGTGCCAGGAAATGTGTCCCAACAGTGAGATGTGATGTGGTCATGACTTAGCCTCGAGTGGAGTGGAAATCCTCTTCTTTGACACTCTGGGAGAATGCTAAAATAAGAAGTTTGTTATAAAAGAAAAAAAAAAAAAAAAACCAAAAAAAAAAAAAAAACCCCAAAACATGTGGTCTGCCTGTATGAAGTGAGAAACTGGATTCTAGTTCCTTAGTTTTTAGTTTGGAAAATAGACATTAGTGGAAGCTCAAGACATGTGGGAGAAGCATGGAAAGCAAAGTGATGGTATAGAAGAGTATCAGCATGACAGCAGACTTGGTTAAGAAAATATTCTGTTTTCTGGTCTCGGTTCCCTTTAGTTAAGGGGAGGTGAAAGAAAAAATAAATCCATCAGAGGTGAATAGGGGTTTTGTAGTCCAGATGTGTGAGAAGGTAATGTAGAAACTTAAAGAATTCTGGTGCAAGGTGTTCGTGGTGCAGCTGGGAGAAGGGCAGAGCAGGCTTCTCTCGTTCCTGTGCTGGATGGCTCCTGCTGATGCCCACAGATTTCCCGAACCTTACACCAGGAGATGAGGTGAATGTACTGACTCATTTCTATTCGTGCAGTGGGGTGCCTGGTTTCTTAGCTCTGACCATGATTTTTCCTTTCCAGGGTGGATTCCAGTTTACTGCTTTCTCAGTATTTCTGTTAAGTTTGCTTTGTGGGGAGAAGAATAGATAGAAGGAATGGATGGAACAAAGTAGGCAGGGAGAAATGCTAGAAGGCACCGTTCTTTAGGGAAATGTATTCCAGTAAAATGCTTCTAGCTGATAACAGAAGCCCACCTGTATTAGTATTTGCCAAGACTGCAAATGCATTAGCCATCTCTCCCAGTTTTGTGACCTGACACACAATCAAAAATTTTGCCTTTCAACAGAACTGAGAGGTCCAATGCCCACACATGTGATCAACTCAGTTCTCAGCTGGGGAGTGGTTTTTTGCTGGGCATTCATGAAAGAACAGGTAAAGGAGGATCTCATGTAGTCCCTTTCCTGAGCCCCACTTTATTTGTTTACTGGAATAGAACTGCCACAAATAGCTGTGCTGTTTGTGGGCCAATTTGCCTCACTTGCTCAGTAGTGATAATTTCTGCCAGCATCTGCATGTTTCTCTGTAAAGCACAATGACTTTCCCAAATGTGGAATAAATTGTAGTTGGATTTGAATGTGACCTTGACTAATATGGTTCAAGAAATAAATTTTCTGGGTCATTGGATTAATATTCTTGTCACTTACAGGGTCAACAATTTTCTGTCTGTGTATACAAGGAATGTTGGATTTGAATCAGGATACTGTAGATTATTAAAACTTCAGCATAAAAATGTATTATCTTTCTGTATATTGCAGTGATGGGAGCAACTAGTTATGTGAAAGTAAGTTGGGGTAAATGAGGTGGGGATGATATATAAAGTGACTTGCAGTTTTGTGTAAAGTCTTTTTTGATGGCCAGGAAAGTTAAGATTTGGTTTTAAATGACAGCATATTTTAATTTGTGAGCCTTCTCTGTGTTCTGTGGTTTGAAACTGAACCCAAGGGATGTGATTGAACTGACCAGAAGTAAGTTCTAAGAGGATCACTTCCTGGTATGCTGTGTCTCTGTGGGAATAAAATATGTGTGTTTTTCTGCAAGAAAATTTAAAAAAAAAAAAAAAAAAAGAGAGTAATTAAGTGGTTAATCAAATTCAGACTAAAATGTTATTAAATATCTCAGATGTTGAGCACACAATTCACATTCTGCATCTAGTAGTCTAAGACTCAGGCAGACTTTCATAATTGTCAGTGGTTTTTTTTCCAAATATTATAGAAACTTTCATTTTTCCACAGTGTGCATTCCCCGATCTGACTGTTGAAGACCTGACCATTTTCCATATTTTTGTCATTCTGAGGTTTTTCATTGTAACTTTTTCCATATTTGCCAAAACTAGCAGTCTAGACCCAAGTCACTCATAGAAGTGTCACATCAGAGGGAATGTGATTAATGAGGAAAAAGCCCATAACTTCATATTTTTGGTAGACTAGAGAGTGTCTGATATTTCACAACATAGCTCATTTTGTCATGCTGGCAATAAGAAACCATAAGAATGCTCAAGCAGGATGACTAAAAAATGGCAGAAATATATAGAAAACACAGGCTTATCTAAGTGGAAACTTGGGATCCAAACCTAAAATCTTCTTTAGATATGTAGGAGAGCTAATGATGCAGCATGTGTGCAACTGGAAATTAAAAAAAAAAAAAGAAGAAAGTAGTAAATTTGCCACTTGACCTTATAATTTTTTACAATAAAGAATTCCAGTCATCAGCCACAGTATTGCAGCTCTTCCAAAGAAATTGGTTCAAAGCACACCAGTGCTGTGCAGATACAGTCTCCCGAGAGATCCCCATGTTTAGTTAGCACTCTAGTCTAGCCTGTTTTTGCAGGAGTCCTCCAATTTTATCATTCAGGCATTTTTATGGCCTCATTGGAACAAATAAACAAACATCTGGAATCATGTGGTATATTTAATTAAAAACTTTTTGTTTGGCCAGAAATAGTAAAATCATGAAAAATTGCCTGTCTCCAAGCTCAGAAAGGCCAAATGATGAAGCTGTTGGCTACAGACAGTTTTACAATGTATTGAAATTCATAGATATGCACACCTGCTGCAAGGCCCCCCCTTTTTTTTTTTGATTCATAACCATTAATGAGTGTTTAGTGCACAGATTGCAGCCCTTGGTTAAATGGGAATTTACTGTTTTTAATAACATATAGACACGTGTTGATATATTCCATACAGCCTGTACTGTTCTGTAGTACACAGACAGGATAAAGCTTTATATTATTGGTTAAAGGGAAAAAAAATCTTTATGGTGCATGTTCCATTTGAATATTTTTTCATATGAGCTTTTTTTACTTCCAGAGGTAATAAATATCTGCCCCATGCTAAGGGTCTGTGTAGCAAATGTTGGAAATGTGAAAGATGGTGTTTTCTCAGTAAAATTAGAATCTGTAATGAAAATGTAAATTTTCATTGTTACATTTAATGTATTTTTGAGGAAATTTTCAAGAGACTCTTGCTTCTGCAGATATTGACTGTTTGTGACTCTGTGGTCACAAAATATTTTACAGACCATTATTATTTATAAAAAACTAATTTCTCTATTGAGCTACAATCTATTTGAAATGCACTAATATAGGCTTTTGAACATAGGGGACATAGAATTTTATTTTCAAGTTTGTACATCTCAGTTTTTAAATAGCTGAGACTTCTATTGAGAAAATGGCATGCACACAGAAAGTAGTACTGCATCCAAATGTTGTTCATTGTTCTTCATGTTTCTTGTGATTAAAATAATGTGGTCATTCCATTTTGAGCTGGGTTTCTCTGAGAATTTAGACTTTTTACCAGGATAGAATGGATGGAATACTGACATGACTTTGGCCACTGGCCTGTAGCTGGTGTTACTGACCTGAGTGAAGAGGATGTGGGTGTCATCTGAAAAAGCACTAATTCCCACACCGTCAACACATGTAGAAGCCTGCTTTAAAAAATGGGGGAGGGAAGAAATTTCCTCCACAGTCAGAAGGGCAGCCATCTGCATAACAGCAGTGAAACTGTTTTATCCCCTTGTGTGTTTGTTCTTTATAGCATGCACGTCTTGCTGTAACATCTATGCGTCTTTCAAACTACAAGCAGCCAAAAAGATGCAATGTATTTTGTATTTTGTTGTTCTGAGTGTGTGTTGTGTAGAGGTGCATGAAGGGTCCCTTTTAAAATCTGATTTCAGGAAAGAAAAGGTAACTTTGGAGGATTTCATTGCGTGATCTTATGCAAGAACAGAAAGCTGTCAACTTTTTACTGGATATTAATATCTGTATTCATGATCTAATATATTTACTGATCCAAGTTCCTTGCAGAGCTCTGAAAGCAAATGATAAGCAGGTTGATGACTTCCTTTTTTTTTCTTGTTTTGTGATATTTTTGTGGTTTGTTAATAACTTGATTGTAAGAAAAGTAAATGATAGGAAGACCTCTGACATCCTTTACTAACTTTGTATGCCCTTAAGCAGACAGATCACACCTGGGGAGAGGAAAGGGAGGAGACAGAGAGGTAAATAATAAGTATAAACAAGTGCAATTGTTTTATGTCCCTTACCAAACAGAGGATGGCTGATCCTTTTTTTGTTGATATTCATTGTGTTACCTTTTACAGTCTGAGATATCTTGAAAATTGTTTCTATTTACACAGAATGAATTTCTTTTACTGTGTGATTGACAGCACTGGTATGTTTTGTAAGACCCTTTTTGTCTATGACTCTAAAGTGCTTAGTAAACCTAGGCAGCCACCTGAAAGACCCCCCACCTGTGGCTGCATAAAACTGAAATAAAGAATGGAAAATAACCCATTGAGTATTCACTTTCCCACCCACTGAGAGCAAAATGCAATGTAGTGCAATTTTAGTACTTGCGTGCCACTGGGGAAAATAGACTCCTAAAATCACATAGTAAAGCATTGGAAAAATTCAGTGAATTTGTACTAAGCACTGGGTTATAAAGCCTAAGGAACCATAGGCTTTGCTTCTCAAGTGAAACAGATTTGTATTGCAGTTCTGTTAGAATGCCTCCAATTGCCATGATGATATTTAGCACAGTAGGCTGAAAAAATGTAAGGTGGTGAGTACAAGTCCTTTCACAGGAATGCTTACAGAGGGGGTGCAAGCAACCTTCTGATGTCTACTTAAAGACCAAACAGTACTGCAGTGTCTGGTTTGTTTGTTTTTTTACTTTTGCTCAGTGTCAGGCCATGTAGAGAGATGTGGAAAGAGCACATGTCCCAGGCTGCCTCTTTCAAAACCATTTCTATTACTAGACATGGCTTCTCACATCTAATAGAGAACTAAATTAGAGTTCCCTCTTGCCTGAGAGGAGTTAGAATATGTGCATACCAAAACTGCAGGGCTGCCACAGCAATGTGCTGGATTTCCCCACGCTGGCTTGGCTTCCCCTGCAGCCACCACTGCAGCAGCAGTGACTGCACCTTCTTCAGTCAGCTGTGCTTGGGGAAACTGCATCTATCCCAGCTCTACTTTCCTCACAGGAGAGAGGCAACTTCTGGATGGCTTTTTTTTTTGGCTGAATTGTGAGTGGGAACAGTCAGGCTTAACAGAACATTTTGTTTCCATGAAATAAAAGGAGTGGGCTCAATGGAAATAATCTCTTGGGCCCCGATGGAAGAATTGGAATCTGTCTTAAGCCAAGAGGTTGGCAAAAACCCCCTCCACACACACCAAACAAACCAAACACACCCTCCCGTCCCTCCCAAATCCACATAATTAATTAATTTGGCAGATTGTGTCTGTCTTAAAGGTAGTAAATGATAAATTTCATGGGGGCAAAAAAGAGATCAACTTAGAATAAATAGATTAACTATAAACTATTACATCATTCAGAAGCAATTTGGTGCTGCCAAATGCCAGCCTTTACTGATGTAAAGTACATGACAAACAAAGAAATACCAGGTGAGATTACAGTAAGGTAAAAAGGAGATGTGTGGATATCCACTCAGCTGATAATTGTGGATGTAAAGTTTACCTCTGCCCTGTGATCTGATGCTAGATAACAATGGCAGTCGAAGTGTGGAGAATAGCCGAAGGAGTCCCTGTGCAGTTGTTTCCTCTCCACTTTTGTTCCACTGTCAGTATAAAAAGTAATTCTTTTACCAGGGTGTGTTCAGTAGTAAAGTAGAAGAGAAGCTGTCAGCTAAATTAATTTGTTTGTGTTGAAAAATCTATTTTTTATAAAGAGTATAATGGCTTTATTCAAAAGAGAATGAGACAAAATAGGACATCATGAGAATATCATGAGAAGAATTAGAACATCAGGAGATACCGCAAAAGAGAGTGAGTTTGGCATATTTTTAATGTCTGATAATTATTTTATCCTTCCAACCATTGATAAAAGTTTTTTGGGTTTTTTTCCTGCTGTCTGCATGTTTAGGGAAGATAACCCTTCAGACAAAATTTCTGGATGAAATGAACTAGTTAAGATAGTTTGCAAGATTTGGAGATGGCATTCATTTAGGAAATGTGGGAACCATAAATCAGGCAGAAGTTGTTCCCACAAGAAGCTAAAACAGACTGCAGTTTAGCAAATAAATAAAGAAAATATGCAAAACACTGGTATGTTTTGCAGAGTAAAAAGAAAATTGCAAGGAGTTCTAGAAGTGGCTTTGTCAGTGAGAATAGATCCCAGCTTGCTGTGGTTGATATGGTACCTGGGAGTGCACTATGTGGAAGATGTGTGTAGGAAAAGGAATGTTTCTTTCACAAGCAGGAATGCACTTGTAACCTCAAATCATTCATCCTGAATGCAGGCAGGATTTTCATTTTTTTTTTTTTTTTTTTTTTTTTTTTTTTTTTTTTTTTTTTTGTGACTGTACTGCCTAAAAGAGCTACAGTGTTTCACCAGGGAGCTGAGCCTTAGTATGTCATTCTGTTTTTCAGTAGCACAGGCAGGAAAGTGAAAACCTTGATGCTGCTGCTCTGACATTCTGTGAGTTGTTCAGGATTCGTTCCTATGGACATGAGCGAGCAAATGTACAGCTATTCTGCCGCAATTTTAGAAGATGCCAGTTTCTAAGGCAGATTAAAAAGTTGTGCATCACTTCAATACCATTTAGAAAATTTGGGAAGGCAATGAGCATTTGATTCCCAAAATCAGGTCTTGACAGTAGGGAACCCATTTTTAAAATCCATATAACTGTTCTAGCTTATGTAATATGTGTTGGTTAAAATGAAAACAGAATTATTCTGATAACACTGAATGTTAATGGGACCTTCTTCAGAAAATGCTTTTAAATTAATAAAGGTGCAAGAGCAAGTTCTGATCTGTGAAGTTCAATCTACCTTTTGGTGAAACTGTTTTTTAAGTATGGTAATGGAGCAAAGAATGAAATTAAAAGCAAATGCCAAAATATTGTTTTATGTTCTTTCAAGTAAATTAAGTAGCACATTCCTTACCTGAGGTTATTAACTTCCAAAGGAAACTATTTAATACCACCTTGTAGGTACTTTGAACAGCCTTAATTTATGAAATTTGAGATAAATCTTTTTTTTTTCAAATTCTATTATTCCTTAATAAAAAAGATATCTGACTCTTGTTTCTTGTCTGTTCCCAAGTCTCATATGCTTAATAGAAAAGATTTTTCAGTCAGTCTAAAGAAGGGTTTCTCTGATGTGTGGGTTAGAAATACTGTGTTGGAAAAAAATATGTTCGTACAAGAGGGGAATCTCTAGGTAATTTCTCCTCATGGCTGTAGTTAAACCTGAACAGATTAAGGGGAGGAAATCCACACACAAGCTAGACATCTCTATGCCTTAAAACAACTGCCTGCAGGTGTTTTAGCCATGCACATGTGGCTGGATATATGATGAGGCTTTTCAGATTTTCAGCCAAGTCTTCACTTGCAGGGTAATGAAATGTTGAAGGGGAGGGAAACAAGATACAAATACATGTAGAGGCTATGATGTCATATGTGATGAGTTATTGCTGTTTTGATACTTCTCCTAAATTCATTCCAAATCAATTGCTAAGCCATATTTCTGTACTGTTAATTTAAAATCTTGGAGAATGTGAAGTTGTGTGTATGCACACATGTCATATGCTCTCTGTAACAGCCAGCCATTGTCTCTGAGCTGAGGAAGCACCTTCACCTACTCACTGAGCTACAGCTATATTCCTTATTATGAGCTTCAGGCACCTTGGGAGCAAATTGAGGTCAGCGTGGAAGAATCTAAAATTCACTTTCCTATAGGCAAAACACATCAACTGGGCACAGACTTTTTTGAGCATCACAGTTAGACAATATGTCAGTTTGGCAACACATCCTAAAGTGCAGCCCCAAGCAGCTTAAGAGTTTGTTGAGAGTAACAAGAGAGTAACTTAGAGAACTAGTTCCTCCAAAGTACGAACTCCACCTGTAGTGCCAAGTTACAGACACTACAGTGCCTTTATGCAAACACTGGTGTTGTGTATTTGATCTCCTTTGCCAAGCTCTGCATGGCAACTGAATGAACAGAAGCATATGGGTGAATTCTATCCAAGATATATGCAAACTTTCTGCTGCTCTCGTGAAGTAGTTTCAATGTTTTGATTGATCATCATCAGTACTACTATTTTGGTGATTCTTGATTTGAAAATAGACTTGGAGTTGCTTAAGAATAGCTTGATAAGATTTAACCTCTCTAATGAGAGCTTGATAGATAACATGTTTAAATTAGATAGGGAAGGGGGACAGTGTGAAATAGATCATGTTGTAATTTCAGTAATCACATGCACTGAAATATGTCATTGAAAAGATACTTAAGAATCTTAAATCTTAGGATGCCTGTCAGATTTCTTTTAGTCTAAGAACAATGACAATCATAATTTGACGGTGAAATACGGTCAGAGCTTCTGTCTCCTTGACAATCACTCCAATATTTAGACAAAAAAGCACATTCTCACAGATTTCATTAGTCAGCTTGTGCTTTTACCTTTTCCCTCATGTAACTCTAATACTCTGAGAAGCCTAGACAAGCAGAATTGAGTGTTTTCTCTTACGAATCTGAAAGACATTACATGTGAGTATGAAAAGCCAGAGGAACTTTAAGGTCAATCGCACAGATTGTTTGAAAACCCCAGGAAATATTAGGGTTGCACTTAATGAGTTTATGTGTGCTCTTGACCCATTTTAAAACTGACTTTATGCACAGTTGAATTAAGATTTTTAATGTACTATTTTCATATGCTATTGCCGTGATGTTTCATACACAACAAAAAACCAAACAAAATTTAAGAAAAGGCTTGAAGAGCTGCTTTTTGTAGCAAATCAGAGGCAGTGAGGAGATTCTGACTGACAAAGTAATCTGCATTTATGAAATAGCTTTTATGTAGATTGTCTCTGGGCACCTACAATGCAATAGTCTGTGGAGCTTGGCTAAACAAGTGAATAAGCCTGAAAGAATGGGAATTTTGAAAGCAGGGAAGGAAGAGAGCCTTATGATCTAATGTCATAAGGCAGGGAACTTTAGAGCCTTGGGGCACAATTAACAAAGGGTCTGGCACCTGCCTGTCTTTGTGTTTGTTTAGAGTAAGATTTAGTAATTCTGCTCATGGGTTGTGTTTCCTCTTCTTGTCTGCAACCTACTGTGGGTCAGAATCTATCTGAATATTTGTGGTACTGCAAGTTGTAAGCATCCTTGACTCAGGTGAGCATAATAGGTGAGGGTTGCTTAGTGAAGCTCATGAGACTTGCCTTCTCTTTTGTCATCTTGAGTGCTCTCCCCCACATCACTTTTCCCCTCTGCTGGTTCTAAGAAGTGAGAAAAAAACCAAAGGGATTTATGCTGCTTTTACAGCAGGATTATTGCACGCCTTAAGAAGTTTCATTTTATTTATATATTTTTATCTGTTATTGATGTAAACGGCATTTCTACTGAAAAGTCAGTGTTTCTTAGTGAAACGCAAGAATTTTAATGAAATGCATGCTAATTTGGAGAAAAAGGATAATACTATGTGTCCTTTACTGTCCCTGAGGATGTTATGATTTCTGGTTATGAATGTATAAAAGAGAGCATTTTTCTCTTACAGTTGTATCGTCATCTTATTTGGGAATACTGAAGTCTTTTGTGGGCCCTTTGTCAAGCATATGTGCAGCAAGAAGTTATCCATGGCCTGGTGCATTTAATTAGTTAAATGGACAAGACAGGCCATGAATAAAAGATAGAAAAAAATTATTGTTTTCCTTACTTTCATATTTGACAAGATGAGGCAGAAAGCACCACCTACAGTGGTTTAGCCAAAATGTTTGTGGCACTGTATGATTTTAAGTATCTCAGTGCTTGGACTGCAGATTTAATAACTAGAATACGCCTTCCAATAAAAGTACTCATGTCAGAGGCCTACATACTTCCTAGATAATTGTAATGATATGTCCTTTATCACTACTATCCACAAAGCTTGTTTTCATGGTATCAAGGATCAGTTCTCCTGTGTGGATCATTCTGACTTGCCCTTATCACTTCTATTTTTGCAATCTATCAATATATTTGTAAAATTTTTAATTCTTCCCATAAAGAGAGCATAGTTAAGCTTGGCAAGAAACACTGTACAGTCATTGAAGCCTACACAGTTCAATGAAAAGGTGTAAATCTTGGTGTATAAATCTCATGGACTACAAAATCAACAAGAGAAATAGGTGAGGGGGAATGTAGAGTGGCAGGTGAGAATTAAAAGTTCTGGACATCATTAACTTCCTGAGCACATCAAGGAACCTTCAATGCAGATAAACTAAATTTTCAAAGGTTAGAGGTTAGTTTCTTCTAAATCATACAGATTTTTCTAGGAGACTCTCATCAGTATGGGATTTTGGAGGGGGGTGTCTTGATGCTGCAAAATTTGCAATTTAATAAATTATTTTCATTTGCATATACAATGCAGTGTCATTAAGAAAACTTGACTTTTACAAATGGATCCCTTTTTTGGAGCAGTCTTTCCTTTTAGCAATTACAAGACATAGTTTCAGGAAGGGAGCAACACCTTATTATTTAGCCTGCTCAAACCCACTCCCTTCTAAAGGTAGTGTCAAGACCATGACAGCAACCCAGCTCAGCTTTAATGGATACATTGTTAGTAAGCCAAGGGCTTTTTCATCAAGGCACAAGTTTTTTTCCTGTCCGGTAAGCCCAAAAGTCAAAATGATGCAAACTATAGTTTTCTGAGTTGTCCACAAAATTAAGTGTTATGTGATCGTTTGTGGTGCTGTGTCATTTCTGATGCTATTGTGGCTATGAAGTACTATAGCATAACAGCTGTTTATCAAAGTATTCATGAAAATTTTCTGTGATGGGAGAAATAGGCTTGCTTGTAATACTGTTTCCATGGAAAAAGATGCATGGGCTTAGATTTAGTCAAAATTATGGCATACTGTTCTGAACTTGACAGAACTAGTTCAACACATAATCCATAATAAAATAGGAACTGTGGTATTTAAACACTAATTCAGTGCATATCAGTTTGTATGCAAAGACTCTGTTTAAGATATTGCAAAACAGGTTTCCTTAGTAAATGCTACCAAAGCTATGGCATGTATCCCAGTCCTGGATATGAGTAAAGTCTTTATCTGTGCTCCAAGCTGCGGTCCCATGGTTTGCTCTCTCTGCCCAGTATAACAAATAGTGGATGTTGCATGCATTTTTGATTGATGAGGTATTGAGGAGGATTTGGAAATCTGAAAACCCATATTATTATAAAGATTATGGAATAGTGGGAAATGGAGCCAGGAATGTACCTATAATTTAGGGTAAAGAGTAATAATGAGTGCCCATAAAAATAAATAACCATGATGTTAAATAGACTGCAGATCATTTGCACCTTGAGGCTTTTCTCAGATTTTGTGCCAGTAAAGAAATGTGGTAATAAGCCCTCATGTATTTAGGTAAAAGAGTTTCTTATGCATGAATTTTATTTAGGCAATTTGAATAATCCCAGAAATATTTAGGAGCATGAAGGGGACAAGAGAAGGAAGATGAAGGCAGAAACATAAAAAGTCTGCACTATTTGGAAGAAGTATCTTATGTTTAGATTATTCTTGATCATACTTTTTTTTTTTTGCTTCTGATTCTTTCATGGCTGATAATTCTATTCTAAAGTCTGTTCTGAAGTTGTCATTTCAGTTCTGTTCAGTGAGAAATCCTTTTTGATCACTGTAGACATGCAAAATGAAGCTGTGTGATTGCTGGCCAATTCTTATAACAATCTTGAAAGTTCTTTCCTAGTCCTCATCAGTTAAAAAGAAAAATACTTCATGCGACGTGGTATTGCATGGAGGTTCTAGAGCTACAGAGTGGAGGGTAGTTCTTCCTATACCTGCAAGTGTAAGAGAAAGTGCAAGATGAGTTTTCATGGCTGAGAATTTAAAAGCTTGTTGCTTCTGCTCTATCACAGAACACTCTTTTCAGATAAATATTACTACTCTGATGATTTTTAAATTAAGTTCGTGCATGCCAGTATTTATTCCCAGCCCATGTTGTAATCAGATTTGTTTATCATATCTGTATGTGACAATCAACACTGGAATCACGTTTTGCAGCTTCCTTTCTTTTAATAAAGTTTCACAGAAATTGGTAGTTATGTGTTTAACATTGCAGTTCAGTGATTTCCCTCTTACAGATTGTGCAGATTCAGGCAGTTTGCAAATCACTTGGTTGTCATAATTTTGTGTAAGAATTTTTTTGGATATCTTACCTCTCTGACTAAATTTATGGAGCTACAAGTAAAGGAAATTTGGAAAGCAACACATTTTTAGTAAAATGTTTTTAGTTCAGTGAGAGGTGGAATGGTCAACAGCTTTCTCCATACTTCAAGTTCCCAAAGCAAAAAGGAAATTTATACTCTCCATTGAGATACAAACTAGTTTATTTTCAGTCATTTATCTGAAAAGTTGATGCTCACCATAATAATTCATCAAACATTTTTTGTGAAGTATATCTGGCAAGGCTTCCTGGCATCAGCCTTTGAAATTCTGAGTTCTTGCATCCTCTGGGAACAGAGTGACTCTCTCTTCTTATTGCACATCTGGAAGGAATGCTGCTGCCTTTTTGTTTCATCAGGGAGAGATTGTTAGGATAACAATTTAACCTCTCTAAACTGTTTGCTAGTATCCTTGGATTTGTGAATGTGAAAGAGGTAAAATGCTATAATTTATAAATTTTTTTCATATTTCAGTTTTTAATTTTAAACAATACAATAATAATTATTTCATAAGAATAACTATAATGCTACTTTACTGGGCTTTCTATGAGGAATGAGGGGCTAAATTCTGTTAGTATGCATATGTGATGTGTGTTAACTCCATTGTCTTGTTTAATCTCATCAGGCACTCAAGTGTTAAACAAAACACAGATACCTACTTTTGATGTATGTAGTTGTCCTTTTTCATGATCTAGAAAGCACTTCAGGCAAAAAAAAAACCAAAAAAACTTTGAATTTTCAACTTATTAGTGGTGACTTTCTATTTGTTAAAGTTTCCACCTAATAATATCCTAATGTTCAATCCTACAGCTTGTCTGAATGACAAGATAAGCTTTATTTCCTGGTTACAAAAATAGAGTTATGAATGTTTATGCTTAATTATCTAAATTATTTGTTGCAATTGAAATTATTAATATTAATTCAGTTTAGTAAGGTAAACACCATTATTTAAAAGCCAATCCCTCTTATTGTGGAGCACTTTTTATTTAATAGGAACAATTACATTACTTATCCTAATTCAGCAAAATATCTGAACTGTCACCCAGATTCCATTATGTGCTTTTGTCTTTTGCTGAATATGGATGATTTTGAACATATGCCTAAAAGACTTATTGAATGAGAGACTCTTAGAACAGGGGTTAATGCTGTTTGCAAGCTTTCTGTTACTAAAAATCTAGAAAAGATTGAATTTGGTTTAATATTTCAATGAAAAATGGTATAAGGCAGAATGCCAACAGGAGATGCATTAATAATCCATAAACCTGTGGTAGCCAACCAATTTGGGACATTATAGGAAATCTTGCCTTTATGCTGCCAATATTTCTAACATGAGTTTCCATCAATAAGTGCAGGAAATACTAAACTGGGTTATTAATCTGCAAGGAAGAAACTAAAATTTAGAGAGATCTGATTTCTGTTCAGGAAGACTTTTCTTTTAGGCATTAAATTTTAATCCAGTGTATTTAAAAAAAATAAAAAAGTGTTCTATATTGTTACTCTGAAATCCTATTTCTGCAGAATGTTTTCACATTACTAATTAGTGGCAGAATGTCACTAATCTTTCATTAGAGAGAGTCTTTTTCCTTTTGTTTCTGCCATATCTCTATTTCTAACTGGAAGCCTTTGCATAATGATTGAATATTTATTTACTATTATAACTAATACTAAGTATGGTGCTGAATGTACATACTGAATTACCCAGCTTCCTGCTTGCCTCACAGTTTTCAGAAAACACTACATTATTTGGTAGAAATTTCATCTGTGTGAAATCTGATTAGAAGCTTGGTGTTAGAAAGCATAGATTGGAGCAAGAATTGATAATTAAAAAAAAAAAAAAATGTTCCTCTATGGTTTTATCAATTTTATCCTTGGGCTTCCATCTTGCCATAATAAAGTTTTCTTTTAGTGGATCCTGCAATGCTAATCTCCTTGGAATTTAGGGATTTTCATGCCCAAAGTAGATATTAAGTGTGACATTCCTGAAAGGATTATCACCTTCTATCACCCAGCTAAGCAGGAGCTATGACTAGCACTTTTCTTTTCCAAGAAAGAATGGACAGATGAGGCATTTGTAGTTTCAAGTCCTGCTGCAACCATCACCACTGGAAAGTGAGGAGGAACTTTCTGTCAACATCTGCAGGCAGCAGAACAGAGATACCTCCAGGGGTGGGTTGTGCCCTTTCCAGCATTCATATTCACAACAAATGTATGGGGAAAGTGTGATAAAGGTTAATGTTTATTCCTAGTTATTTATGTTCTTGATCTGTATATAATTTGTCAAAGAAATTATATACCCTTCCCAGCTTCATCTGAAATAGCAACATTCAGGCTAAAGATACTGTGATGCATTCCACTGTGAATGTAATAATGCTTATTTCATGAAGTTTATAGAGTTTTATGGTTTCCAGCAGGGGTACCCAAACGATGCCTCCAGCTGTATGTGGCCTGCTAGACCAATTTGTCCATCCTCTGCTCTGTTTCTGGCTGCTCCCTTCCTCAGGAGCCCCTCCAGTGCTGGCACTGAGAGTGCTGCAGCCCCGGATTGTTCTGGCAGTGACAGCCTGCTCCTTGGCTAGTCTTTCTCCCATGAGTCCTCCATGAATGGGCAAAGGCTTAGCTGTGTAAATGTGCTATAATGTTAACACTTCAAGTCTGGACCTGCAGCTCACGTCCAGATCAACTTACCACGCTGTGAATGCGCTGTAGGTCTGCTTGCTCCACAGAGAACTCCACCAAGCTCGAGCTAGCTGCTGCACGGAAAAGCCAGGTACTCTTGATGTAAGGAGAGAAGGAAAGCTGAACTTTCTAGGGGTGTATTTATTGTTCTCATTTGTCAAAAAATGAAAATTCTAGTGTAGTGTTTGAAATTTTCAGAACCACGTAGGTTTTAGCTACAGTAGTGCTTAGGACATTAAATGGAATAACATCAGGATCAGTAGCATTAAGAATGTAAATAATGAAGATCTAAAGCAATCAAATTAATAAATGGTAAAAATTTGGAATTAAAAATGTTTAAATTTATATTAAATTTTCACCCATTTGATTGCTAATGATTTTTTTGCATAAAGTCCAAAGTTATAGTCCAAACATTTGAAGGGATCTTTCTCAATCTTGAAAATACCATAGGTATGCAAGAAATTTATCATACCACAGCATCATTTAAAACAAGAGAAGTTATTGACTTTTTCTTGGTACTTCTACACTACTATCACAAAACAAAAAAAATATTTAACCTTTGGGGTTTCGCTTGGCTTTATGTTTTTGGTGTAGGGCAAATATTAAAGTTATTTCTCAGTTACAGTACAAATGTTTGTAGTAATGATAAGGGTAATTTCAAACATGACCTTCATACAGTAGCATAAAAAAAGTTGTCTGTTTATTACAATGGTCAGTACATTATGAAAGGAAATTATATTTGTAGTGGATTTTAAATTTGATAATAAACATAAATAAGTTTAGGTTTAGAACACTTAAGAAGCTAGGTATTTTCTTGGTATGTTTTGTTCTTAAAACACTTGGTCCTTCAGCTGTTGCGTGGAGTTCTAGTCCACACGAAAAACTTTGATGAAGAACTTTGAGGTATTGGTGAAATAAAAAGTGGAAATTTATGTTCAGTGCTAAGTGATGAGCTGTTTGGTTGGTTTTTTTTTTTTTTGATTTTTTGTTGGGGTTTGGGGTTTTTTTGAGTTTTGGTGGCTTCCCTCCCTCCCACCATAGGGATCTGTTAATCTCAGGGGTTTTTGTGATCTAAGCTATTAACAGTTCTGCTGTGCAGCTCATTCTGTCAGTCATTCCTCAGGATTTTTAGAGAACTGCTAGAGGGGTCAATAAGTGATCAAATACTAGTAAAAGGCTTACAATAGATATTTCAGTAATGGTAACTTGTTAGCTGTAAATAGGAAAAAAAAAATCAAGTCCTACATTTTACTGGTAATTTTTTTCACTTTCAAATAATGATACTACAAAATATCCAATGTATTGAGCATTTTATAAAATACTCAAAAGTCTCTTTCAAAGTCTAACATACTGTTCTGGTTTTGGCTGGAATAGAGTTCATTTGGTTTCTAGTGGCTGGTTCAGTGCTGTGTTTTGGTTCTAGTATGAGAATAATGTTGATAACACACTGATGTTTTAGTTGCTGCTCAGTGTGCTCAGTGAGTCAAGGACTTTTTCAGTTTCCCAATTCTGTCAGTGAGGAGGTGCAGAAGAAGCTGGTAGGGAGCACAGTCAGGACAGCTGAACTGACCAAAGGGATGTTTCATACTGTGGAATGTCCTGCTCAGTATAGAAACAGGGAAGAAGTCCAGGAGAGGCTGACCACTGCTGGGGGACTGGCTGGGCATCTCTTCTCTTCTCTTCTCTTCTCTTCTCTTCTCTTCTCTTCTCTTCTCTTCTCTTCTCTTCTCTTCTCTTCTCTTCTCTTCTCTTCTCTTCTCTTTTCTCTTCTCTTCTCTTCTCTTTCCTCTCCTTCCCTCTCCCTGACTTTATTTCAATTACTAAACTGTCAGTATCCAACCCATGGGTTTTACCTTTATTTTTTCCCCAGTTCTGTTCCCCGTTGCATAAAGGGGAGCAAGAGAGTGGCTGTGTGGTACTCGGTTGCTGGCTGGGGCTAAACAGCAGCACATAGTGTGGATACTAAAGGTTAGACTGGGTTCTGAAGCAAGTGAAATAGCACAAGTCTTTACAATAAGATAAAAATGTAAATTTTATGAAAGAGCATCAATACAAACATTGATCTCCTGTCTATATTCTAGTAATTGCAGAGGCAAACGTGTCTTGCCATTTGGATTACAGATTTCACAGGCATGCTGTAATCACTGAAACAGAGTAATGACTTAACCTCCCTAAGGAGTTATCCCATTGTAGTTTACTGAGAGATGTTAGGTATTTACCCACATGGCATACACCATGAAATTCAAATTGAGGAATGAAAGAGATGTGATTCAATCCTCCACTACCTTTTGTTGGATGCAATTCCCAGAACAGTTCACACAAAGCTAGTAGTAAGATAACTTCAGTCAAATTGTGATATTATGTGCTGGAATGCTTGGATATCATTGAGATGAAAAAGAGCTGAGTGTGAATTGGCTATTGAATTCTTAACTTGCATCCAAAAGAAAAGTTGAAATAGATGATGGGAACATGAGTGGATCATCTTGTGAAATCCCAGATGCTCTCTAAATCTGCTACACTCTTGTCCATATGCCTATGTCAGTATTTCAGAATGCCAGAGTAGTGTAACCAACACTTTTTAGTTATGGACCTCTTAGATTTTCCCCAAAACCTTTTGTCTTGAAGGTGTTTGCTTAGTCCAGTCCTGTAGCTCCTCTTCTCTATTTGTCTCTGCCCAATCTCTTGCTAATTGTCTTTTATCACTTGGCATCCTAATTTTGAATGCAAGATTTTTGTGATGCTAGGAGCTCCTTATGATATTTTCTGATTATGGGGAACATTATTTGTGAGGCCATAGGAGTAACAAACAGGCTAAAAATAATACTGAAAGCAATGCAAGCTAAAATTTTAGGAAAAAGTGAATGGTGTAAATAGATGCACAGAGACCACCCGAGAAATGCATGTTTGTGTCATGACACCCACCAATATATGTGAGAGTAAACAGGAAAATTAGAAGTTTACAGTATGATAGGACAGGAAAATAAAAGCATATGAGTTGGGGACTGGACATATGTAACCTTTGCTTTACCATCTGTAAATGGAGATCCAAATGTTGTAATAACTGGAGTAACTTGTTTGCGAAGTAGCTGTACCCTGTTAGGAGTTCAATATGTGATATGAAAATGGTCAGATGTCTAGGAAAATTGCCTTTGAAGAAATAGAAGAGTTTAGTAAAAGACACTTGTTTCGTCTCTGCTGAGTAACAAGAAGAGCATGGGTTGGATGGAGGCAGTGCATCTGTGAATAATTAAGTACTGTATATGTAAGCAGGAGCACAGAAGAATCATCCACATCTTTCAGTACTGATGAATAGCTGAACAGTAGAATGCAATGAGTAAAATAAAACTGGTATCCAGAAACAGATGGGGAGTAAGTGAAAAAGAAAATAAAGCAGGGCCTGCCTACCAGACAGAACTCTTGAAAAAAGGTGAAAATAATGTGTATCACTGGCCAAAAAAAGAATCTGTAACTGTCTAATGAAAGGAGACAGAATTATCACTGGGATAGTTGTCTATAGTATGTAAAATGAGGAAATGGAAGGAAATTGAGTGATGTCAAGGCAGAAGCTGAGTACTGGGAAAAGCTGCAATGTTATTACCTGGAGAAAAGCCTTCAAATTTGGTTACAGAAACGTTACATTGAAATGGACTTCTGCCATCAGAGGTCAGTAAATAAGGAGAGGAATTTCAGAGCTGACCGCTTAAATGCTTGAGACATTACAGAGGCATTTGAGAAATTGCTTATAGTTACTATCTCTGGCTAAACAGTGAAAAGAAACAGAAATACCTTTGCCAATCCATAGAAATGCAATAAATGTTGTTGAAGATGTTGAAAGATAAAAGTTTTTCTCACCTTTGCTGCAATTTAAAAAAAAAATTCAGAAAATTCTTTTTAATTTTTATGTTTTTAAAAATTTTAATTGAAAGTTCCCTCTGGTTCTCTGAGGTGCATTTGAAATTTTTAGATGTCATCAATTGGTGTGAATAGAAGGTGAAGTATTTGCCCTCTTCTATATTAGAAATATTGGCATGAAAAAAATAATACAAATTCTATACCAAAGCTTATTTCTGTACCTTTGGGTAAGCGTGGAAGTTTTATGCTCAGTTATAGCAAAGTTTGTATGGATTTTTTTTTTTTTTTTTTTTGGTCTGCATAGAATTAGAGGTTTTTTTATTCCTCATCAGTGTCTTGAAGTATCTGAAGGGAGGGTGTTGAAATGATGGAGCCAGGCTCTGCTCAATGGTGGTGGGCAGAAGGACAAGTAGCAAAGGGCAGAAATTGATACACAGGAAATTCTGAACTCCTCATCCTGAACATGAGGAAGAATTTCTTTACTATATGTGCAGGTGACTGCACTCTGGAACTGACTGCACAGAGAGGCTTTGGAGTCTCCTCACTGGAGATATTCAAGAACTGTCTGGAAACAACCCTGTGCCATGTGCTCTGGGATGGCTCTGCTTGAGCAGGGAGGTTGGGGTAGATGACCTCTCCGTAGTTCCTTCAAACCTGACCCATTCTGTGAGTCTGTGATTATCGTCATTGCCATAACCCTTCAGATTTTCCAGTCTATTTTAATTTATCCTTAATAACCATGAAACACTGACAAAATATGAATTGAGTTACCAAAGCATATTGCAATTTCTGTCATGCATACTTCAGCTTTGTCTGAATGAAGATGGAAAGAAATGAAACTTGGAAAACCCTTAAAAATAAAATTCCAACTAAAAAAAAAAACCAGCAAAAAAAATGTGCTCCAAAGGTTTATTTGGAAAACTCAGGGCTTCTAATTGCCCATCCACAAACTGATCTAAAGCTGTATATCTGGTAAAATGCAGTAAAAATATATTTCTTTAATATCTTTTTCTATATTTTTGACATCTGAGTTCTATTCTGCTGTTGCCAGTGTGTTTGCAGCTGTGCCAAAAGTGAGCAGATCTGTGTTTCCTTTGTAACATCAAAACGAAGACATTTATCATGAAGATTTATCATGGGACAGCCAACCAGATGGTTTGGTATTTTAAAGGTGAGCTGTTTGGGTCTTGTTTAGCTCATGTGATCTTTCAGTTATAGAAAACTGCATCAGCTGCTCACTGTAAAGCCTTTTTTCCCCTTCTCCTTTTTAGCAATGCAAAATGCATTAATATAATAGCCGATGTGGCATGGATTGCCTTTTTAGAGAGGAAACCAAGTCATAAGCAATTCTACTGATTGCATTCCAATTATAATGTGACCTCCTGTTGCTTTGCATTGAAGCAGCATTCATTTCAGACACATGCTGATAAACAACATGCACAATAAATGACCCTTTAGAAGGGGCAATTGCAAGACTCAAGTTTGGAATTTTTGCTCATACCAAAGGCATTTCTTTTGCCAAGTCTGTAACATTAGGCCAGAAGGAATGCATTTCATTATACAAAAACCAGACTTACTGGGAACAGAGCCTTGTGAGCTTTGAAATGTTTTCATTCAAACTATATTCAGATCTCAAGTCATTAACGATTCTGATATAGACTAGCCAGTGTAAGGCACTGAGAAACAAATGGAAGTCTGTACTCCTCTCGCTTTTCTTACTAAAGTTTGAACAATCTTTAGCTGTTTGTATGTTTTGGTTCTTACTGCCAAGGAAGATGAGAATGCTTATTTGACCCTGAGCTGTAAATCAGTCTGGAAATCTGAAGAGAAGACTATTTCCCATGAAATGCCTAATACTTCCTGGTGCTTGTCAAAGTGGAAGTATCCTGGCAGTATCTTTGGATCATTTTGGTACTTTGGTTCTGGTCATTGCATGTCTGAACAGTGCAGAGGCAAGAGGAGAAGCGGGTGTTTCTTTCCTTGCATCTGAATTACTTAAGGGAATTTTCAGAGTTTATGCAGGATGTGAAAAGGGACCAAGGCAAGGCTTACAACAACAGGTGTTGTAACAACAACAATACCTTTTATTAGAGCAAATGATGTTTAAACTCTTTGGACACATGTGCCCTTCTTTAGGCCTGTTGTCAGCCACAAAATGTATCTGCTTGATCATCTGAAAAAAAGGAATGAAACACACAAGGACTGGGGAGAACAGAAAGCCTGAAGAAGGGCATATCTGCCCAAAAGCTTGTCCATTTCTTTTGTTCTCCATTAGTTACTCTAGTTAAATTTATTACTTCCTGCTACGAATGATGTTTGGCCTAGAACATCAAACTTGCCTCCACAACCACACTATTGTTGGGACAGGCAATGGTGACATGTAAGTGAAAGACCAGATCTGATTCTTTCTCCCTGCTTCTCCTTCTGCCCTTAATTTCACCTGATTGATTGTACACCAATTTTCTATTCTTATTCTGGTGTGCTCAATACTCTGATGTATACAATTTATCAGCCTTGCAATATATCCCAGACACACTTCACAGTGAAAATGGGACTGTTGGCTTGGGTGGCTCTTTGTATACAATGGTCTAGACAAGAAATTAAGGAAAATATGAAGTCCCAAATGATGTTTAAACTGAGATGTATGTGGCATTAAGGTATTCATTGTTTTTTTTGTTTTATATCCAACAATTGGATTTATAGGATCTTGATAAGTGGCATCAGACAATGAAAATAATCTGTCAGCAAACAAATTTATGGTGTCTTTACGGGTGATATTGAATTTTCTATTTTTTTTTTTTTTTTTGCATTATTTGTCTTTAGAATTGAGACTATGTAGTTCAATTAAAACCTGGATCATTTTTATTAAAAATTAAATGAAAGGTTTATGGTAAAAAGGTTAGGTTAATGGATCTCTTAATATAAATGGTCAGTGGAAATATGGAAAGCAAGTATCAAACTTGTCTTTTTCCTGCTACCACCTCTGCTTGGAAAACAAATCAACAGCAGATAATACGTTCTGCAGTTGTCACTCTTCACCCAGCATATCCAGTCTTGCTCTCCATTTGATGGTAAGTAAAGAAAATAATCTATTTTCGGCCTAAAACCCCTGAGTAGTGCCCTTCCAACATATTGTCTCATGCTTTGTTTGTGAAGTAGCTGAATTCCGTGGGTTTTTTCCTGCTCATTCTTGGATTTCTTGGTTCTTTCTCAGTCGGAAACTTTTGCCATGCAAGTTTTAATTGCATTCAGGTTTATGTTTGTACTGGTCATATCAATCCCATTGTATTTTTAAAGTAGTTCACCTCTTATTAGAACAGTGAGTTTCAGATCCATAAATGGTTTTATTTCAACATCTCTTTTTGACAGTACTTGTCCAGTTGCAGATCTACAGTATTCAAAATTATTTGTTCCCCCTAGCCCTATTTTTTTTTTCTGATTTCAAAATAGGTTTGTCATGTGAATTGAGTCTCAACTTGACCATGAGACTGTAAAATTGCACACAACGTTAGACCATATTCTATTCAGTCATCAGAAATTAAATCTGTTCCTAATCAAAATTACTTCATAACTCTCCAGACTGCTTAGCCCTTCTTATAAATTCTGTGGTCTTAGGGAGTAAAGTAAGACTGTTTGTAAAATCTGTTGCTGGATCTGAACCAGCATGAGACTGATTATTCAGAAAAAAATGTGTATTTCTTTTTTTGGAACAAATATGGAAGAAATGATGATGCATTTCTGTAGGTAAACTGTGTAACTTATTAAATAAGTCAGAACTTCCTTTCAACCTTAGTATTCAAGGATGATTTTTTTTTTTTTACTCAGAAGAGTTATTGACACTTCAATACTGTTTATGTGTGTTAAATCTCATTGGCTACCTCTTGTCTATCAATTCTGGTTTGGTAAGAGATTGTTCTTTTAGGTGAATCATAGAATTGCAGAATACCCTGACTAGGAAGGGGACCCATCAGGATCATTGGGTCCAGCTCCTGACTCTGCACAGAATCATCCCCAGGAGTCACACCGTGTGCCTGAGAGCATTGTCCAAGCGCTGCTGGAGCTCTGCCAGGCTGCCGCCGTGACCTCTGCCCTGGGGAGCTGTTCCAGTGCCCAGCCACCCTCTGGGGGAAGAACCCTCTTGTGCTGGTTGTGTATCAGAGCAAAGATGCAGCAGTGCCTCCTGCAATATATATTGGAAGTGAATTGGGCATGCAAATAGTAATTAGGAGTATCGTGTTAGATGATATCAGGTGTATACTAATATTTTTAAAGGAAAGAATATCAAGAAATATTTTATTTCCAGGGGTCTCTTCATTATTACTTTGTGGCAGCTTATATCAGTATGTGTGTGTATAAATAAAAGAAAAACAAAAAGTAAGTTAGAAGAAATGGAAAACTAATGATTCAAGAAATCACATAGCATCAGATAATTCTATTCTGAAATCATAGCAGCAGCACCCAGAGGCATAAACTCCCCAAATTGTTAGCAAAAAAAACCCTCTAATATATCCAGTGATACAAAAGCCTGAAGGCATTCTTTATTAGTGCCTAATGTTTCCTGAAAGAAACATTTTGCAGACATAAAAATATATGTTCTTGTTTAATTTTATAATCTGGTTTCTTTGACACTTATTTACTGATGCTTCATCTTACTACTTGGCTTTAATGTTTGGCATTATCTTTACAGCTGAGAGTATTTCAGGATTCTCTAACAGATTGCTACCTGTACTTTGAGCAAAATATTTTTGTCTTGTCTTCAATACTGTCTTTTGTTTTTCAGCTTTCCACACACCTTTTTAAGGACCTCTTTCCTATAGGCTTATGTGGCTCTCAGTGGAGCAAGGGAATGCCAGAGGAGCCCATATCCACATTTCTCAGCCAAGCCTTTAATATTTGCAGTGGGATTTGTCTTCAGCTGTAGTCCCATGATGTGAAAGTGGATTAGTTTGTGTTTTGACAAATTATTCCTTCTGTGCCTTTTCAGCCTTTTATGTGCTGTTGCCTTTATTCAGAAACAAGTAATCTAAGATTGTTGCTTAGAAATGCAATTGGTCATAGGAGTCCTAGATTCATAACATTCTATTCATCTCCAAGAGTTGAAGAAACAAATTAAATGGACAGACATTACAAAATTGTTTCTTTTGAAGAATAAGCTGCTGCTTCTGATGAAGTTGGTGCTCTTCTAGCTTTGCCCAAAATAAGATTCCTAAGGGTAAGCTTTCTGTAGAGGAAAAGTGTGTTCAGAAGTGATACTGAGCAAAAGAACAGTACTCTGGCAGGCTGGACCGAGGGTTAAGATCTCTCATTTCAGAAAAATTTTCTTTGGGCTGGGCTAACTATGAAAAAAAATTTCGCTGGGAAGGCACCAGTGTGCAGGTCTGTCTTTCTCTTCTCAGTAAAATCTTCATCAAAGAGAGAATTATGTAGCACTTTTTTCTTAAAAAGGACAGAATTTATTGCCCTGAGATTGAATATGTGAGCACGTCTGGCAGCAAGGGAAGAAAGGAGGAGCTGCAGGAGAGTGAATATTAAGGTTTCAGAAATTGGCATGAGTTTCTCTTTGTTTCCCATCTGGTTTAAAATGAAGACATCTTTGAACACAATAGAAATATTCTCACCTAGCTTGTTATTCCTTCAAATTATGTCAGTTCATTGAAGTGAATTTCAATTACATGACCACTCGCCCTTGCCCAGTGGAAGATTGAGGGATAAATTCTTGTATTGTGATAAAATTTCTGAAAATGAAGTTGATCCTGACAGAGAAGCACAATGCAACTTTTGTATGGAAAAATCAGGGTAAAGTATCATTTTAATTTAAGAGGACAACTCACTTCAGTTTAAGAATTTGATTGGCTGATGATTTTTGACAAGCAATGTCACTTCAAGAAGATTCAGATGAATGAATTCCAGAGCTCAGATCTAACAGCTGACTCCAAAATGCTGCAACTTTGTGTAGTAATGGATTGTTTTGGACCGGAGGGGAAAAAAAAAAGATTGAAGTGGTATGTAATTATGTGGTTAACCTTAGCACTTATGTTTTCTCTGTCTTTGTAAAGCCAGTAATTTAACAAGGTAATCAGAACAGCCAAAACCCTCAGATTTTCCTTTTTTCATCCTTATTAAAAACCCGTCTGAATAGTGATGGAGCTCAATAAATTACAAAATCTAAAGTCAAGCTAGTACATTCAGTTTACACTTTCGTGTTATTTAAAAATTGGATTGCACTTAAAAACTCCTGACTGTGAGGGTAAAGGAAATATTGTTGGATGCTTCAGCATAAATGAAAATTTTTTTCTATTCATTTGTGATATTGAAAAGAAGAAGGTATCCTTATATTTTTGCAACTGGTGGCTGGATAGGTAGGAAAAAGCTATTGGATTCCTAGCACAAATCCTCTGAGATGCTGCAGTTCTTCTGCGTGCCAGTCTTTGGTTTTTAATGTACCTCATGCATACTTTTAAGTGGCACCTGCTCATTCAATTTTTAAATTTGTATAGGAAAGTTGTTTTACTTGGATGTGGAACAGTATGATAAATGCTTCCCTTGGTTTCTAGTCTTTAAATTTGACTTTGAATCTCTTGTAGTCAGTCTGTAAAAGGGTAAGTAGGTGTATTTTACAGCAATCTGAGGACTAATCCAGAGGCAATCTACAGCTCCAGATTTTGGCAACAGGGTGTGTTACCAGTTTAACTCCCAATATTTTCTTTTGTACTGTTTGGTTATCCACTTTTAAGATTGCGTGTTTTTTTCTGCTCTGTCTTTATTTGAATTTTATTATGGTTTCCTACCAGTTTGTATAAGGCAAACCCATGGAATGGGCACAAGACCCCCTGAAGCCATGACAAAAGGCATCATTAGAGTCAAAATGTTAAAAGGTTGACAATATTTGCTGGACAAATTTTTAATAGTCTGTAGGTCACTAAAGCAATGTTTCTGTTTGTTATTTGTCTCTTATGGCTTTTGGGTTTCCTACCCTTTTCCCAAAACATTATATCCTCATTTAACATTCTCTCTAACAAGCTGTGACTTGGGAAATGGTTTAAAGGGAAAAGTTATTGCCAGAAGGGTTCCAAAAATACAAACTGGTGAAACTATTTGAAGTAATCATCATAGCTTGAAGCTTAGGTTTTCCCTCTAAAGTGCTTTTACACAGGAATCTGCTGTCTTTGAAGTCAATGAGGAGATTCACTATTGACCTTCTTGATTAATCAATTGGTCTGTGTTTTTACAGAGTAGGGCTTGCAAAAATATATTTATTACTCATTCTAGTATTGTCAAAATTAATAAAATGTTCTGTTTGATTTATTTGCAACATGTTCTTGAAAAGCTACTACTGTCATTACTGGTTAATATACCAAGTTTTCTTTCTAGAAAAAATATTTAGAATCAAGCTCTAGCTTAGCCACCAGCTTAGTGCCAGTGTTGGGCCTGCAACACCAACATATCAGACACCCCTGGTTCCCCCTGCCTTCCACACCGCCTTAGTCACTTTTCCCTCTGGAATTCTGCATTTCCAGAGATATGTGCAGCTGGCAGGCAAGTTGTAGGTAAGCCTTTGGCTGAAAAGTCTTTCCAACAAATAACTCCTCTTACTGGAAATGGTTTCTCACAGTGATGGTTTTAATATCTGCGTGTGTGTTTGATGGGGTGGATAAGGAAAGTGGGGTAGACCAAAATATAGGTTAAGGTATATTGGAACAGAGCCACATGGAAATTGTAATTTGGTTCCCTCATGTTCTCATTCTCTTTGATGATCTATGAGTCTCAGATGGGCTGAAATCTATTTTATAGACACATTTCTCTCTTTTGCAAGCCAGTACTTTGTCAATAAAGTAACATAGTACCTTTTCAATTAATTTGAAATGAAAAATAATTTAACAGCCTGGGAATTTTCTATAATTCTTTAAAATAATACTAAAAATAATTTAAAATACATTGTTGTTTCTTTTTTGTTTAAATTTTGCTTTAGTGTGTCTCCCACTTTTTAACACATTTAGATACAAGGCGCTCATTCACAAAACACTTTAGTATCAGTAAACCACAATTTTTCTACCAAACTAGTTTTGTTTGCTTGTTTTGCTTGGTATGGAGCACTGGATCCATGTGACACTTACAAAAATTAATATTATAGAAAAGGAACGTTGAGAAATGTCTTGTCAAAATAAGGTGTGCCTTATTCACATTTTAATATTGAAAATGAGGGTCAAAAGACCACCCATTTTAATTTGTTTCCTTTTCTACATTGCCAGTAAATGATGTGTTTGGTACTTACAGTGTAGCCGTAAGTAGCCAATGTTACAGAAAAGTCTCATGTCAAATGCTGCATTTTATTATCACCAAATTTTACATTCTACATTGGAGAGTACCTGATAATTTCTCTAGAGCTGAAAGCTGATTTAATTCCCCCCTCAAATCTAAATTAAAAGTCCAGAGAGTTTCCAATATTTCCTAACTAAATTTTGAATACATTTTTGTATTTTGCAAAGTATCTCTGCATGTTCAGCTAATGAGATTATTTGTTTATTTCTTCTGCTGTAAATTAATTTGCAAGTTTTTTGGTAACTGGCATAGAATAATCTGTTCTCTGCCTGAATAGTATTCCAATTTATTTCTTCATGACATGTGCTTTTCAACTTCCAGAACTGCCTTCTAAAGGTTATGTTACCAGAAGAATATGATGATGTCTTTGCTGCATGATTCATAAAGTATTCAAAACTGAATATTTCATTTACTAATAGTGTTTTATATTATCTAAGGGGAGGCACTGTCTTTTTTTACTTTATTTATTTTATTTTAGCAGTGTCCTGTTCCTTTAAATTTCATTCAGGTCGTCTCCTTATTACTGGTTCTTTGTCCTCAAGACTAGATGTACAATATGGGGATCTCATTTTTCCTTTTGGCTGCCACTATTGAGTGTCATTCATTTTTTTATTGTGTTTTCTGGAGAGTGTCCCAGTTCCATCTCTCCTATGGCTGAGATTGTCAATGTCATGTTGTCCACATTAATTGCCACTAGGAGGAAAGCACCTAGCCATGTGTACCTCATGTTTTGTTGCTTGAATTAGGTGCCTTGTGATCCAAAGCTCTGAAATATATTGAGCTGATATCATGTGCCTGGCCCTGTTAGTTTCAAAGCAATTTTGGCAATAAAAATGTTTTGTGGTTTTGGGCATGACATTAACATTTGTTTCCCCTTAGTTCTTGTTCCATTTCCTTGATAAAAAGTCTTTGATGCCCAAGGGGGTGACCTTTTACTTCATATTTCCATAAATTGAGTGTTCACGTAGTTGCTAAAGAAATGACATGTGTAGCTCGGCTATTCAGAGTCTGCAGTTTGGTCTCCGTGCTTTGGTGGAGTTTTGGTGGCCCAGATTTCCCTGCATGCATGTTGGGGTCTCTCCATGTCATTTATATCTCAGACCAGAAGCTTGCAGGACACTGGGAAATTTTAAATTAACAACTCACTTTGAGGCAGAATTCCGTAGCTGTCAGAAGATATTTTTCTTCTTTTTCTGAGCTTCATGGCTCACTACATGTCTGCTTTCTCATCAGCTGGATAACTGCCAGTGTGATGATTACTGATAATATGGTTCTGGAGTGTTTTTGTTTTCCTTTCTTCTGAATCTTGATTACTTCACTGTCTCCTTTGTGCTGCTGCAACTTAAACTTGGCAAAAGATGCTTTTAACCATCAATGTTACTCCTGGAAAGAGGCAGGGCCTGACATCTCCCTACCTGTATCTGCAGTCATCTCCC
This sequence comes from Pyrgilauda ruficollis, assembly GCF_017590135.1. Lineage (NCBI taxonomy): Eukaryota > Metazoa > Chordata > Aves > Passeriformes > Passeridae > Pyrgilauda > Pyrgilauda ruficollis. Next base: position 10,084,467 of record NW_024509210.1, on the reverse strand, counting down.
CAGGACTTTTTTATGTCCCTCGGTGGAAACAGAGGTTAACACTTAAATCAAATTCTTTTTCAAATCCCACACTGTGTGAAGTTTTAAATACAGGATCAAATAAGTTTTCAAAATGCTACTTGACTTCAGGCAGGATTCTTTCAGAAGCAAAGCACAGCAGATAGACATAGCAAGATAGTAAACTTATAAGAAATATGGGTAGATTAAGCTATTGTTGAAAGGACAGTGTAATATCTGACACACTAAGGTTTGTAAAATTTTCCTTTTGAAAATAAGAAAATATATTTTCAGGAGGGCAGATATAAGTACAGTGCACTTTTTTCATTTTTTTCCTCCCAGTAGGAGAGCCTGTGAATTTGTTGTTATGAAATAACTTTTTTTTTTTTTTTTTTTTTTAAATAGGAGACCAATCTCAGTAAATTAGATAACTGAAAGCATCTACATGTGAGGTTATGGTCTGGCAATATTACTAAAGCATGTGTGCCTATTTTGGAATCTCACTGGTGCAATGGTGCGATGCCTTGCTGGGAGCAAGGAACTATTTGGAGCTGGGATCCATAGCTGGGATGGCTTCCCTACCCTGCCTTCAAATAAGGAAAATTCAGAACCTTGTGCAGCATGATTTGGCATAGAATCATTATTCTATGGCATAGAATATTGATCAGTGGTTTTGTACGATAAGAAACGTTCCCATCAGAAGTATACAATGTAATTTATTCTGGGGCACTAGCATAATATATCTTTAATTCTGAAACTGTTCTGAGAGTGAACTTTGTGTTTCCTACCTGAAGTGTAGACAAGAATAAAACTTGGCAAAGACTTTAAAAGAAATGCAAAAAAATTAAAAATTATAAATAAACTTTTAGAATCACCACAAATACCCAAAGGAACCAAATTTAAACCCCCAATCAAGACTTTTACATGTTCAGTGTAGTAGTGCAGTAATTTACATTGATTATTTATAAAAAGACACAACACATGCTTTGTTTCTTTTCCTTTGTTTCTATTTCAATGTGAGGGAATGGCCAGTAAAGGATTAGGATATGAATTTTGTGCCAGTCATCCCAGAGCAGAGGTGGACTGCGCCTCAGTGCCAAGTGACAGAGGATTAGTAGGTATTAAATAGAGTAGGAAGGTGCATTGAGGAAAGGAAGCTGCTACAGAGGAAGGGGGAGGCAACATGAAAATTTATTTCTATTGAAAAATCAGAGGCTAACACACTTTGTTTAGCATTTTAGTGGAGGCCTGCATGCTTTTGGAAATGTAGAAAATACTGTAGCAGTATGTATTAGCTGTGTGCAAATTTTGGACTATCAGTTTGCCATATGCATATGTATATTTATAGATACACTTTTGGGGACTGATGGAAGGGCAGGGAGAATGTGATTTAAGTCTCACAAATGAAAAGGACTGCATTATTATAGATGAGCTTTTGGTTTCTTCAAGAGTTAAGTATTTCCAAATGGAAACAGTTGAATTCAGAAATTCTCATTGCTTGCTTGCTTATGAGGAGTGTATGAATATAATCTGTACAAAACATTAAACAATAAAAATAATAGTCTCTAAGGGAAAGGGAATTATTTTCTTTCGAAACCATGATGTCATGGTCTTACCTCACCTTTAGCTTCAGCCAAGCAAATAATGTGTACTGAGCTCTCTATCATGTACCATTATAATTAGCTCTGTCAGGTCTTAGCCCTGCAACCCTCATGCAGATAATATGATAATATGTCTTCATAACCAAGTGACCTTACATGCACAATATTTCTCCCCTTATGAAGATTGCATGTCAATAACGTAATTGAGTCTCAGAGGCTGCAGCGAGTGAAGATTTAGATGATTGGACTTTCAGGGCAGTGATGTATGACCGTTATTATTCCACTTGTCAGAGAGCTGCGTACAAGCAAGGATGGTCAGAAGATGACAGGGATGAAAGGTTGTGTTTCATTAAAAAAAATATTGCTGTTAATCACCACTCTATTCTTTTCAAAGTCATGGAGGAAAGAAACTCTTTTTTCATTTTAGCCCTGGTTAAGAATTTAAACCCCCACACATAGTGGGCCTTCAGAGCCTAGTTATACAGCTTTGTTATTGCTTAACTAGAGAAATAAATTATTATTTCAGTCAATAAAATACAGCAAAATTCTAGACACTGAGACCACCTGTATACTTTTATCAGATCATTTTAAATTAACATTAAATGCATCATGCTAAGATTTAAATCACGTTTTGCCTACAGATTTAAATAATTATAACATGTGCTATGAAGCTGGTACAAAATCAAACCATACTGAATTCAACTTTTTTTTTTTTTGCTTTTACTAATTTGTTTGGACAGTTGCAGTGCTTGAAACATTTATATTTCCATACTTTGTAAAAGCAAATGTTTTTTTTTCCCTCACCAAGCTGTTTTGTAGCTGTAAATTTATCTTATGATATCATAACAGCTGGAAACTTGTAGCTTGACAAGGTTTTGTTTCATATTTAAACAGCTCAGAAATTATGTTTGAAACATAGTATATTTCTCTCTGTGAGACTTTTCTCATTTTGTTGCACATTATCTTGGAAATATCTGCAATATATTATAAAACAGATTATTTATGCAATCCTTTAGTTAATAATTCCTAATGATTTATATATGCAGCAGATCTTTCTTATATACATTAAAACAGGACCCAAACTAGGCCAAAATAGTATTTACTGGCAAGTGCTATATAATGGAATACGGATGTAAGTTCTGGAAAGCTGATGAACAAAAAAAGTTTGGCAGTGATTTTAGTAAGTGGAAAATTCTAATAGAAGCACATCTTTTCTGAAGAACTAGTTTCAGAAGTCTTTAAATCTTCACAGTTAGGAAATTTAACTGAGATATAGCAGCTCTGACATAGAAAGAGCTAATCAGATGATTCTTGGCTATACATAGTAAAGCAACAATTTATTAACTAAAATTAGCTGCTGCATCCTTCCAGGATTGACTCCCACAAGGGCAATTTTATGAGTGCAAATAACAGAAAAAGAGAATGAAATCTCTGTATGACAAAAAACAAATCAAGTTTTCTTACCTTTCCTCCTGGGCACAATTTTAACCTAACATGCACTTGTAGAGTCGAGTTTATTTGCAAGCTCATCTTCTCCATTATTAATGAGTTTTTAAACAATAGTGTTTTATGTGATTTAGGCACTGTCTGCACTGTATGAAAAGTGATACTACCTGTTAAAAAAAAAAATTAAAAATTTAAATTTGAGTTAGGAAATAGAATCACCCCAAATTATAATTATTTAACATCCATATTACCATGTTGTCAGTGACAGTCAGGAGCACAAGCCTGAGTCTGAGTCCTCCATTAAATTGGCCTCTTCTTTATATATATGCAGCATTAGGGATATATCTATTGGTAAATCAAGCAAAATTCCTACTTTATACCTAAAGTTGGTGTCTCTTGATGTAGATTTTCATGAGACAAATCACTACACTGTTAAGTCATTCACAACATTGATAAGAATGCTAGTTGCTTTCCTTGATGTGTCTGTAGAACAGTCTTCAAAGCACTGGAAGTTATGAAGGGTTCAAAATGCACAAGGATCACTAAGGACCTGAAGAGAAATTAAGAACTTACCAAAACCTAAATAGGAATGCAAAAAAAAGGAGAGTTAATAGCCCATTATATTTTTGCATATCCTTTTAGATAAAGGAAAAAGACTGATACCTTCCAGTCAAATGGAAGGCTGATGTGAGTGATCTGACTCCTCTCTCGATGTGACATCTGACTCAGTGTTAACAGTTATTGGTGTTGATAGGCACACCCCACACACAGAGCCAAATGCAGTTGTTTTGATCCCTTGTTCTTTTATTTCTATTCCTTCTCCCTGTTTTCTGTCACAATGTCATGTTGAATCATTGTTTGGTGGCACATGCAGGACCTCTCAAGTACTGAGGTATCAGACTTCAGGAACTGCATTGAAATGAATATAATAATGAGAACCAGAAGGCAGCACAAACCCACAGCTCAGGGAAGGAGGCAGCTAATAAGTGTTGTTAGTGGATTCTGGGGAGAAGAACCAGAGGTGCATCCTGTGGACAAGCAGGTATAGACTTGTCTCAGGGTCCAGTTACAGGCACACTGAGAAGATCAGTGCTGATGCCTGTCACTTTATACACATCAAGATGCTTATTTGAGATAACAGAGCAGTGGTATATAGAGCAGCATTACAGATACATATATATATATATATATATATATATATATGTGTGTGTGTGTGTGTGTGCATATATATATATATATATATAAAACCCAAAAAAGTAGTGTGCTTTTTAGATTTCCATGTATGTCTTGCTAGCTCAGCTTTCCATAGTCTTTTGGAAGGAAACAGATCTTTAGCTTCCTCCCCTGTTGCTTTTCCTGGTCAGATCACCTTATGACACTGAAGAGTCTGGGTCTGTGCATACCTGTTAGCATGCATCCATACCGTGGGGTCTTTTCCCCTCCTGTTTAGGCACAGAGTTGGGACTCAGCTTTCAGAGCAATTGGTGCTTTCTGCGTGTGCCTGTTTGGAGGGTAGAGTAAAATTTGCTTTCTGATTTTGTAAGCTTTTAGATGGAACTCTGGATACTTGTTGCATTTTGTCTGAGTCAAAAAGATTGACAGGGGTGAGAAGTTTGAATACTATTCCAGCTACAGCCTATTTTTGTATGTGTTGATGTGTATATATGCTTGCATGACAATAACTCTATTTACAGCAATAGCAATAGCAATGATTGATGTGGCCTAAATGTTTCCATTTGCTTATAATTATATGACATTTATAGCTATATGAAATAATTTAGTGCCTTATTTTTGTCCAGAGGACAAGATTTTTTCAGAGTTTTTTTTCAGTCTTTTTCTAATATTTAGTCAGATAATCCTATTGTTTTTCATATATTTATAGATTCATGCAGTCCAAAGCAATTTTGGCTATCTTGATGTTCTGTACCTTACAGGCCTTGCATTTCACAAGGCATCACATGTTATTATCCCTTAACTGCACTCCATGAGCTGTATTTGCTAGTGTCTATCTTCCATGAAAGCCCTGGCTTGATTCGTAAATCAAGTAGACTCTACTGATTTACCTGATGGCCTGTTCAAATTGCTAATTACAATATGGTAAGAAATGTGTCTAATTCTGCTTGGCTTCCACCTTCAGCCTTGAGAGCTACTTTGGTAAGGCCACATAGGATGGACTGGGGCTAAAAGTGAGAACACCCTTGAAGCCAATTTTCCTTCCTGCCTTCTCCGCATTTTGAGAAATGTATAATGAGAATCTCCATCACTTTGTCTGTAGCAGCATGTATTTTTCCATAAAAGTATATGCTTTAGCATATTTACTTGAAGTATGAATGTATTTATTTGGTTTTCCTCTATGAAACAGCCCTTTCATCCAATCCTGCTTTTGTACTTTGAACTTGCAACCTGCCTTGGATTTAGTTTTTAGTGTAATTAGTTTGCACCAGAAATAAGTGATTGGTGGCTTACCAAAGTTTTCTTCACACCCAGCTATTTTCTTTTCTGCCTGTTAGTCCTGGGGAAAGAATGCACACTTTCATTAAGTCTAACAACTTAAAGGTCACTTTTAATTTGCATTTTGGAAAAGAAACTGTATAAAAATTAATCAGGTACTTTTGGCCTAGCCACAGATAAATCTAGAGGACAAAATGTCTTAACTGTCTTGTCGTTTCGAGATACAATCAATTTAATTAGAAATTACTTTGCCGTGTAATCCCACTGCCTTCCAGATTTCAGGAGTTATAACTACATGCAGGAGTATCTGTAATTTTTGAGATGATGAAAGGAAGTGTGTTTTATAGTTATTTAATACTAAAGTATTCCATCTAGGGATATCTTTTAAGTGTTGCTGCTAGAAGACACCGGAGACCTTGCAAAACTGAATGACTTCTACATGATGATGATGATCCTGAATAGAAAAAAAAAAAAAAAAACAAAAACCAACTAGGTAGGGAAGGTATTTACATTTCCATATTTTATTTCTTCCTCTATGTTTTGAAAATTATGTGATCATTTGTATTTTAGAATCTCTCTGTGAGTATCACGGATGTTACCAAAAGGATTGTTTCCAAAAGCATTGAAGGCAGTGGCATTTTACTAATCATCTGGTAGTTAAAATGACATCCACAGGCAGGACAGAACACTGAAGAGTCTTTCTTCAACAAAAGGGTATTGGCTGCCAAGCATGTATCTGGATTTTTGATCATTATTTTCATTTAAATGTCTTATTTTGGACAATTCATAATATGTGGAAAAAACAGCTGCTGAAAAGGTCATACTGGACTGACCAAGTAAAAGCATCTGCAGAAAACTTACAGGTTTTATCAAAGAAAATTTGTAGGCTTCCTCAGCTGTGTCAGCTTCACATAGGCCCAGCCGTAATCTTTCTGTCTGAGTGTTAGAAACCAGCCATTGACCAGGAGCATTTTTTTGGTGGCTCTCACATATTTAATCAATCAAGGTATCCTTGGGTAGTTAACAGCAGTTAATTGGAATTCAGTACTATTTTATCAGCCTAACTGTTATTTCTGAAATACTTAACTGTGTTAAAAACTAGGTAATAGTTTTTTAAAGGTTAGTAGTGAAGGTACAATTCTGTATATTTAAGAACTTATTTTTGTTGGTGTTTTGTGCCCCTCTGTTTGTTCTTTGTTCCTCACTTCCCAGGTACTTCTGTGGTTGGGAGAGAAATAACCCGCAAATGTTCTTACTCTATTGTTTCCTCTTAAAGTCTTAGTTTTTAACAAATTTTTCATAGATAGTCTTTCATACCTGATGAAGTAGTTCCTCCTCAGAGGAATATTGTTTCAATATCTGATTTAATAAAAATATATGCTGTAACTATAAGCTCTTGTGACATGGCAACCCCAACATTATCCAGATCTTGCTCATGTGTTTGCATTATTTGTCAAATTCTTTGATAATAGAGTTCCTTCACTCAAAAAGGAATAAGGAGCCCCCAAAACTGCTTTCAGTGGTAGCCTGCAGAAACCAGCCCCAGAGCTGATGAATATTTTAAAACCTGACAGATACCAAGCATGAGAATGGCCACAAAAATATGCTCCAAGTTTTTTCTCTGTGCATGCTGCCCTGGGAAGAGGTGCTGGGGAGGATGACCTCAGAGCCATAAATCTGTTCATAGCAACTGCAACTTTTCTGCTCTTTGAGGTGAGTTGTAGAAACTCATGAGAATCAGTATTGCAGTGAAAATACGTGGTTGTTCAGTGTGTGTTTGGCCTGATCACTGAGGTGAATGAATCCTGCTGATGTTTACAAATAAGTAGTCAGAAAATATTCATATGTAATATGGAAATATTTTAACATAATATTTTTGTTAGGTACTTGTCCAACAAATCTGGGTGGCTTATTATTATTACCAAATTTGACATTTAGAGAATCCTCATAACTTCTTTCTGTGTTTTGAAACGCAAATAATACTTTTTTTGCCTGTAAGGCTGTTTTTATTAAGGGTTCTCATAATGCTTTGCCATTTAGAGATAATTTCTCTAGATTTGATGCTAACTGGTGTTTCTTCTGGTAATTTTGTTTTAAAGAGCATAGCATGTCAGATCTGTGTCAATGCAAACTAAAAATTGTGCCATGAGTCCGGTACCATGCAGCTTTTGCAGAAGGTTGGTTAAGACACAGGAATAACGTCTGTGAGGTGTGGATATTATCTCTTTTCAGTGGAGTTTTGTTGTAACTGACTATTGGGAAGAATGTTGATAAAGTGAGTACTGTCCTTAAGCTACAGAACTTGAGTTGAAACTCTTTCAGTTGTTGCTTTGTCAGTGTGAGCCCCATTATACTCGCTGGGACCCCTGAAACCAATCCATCTGAATTATTTTCTATCCAGCAGCTGCTGCCCCAAAGAGGGCAGTGATTTTGTGCTCAGGCACATGAAGATTAAAAAGTTTGCTCCAGCTAGAAGTCTTAGACTTTCTGACCTGTCCTCCAGCAGAGCAAAGAAAAGCACAAGTACAAAGACATTTGGATGTGCATGTAGCTTGTCTGTTCCATCAAAGCTGGGTGGTAAAGTATTCCGATAGCTAAGGCAGAAGGAACTGTTGGGAGACAGGGGAAGAATGTTTCTCTATAAAGCTGATGTTTGTAAATACAGCAGCTTGTATCCAGCCTGTTTTCCCCTTAAACCTAGAGATCTGAACAAAAATGCTGCTAGTGGAATACAGTGAAACAACAGGGTTGTTTTAGTTTATGGGGATTGTGGGGTTTGTTTAATTTATCAATATCTGAGGATAGTGTAAATAAGCATAATAAGAGGAAGACTGACAATAGGATACATGTTTTAGGCAAATAAATTGCACATGAGAATCCAAAAAAAGAAATTATATTTTATGTAGTAGTATCTTGCAATACGATGCTCTGTTACAAAAAAACAGTAAAGGGCAAGATTTGGAAAGACATTTTAAATATGTGTCAGTAGTTGCTGTTTCCTTGCTGGACTTATGATACTTTTTGCTGTTCTTTACACTAATGAAAGTACAAAAATATTAAAAAAACCCTAGTACATATTGAGTTAATTGTATTGGTAAAAAAAAACAAACTCCAAGGCATGATAAAATTCAGTGCTGGATTACAGGAGAGAAAAAAAAATGCAGTGGCATCAGTTCTTGAAGGCAGCTGAATTTCTGAATGTGCCTGAAAACTCCAAAAGAGTATTATAGAAATGTGTAATATTTAACTAATTATTTCAAATGGAACTGAGAAACAGCCTTCAAAGACTGCAATTAAATAAACTCTGATAAATAAACCTCAAAGTATTAGTTTATAATGGGAAATGGAGAGGAAACATACTGTTAGGGCTGGAAAGTGGCCTGTCTCCAGAACAGAGAAGAATTTGACCAAGAAATATAAATATTATTTCAACTGTATTGATACCTAGATGGAAACAGTGCAGCAATTAACTTCCAGTTAATCTTCTGGTGCTAAATCCAAGCATATGAATACATATTCCCTTGAAGGGATGTGAGTTGGATGAGATGATGACATTTTTGTGATTCCTCTCTTTCTAACTAGCTATGCTCTTGTAAGCTAATTTAAAGGGTGTGAATGTTTTCTGTTTGATGTGTATTATGAATGCCCAAAAATGTAACAATCTGTGCTCCTTTATTCTGCCTCCTTTCCCCATTATTTCCTTTCCATATTTCATTTTAAAAGTCATTAGTGGGAATGATTCCCAGCCAGGAGGGGTGTGTCAGATAGTTTTCTTAGACAGTGTTCAACCCCATAATATTGATTATAATGTACTGTAGGGCTGGGTATATTGTGGTTAATCTTCCTTACTATAGAATAAGCAAATTAAGTTTTCTGGTGAAGATCAGAGGGCTCTGTCTGTATGTAGTCTTTTATAATCAGGAGAAAATAAGATGACCTCTTATATGACTTTATGACGATCTTATATGCCAGGTCTTGTAATTCACCTTGCACATAATGCAGTGAATCTCCATCTTTAGTTGCTGTTGGAAATTCGTAGGAAATTATAATTTTGAGAAAATGGAGTGTCAGTGAAACTGTATTTGAAAATTTAAATTTTAAAATAAAATGTGGTAAATTTGATACTTTTACTTATAATATGAACATAAGCATAGAAATATATTAATATATATGCAGAAGAGGTAAAATCAAAGCATGGTATCATGCCAAAACAATCCACAGGCCAAGAGGAGGATTGCTTCCTTTGTTTTCTTTCACTTTCATAAATCATCTGTCTTGGACATGAAGACTTGACTTTATAGCCCTTCCTAGCTGTTGTAAATTGAAATAGTGTTGCAGTAATATTATTATTATTATTAATAATAATCTCTGCTATGTAAAGAAATACTAAAAACCTAAGAAGAAAAGGATTTTCCATTAGGTAAAAACTTGAAACTGTGTATTGTTCTCTAGCTATTGACAGCTTCCTACCTTGACCAAGAATTATATTAATAAATATCTTCAACTAGGAGCCTCTAACTGAGACAGCACACTGCAAGGATGTGTAGGAAGGGGGCACACGAGCCAGGATTGTCACCCACAATTCAGAACAGGAAAGAGAGGCCTAGAATGACCTGACAAAGGAATGCTGCATCACTGGAGGGCTGATGCTCCAGCCTCTGTGCCACGCTCTGCTCTGCTCCACCTGCCTGGGCTGCAGACAGGGCCTTTCCCAGAACCAGTTGGAGCATGACAAATGTCCGGGAGCTTTGGGTCCCTGATGGCTCTGGTGCCTCATGGACTGTTTCTATTCCTGTGCTCCAGCGAAGCCGCTCTGTCCAGATGAACATCTGTGTGGACTGCTGTCACTCAGGATTTTAAAGAACACTACCTTTTCTGACGGTTTGATTCGGTAGCAATGGAGCACAGTTTTTTTGGGACCTATTCTCTGCAGCCTAAGGCTAGGAAGCTCAATTTTTCAACAGGATTGTTTACTGGAAAGAAAAGGCTGCATGATCTTGGTGACAACTTGAAGACCGTTGTCTCAATAACTAGTGATAGGGCTCTGTTACACACAGGGCAATGCTAGCAAGAGCAGCTCCTTTTTTCTAACTGTGGTGCTGTCATAGCAAGCTCGTAAAACCAGGATGACACCAAAGAAGAATAAAATGCATTAAAAGAATTATAAAGTCCAATCTTATGTGCTATGCTTTCTCTCTCTTAGAAACTTTCTTTGAAAGTGCAAGAAATGCAAACTGTGATTTACACAAAATTAATTTTTATGAGTTCTAATGCTGATTTTGCCCTTAAGACATATGGTTTAATCTCTTTGCATACTCTTTTAAGCAAAGTTAAAACCTTCAAAAAAGGGCCATTTTTTCAATAAACATGTATGAAATACCTGAGAGCTGTTTCTGGAAAAGGATGGGTTATTTTATGGCTGTTGCTTTAAAGCAAACAATAGTTCCAGGTCTTGTTAAAAGTCAAAAATTATTTAGATATTTTTCTTATGTAATTCAGTTTCATCAAAAATATTGACTATAAAGTCATGGTAACAAATGAAGAAAATTGTAGCATGCAATAAGTTTGGAGATCTAGGTATCTATTTGAATATTCAATGTTTATTCCTTATTGATCCTGGCTGATCAGAAGCATAGCATCCCTACCAAAGAACACAGTCCTCTCCGAAGTATAGTCAAGTGTTAATGTTATCATTTTATCTATTTCAGAGCACTGATTACTTCAGCAACCTGGGGACAGATTTGCCTGACCCAGGACTTCCCTTCAATGGTTTTTTGCTTAAGAAAAATGTTGATTCAGTGATCGTAGTCTTGTGCATGCTTTTGGCAAATTGCAGCCAAGATGAGTAGTACTGCCTTTCATGTAGGAAGAAATAAGATGATTGTCATAATTACTGATATTTCTCTCTGGTTACCTGAGTCTTTTTAATTCTTGTGCTGTTATTGCCTTTCTCAACTACTTTCCTCTCATTCTGTCTGGAAGTAATTTTAGTGTGATTATTTTAACACTTTTTTAAACGCATTTCTTCTGAAAAATTACTCATGGTGGCACCTGACAATGTTCACTGTTTGTGACTAGTGGTCATTTGGCTTCAGAGATGGACAAAATAGATGTCAAAACTGTAACAGCACTGTTTTAGCCCAGTTATTTGTTAAAAAAAAAAAACCAAAAAAAAACCCAGAACCTGAATACCTTATCAGAGAGAAAAATAACATCTGAAAAATTATATATATCGTCTATGTATGTACAGTAAGGAGAAGAGTTTACTAAAATTCTGTTGATTTTGCTTAATTGGTGTGGGGTTGAGATGGAGCACAAGTGGTTTTGAAAAATGTCTCTGCATAACCGTGGTGAACATCACCTCCTTTCACCATAATATTGCTGTGATTTGGTCTGGCCTAAATGACTTCATTTCATGGTTTACCTTCAGCAGTCAGTTGCTACTGCTTGCTTTGTAGTGCTGCTGCCTGTGCCTTTCAAATACGCATGGATTGGTTTGCCCACCACATCAGTACCATCATATCTACTAAAAACAGATAACTTCAAACTCTACAGGAAATTAAAGGTCACATTAAACTGAATATAGACAACAGCATTATAGGGGTAGGCAAAATAGAGTAATTACCTCAACTTTGATTTTGATGCTATTTCAAAATTGAGGAAGAGACCTTTAACCCTGAGATCTTGAAATACCCATGCAAATTTTAACATTAAATGATACTCTCTCCCATACACCAAAAAAACCCTTCATATGTAGAATTTTTTCCTTTAGATTTCTTTCTGTATTTGTAATATAAATTCAGGTCAATTTTCAAATTTTTGTTAGAAAGCAGGAAGGCTAAAGTTTTCACAGATAATTCAGAAAAATAATGTCTTGATTTCAGCAGCTGGATGCTAGTAACCAAACACAGACTTGGAAAAAACTAGGACTTACAGTGCTACTGTTTCTGATACAGAGCAATATTACTGAGAGGAATGTTAATGTGTGGGTGCATTGCCATATTTTATGGAATTTTCTTATTCAAATATCAGGTTAAAAATAAAACATGCATGACAAGTTTTTGTAAATAAGGAAAAGGTTTGTTTGATTTTTTTTTCCCCCACAGCAATGTGAGCTTTAATTAGTGCATATAAATAAAATTCAGAGAATTTTCTTATTCAAATATCAGGTTAAAAATAAAACATGCATGACAAGTTTTTGTAAATAAGGAAAAGGTTTGTTTGATTTTTTTTCCCCCCACAGCAATGTGAGCTTTAATTATATATATAAATAAATATATATAAATAAAATTCAGCTTTTGGAACTTATAGCAATATATCTGTAACTCAGAGTTAAAAACAGTGGGGTAACAGCAATTAATTTTGTGTTTAACATATCTTGAAATAATCATCTTTGCCTTTTATCCTTAGCTAAAACTTCCTAAGCATCTTATATTCATCGCAAGAAAGTCAAATCCCATCAACGTCCAATAAGGCTTAGGATATAGAGTGCATTGGCAAGTGGGACCAATCAAAAAATGCCTTGATAGTTTTAAATGTGTTTTTTTCCTCTTGCCCTCCTGGGGATTGGATGAGGTGTGATTTAATTTTTGCATATATAAGCAGTGTTATTTCAGGATACATAAATAGAAGAGTAAAGCAAGCTTACAGGAGATGATTACTGGTCTTGTGTCACTGACCTTCAGTAAAATATTGCAGCTACTTTATTTTTAACCCTGAAAATAAGCTTGCTGAGTTCAAGGATTCTACACTGTATCTGCTTGCTTTTTTTTTGTTTTTTCCCTCCTCTCCTAGGTAGGCAAGCAGCTGCAGAATTGAAATGTTGCAAAGAAATTTACTTGTGCAAGTATTTTTGGAGATACTGACTTTCTTACCAGCCACTGAGGCTCAGATAGACAAGCTCTTCTTTTGCTGTCGAATACCAGAAGATTATACCTGGCTGCTGACGATCATTTTAGGTTATGGCAGGAGATTAGCTCAAATTTATAACAGCTCACATTTTCCATTTTTTCTTGGTTTTCAGAGCGGCATGGAAATTATATTTGTGAATCCCTGGGGACTCTCACATTGGTGTCAGTTTTCAGATTTTGCCAGATATATCTAAATGTGGACATATAATGTAATGGAAAGAAATTGAAAAAATTATCTGTTTCTTGATTCTTTATTACTGAAGAGTTAAGAAAGTGATTCCTTAGGCTATTACACAAGTCTTAAACTGGAAATAAATGTTAGGATGAAATCAGATTGGTTAAGATTCCTTTGCCTGTACATCTCTTGGGAAAAGATCATATCAGAAATACAGCAAGCACATGTGCCTTGGCTGTTTCTTTGAAGAAGTTTTACCCCAATAAAAAATTGAATAAAATATATATTTTAAGACTAATTTTATAACAAGCTGAGTGTATTATAGGAATATGGTGCTAAAGAATTTTTCATTATGTCATACATTCAGAAACGATTTATCAAATCCAATATTAACAACTGGTGTGTATAATACATTAACAAATAGAAACAAAATAGATTTCTGAAAAACATAACTGAAATATCCATGGCTGACAACTACATGAGAATTGTGTGGTTCCAGTCTTCACAGAAGACTATTGTGTATCCTTATCTTGATAGGCTAACTTAATGTAAGCATCCTAAAGTTTTTATATTGAAGAGTAACTTAAGCATCTGTAAATTCTAGAGATGGTCATGTTTCTGTTGTAGACTGCATAATTTACCATCACTTATACTAATATACCCACCACTGTCTCAAGCTTTATGCTTGTTTTTCCAGTAATAAATGTGGCATAAACGAGTTTGGATCAAATTAGCATTTTTGTCTGTTTAAGCAAGTTTTCATATAGCTTCAGGATTCTATTTGTTTCATTTCCATAGTAAACTGTTTGTCATCACAGCTCATTTTATTTAGCTTTTCCTATCAATCTGCCTCCTTAATTTATGACGGCTTTTTTTTGTTTGTTTGTTTCAAATTATGGGATTTCTCCTCATTTTGTATATGTAATATTGCTGTGATTGTGATGTATCTTTGTGTAATACTCTTTATACACAATTTTGAACGTTTGCTTTGATCTGTCCAAATGTGGTGATGCTAATGTTCCATTTTCTGGTATCCACTGGATATAGCTTTAGCTGGGCTGTTGCCTTCAGGATCTTCCTGTCTCAGTTATTCAGAAAAGTTAAGAATACTGAACACTGTGCATCATCTTTAATATGAATTCTCTGCTTGTCAGTTCATCACAGAACTGAGGCCAAAGCATTATTTCTGCATATTCCAGTAAGTCTTTTGCATCTTTTTCGTTAGCTGAGTTAGTGACTCCACCTTCCCCTCTAGCTCTACAGTTTTACTTCTTGTTATCCTCTGGGTATCTGAAACTGTAAGTTTCATAGCAGTGAAAACGTTATTTTTAAAAATCAAAGTGGCCATTATTATTTTGATATTTTTGTATATGTTGTATATAGGTGCTTAAAGACTGTATTTAGGCTTGCATCTTGAAACCTAACAGCAACTTATACAGTTGTTTAGAACTGTATGAAAAGTACGGCACAATTCCTCTACTCCTAAAGAAGCATGGATGTAAGGGTTGATAAAATTCATTTCAATGTGTTCCCTAGTAACTAAAATCCGTATTAACACAGCTCAAGTTGATCTGGACTCTGATAATTAATCTGCTACGTATTCTTACCGTGTTGTCCATGTCGCTAACACTGCCATTTATGTTGCTGAAGTTTTTTCATTTTTTCAGTTTGTAGCACACTTCTGGCTCATGGGTGGGGTTTAGCATCAATACAGGAGTCAGATCTAACACATGCTGTCACCTCAGCACAGTTACTCTACAGTCAGTAGTACCTGAGCATGCCATGATAGTTTTTGCCATTGGACTTCAGTGCAGGAAGAGAGTGGAGGGAGTTTGGCAAATTTCTGTGACTGTGTCCTGGTTGTACCTATCTGTACTTTGTCTCAAAACTTACCCGTTCCTGTGAGCAATCCAGACAAACCAAGCACTTCAGCACTTACCCTCTCTGTCATTCTTGGTAAAAGCAGAAGTCCCTCTGATTTAGAAGTGCAATAGCCTGCGTACTTTATATATGTGTGTGCATGAGGAAAAGAGAATAGTTGCCTTACATAGTAATGTTTCATGTCTGGTTCTTAAAGCTTACCTCCAGTGATAATGCTGCAGCAGCATTTGCTTTTTTCCCCTTCCTTGCCATTAGAGTTATGAGATGCTGTAGCAAGGAAGTGCTTTTCCCCCTTTCTTTGTCAGGTCAACTTCATCTGCTGTGGTCATGTTGGAAAGCATTTGCTCTCTCAAAGGACAATTACTTCTTTTCTCTTTATTTCAAGGCCTTTATCCAGCTCAGACTGGTAAATTAGTACAAAGTGCTTGCTCAGAACAAAACTGGAATGATGTGATTTTATTAAATGGGGTTTACAAAGGATACCATAAAAGTGAGGAATGATTTTCAGTCACTTTTTCTGGACTGTGTTCAAGTTCATGTCCCCAAGAGAGCTTAAAAAAGCTGTGAGCACTAATTGTTTGTTTAATGATTTGGCCACCTTTATAAAAACTGCAAAACTAAGTTTTTCATTACTGCTTTGGGTCATTGCTCTAAAACCTCTGTGTTAAACAGTTAATCATAAATCTAAAGTCCATTTTTGATGGTACTTTTTGGTACTTTCCTAGTACTTTTTACAGCCCTCCATATTTGTCATTAAAATAATGATTACCTTGGTGGAGATACAAGCCAAGAATAAAACATAACTGATGGGCAATCACAGTGATTAATTTCATGGTCTTGTTTTTGATTAAAATCATAGTCTTTCACATAATGCTAGTAAATATTCAAACTATTACCTACTGTAAATTGCAATTTTTTTTTTAACCTGTATCCCCAGGATTTCAGCAGTGGAACATCTGTTTTCTTTTGAGAAAAATATGATAAGCATCTGTTTGCATGGAAGATGTGAATGAAACCAGACCACATTTGTTTGCAGTGTTATGGATTATCTGGTCTTACACTGTTTATGAATAAATCATGCAGGATGGATAGTGCCAGTAACCACCAGAGGATGTTTTATACTTGGTTTAAAACATAAATTTATGTATTTGTGATTTTTCCTGTAGACACTCAAAAAATTTATGTTTTAAATAAAGAAGAAGCCTGTTGCATTTCTAGTCCAGTATTTAAGCTCATGGATACCAGAAGTTCCTTTAAGCCAAGCCATGCCCATTGTTAATATGTATGAGACTATAGCTTGACAGTTAAAAACAAAGCAAAAGAAAATAGCATGAATTGAACAAAAATGCTATCATATATTTTATTATTTGAAAAATACTGTGCTCTCATGTAACTGTATTGTGTCCTAATGTGCATGTGGACAGAGTTATGTTTGCATGTGTGGCCTGGAAGACTGATCTTCCAAACCCCCGTGCATAGTTGTGGTACTTACTGTTGTGAATCCTTTGTATAAATTCCAAAATATTTTGTATTCAAAGAGCTGGGAGGAGGCACAAACGTTTTTGTGCTCCAAACAGTGGGGAGATGCTCAGGTTTGAACAGGATCTGATACTAACCACTGGCATGGTGAAATATGGATATGAAGTTCAATGCTTGATTGTTAGAACTATGAGGTGATTTAAGCAACCTTTGCCTCCCAGCAGTTAGTCAGTGTCTTTCCTCTGATGTCTTTGTGACTTTTGTCTTTGTCTGATGTCTGATGTCTTTTGTCTGTGACTGATGTCTTTTGTCCACATGTGACTTTGTGTGGACAGTGTGGTACATTTTAAGATGTCAAATGTTAGCACAAATATGGATTGTTGATCCTTGAGGGTTGCTTCCAACTCAGCTTATTCTATGACTCTACGTGTGTCTGTATTATATATTAGCTATTTGAGTTTCTGTATCTTGTAGGAGTTAATTTTTTTTTTTTTTTCTGGCAAGTTGAATTTTTCTTTTTCCATGCTTTGCAATATTTTTGGTGTCTGTCTTGTGGTCCTGGCTGTGGGTCCTTATCTCCCAGCCCTGCCCCAATCCCCATTTCTCATAGTTCACCTCCATAGTCAATTCACTTTCAAAACAGACTGAGCAAAATCTAGTCTCTAACATTGTGGATGCAGATTTCTTTATCCTGTCGTCCAGTGATGTGAAAATACATTCCTCTTTTGTAGTCTGTTCAAGGTAGGCTAAAGTTAAAAAGCTGAGGGAAATAATTTTTGTGTACACACAGGAGATGGGAAGAGAGGCTTCGCATGGAAAATTGGTAGGTGGAGACACTGGATAGCTTCATAGCATGTTCCCTGTTCGTCTTTTTAATAAATTGTGACTAAGAAGGGCCTTCCTTCCCCAAAACTCCAGGTTTGTTAAAAGAAGTTGAACCCTTGCTGTATAGGGCCAGTGGAGAATTCCTTTTATGGGAACACTTGATGTAAAGTGGCTGGGATCAATGTTCAGGGCAGCAGGATCTTTCCTTCTTCTGCCACAGCTTTCTAATAGCAACAGGAAGGGGGGGAAGGCAGAATTTCACTGTGCTCTGTCAGTTCACAATTGATTTAAGGTTCCTAGAGGAACATGTGCTAGAGAAACAGTGTAGAAGATACTTATGTCCTGACAGCTTCTGCAGGAGCAGAATAAAAGTTCTCTGTGCCACATCTTTCTCGTGTGTTTGCCCAGCTCAGCTCCTCAGAGGTTTGAGCCAGCTATTGTGAGATTCTTTCTTAAAAGCTAAACATAAACAAGTGCTTAAATTATATCAGTTTAGACAATACACAGTAATGAGTATAAAGTGTATGTCTCTAGAAAGGTATCAAATATCTGTGATTTAAACTATAGTTTTTGAAACATTCCTACATACTGTTGTTTGGGAATAGGGATAGGAACAACTAAAGCAATCTAAGAAAATCTTCCAGATTGTTTTTGTTTACTTGTGTGTACCACTGAATTTAGATGGATGTTTAAAAGTTTTGTGTGATTTTATTATACTCTGTATTTACCATTTTGACAATACTGTTGCTTTTCAGCTAAGATAACCTTCCCACTTCCCCAGTTCCCCAAGCTATATTTATGTATTTCAGGGTTGACAATGGAGTTCAGTAACAGTGATCTCCAAAACAGTCAGACTCTTGAAAATATGGCTTTGAATTCCTGAATGTTAAAACCAGTGCACTGCCATCTCTTTTCTCTGCCATTTCCCGTCCCACCCCCCCAAACCCCCTCTAATCCCTAGCATTAGATGTGTGGGATAATTACATTTCCAGTACTTTAATTCCCCAGCCCCCCAAACCCCCTCTAATCCCTAGCATTAGATGTGTGGGATAATTACATTTCCAGTACTTTAATTTAGGCCAAAAATTGAGTCCTGGAACAGAAAACTTCCCAATGCCTCCACCTACTCTTTGGAAAGTTATTTCATGAAAATCAAAGCTTTTAGTCAGCAGATCAAGTTTTTTGACTCATGGTGCTTTGAAGTAGCCGAGGTGATGCCTTAAGCTCTTAAAGTGTAACTGCTAAAGTAATTACAGAGCAGAGTTAACATTCTGAGGAAAAAAGATCTTCTCTCAGGCCAATTTGATGAGCTGATAAGGATAATTCCCATTTTATTTAATAATAGAAAATTTTTGTTGAAATAATGATGAAAGCTTGGTTTAGCCATCTATACTTTTTAATATAACAAATACACTATATTTGTAAATAGAACTATATTCATAATATTTTAGAATCATCTGATCTATATATAAAAAATACATAAGAGGAAAGAAAATAAAGCTGATTTTTAAAGGTCTCTTACTAATTAAATGAGTTTTCAATGAGTTTCATGTTACAGATGCAAATGCCTGCTGAGATGATTTGAGACTGAGTAAAAGAAACACACAAAGATGAGCTACTCCTTTCTGTTGCCATGATAGTTCTTGTCAGTAATGATGACTTGTATTTTCAAGAGCTGGTTTTTTTGTGATCAGTGACATTTTTCTTTTCTCTCGGATCTGTTGCTGTAGGTGAGGTGTTCAGCTGAAGTTGTTTGCTTAGTGCCACGTGGGATGGTGGAATTTTGACACTGTAGGAGGTGTATTTTTTACTCTTTTCAGAGTCTGTCTTCGTTCTTGCTATTTCTATAGTAGTTTTGTGATGGGACCAGTTCACTTTTCCCTCTGTTTTAAGCCTAAGTCTGTTTTAAGCCTAACCTGTTATGTTCTACCTCTACAGAGGAAGAATAGAGTGATGACAAGGAGTTTGGTGTTATTATGGTGCTGCTTGGCCTAAATCTGGTTCTAATTCTTCCTTCTAGGAGTCTGGCAAATGTGGTGGAGTAAAATGGTCCAGGCAGAAACTCTGCAGACTCAGGGTGTGAATGTTTGAAAGAGTTAATTTCCATGTTGGAGAGAGTCTGACAGCTCATGATTAAGTCTGTGATGACTTAATTGCAGCCACAGAAGCCCTTTTATCCATAAAGTAATTTAGCACCTTATTAATCATAGACTTGTAAGTGGGGAGGTGCTTAAGTCCAAACAGAGATGGTTATGTTTGGTCAAGTCACCTGTGGAGAGACACATCTATATAATGAGGAAGGCACTTTATGATGAGGGTTTTTACCCCAGGAAGGATACAGTCCCACCTCTGCTGCTGCTTGCACCTCTCCATCCTGTTGTGCTGTGTTCCAGAGCATCTGGAATAAGAGCTCAGAGGATGCCAGGACCCCTACTTCCAGCTCAGGGCAGAGCACAGAGGGCCAAGGAGGAGCTGAGAGCTGTGTTCTGTAGGCAGATCAGAGTAGTAGTTTGGGAATGCATTGTAAGAACAGCATGGAAAAAGGCTGGGGAAATTACATGGTACAATTTTCACAGTGGGGATGTACCTGGAAAGTGAAAAATGCAGGACTGTAGGAGTGGGCCTGATTTTGATGGCAATTAAAGGACTGGAGAGGGGAGAATATTGTCTGGTTGGGATGTGCCAGCAGAACACAAGTGGGTTGGGATCCTGTGTTGAATGATACAAAGTAAGATGCTGGGAAATGAAAGTGGAAGCCTATCACCTCCAGTAAATGCTTGGGCAACAGCCAGAAGCTGTCACTGCTCCAGCTGGTTACCTGTTCTGGCAGTGGTACCAGGATGAGCCCTGTGAGCAGTCTGCCCTAAAATTTGACTTGCTTTCTAAATTAGAATTATTCTTAACCCAATATTCTTGTCATTATGGACAGTTACATGATTCTCAGCTGGGCTCTGGCTGAGTTTAGCAAGGAATGTGTGGACCTGGCTTTTTCTCCCTTTTCTGCAGTCAAGTTAGTGCAATATAGTTGAAACAAAGTGAGTAAACTTTGTGTAGACCTTGGAATTCCCATGAAAATTAGGTGGAAAATGGGCATTGTGCCTAAAAATACATAACAATACAGGGAGCAGGGGAGAATTTTGCATGATCAATCCTTCAACCTCTTTTTTTAGCTCATTGTCTTGATTCTGAAGAGTTATTGATCATGTCTGACACCCAGACCATATTCAGAATATATTTGAAGAATGTATGCCAGGAAAGAATTATAAGAAGGTTACTGAGTTCTAGGTTAAGGTTTGGCTACTAAAATAAATCCTAAAAGTCAAAGACATATTATCTAATGTTCTGTATTATTTTTATTTCCAATACTATCCATCTTGAGTCTACACAAAAAAAAAAATGGTTTTTACTTACATATAAACATTTAGATTAACATAGAGGAGCTTATTGATTTTCTATACAGAGAATGATTTATTGTTACTTTTCTGAGCTTTCATAATAGTAATTTCCTAATAGCTCAATTGATTGGTTTCAGCAAAGAACCCCCCCAAGCAACAAAAAAGCAAACCACCTAGAACCTGAGGAAGCCAATGTTCTTTTTCTGTGTAGTATAGCTGTGTGCAGAAACAGGTGCTTGAAGATAATAAGAGCACAGCTATTTTAAAATAATGTAGCTGGTTCTGAATGTGAAGTCAATCTCCAACAGATACTTTTCTGTGAAGAGTCACCAGGAGAGTGTATCACTGTTTGTAACATGACCACAAGGCCATACTGCTGGCTTTGCAACTTAATTTTTCATATATGAAGGAACATTTATTCTCCGGGACTGAATGCATAAAGGGGATGGATGAGTCTGAGTTTAGGATTGTTTGGGTTTATTTTTTGTATACATGTAGACCTGCTGTAAACTCAGCACTTCTGCTCTGGTGTTTTCTTCTTTACTTGGCAGACAAAATAGTAACAAAGTTTGAACACACTTTAAATTTCCATTTTCTATCTTAAAACTTCATGAAGGAGAGAATGGAGCTGCAAGCTTCACAACAGTATGGAAGTTTTTTAACCACAGGTGCATGAGTGAGCTCATCTGCACCGAGTGAGTTGAAGGAGATGTAAAACTGAGCAAGTACTTCACAGTTTTCAGAATTAAGGTTAAATTGTGTGCTGAAGTACTCTTCTTCCTCTTAAGGTAACACACCAGAGAAGAGAGGTTGACTTAACTGACTGTTAAGTTCCTGCAAGTCAACATTTTGTTCCTAATATTAAAAAGAGTACATGCATTTTAATATTGGGACCAAAACAGTAGTAAAAAGCTCATAAGTGTGTCTCACAGAATGTACTCCCTTCTCTTACACTGTGTTACATGCGTGGGACTAGCATGGAGCTAAGCTAAGTGGAGCTCCACTAGCTAAGTGGAGCATTTTGCCCTTAGTACTGTATTGCTCTGTCCCACAATGGAAAACCTCACTAGTGCATCCAAAGAAGCTTAAATAGATTTCGTGCTGTTTAATAAAGGCATTACATGGTTTTGTCTATTGCAAAACATTAGAGAGAATGTTCATAATGCACTTTTTTGCTGCCTCTTTCACAATATAGGTGCAGCTTTACATTGTAGCTGCCTCAGGAAGGTTCAGTAACTTTCTTCTCCATCAAATCTTTCATTGTTATGCTCTATTTGTTTTGTTATGGCATAATGGTACCCAGTTAATGAATATCTTTGCCAGTCGTTTCTCACTGGGGGGGGGACAGCTCTTAGCACTGAAATATATCAGCCTGTTTGACTTTACTTACTCTTTTTTGGTGCTGATGTCTAACTAGTAACTGAGAAGAAAGAAAGAGTCTACTTTGAGTCGTCTGCAGCCTGAACCTTTTCATTCTTGTGTGTTCTCATTAAAATGTGAGCTTTCTTCCCAAGGGTCACCATTACTGTCAGGTTTACACAGCCCTAATGGTGACGTTTTGTCTTCCAACTTCATCCTGTAGCTGGCCTTGGCTGGCCTAAGGAGTCCTAAGCATAGACTTTCTAGACTATACATGCTAAAGTTCAAAAGGAGAAGAATACCACCTTAGGGAAGAGTAGAAGAGCTTCTTGAGTTCTGCCAAA
Organism: Pyrgilauda ruficollis; assembly: GCF_017590135.1. Lineage (NCBI taxonomy): Eukaryota > Metazoa > Chordata > Aves > Passeriformes > Passeridae > Pyrgilauda > Pyrgilauda ruficollis. Next base: position 10,061,604 of record NW_024509210.1, on the reverse strand, counting down.
TTTTATCTTGCTGTACATGAAACTGTAAAACTAAGTAACTTAAGGAATACCTCAGTGTAGCTAATCTGTTGCCTGCCTGCTGCAAGGTCTGCATTTAATGGGGGGGGGGGGGGGTTTTTTGGTTGGTTTTTTGTGTTTTTTTTTTTGTGGGGGGGGATGTTGCTGTTATTGTGAATTCTCTCTGGCTTTAGCTCAGTTTATTCAGATGCATTCAGACCAGGATCAGTTTTTACTAGGTGGCTTATATGAAATGTTGCATATTGCTCATCTAATAGCTTTTGTAGAACATTTCCAAGACTGTGCAAGTTGTACTGGATCAGTCTTCTCAACTTGTATTTTATCTTGTATTTTATGTGAGGTGATGTAAAGAGAATTAGTGATAGAGCTGTGAACTGACTCTAGAGCTGTGGTTTCCCCTGGATATTTGATTAGGATTTAGTGATCCATGAGCGTAGCTATCATAGCATAACATCTGCTTAGAGTATTTTGAGAACAGGTACTTGCCAGCCCCATTCTTACCTGGAAAGCAGCTAAAGCTGTACCACAGCCCTTTGAGACTAAAACACTGTTAACTGTTCTGTCATCATGCTCTCAGCTATTGGTGTAATATATAAATCTCTTTGGGCAGCATTTTTTTGCATCTTGTTCAAGTCATCAGTGTAAAATAGGTCTGAATTTTGCAGCGGTCTTTGTTCATAGCTAACATAAATTTCCACTTTGGAGTTACCATCTCTTTAAATGTATTGTTCAGGAATATTGAAACAGCCAGTTGCTCCCAGAAACACTGAAAATTTAATAAAAAGCAACAGGAAAACAACATGAGCAAACACTTAATCAAGTCCAGAAACAGCCTGTGTCCTTATGTTGTTACTTTGTGTGAGCCTACAAAACCACACAAGTAGGAGTGTGATCTGAAGGTCAGCAAGCGCAGTGAATTTTCCAAATGTTAAATAATTAAAGAAACACCTGTGCCCCAGCCAAATAACTTCATGCTGATCTGCTGTGCAAATGTTAGGCTTAATAACCCTAAAAATGTGTCCTTTCTTATGCCTGATGGAGGCTGCAAGAAGAGCAGCAGTATATAAAGCATAGGAGACATTGCTTCAAGATGTCTTAAAGGGTCTCTTAAGATTGATTTAGTAGTGTCCCAGTGTGTGTTTCCTAGTTTCTGCAATTATGTTTAGCACACTTCAGATGGGACTAAATGGGATTTAAGACTGCCAATGATTTATGAAGACTTAAATTCTACTCCTGAACTCCTGATGTTCTTAAGCCAACAGAGGTTTTAAAGGATATCACAGGTCATATATCCTTACCTAAGGAGAAAGAAAAAAAAATTCCATATTGCTTGATTTTGGTCATCGAATCTGGGCCCTTACTTTGCACTAAAGAGAGTGCTATTGATAAAACAGCTGAATGTTACAGGCTTGTATCAGGAGGGAAGAAAACTGGTGTCAAATTTCAGAGTTTCATGGGGTCATGGAAATTTTTCTAACCAGAAGGAAGGAAATAAAAGGAAGGAAGGTTTCAGTGTTAACATTATAGGATTGTGAAGAATCTGTAGAAAATTTGAGGGAAATCCTGTTTTAGTGAAATAGGGTTCCAGTGGGAGTAGAATACATTGGAAAAGCAAGAAAAACAAGATAAATGGGAGGGCTGGACTGGTAAGCTGGATGGATATTTTTCTGTCTCTAAATTTTATGTATATGCTTCTTTTAAATCTTTCTTGCTGACTGCCAAGCTCCTGATTCCTAGGATGTGCCACCAAGCCCATGAAGACAGAGAAGTAAAAGATGTGGTGACAGTCCTTTATTCATAGTCATTTCATCTCAAAGTATACTTACCTGTGCATGTTATAGGCATAGAGATTTATTTCGCTGTTACTGACTACATTCCAAGTGTTAAAGCAGATTTGTCAAAATTGGCAAAAGATACTTCTGATTTCACAGTTGTGGAGTTTTGCCCAGGATTCATAGTAGCAATCCTTTCCCCAGTCCTGGAGTGTGTCCTTTCTGTTGCTAAGTTCAGAAAACATCATTAACTATCTGAATAACTGTAAATGGCTAAATCATATAGACTGGGTATTTCGGAGGAAGTCACTGAATGACTGATATGTTCTAATTAAATGTTTTCACTTACTCTGTGTCTGCTCTTGACAGTAACTGAAAACCACAGTGATTTAAAGCTTGCTAACTGGATTTTATTAAACGCCTAAAGACCGTAAGCCGTGAGTAGTAAGTGATAGCCAGGTATTCTTATGGCTGAGCCTGCATGTCACTGGCTTTGCCAAATCCTCCAGTATGTTGCTCATCCAGTGTTCTCTTTCTCTAGAGAAGGTAAGGAAGACTGAGCACTGGAATCTGAAAAACTGGCCCCTTTTACCAGTTCTAAAAAATCTAAAATAGTTGAAAATCTGTATCTTTACTAACCATTGCTGCCTGAATTCTAACTTCTCCATGTTTTCGAGTCATCATAAATTTATATATACTCACCCAACATATTTTTTACTCTCACAGTATTTAGATCCTCATTGAATTAGGCCCTAAAAGGTGGAACATCAGCATTTATAAATAAAGCAGGTGATTATGTTTTATGATCATTTTAAATGTTTTCTGTATTTATTAAAGAAATCTTCAAAAGTGATTTTTATACCAGAAAATGAAATGCTGTCACAGTTACGGTGCTTTGGAAATTGTTTGCTTTATCAAAATTTATTTGCAGAACAAAATGTTGACATCTCCCATTTTGGCATACTTTGGAAGATAATTTTTCTATTTTCAAGTGGAGCTTTGAGTTCCTTTATTGGATTACAATGGTAAATTAACAAAGATTAAATTTAAAAAAAGACAGTCTAGTTGAATACAAATGGAGTTGTTTTGAAATCTCTTATGAATATATCAGTATTACGGATTATGTTCTCAGGTGGGCTGAACACAGTTTGTAGGATATTTAAATTCTTTCTAAAATAGAGGGATTTTTTTTCCCATATGGTCATGCTAAGTTGTTAAAAGAGGTGAGATATTCTGTGTGAATGTTGGCTTTTTAATGGAAATCACTGCACTCCACCACTCCTATTTAATAATAACCAGTGTAACCCAAATACTGATTTCTTTATACCCATTGAAAGAGTATTTCAGATTTTTCCAGAGTGAATTAATGCATTTGACTTCTGTTCTATGATGTTCTGAAATGGACCTTGGATCCTGAGGTCTTGAAAGTTTTATTCAGGGTGTATTTCCTATGTGATGTACTTGCTGCTTGGAGGACAGACATGATTTATGGCACACAGAGATTTTGGTCTATTTTTACATTCATGTGGGAAGTAAAGGGCACTAGTAATAAGGAAAAAGGAAAGGAAAAAATACTGATGAGGGAAATATCAGAAAAAGAGAAATTTTCAACCCCTGAGGCTGGAGGTTATTATTGCAGTATCAGACATTAGTAAGCACATTTTTAAAATTATGTTCAAGTGTCTATTTAAGAAAGTGAATATTTTAGAATGATAGATAATCAAATGTTGATGTGGCTTGATGCCGTGGGCTGAGATGCTGTGTGCTGATGCATGCAAGCAAAGTTTAGATGTTGTCATGTTTTTGAACCAAGCACAGAAAATGTGGTGTACCCTGAAAAAAGCTTGATTTTCCAGTGTACTCAAAGCTGTAAGGTGAACCATTTAAAAATAAGTTTGTAAAGATGTCTGTGTTTTCAATTCTATTATTGGTTTCTAAAACTTAGGATAGATAATTAAAAATCCATATACTAAAATAATTCAACATACTGTTTTCATTTTTCAAGTATTTTTTGTGACATATCTGATGATTTCACTTTCAAGAACAGCATGTTTATAAAAATTTGCTTTTCAGCTACTTTAATTGAGGTTAATAGTTAAAAATCTTGATAGATGCCAATGTAGCCTGCATTTCCTCTGAGGGAGAGTTTCTTATTGTTTCTTTGCTTTTGTCTATTAATGTGAAAAAGAATACTGTGGTAATTGTACACATTTTGTATTCTGACTATAGTGATAAGTGAGAGGGCTTTTTATCCAACCAAATAAATTGATAAATACAGCTGATTCAGACTGTTTACATAATCTTTCCAATGTCAACAGTCATTTAAATTATCCTAACTTTATACTGCATCTCCAAAATCCAATTACAAGCTAATAATAATTGTCAGTTTTACTCTAAACCTTTAATGATAGGTCACAAGGGATGTTGTACCAGAAGGATTAAATCATTGTAGACTGTTACTATGCCCAGCCTTAAATTACTAACCTCTTATCTCATGGTAACAGAGCTACTATATGTTTTGTCACCATTTTTGCTAAATAGAATAAATGTCACCAAAATTAATTTCATCTTTCTTAAATTAGCTTCTTAGTATGATTTCTCACTTCAGTCAAAATTTATTTCTTGAAGAATTTAATTTCCTTCCTAATCTATTTTACTTGAGAAAGAGGAGGAAGAACTTTCAGGAACAAATGCATTTTAAATCATTCAGTGGCTAATATTGAAATTTACTCTTCATTAATAACTGCTGATACTTGCAGGATGGAATTTTTTAAGTCACTGTGTACTTAAACTGGTTCTGCTTAGTTCATCCTGGCTATATTTAAGGCACTAAAAGTTAAAAGGGGGTGAATCTTGCCTGTAAGGAGAGGTAATGTTTAATCATGTGCATAGCAGATTTCCCATGTGAGGGATGGTTCAAGGGAATGTTGTAATTAGATGGTATAGCTTAGTTGCATTTATTTGGTTTTAATCATTTAAGGATCCATACAAGTGAAGGAAAATAGACTCCTTAGAAATAAGGAGTAATGTAAGTGGAAGAAATACTACCTCAAGAAAAGGCATTGAGAGTTGGCACTCTCATACAACATAGTGACAGCAATTTCTGTCTGGGTTACTGGCGTCCTTAAATAATATTTCCAATGGAATGTGTATTTTAATATAATTTTAAAATGCAGCTAGTGGCTTTCTCTTACATTTCCCATTCTTCTGGTATTGATGAGCTCAGTCAAAAAATCTGTAGAGTTACAACCAAATAGTTCTTTCAAAGAAAAGAAATCAGAGAGATGGAGCAATTGAAAAGGGAAGGATTCAAAAAATAAACCTAAAGTGACAGGCTCTGTCTGAAATTATTACAGCTGGTGATATGAGGCAAAATGGGGGGGAGGAGGAAGGGTTTTTAATGCTCATAAATAAAATCTGTTGTAAAATATTGAAATCTAGAGGGACTGTATTGGCTGAAATAGTAAAAATCTATTAAATGGCTATGATTTCCTTTTGGAAACATGTTTCACTTTAGGAATATATAGCATAAAGAAGACGGGTGACTAGAAAAAAAAAAGAAGTAAATTCTTCTATCAGCTGCACATGATTACCAAGGCTTTGTAAACTCAATTAGTAGAGAAGAATTTATCCAAAATCTGATTAAATATTAGTGCCAGCAGGGCAGAAAATTAAACAGAGCATACACATTAATAATCTATTAAATGTTCTATCAACTTTGAACAGCTGTAGCAGTTGTAATCAGACATTTCTTTGTGCCATCCTACACATTTGTATGGGACTGGGAAGTCAGTACTAGATTTTTACAGTGGGAGGAAAGGCAGACTTGTCTGTCACTCTTCTGACTGTGGAGGGAATCTGTATACAGGAAAATACTGAGTTGGTGTTTTAGCAGGAACTGTCATGTCCCCTTTTATTTGAAGTGTTGATATTTGTCTGTATCACAGCACTGCATGTGTACCATGATATTTGTAAGGTGCCTGAAGAACAGCCTCAGAGAAGAGCAGGAAAGTCATTATCCATGTCTACAACCTCCTTGTGAGTGGAAGAGGAGGTCCAAACACTGAGCTGTTCTCTGTGGCCTGAAGTGACAGGACCTGAGAGAGTGGCCTGAAGTTGTGTCAGGGGAGGTTTAGGTTGGATATTAGTAAAAGGTATTAGTAAAAGGCTCACCCAGAGGGTGGCTGGGCACTGGAGCAGCTCCCCAGGGCAGAGGTCACAGCTAGATCACAGCCAGAGGTCACTGGCAGATCTCCAGCAGAGTTTGGACAATGCTCTCAGGCACACGGTGTGACTCCTGGGGATTGTGCTGTGCATGGCCAGGAGTTGGACTCAGTGACCCTTGAGGGTCCCTTCCAAGTCAGCTTGCTCTGTGATTCTGTAATATGCAGAAATGTGGCTATTTTTACTACCTCAGCATTTCTGAAAAAGAAAGTGTACCAGTCGGGCTGGTAAAATGGTAGGTTGCTCTTTGATAGAAGATATGTGATAGCCACTAGCCAAAATAAATTAAAACAGAAATATGAATAGTCTCCAGAGGAACAGAAATAGTTGTAGCTTCTCAAGTTAAAGTAGGAAACCAAATGATGGCTTCCATGCTTTTGAGAAAGCTTTATAGGGACATAAGCACTGTGTTCATATTGGTAACCAGACCTGTGCATGACAGGGAACTGGACCTAGAAAAAAGGAAGGAGCTGGTGAAGAGTCAAGGACCTCAATGACCACGTGCATCCCAAAGCATAACATGAGGATATGTAGAATGCTCTCCCTGGCTCTGACCAGCTGCCCAAGTGCCCAGTATTCTCTAAGTGTGTCCAGAAGCAAATCTCTGGAGAACTGAGCAAGCTTCTTTGGCATTCCCCATTAGTGTTCTTTCCAACGTTTGACTTTTTTCAGTTTAGTTTGTTTACTAACCTGTAACAGTTCTCCAGTCTCCCTTGGAGTTCATGTAAGCTTCCATGTCCAGTAGCCTCTGGCAAGGAATTTCACAGGTCTACTACTCTGTATAAAGAACCACATCTTTCAGTTTGTTTTGAAGTTCTTTCCAGCTGTTTTCTCTTGATGAACCCCAGCTCTTAAACTGGAAAAGACAGTTGAAACTAAATCTCTCTTAGTCTCTTCTAAATAATCTGCAATTCTGTAGGTTGTCAGCAATTCGAAGCCTAAAGTTATTATGTGCAGATTTCTGCATGATGATCATTAAGCAAAACTGATCATGTCTGGGTTTCTGAAGAACTTAGTACATGTGTCCTTGAACGATTTTTATATTACATAACTCTATATATAAAATTTGAGAAAAAGATATTTAATTTCTTTCATCTTTTGTTTGCCTTTTCTATTCTAGACTGTATTTACATAGAGGGCTGTGGTTGCAGGGTACCATCTTCAGAATAAATAACTGATCTGGATCAATCTCTGCAATCACTGGTAAAAGAAAGGGCTGTTTTGTTTGTCACTCTTAGATCCTCTTTCTCCTGCCTTTATATAAAAACAAACAAATGAAAAAAACAACTACCACCAGCAGATTCTGAAAATGGAAAGAGGCTTTTCCTTTTGTAAATGATCTTGCTTTGATTTGCTTTAGTTTTGGTGGGTTTTTGGTTGGTGTCTTTTCTTAGTTTATTTATTTGGTGGGAATTTTTTGTTACAGATTTTGGGGGGGATTTTGTTTGGGATTTTTTTTTCCTCTTGGAGGTATGGTTTAAGTATTTTCTTGGAGTTTGTGTTCTGATTTCTTTTCCTATAAGTTAATTTTTTTTCCTTTCTCTTTGCTTAATGGAAGAAGAAATTATAACTGTGTAAAAACTGAATTCTTTACCATTTATGAACTACAGAATTTTGTGGAGTAAAAATCTAGCTACAATAATAAATGGGAATGGAACAGCAGGTTGAAATTCTGACTTTAAATTATGCCTGAAAGCCCAGGTATAACAAAGCTTTGCAAACAATTAATGATAACTAATAATATGTTTCTTGCATGTTCTAAAACTTACTCCAAAGAGCAATTTTCCAGAACACATTTCTGGTCTATCTTAATTATATACTTTTGTTAGAACATGTTTAATTTGCTTTCACAGTTGTAAATAATCATAATTTTGGTAATGCTGAACTTTTTCTTCCAAATTCTAATTATAACTAAATTTAGTTATAGTCAAATTCAGTTCAAAATAATTTTTGTAAGATTGGAGCACATATTTATACCCTAGAAAATATTCTGGGTTGACTTATTTGGCATAATTTCTAAGAACAGTTTTCACAGTGACCACAAGTAATCCTTACTACATTAGTCATCCATCTTTTGTTCTGTTTTAGTCTTCTGGGCTGTTTTTCTGTTCATCCTTATACAAGCTAGATTATAAAGGAAAAGGTTGTTCTGCATTGGCCTTAAAACCCCAAGTGCAAGTATTTCTTTTTCTCATCTTTTCACTTAGCAGGAGTACAATTTACTACACAATGGCACAATCCCAAATGTCTGTGCTGTGCAATGAACTCAAATTAGGATTAAAGATTGTCAATTTTATTCTGAAAAGCAATGCTAGGATAATACTGGCCATCTACCAAAGCTGTACAGGCTTGAAAAGTTTTGCTGAATGTGCACAGAACTCCATTCAAGCATGGGCAGTTCACACTGGCAAAGGTCAGCTCTCGTTCTCATTCTGTAAGGCCTCTAATTTTTCATCATTAGTGTCTTTAAAGATTGCTGTGGGGGTTTTGCAGGAGATAAGGGGTGAGCACCAGTCTGTGGTGTTATAGCACAAGGACTGGCAAATATTTAGAGCTAAGTGTCAGCGAATATCTGGACATTGAGGAGGGTGTGGCAAATGCTGAAAAAAACAGAGCGTTACTTTCTTGGCTAAAGAAAACTGGCCTTTTCACAAAGTAATGTAAATAAAGTGCATGTTGGTATGATCATATAACTACATTTCTCTTTAGTTGTCTGCACGAATATATGAGACACATGAATATTTGAAACAAGGCAGTTATTCAGTTTGTGGATGGGAAAGAGGGGAACGTAATTGTGAGGTAAACAGAAAATTAAAATAGGAGCTAAGGAAACAGAACCAAACCCATGCACTCGAGTGAATGTTACATTGCATAATGCTACATAATACACGTTGTGGCAAACAGCAATAACTGACTCCTTGCTGCAAGCTTGCTGTTTTCCCACCAGTCTGTGTTGAGATGCCTTCTTACTTTCAGGTGAGGGTTATTTCATACCACACTGTCGTTATGTTCTCCTGAAGTTCTTGACCTTTTTGTGGCAAGATGGCAATGGAAACCCTTACTGCATTATCTTTTATAGAAATGGCTATGCAAATATGGATATACCTTTCTAGCGAAGAGATAGCCTGTGACAAGAGATGGGATTTTTCTAAATCTAGGCACACCACCTCCTTGAACACTAGAAGCTAAATCTGCAGTGTTCTGCACAGGAACATCTGCACTGGTTCGCAGTGTTACAAATTACGGGCAAAGTCAGAAGGTTAAACTGGGTCATGGCTAAGCTGGAAGAGGTCAGCTCAGCTCACTGTGGAAGATTTTGCCAATTCAGTCAGCTGACTTTGTAGTGAAGCAGATGATGGGTCTTGCACAGGCTGTTCCACTAGCTCAGATGTAATGGTAGTGACCCTTGCCAAAGGATGTCAACAGCAGTTAGAAACTGAAATGGGGATTAGCATCCTAAATAGGCACAGGCTTTTCTCTTGTGACATGGCTTGCAGGATTGATGGCTTCAGTGAGAACACAACACTGTAAAAGTCAATATTGTCCTGGATGTGGAACATCATCAAATGATCTGCTTCTGTGTGTTGATTCTTACCAGTGCCCTGTGTGCAGGGATAGCAATGAGTACTTGGTTTTAACAATAGGCAGAATCTGAATTACTGGAGGAAAGCACTTGTATGGGATGTCTCAGTTGAGCCACTCACCAAAGTTCACTAACAACAGCTCACTCAAATCTTGATTTCCTAAGATCATTTAGTCTATACATGGTGCTAAGTATATCCAAATCTGCTTAGGTTCTGAAAGCAGTTTAGCAGCATTAAAATGGAATGGCACCAAAGCTAAAAGCATTTTACAACTGACAAACTGACTAGTTTAGGTGCATGTCAAAACTGCTGCTGATTCCCTAATAGTGCAATAACCTGGCCCTCCCTTACAGTCAGTTGCAAGATGTAGCTGTGCTTTCATTTCTCGTATTCCATTGGCTATCACGTCCATTGTTGTTTCCTTTTATTTGGTGCTTGTGGCTTCTCCAGGAAAAAAAGAAATCTGAAAATAGATACAGTCACATTTCTAGAGTCTGCATATGTGCCATTAGTCAGAATATATTTCCTTCTGACCCTGAGAACATTCAGGGTTATCCTGAGGCTTTGTGATTGTAGGTGATTTCTCTCTCTCTCAAAATGCTTCCACATCTTATTTCCAGACATAATGAAGGAAACATGATATCTATGGTATATTCTTCCTTTGAATGAAGGTCAATAGGCTATGGACAAATCTTTGCTTCCTCCTCTGCTTGTTGTTTCCAGCAGCAAAGTAATCTGCTAACCTGAAAGGCAGAAGAACATGATGCATCCCCAACCTAGCAAGGAATAAAGAGAATGCACCAGCCATTCTCTTCATGTGCTAATTAAAATTATTTCAACTGCTGCTAAATCATTTCAACAAGAACCAGAGAAGTAGAATCATGCACTAATTTTTGAAAGGGCCTGTACCCTGTTTAAATGGCCCCCCAGTCCTCAGCTACATCCAGTGTGTTTTCAGCACACCTGTAATTCTGTCCAGAGCCAGATCAATTGTGCTTAGTGAAGATGTGGATATTTACTCTGTGAAAAATGAGAAACTATATAACAATACACATATCTTTCTCACTATGCTGGAAGTTTTCATTTGGCTTGCAGAATTTTGTATAGACCTTTTAACAGGCTTGGGGTGGCTTGGGTGTGTGTATGGCTTCACTGTATATAGTAATTAAACACAATATTGGCTGGCTGCTGAATTTGAAGAGGCTTAGATAATATGACGATGTCTTTTCAATTCTTACATAGAAGAGATTTACTATGGATGCATTATAAACCTGTGATTTATAAACCTCATTGACTTCATTAGTCCCCAGGGCCTTTATTCTTGTTAGCCTGGAAATGCCTGTTTAAATTTAATTTTTTCCCTTTTTTTTTTTTTAATTTAAATTATGACCTCATTAGACTGAAAACATGGCTCCAGATTCTTGCCTTGTGTAAATCAGCCAAGCCTTGCAACTAACCCCAGCTGAAGATCCAGGCTGTAAATTGAAAACCTGTCCTTTTGACTTGCCTTTTCCAATCCCAAAGGCTGGCCCTAGTGTTAGAAACATCCTCATACTCACATAACAGAGCATTTCAGTAACTTCTTTTGTGTGTCTTCTTCCAGTTAAGACTTTAGTCTCTCAGTGTGCCTAAGATTTAGGCAAACACATGAGATGTGGTGCAGTAAATTTCTTCAAAAGAGGAGTTGGGGCAGGATGTTTAAAAAGATGTGCAACGGTGGTAAAGGGTAGGATTGCAAAAATTGTGAGTGTCAAATAAGATTAGGTTTCAGTCTGTCACATTTTTTCCGTGGTAAGAGAAGCTTCACTTTTGTAGTTTTCTTAAGTACTGTAGTTAATATGAAGAACATCTCATAAAATTTGTTCAAGGTAAAACAGATAAATGGCTTCACTAAAGTTGTCAAATTTCACTTAATGAGTTTTGGTTTTTTTTTTAATGCTCCATTATTCAAATTCAAAACCATCTTGAGGTTATTGTTGGATTGTGGCACAAGTTGTTGGGGGTTTTCTCTTCATAACAGGTTTCTTTTTCTTCCTCTATTTTAAGATACTGAAAAACTCTTCTACCTAATCTTTTACACTAAGCCCCAAACAGTTTTATTTATAGTTGCCAGAAGTAAGTTCCTAATGTTATGTTAATTAGAAACATGTGGTGAAAAAAAGGCAACTTTTAGGCTGACACTATTTTTGAGTTAAAATCTGGCATCCCTTTTCTACTGACAAGCCTGACAACTGCAGCAGCAATCACCTCATCAAATCTCTCCGTTGTGTCTTTCCTGGTTTTTGGCATTCTTCCTGTCTAAATTTTTATCAGATGAGTGCTTTTTTCTTGGCAAGTATTTTGAATACCTTCTTGTTGCTTTATCTCTGCACTATCACCCCTTGCCCTTAATGTCATTTCTCACATGTAAGACTGTGGCAGAATTTGAAACAAATTAGTTAGGAACAGAGATTCAAAGACCAGCTTTTCCTCTTGGCTCACTAGTCTCTTCTCCCCTCACTTTTTAAACACCAGCATGTCACAGATACCACAGGAACACTCAGTTTTTAGGACATTTTTGATGCTTTAAATCCTCAATGCTGCATCTACCCTTTTTCCGCTATTATGTGTCCTGTATTGCTCTTGAAAGGTTTTCAGCTGGTGATATCTGGATTTTAATCCTGAGTTTTGGAAGTAGTCAGTAGACTGTGTCAGGATAAAAATCTATAGTTATAAATGCTTTAGACCACAGCCAAACTATCCAAATAATTTGTGTCTTAAAATAAATACACAAATATTGAGTGATATCTGCAAGTAGAATTCATATGATTGAGGACCTTTCCAGAAAGGAAGACAAGGGAAAATGTAGGCCTTGTCTGGAAGGTGAGACTGGTTAAGCAGGATATGGAGAAATTAATATAGCATCTCTCACTGAGAGCACTGTAAGTAGCCAAACACTCAGCAAATAAAGCCCCTCTTCAAGGTGCCATGAAAGGCAATAAACATCAAATGGTTTTGAATTTGAGTAATGGAGCATTAAGGAAACATATTAATTTAGGTAAGTTTGGCCATTTTATTGGACCCCGTTTTCCACTTTCTTTAGTCAATGATGAGCAGTGTAAGCTGCTGGACACACAGTGTTTTTTGATGCTGCTTTTTTGCTGCTTCTTTTCATTGCCTAATGGGAGTTAAGCCTTCTGGATATCCAGCAGTTGTACTGCTAAGTTCTTTTGAGAACTTCAGAAGTAAATCCCAGCTTATGTGACTAATGTAGTGGGCTCATTTTCCAACAGCACCAACCCCTTGTGAAGGCAGTAGAAGTAGCTAAGTATGCAGGAGATAGATATATACACTTACTGTCTCTCTCTCTAGATATACATGTATTTATAGATATATAGATATACACACACACACATACTCTTGGGGCAGATGTTTTTAAAGTGTCTAAGCACTAGGCTCTAAGGGCAAGATGAGTGTGATTCAAGCTTTTAAGAGCAGATAATAATGCATAAAACATTAAACATGTGCATAAGTAACTGGAAGTCTCAAGCTGTCTATATTTTCATTGGTGAAGTTACCTAAGCACTTAATGTTCTGCTGCTGTATGTGTCAGCAGAAGCTGCCATTCTGAATGTACTGAGGCTTTCATGGCTGAGTCCTTCCTTGGCTTCTTGTGGTTTGCAAATTCCAAGTCTTTAGAGAGTGTGTGTGTCTGAGAGGGCAGCACAGAACTCAGTGAAGGTTGTGGCTGTCACAGACACGTTCACTCCAAAACACTGGACAGAAGGGGCACAGCATGCTAGTCACAGGGTTGGATCTGAACGTATGCCATCAAACAGGGGTTTCCTCTATCACTCCAGTGCTCTCTGGCATTTATTTTAATCCTCCTCTCTCACACCATGATCTCTGTTGAGAATCCTGTTAGCTCTTCATCGACTGGGGGTTACGGTGCTCAGTGATGTGCCCGGCTGTCCTGATTCCAGGCCACACTCCAGCTGGGCAAATATGTGGGAAACCTAGGGAGTTGGGCTTGTCCCTCCAGAGGCTGTGCAGCTTCTTGCCCAAGTATTTAAAGAAGTGGAATAGGAAGTTGTTTCTTCCCAGTAGAGAGGGATGTTTGTGGACCAGCATTGCAGCATATTGTAGAACACAGGTCCAGCCTCCTTCTTTTCAATCTCATTACAGAAATCTTGTGCTGTTAATATAAAAAGGCATAGTGCTTCTCTTGTTGCCAGTCTAATATCTTCCTTGGTTTAGGCCTATGTGTATTTTTCCCCCGCTAAAGCACCTAACTTAGTTAAAAATGGGATTTAGGGACTCTTGTAAATTTAATTATAAAATACTTTCAATCCATTTGAAGATACCATCATGTGAACATTCATAAGGTTTTCTTTGATACTCATGATTTAACATGCAGTTGGTTTTCATAGGTCATATTGCAGCAGAGTGATCAGCAATTGAAAAAAAAAAAAAACAGAACTGTGCTACATAGTGTCAAGCCTTCCTGTAACTGCACCCCAAAGGGTGGTTCAGTCACCACTTTGCATCATGGTGCCATGTTATTACTTAACATGCAGAAGTGGTTTTAATGCTTTGTGTACAACCAAGGCTTTAACTGATCTGTCCCATGGAAATGAAGATGAATGACAACTCTACAGTCTGCTACCAAATGTTTGTGCTAATTTTCTAGTCTTACATAGAAGAAGGCAAAGACCATGATGTAAATGGCCAATCAGCCCTCTTCTGGATGCCTGACACTGTCATTTTGAGACTCAGTTTTGACATTACTTAAAGTAGCATGTAACAATGTGGAGAAGAGAAAGTTAAAATCTTATGTGTTAATAGAAGAAAGTATTAGGAATTAAGATGCTGATTTATTAAAATATCTTGTGGAATAGCAAATCAAATCTGTGTTAAACCCATTGTTCAAACAGAATGCTTAATGCAAGGATTTAAGACCAAATGCACTTCTTCTTCAGCATAATATAATGCTGATTTGTAGAATCGGAGCACGGAAAAAATATTATAACAATAATGTTGTTGGAAGAATGTTAAGCACATCTTTATGAAAAACCAACATCACAGGAGCAGTCTCATTGCCGGTATTGTTCTCTCTTTGCACTGCAGCATGTGCAACATCCAGGTCACTGCCAGTGCAAGGCAGACAGGCTTAAGCCGCGATGAGTGATACTGAAGGGGGGCAGGGGAAGGGGGGCTGTGCGTGTGGATCTGGATTGTCTCAAACTCAGACCCCAAGCAGAGATCCAGTACTGGCAAATACAGTGGGAGTCTGCAGGGAAACTCTGCAGCTTAAGTCTGCAGGGAATGGGAAAGAGTAGTTCCAGATAGGCCACCTTGACAAAGGTATTAGGTGTAGCAGGACGTGCTGGTGCCCTGAACACACTGACAGTTATGAGCTTTTTAAGCAAATGTTTCTCATTTCTTTTTTCTCTTTGTTAGTTAAGTTGGATTGGGTGGCTGGTGCTGAAACAATTTAATCCTTGTCTACAAAGCAATTTATTGCAAGTTATTGCATCCTATTGAAATTGATTGCTTTATTGTTGTTGGCGTGTTCTGTGCTTTTTCTTTTAGAAATTTCATTTTGCAAATGTAGTAATAATATTTTACATGTGTAGAGTGCCTTTCATCACAAAATACTTCACAAACTAGACAGAGTTTTTGCAGTTAGTTGTTTGAAAGTGACTTAGGCTGGTATCAGGAGACACAGCTATCTTTGCCCATACTGTCCAGTCAGGCTGAAGGTTTTTCTTACTATATACATTCTTGTAACCTATATTGTCACCTGAGTAATAAATAGCCAACTTCCATTCCTGGCTTAGATGCATTTACTTCTGTGACTCAAAACCTTAAGTACTTTCTGAATAGGAAAACAGTTTCAATTACACTGGCTGCCACACTGTTGGCCTGATTGGCCACAAAAAACCAAAAAAACCAAAAAAACAAAAACAAACAAACAAAAAAAGCTAGAAAGGTATTGAGACCTAAAAATAATATATTTTTAACTCTTATTGTTTTCTTTTTGTACATTTTTTAGGCATGTATGATCTTAAAAACTGTTACTAATCCAGACCTGTGTTTATTTGGCAAACTGCTGCAAGACTTAAAATTTGCATTAGTCTTTTTTATTTTATTGTGTACCATGGCCTAAAGCTAAGACACTGTATTAATAAAACTGACCAGCTAGAGGTAAGGGCAACAGATCTGTGCTCTGTAGTAAGCTGGCCTTAAACTTGAGCAAATCCTTGAAAATTCTGTGGCATTCAGTGAAAGAACTGGATTAATTTAAACTGAACTGCACACAACCTTTTAAAAACTAAATCTGGTACATATATGGATAATACTGCTCTTAAATATTCAGCCTCTTCTACTTACTTTAATTCAGCGGATTTTTCGCTGTCTCCACATAATTTCCGTGTAAAAGGAAAGGCTAATCTACTGGTTCAGACAAAAGGCTTAAGCTCAGATGATCTCTGTTCTGTTTCCTTTTTATCATGTTCTCTCATTTTTTCCTCCATCTCTAAAAAGGAGATGACAGCACGTCACTGCCTCATGATTGTGGAAGGATAAATACATTGATTGTGAGATGTTAAAAATGATCGAGCCAAGTATGTAACTAGGCCAATTTATATGGATACATTCTTTCAAATTAGGAGTTGGGATATTCTGTCTTGGAGGAGTGTGGAGGAACTGTTTAGCTGTCTTGCTTGAGGTATTTAGTAGCGAAATGGTTAACAAAATATATATACAGGCAATGTTTAGGGTTTAGAGTTAACACCCTATTGAGATGATTGAAAATAGTTCACATCTTGCTGAACTGTCATTTTGAGCTGTCTGCCAATTTAAGAACATATTGCTGCCTCAGTTAACATATGGTTCGAGTTGATACAGTTTTCTGTGCAGCCATGAGAGCTAGACACATCATTATATGAAAATGAAAACAAATGGCTGAGTCCTGAGCTTGCTGCTTTAGGCCCCCCCAGTGTAAGCACGAGTTCAAAGCCACCTAGTCTTCCCATTTGGAGATTCCTGCAGCATGAGAGAGCCCGGGTGTGATGGGGAGCCACAATAACCTGCTCCTGTGCCACAGGGCCGTGGCATGCAGCCTGCAAGGGACATTCCCAGGACAGAGCTTGTACGGTGTGAACACAATGGCTGTGGTCCCCTGGGCTGCTGTACCTAATTTGTCAAGGTTTAATTAGAATCTGGGATTGGTGAGCCTCCTTTTGGGATTTCTACTCCTTTACTGTGTCATTGGTGTTTCAGGTATGTTATACTGGGAACTTTAAAGGACTGAACCCCAAGGTCTGGCTGCATCTTAACTGTATTCTACAATATATTAATGCTAGTGGACCAAAGAATAAAGTTTCTAAGGAAACACTTTGTTTAGTGAGCACCATGAGGTAGCTTTCAGTATCTGCAGAAGTAAGATTGAAAAATTTTCTGCTGAATTTATAATGGCTCTGTTCTAAAACACCTGCAATTTTTTTTGCCTACTAGCTTTCTTTTTTTCTGATGTGATAGAAACTCCATAGTTGTGCTATGATTTGCTTTGCTTTTCTTAGTTGAAGTTACAGGTTTAACACTACATCTTTTTTCTACTTAGGCTAGGTAAATTTTGCAATATTTTCAACTCACTTGTTATCCACATGTTTTCGTTGGTGAAGTTCCCAGTATGTCTCCTATCATAGTAGAAAAATAATTCACTCCAAACAAATGATATTTAAATTATTTTGAAGGTATGACTAAAGCCGACAAAACCAAAATAAAAAGTTGAAGCTGAGATCTCATCTTTTCTTGTGCTGTGAGGCAGATGCAGACCAGAGTGACTCAGGTTATGTGTACAGCATAAAGCTATCCAGATTTGGATAAATGGACTTCTTTCCTTGTACATATGGCTTTGAAACTGGCTTATTTCCCAACATTCTTTTTGACTCAACTTTCAGATTCAAAGGAATCCAGATATCTGACCAAAACTCATTTAATTTTCTCCTGCCTATTAAAAGTAAGTATTTGTGCAAAATGAAACCACAAATCAGCTCAGGTTTGCTTGTGAGATTGATGAACCATAATGAATCTTTCGATGAACTCAGTCTAAATTTCAAGCATGTAATAAAATACAAAATCATATCCAAAAGTCGCTTTGAATATATCCCTGTACATCTCATAGTTTTCTTTTTTTTGGGGTTTTTTTTTTTTGGTTCACTTATTCTGGGGCACAGCCAACTGACAGAAATGCTGCTTAGCAATCCCACCTGCAGATTGTCTATAAAAGCCCTGCTATACAAATTGCAGAAACAAGCACCAAATGGCTGATTTTTGTTGATAAGGTGATGCAGGGCAGCATTTAATTCTTTGGAGCTGCTGGAGGGCATAGGCCAAAATCTACTGCTGCTCCACAGCTCAGGTTTTACCAGTGCATCGTTGCCTCCTGTGTGTTCCTTGGATGTGATGGGAGGCTCCTGCTTCTCCCAGACCATGTCCTGCCTGCGGTGAGATCCCAGCTTGCTGCGGCTGCGAAGAGGTTGGGTGGGGCAGGCAGGTTGCGTGTGGCATCAGCCTCACATTGGGAGGATTATACTAAGCAGGATGCTCACTCCTGTGTTCTTTTCACCCAGGCTGATATTTAACAGTAAGCTGATAACTGATTTTAGAAGCAAATTATCTCCTTTATGCATAATCCACATTTTAAAATGGCAGCATAGTGACCGTAGCTGTTAAGTAGAGATGATTACATCCTAACTGATGTATTAGACCTATGTGAAGATTTCTGTGTTTCTTACACCGTGCTATTATGTTTATAATGTCTTGTTTGCAACAGGGAACCTGTTGGATTTGTCTTATGAGATCTTCATTTTTGGAATCTACCATTAGGCTCAATGGCTCTATTGCTGTACCACTATGCCTTTACCTAGCAGAGTGACACTACTTTGTAATATATAGGTAGTGAGAGGAAAGGAACCAGGATGCATTTCATTGATCTTTCCATGTTGTAAATGTAAAATTCATGTGCATTTTTGTTTGCTTTATGGCTGTTCTCTTTCCTTTTCCTTATTTAATATGCACTCATACTGTGCCAAGGGGGTCAGTAGGGCAAATCAAGGAGCCAGATGGCTTGCCTCTACCCTAAGGAAACATACCAATATTTAGCTGGCCATTTTCCCAAATAAAGGCAAGACTGGAATCCACAATAAATGGGAGAGTTGGTTAAAGCTACATCCTTTTCTTAGATTCACGGCTACAACCTCCTTGAGGCATGAGCTTTTTATACTTCACTGCCGCTTTCTAGCTTTCTCCAAGTAACTGCATCTCAGAAGATATTAGAGGGGGGTACAGCTCATTTTATTTATGGCCTTTGCACAGTAACAAGTTTCAGTTATTATAATCTGACTGAAATAAGAAACCATAATCCATGGATGAAAAGACAGTGGACAAACTCAGTTAAATCCCTAGTACCCTGAGGACGTATATTTTGTCCATTTCTGGTTTTTTATGTTCCCTTTTTTCTGCTGTTATTCCCAACTTTAACTTTTGAAAAGCCAAGCAGTTTAAGTGGCTGGGCCTGGGGAGCTTATTTGTATGCAGCACAAATTTCAGGATCTGTTCCCAAGCCTGTGCAGAGTGAAAAATGGCCTGCATTTTCTTGATAGCCCATGTGGTTGTAAAGAATAAATGGCTAATGAATTACAGATGAACATTGACGCAAATTAATCTTCCTGATGTCCCTGGGTTATATGGCAGCCATTTAAAAGTTTAATCAATACACTAAAGTTGAAAACATGCAGGCACTGCAGTTGTTTGGATGTAATAAACATCAGAGGGAAACGGGAGGCTTGTACCCAGTCCATGTATCATAATGACAGGTATTTATGTTTAATGGACTAAATATTTTTTATTGGAAGAGAGCAAATGTCAGCTTAACTTTGTAAGCCCCGCATTCAACTTTCCTTTGAGGTTGGTGAGAGACGGCTGACATGTCATTGAAAATGAAATGTAAAAAAACCAATTGAGACAAAGCGAGGATAAGGAGCTGTTTTGCCGACGAGATGTTGCTTTAATGCTCTGCAACTATTCATTAAATAAAATGTAAACTCTACCATTTCAAACGTTGCAGTAAAATGGTTTACTAGGGCAGACTTTTAATGGTTATTAGGGAAAACAAGAGCCAACCACTGCCAAATATTCTTTTCTGGGAAACATTTTATTTGAAAAGTCTTTTCCTGAGTTACAGTTTCAGAAGATTTATAATTATGGAACAGTCATCTCCCCCTCCCCCTTTCTTTTTTGAGACAAAGAAAAACAGAAAAATAACTTTCAGTATAAGCATTTGATGGTCTTTTTTCCCCCCTTTGAACAGAGTAATAGCTTTATATAAGCTTCCCAGAGACTTGGATATTAATTGCACTTGAATTCAATAAATTTTAGAGCCATGTGTGTCCAGAACTTAACCATCCTTGCTATAAATGGAGAAGGAGGCTATGCAAGACTGCCACACTCACCAGGCCTGCACAGTTGCATGGCTATGGGAAAGACCACTTGAAGTTATTTTCTTTATGTCAAGAAAAACTTTGTCATATCATTTGGTCTTATGAGAAGACAGACTTCTTCCCTGTTAAACAAAAAATTCAAATACATGGGAGAAAAAGAGAAGAACGTCTTCTACCCACTTTCTGTCATCTGTTTTGGTACCCCATTTTTTGGCTGATCTTACCTGGATGGACCCTTGATGGTTTAAAGTGATCTCATAAAGCTTCTGGTAATGTGTACTGTGAAAACGCATCAGAAAAGGAGGATGGTTGAAATCCTGTGGGTCACTGTTTGCTTTCTTGGTGATTGGCTGAACTGGCTCTCTTGACTTCATCAACTGTCTAAAATATTTCAAACATTTAAATAATTGCTCTTAACAGTCCAGTGAGTCGTCTGGTGAAATTTTGATGACTGCCCTCCTATTTTAAGATCTCCAAGCCTTTACCAAAGGCTATTTAAGCCAGACAAGTGCATTGGAGGAGAGCAGAAATCCTATTATTTCACACGCAGCAAACATGCTTCTAGTTAGATTGAAACAGTAGTCAGACCTTTTAAATTTGTTATTTTAACAAATTTATCTCAACTTATTTTTATGTTGCAGCAGGTTCTACTCAGTTAAGGTGGCTACTGATATTGAATTGTGAATTAATCTATTTGCCTCAATAATGTTGTAGATTTATGGTGTCATGTTTGTAAGGTATCCTGCTTCCTGATGACAAACTAATTGTTGAAGAGCATCTGAAAATGTTGCTCATCTACTCCCTGGATGACAAAGTATTTCCATTTTTGAGCAAGCCCAAAAATAAGTGAGTGTTTACACCATGAAAAGTAAAAGACTGAAATGTGTACATTGGCCAGATAATCTGTGAAGGCCAAAGAACTGTGTGGCACAAGACTGAAACCACACAAAAATGGCCTTTTTTGATTTCCCTCTTCTGCTACCCTGTCACATGTCCCAAATGCTGTAGCTTCTTCATCTCAAGGGCCTGTATGGCCTAATCTGATGATGCTCCAGACACACTGCTTTGTCCTGACCCTATATCCTGCTCTAGGGAGTGGGTTACTCTTTCCATGGCATGGCCACTCCCCTCTATGGCCAGAATTTGCCTGGAATGCAGTGCAAGGCAGCTGAGCCACGACTTCCTGGGTCTTGGCCATTAGAAATGCTCTACTGAGCAGTCCTGAGATGTCTTCACTGTGACTGGGGAAGAGAAAGGTTGCAACCTTGATGCCTCAATAAAGCATCAAAGTCTTAGAAGCAGCATTGCAGTGTCCTGCTGATTAAGTTACAGTTTGGTTCAGCTTAAAAATTGTCTTTTGTTTCATAAAGCTCAAAGGCAGTTTTCCGAAACTGCTCAAGAGCAGTAAGCTTTAGTGGCAGGTGAAGTAAAACAGCAGGTATCTACAGCAAAACATTAAAATTGTAAAAGATTGCAACAGACAGAGGTGGTGCTAGTAGAAAATTGGAGGTAAAGAGTGGGTGACATCAGATTGATTCTCTCTGTCACATGGAAAACTCTCTTTTCAATAACTATTCACAACAAAATATTAAGTTCTCTGTAAAATGGTACATTGGGGAGTGCAAACCACCACTATCCAACACACAACTCCAACAACAGAAAATTTAATAAGTTATTTTCTTGATCAAACTATTATATTTAACTAAATTAGTCTGAGTCAGACTTTTACAAGAAGCTTGAACTTCAGACAAAGAAATTCCTTTTATTGGGGTTTCTGAATATTTAAATTCTGTAGCGAGGCTGCTGCTATTATAGGCTTAATGGATAAAATAGACATAAAAAGTAAAAACATCTGCTATAAAATATTTCTTTTAAAGCAAAAAATGTGACAATTCCAAGACTTCACATTTAAAGTGAGCTTCAATTTCATTGAGAGAAAATATCTAAGGATTTGTCAATTGACAGGATTATTAGTGATTAAATGTGGTTTTTGAGAGCACTTTTGTTTCAGTTCAAAGCCATATATGTACTAATGTACAGCAACCTCACACAACTGTCTTGAAGATTTACCAGTCCAGACACACAAATCTACCTGCTCACCCCTTGCCTTAATAAGTAACAATGAAAAAATGTAATGGTGTTTTATCTGTCCATCACAAAAAATTACTTCTGACTGCTGGCTGGGTGATGTTTTCCAAGGCTGATGCTTACCAGGCATTTAAGTACATATTGTGTTTCAGTTTTCTCCTACACAGTACCAGTGCAACAAAGATGCACAGTATGCCTGTCGTATATTCAAAATATTTAAATACTGTTATAAAACTAATAATTTAAAATTAGTTTATTCTAAGTGAAATAGGAGATAGGAAACCATGATTTGGTGAAGTACCTTTTTCTTTACCATGTTGATTTTAAATTCCTCAGGAATACAAATATGATGTTAAAGGTTGAAAGCAGTTTGAGAATAATGCCAGTCGCAGCCTTCTTAAACTGGGAGCCACAGTCCTGACAGCTATTAAAAAAATAAAGTAACTTTTGGGTTTGATTTTGTATAATGAGCACATGACAAAAAGATTTACTTCTACGTTATCCTGCAGGTGTAACTGCTGTCTGTCAATTTATCCTGTATTTTATTTTGATGATGAGAGAACACTAGGGAGAATAAAAAATTCTCTTCATCAAAAACCTTAACAGGAAAGAAAAATGTCTCAAGATGATTTCATGTATAGGTGGTTATTTGTGATGGTTAAAAGAATTATCTGAAAACAAAGAAGTCTTTCACAATGAATCTAAACACAAAAGCTTTAATAACATTTACATCTGTGTATCATCCATGTCTCCAAATGCAAGTCATGAATAACACATAAACTAGAGTATATAGGGAACAGAAGTGCTAGCACATCATTTAAAATCCAACACACCCCATCGTCAGTGGAATCAAATACACAGCAGGAATGGTTCCAGTTGATAGACACACAATGAAGTCATTGAAAATGAAAACATATTAATTATGTTCCTAAAGGTTAAGAGAGGAATGGCTGAATTCTCTAATCCTGGACTAATATTAGTGCTCCAAATCCATGCAGGAAAGGCTGTAATGTTTCAAAAATTGTGGAAAATTTTAGTCACACTTACTTGTATCTCACCCATGACTGAATCTACAGAACTGGGGGTAACAGGGGGAAGAGCAGGAAGTACAAGACAAAGACAAAACCAGGGAGAATTATCAACAAAAAAAAAATATGTTCTTGGTGCAAACAAGCCACTTGCACTACATGAGCTAATTGTAAGAATAGACCATTTCTAAACTGCAGCTGTTATGTGCTTAAGCAAACCCTGCTGGGAGAACAGCTTTGTAGAACACCTCTGCTTACACAGACACATGGAGCGTCCTCTAACAGAGGAATTCAAAGTGCAGTGTGTAAGGGAAATCTTTTCTGCTTCCAAATTTTCCTGAGCTTATTACAGGATGTAAGCCTAGCTTGTCACTCTGACATAGGCTTCCCTTAAGTGTTTTCTATTTTCATTATCTTTTTGCCTATGTTTAATCACAACAACCTGGGGTGAAGACTGTATGTGGGTATGTTGGGAAATGAGTAAGGGGGTCTGAGGGGAAACACTTAGGTTGTGTGATCTAAAATGATAGGTGTCAAAAAACCCCACAAAATACCTACCTTGGTCACGGTTATTTTCTTTGTATAGTATTTTTTGGTTGTCACTGTGGAGTAGTAAGATCACTCATTTCATAGTTAATTTTAGATGTATTCTTTGTCTCCCCTTTTCCCCACCCTCCCTCAAATCCTTATCCAGTCATCTCCGACACAAAGCTATTGCACCTGGGTTCCCAACTATATTAACTCCGTTGTGCTGGTGTGCTGAGCACCCCACTCCTTAACGTCTTTATGCTAAAGCCCAAATCCACCCAACAGCAAGGGGTTAATTGTCTGTTTTCAATGTATTTTAAAACTCCCAGCTCTTGGGAATGATGTTTCCATGAGGATTGAATGTAATTACAAAATAATATAGGCACTCTGTCTTATTTTCAGGGAATGATACTTAAGTCCTTGCTGATTTTGCTGCATGTGTTTATATTGGGGCTCTTCTTTCAGTGTACTTGATGCAAGGTATTTGCAAATTTGAGCCTTTGGGCTTTAAATGTTGTGCTGCTTCTCCTGTTCCTTATTCACTACAGATTAGGTATAATTGATGACCTGCATTTACAGACATGGGTGGTATACAGATGTAAATGTTATTATAGCTTTTATATTTTATGTTCTTTCTGAAAGATCATTTTGTCTTTGAATAATACTCCTGTTCAGATTTTGGGGGGTTTATCTCTAAAAGAGAATATGAAATGGATATTGCACATCGTATATTTCTTAAAAGTAATTTGGAATTTTAGGGTATGGGATTGGTGGTGACTGATACACTGCCTGGATGAGATATATCCCTTTGAAAATAACAGCGCCAGTACATGCCTGCATCTGTCTAACCTCATAATTCACTTTCACATTGGGTTATGGATGTCTGCATTCAGTGAGTCTATCTTCCCTTTAGGTATTATTTCAGCCCTTTGAGATAATAAGGAAAGTTTAATTGCGTTGTTAATTGATTTTTTGCACAACATTATTACCTTGATTGATTGCAGAGTTGATGAAAATGTTAGACACAGGCAGTGTAAAGTATCAGCCCAGTAAGGAGTGGGAGCCTTGTGGAGAATAGATAACCTTGATGTTAAGAGCTATATCCTTCAGATATGTCTTCCCTTGACATATTGATGGCCCTTGAAAAGGGAAAAGCTGATTGTATGCAGAATGCAATCATTAAACCCACTTCAGCTGGCTGTTGATTAATTTGTTTTTTCCTGAAGGATCTAGTTAAAGAGAAGGCCTCACTAGTATCAACAGCAGCCATTTTCCAGGCTTCAGATTATACTTAACTCTCTCCTAGAAGAAAGAAAAATGAGGCTGTCTTGGTATAGACAGGCAGATTGTCTGCAAGCATTCAGTCCAACTGCAATTTGGGGATTATAACACTCACTTTACCCCGTTAACTACTGCTTCCTCTGTGACCTCTCCTCCCCTGCCTTCAGTATTCAGCTTTGCCACAGCTAGCAGAAAGTCACGTTTGATGTTTTCTGAGTAAGGCCAGTGTCTGTTCTCAGCAGAGATGCCAACAGGGATGTCAAGCTTGTTTTGCCCAAAGACTGAAATACTTCAGTAGCATATAGCTGCTTCCCAGGAGCCTCTCTGAAAGGACCACAGGGTTCACTGCACACACGTAAGTGGTTAAGCTTTTCTTATCCCTGAAAAGATCTTTCTTGTATAATTTTTTGTTATTACTTCTGAGATCTTTGAGGTCTTCTGCAGGGCAGTTTGTGCTGTTCAGCGGTGCCCCAAGCTTAACAGCAACACTCGTGTGCCCTGTTGTTGAATACATTTAACCAAGCAGTGGCTGTGTGTGACTGGCTTTCCTGCTGTGAGTTCATGTGACGGTCTAATCCCAGACTATCTGCTACCTTCAGAGGACTTTCTGTTTTAATAGCACCCACTCTGAGAGCAAAGGTGAAGAGTATTGCCTAAATGGCCTGCCTGTGGCAGAAGGGGCTTCCTTGGCTGCAAAACATTCTCGGGACTGAGGGACAGCTTCTGTCTTAAACCTTTCTTTGTACCAGCAAATGACTCAACACATCCAAAATATATAAGCAGCTTTAACCAAGCAATTTAATGCCTCTGAGTGTGGTGGTGATTTTATTCTTCGATTACCCATTTAAAGACTATTTGGTAAAGTAATAGGTTATTGCTTCCTGTTTTGCTTGGTAGTCTCAAAGACAGTCGCTCTTTTTTTCTGCTTCTGAGTGATAACAGTGATTGCTGCTGCTTGATTATTTTCTAGCCACATGTGTTTTATTAGGTCCATCGTGAACCTTTTGCCAGTGAGTTTCCTTTTCATATGGGGACATGTAAACTTGCGGCATAGTCAAGTCTGACAAATTTGAACCAGCCAAATAAGTGAGTAATATTTCAAGCTGTCAAAGCGGGCGAATACTGATTAACTGACACACTCCAAAAGCTCTCACCAATAGCCACGCTCGGGTGGAAAATGTTTACTAAGCAAAATACTTGTTAGAAAGTCTTCAGTGCTTTAACTAAACTTTAATGACTCTGACCCTAATGGAGGGGTTTTAATGTGCCTCTCAAGCTGTTTCTTAGTCCCCAATTTTTTATCTTTAGCAAAAGCTTCCACAGAGACTAAAATTGCACCTGTAAACTACATTCTACTGGCCACTGTGATTTAACCTTCAGCCCCCTCCTATTAGCATATTTTATAAGGAGACTGAGGAAAGGGGAAAAGAGTTGAGGATAGAAAACGATGACAATATTTTGGCTTTCGGTACTGGAGGCAGGTTGGGAACAAGACTATGGCCAGTAACTATTTAGCAATAGCAGATGGTGCTATATGTCATATAGAAGAGAACAAAATTCTACTAAGAGGCAAGCCCAGACTTAGTCCAGGGAACTACATATTTTCTGAAACTTTGTGTTTGGATCCAGATACACTTTTGATTACACTTGATGCTAAATAGTAATAGTGACGGAAGAGAGAAAGGAGCTCACCTGTTGTTGTGGGCTCTGGATGTGTCTTACAAAGTGCCAGATGCCTTCAACTTCTGCTGGAAATCAAGGGAATCCAGGGCCTTGTAGTACCTGCTTCTCAAAAAACACCTATTTTTGTATTAAGAAAAATCATCGCAATCTTATTGTTAGCAATTACTTAAATGTTTATTGTTGTTGTTGTTTCTGAGGAAGGGATTGTGGAAAGGAGCAAGTAATGGCAGACAAAGAAGGTTCCCTTAACTGTATCATAATGTGACAGCAGCACTATTTAATTATGCTCTTCAATTTTATTTGAGAGACTTTCTTTCCCAGCTTTAAAAATAAAAAGCAACTTGTCTTTATTTCAGATGACTCTCTTGAGAAATTTCAAACCACTTGAGCCAGACTGAATTTTCTATGTTTTTTTTTTCCCCCTAATGTGAACTCCTGCAGCAGGAACACATTTGAGATCCAAAAACAAGTTTTACTCATGAGATGAGCCAAATTTATGTCTAAACTCTCCAGAAGGGCCCTGCTGCTCAAATTTTTTTCACAGAAGAATTTGTAATTTTATTGGAATGCTTGCAGACTTTCCGAACAATTATTCCAAAAGTTTGCTTTCTGCCCCATAAATCATGGTACATTCGTTTAATTCTATCACGGTTACAAAAAGAACTTACTTCCCTCTTTTTTCCTCTCGCATTTTACTGCTAATCCAATCTGCGCATGGTTAAGGTTTGTGAAGTATGATTTAATTATAGCCACTTTTTGTTTTCTTAATGACCTTGTCATTATTTATGGTTTAGTTCCATGGATGAGTAGTAAGTTTTATTATTAGAATGTGGCCCAAAGAACAGAGCAGCCGGCAGAAAGGCCATTTTTGCATATGTTAGCCAAATTAACTGAAAATCTCCTAAACTGTATGGTGAGTGTACACTGAACAGCTGAACTTTTGTACATGGTCGGGAAGGGATTTTAGAACCTCCTTTTCCTCCATCATTCTGAATATGTAAAAAGTGTCTCTTACATCTGTGGTGGTCGCACCGCTGCATTAACAAAAGAAAGAGAAAGGTGGTTCAAAGTAGCGCTGGCATGCGCGCCGTGATTACGAGAGAACAACAAACGCCTCCGCCGCTGGAGGCGGGCGGGCTCTTCCCCCGACAGCATTTCGAGCCTTTTGTTCGGAGCACACACGGACTGGTGCTCCCAGAGCCGAGCCGGCAGAAGTCAGGCTCCGGCTGGAGCAGGGAAAGGCTGCCAGCAGAGCTTGCACCAATGCAGGCTCCTGGTGGAAAGGCTGCCAGCAGAGCTTGCACCAATGCAGGCTCCTGGTGGAGAGGCTGCCAGCAGAGCTTGCACCAATGCAGGCTCCTGGTGGAGAGGCTGAGAGCAGAGCTTGCACCAATGCAGGCTCCTGGTGGAGCAGGGAAAGGCTGCCAGCAGAGCTTGCACCAATGCAGGCTCCGCTGCCGTCGCCGCCCGCCCGCACGGCTCGGCGCGGCGGGGCTGGCACAAAGAGCTGCTGCCCTCTAGTGTCCGGGGCCCGCCCGCACAGCTCGCTCGCTCCGGCGGGGTCAGGGGGCGCGGCCGGAGCGGCCTGCCCGCGGCGCTGCCTGCCTGCCCTTTCCTGGCCGTGCCCTGCTGCTTTTGGCACACCAGGGATGAGAGAATGAGATACACCGACACCCAGTGCACTGCGAGCGCATACTTCCTTTCCTCCATCTCCTTCAAGGGCGTTCAGTATATCCAAATGCAAGCATCAGTCCACCCCTAAAATTTGGCATGCTGATGCTTTCTGTGCACTTGGGTTTCTTTGATTACAGTATCTAGCTAACTACAAAATTTATGAGTCTGAGTAATTGAAAAAAAAAAATCTGCTTTAATTTTTCAACATTTTTCACAGAAAGTATTTAATTATAAAGTCAGCATTAATTCTCTCCATGACAGTAACAATGCAAAACTGGTAAAGGTGCACTGAAGAGACAAAAGCATTTGGTTTGGAATTTTTGTTTATTCGGTTGTGTATTTTTGTTGCGTGCTTTTTGTTTCATTTTCACTAGGAAGAGACATTCCAACCCCCCAACATATTTCTCTGATGATAGTTGCAATGAGCGTGGAAAGATTCCAAAGAAATCCCAAGTGCAGAACCTTAAATTGTAACAATGATACCCAGAGGAGTATGGAACTGGTTAATGATTTAAAGTATTATGCCCTAAATGCTCCTATTTTAGCCAACAGTAGAGAATCTGTAGACAGCACATGCCCAGATCAAAGCTGATCATGTCAATGTCATTCAAGGAGGGAAGGATACCCTCCTTTCCCCCTGCTCTCCCCCCTACCCTTTTTTTAAACAAAGTATGACATCTGAGGAACAGTGTGTTGATTGTTCCACTGCCAGGATACGCATAATGGAAACATTAGCTCCAAGATAACTTTTAATCTGTCAGCCTAATGGCTCCTTAATGTGTAGAGGGCTTTAAATGTATGTCAGCCAGGGCTGTATAAAGTAATATAGTTTGTGGCCTGAATGGATCTAGATGACTCCTCACCATGACACAATATGGTTTATTATTAAGTATCAGCTCATCAGCTTATTCCCACGGACTTGGACAAGCTTCTCAATTTTCCAGTAACAGATTATGTGAGAAAAAGCTTGCAGTGCATTTTTTTTTTTTTTTTTTTTTTACTTTTTCTTTCTCCCCACCCCTTCCAAATTACAAGTTTCTTCCCTAGTTGCACTGGGAGCCCTGAAGTGTATTTACAGCAGGCTGCACTTTATCACACATCAGCTTGACTGCTAGTTTACACTGAACATTTATGCAGCTTCCTTGGCCCAGGATGCAAACTTCACATCTTTGTATTCCTATCACCTTCATTGCAGATTTTTCCAACATCCCCTCCCTGTTGACTGCTTTGCTCCCCCCTCCCCTACTCTCACTTCCCTGCATACTCCCCCCCTTTTCCCCCTTCCCACAAACAGGCCAGTGAGACTTGACATGTCACAGCACTTGTCTGTGCAGGATACTTGCAATAATTCAGAGTGTTAGTTTGCCTTCTGTGATTCCTCTCAGCTCTAGCTTAGGTGTATAATTCTAACACCATTGCTGTAAACTGGATACAGATTTGATTTTGTGTCTTTCAGTAATTTCTTTCTCTCTGAAAGACCATTTAGTGCCCCATGCTGTAGGGTGTCCAGAGGAAAATGTTATCATTTTTCGGCATCCCTGTGCAGGGAGCAGAGCAGAGGTGATTCATCTCCTCTGAATGGGAAGGTTACCTTCCTTGAATGTTGTTACCCTCAGAGAGAGGGGGGAGTCAGGATCAGCAGTTTACTACTGAAGGTATGTCTTCTTTCTCCAGGAAACCTGCAATGGCACCTCTTTGGGAGTATTTGGGGGCCACTCTGTAAGGACTGTGGTCCTGGTGAAGGAATTTTGCCTTAGCCACAGCTAGCTGTGTCCCCAACCTTCTCAAGCACAACCTCACCCCTTTATGCATAGCTACTTTTTGAAAAATTATGCAACATTTTTTGATTACATTTAGCGTTTCCATCCTCTTAAAAATTTTTTTTTTTATAACATAAGGAACATAAGGAACATTAATATTTGTGCATTTTTTATGTGAGCACTTTTTTTATGTGAGTACGTTATGCTAATATTTTAGGGAATTCCTCTGGGTTTTGTTCCTTGCTGTGATATTTCAGGTCTTTTTAAGATTCTTTTCCACAGCATTTAGCTGTGGCACAACCAAAGGCATTCTTCTCTGTTGTATTCTCCTCTTTCTGTATTTCTCCTTCTTCTCTGATTGAAGTAGTCTAGCTCCTGTGTCTTGACTCCAGCCGGGAGCAATCTGGAAATGTGGTTGCAACAAAGAGATGAAATGGTAGCAGCCAGAGAACCCATCACATTAGCAAGGACAGCTGCAGCTCCTCAGTTCTTGTCCTGTGTCACGCTGCAGTTTGTGAGCTCAGTGCTCCCCACGCTGGCAGTGCTTTGTGTGCTGGGGCCGAGTGCAGCTCTGAGTGGATCTCGCTGGTTTGCACACTTGGCTGCTGTGGGGAGTACTTGGTGACCCAGCTGATCCCTTACACCTTTTCTTGTCTTCCAAGGGATCTTCTCAGATCCCTGTGTCAGAGAATTCATAAGCTGGATCATATTCAATAGAAACAAGTATTCTGTTTCACCAAAAGGAAACAAAAATAAGTTGTCAGCTAGACAACTAGTTGAAGTTATTAGAATTTCCAGGTAGATAAATGCAAACTGAAAACTTACTAAACTCCTGTACAAAAGGGTTTGCTTTTGTTTTTTTTTTCTTTTCTTCCCCCCCCCCCCCCCCTTTACATATCCCTTAGATAAAAAGATTTTTAAGAGTTTTAGATTAACTTGACTCATGGAGGTGTTTTGCCTAAATCAGTAGCATTATAGACTTAAAATTGTTCATAGATAGGTATTTATTCTCCTCTAAATGTTGTCAGTAGGGAATTACTTTCCTTTATAGGAAGTTTATATTAATATTTAAGGGAATTTCACAGCTTCTGTTCATTAATTGTAGAATATGCCCAAGTGCCTATGAAAAAAATGATAATGGCATTGATATTTCATCCTGAAGGGTCTCAAAACAATTTACAGATTGGTAGTATAACCACACTGAAATGCACCCAGCTTCTTGGTGGAACATGGCAGCTGTTTAATAGCCCATAGCAAAACTATGCAACAGCAGGTTGTGCAAAAAGAGATGAATATGGATCAAATACAAATTGGCAGTGGAGGATTTAGGTACTGTGCTCTAATTAAAGTTAGGTGAAGTGGAATTCCAGTGGAATATTGAGTCTGTGTATGGAGTGCTACACTTTATCTGACCGCAGCTCCTATGGCAGGCCCTGTGGTTAGTCCATGTGAAAGACAGGTAGAAGGCTGCTAGCTGAAATGTACTCCCTGATGGATACTGCAGACCAGTGTTTGACAAACACATTTAATTGTGAATACTTTGCTGCTTTCACTTGCAGAGGGCCTTATTAAAAACATTTGATGTTAAAATGGTGCCTGGTGGGGATGTTGGGCAGATGTGGCAATAGGTTTCGATGGGGGTGGCAAAATTTTTTGGCTTGACTATTTAGTTTTAGTAATTACTTTTAAAAGAAAACTGAATGCTTCTGGAGGAAGCCGTGTTGCTGGAAGCTGCCCAAGTTGTGATGACTGAGAGGTGGGTTTTTCTAAATGTGGAGTATTAATGTGGTAGGAAAAGGCAACAAGATGCTACCCGACAACAATTCCCTTAGATCACTGTCAGCTTAAGATGAATTTTGACCTGTAACTAAGGCTGTATGATCTATAGGTCTAGCACTTCCCATTGTAACTTGTTTTTACCACTTCTAATACAATACATCTGCAAACCTTTTGTTGCTCTAGCAAAGTGTATAGAGGTCTAAAAGCACCATATCTCTCTGCAAAATATGCCAAATTTAAAAGGAGCTAACATGACTTGGACTTTTTCACATGCTTTAGTGTGCATGTATGTATGTATTTATTTATTTGGATAATTGGGTTTTCCCTCAGCTAAGGAAAGGCTGGTGTTGCTGACATTACAATGTGTTTGTGAAGAAAGACTGATACCACAATGCATGCAAGCAACTGCAAGGTCATTACTTACCCAGCATAATTAGAACATCCATTCCGAAGGATGGAAACATTTAAAAGATAAAGAGTGAATTTAAAAATTATTCTTCCCAATGCAGTTTTTTCATAATTATAGTTCTAACAGCTTGTGGTGATGGTAGAATCAGCTACTTAAGAAAAATTAGAAGCCTCATTCAGGGAAGATGATCCCTCAAGAGACCTTGTGTTGTCATTTCTTAAGAACCTTGAGCAGAAACCTCATTCTGGATGCTGTGTATTGTTTTGATGTATAGGGGGTATACTTAGCTTATTATGGCCAATGCTGGATATTTTAATTAAAAACACAAGAACAGCCACAGATGTATTGTTTTCTCCTCATTCTTTCCCTTGTCTGTGTGCAAAAGAGCAAGTGTACTCCCAGCCCTGCAAGGAAAGAATACCATAGCAGATAGGCAGAAAAAAAGCAGTAGCTTTCCTAAATTCACATGTGACATATCTTAGCATCAAAATTCTCATTGCAGCACACAAACATTTTGCAGTTCTCTGAGCTTTCTGTAGTTGCCAAAGGGAGGTGGGACATAAAGAGGAAAAACAAAGCAAAACAAATAACCATGCCAGTCACCGCATTTAATTTATGAGCAAGATTATTGTTTTACAAATAACCTTCATGATAAACAAGGTCTCATGGCAACATTTTCAACTGTGCTTTTATCAAGGCTCTCTGAGCAGCATGTGTAATATGCCTGGCAATCGAATCACAGCTGTGTGCCTGGGTAGGGAATCTCTGCGGAGACAACACTTCCTTAATTTAAACAATTGTAGGCTGCAGGATTTCAAAAATTTCAGCTGACTTTAACTGTCACTAGCCCAAGCACCTTTATCCCCAGGCGAGCAGCAGCAGCTGGATTTCATTTCCTGCTGCCAGACTGTCCGACATCTTTGCTGAACATCCCGGGAACAGAGCGTCTTTACTTTAAGGATTTTATTCAAGGTGACAGCTCCTCACACTTTAGCGTTCAGATCACCTCAAGTAGCTGAGATATCAGTGAAAATGAGAGCACTTCTCCAGCAAACTCCAAATTTAGATTGACTGAGGTTATCCTTAGGCCTCTAGACCCAGCCTCCACGACAGCACAGGCCTGCCAGTAACTTTAAAACTACAGTGGAGTTTGTAATGATGTCTGGGGAGAAATATTCTGCCAGAGCAGTGGAGGATACTATAAGCGATAGGAAATGATGTCAGATTTAGTTAGGACTGGAGACAGTGTTAGAATATACTTGGCATAATATGGCACCGGTATCTCTGTCAGCATCTCTGTTTTCTGTCACCGCACACAATCCCGGGCCTGTCTGTAGCCCTGACAGTGTCTTTTCAGATCAGGTTATTGCCAGCTTGGAGACTGGCTCAGCACAGCACCATACAGCCTCCTTTGTTTGAAGTCTGCCCTTTTGTCATTAATGCACTTGATGTCTATTTAAATCTGACGGTGAATACAGTATCTGTTTTCCTGTCAGGAGATCATTGACAATATTAATACCTCATGTCCTTGCCTCATTTTCTAAGCACTGACACCTAGCTATAGTCTCCAACATTCATCAAACAGCACTCTCTCACCAGCATCTGTATAAACAGTCTTGCTTCCAGTCCTTAAGAAATGCAGCAGACCTCAGACAAGACTTTTATCAATGCCAGTGAAAAAGGAGTCCAAAGAATGTCGTTAATAAACTGCTCGTATCCTTTGCATTTAGGGCTCTAAATGTCCTTGTTACCAACTTGGGATATCTGTTTAGGGAAATAAAAACTTGGTTGTCATTAGACTCTTGTTTAGGAATGCTGTTATCATCTTTTGCATGTGGAAACTGCTTCACTAGTGAAATTATTGAAATTGAAATTATTGAAGAAAGCTCTATGCAGGAGGGGAAAGTGATCAGGCACTGCACTGATCCCACTGTATAGTCCCCACTGTATTTGTATTATCCTGAAGAGGAAAGTTTTTCACAACAAATGAGAGGCTGATCTATTTCCCCGCACAACCCTCACAGGAACATGTTACCATCATGATGTCTTAGAGACGAAGAAAAGCATGGGTTTAGATTAATCTTTCATGACCCATGCCTTCCAAAGCTTTAGTAGCTTATCTTGTGTATCTTAACTATATCCAGATGCTATACTGAAAAACAATGGACAGAGAATATAAAAGCTTGCATAGTTAATTCATACTGCAAGTGGGAGCAGTAACAGCTGTGTGAGTTCTGGAAATCTAAAACAAGAAAGAACTGAAGATCTGCTCCTCCCCTTCTTTACCCTTTATGTAAGGCTGTGCTTGTCTCCTGTGGGCTAGGTTATGTTTGCCCTTATGGAGGTGAGCTGGATACTTCAGTGACTGCTCTGGTAAGACACTCCCAAGGCAGAGGAGACCCTTCCACCTTCTTTCTGTTCATGGGAGATGACTTTAATTTGACTATACATGTCTGAGGGCTCAAAGAGCAGCTCTGCTAGTAAAATTTAGCATCTTTGAGGATGTTCACAGGTGGGATGTAACTGTGAACTTACGCTTTCACATACCACTTAGTACCACCAGAGGGGATGCTTTTGAATAAGGTAGTGAGATTTGCAGGTATGTGTGTCTCACCCACAGCAGTTAAGGCTTCCTCAGGCATCTTTCTGCATGTACTCACTGTGAATAATGTGCCTTGCCTCCCAAAACCAGTATTATGGCTAATTATTGAAAGCATCCCGCATGTGCAAATATTTAGCGTAATTTAATTGTGTTTTGCTCATGGGATGTTGAAATGTTGTTTGAAAAGATACTTTGGAAATGTTTTTATTGAATATTTATTGGTTTGTATAAAAATGTTGGAGTCTGGGGAGGCCAACTGTGCTGGCCCATGTCTGTCGATGGCTTCCCATATAGATTTCAGCCACTCACTTCAGCTCTCTGTCACTGAAAACAAGGGTGGTTTAGGTGCTCACAGTATGACTTTGGAAAAGTTTGACAGGTTTTTCCAGCATCCACATTAAACTGTGATTATTTGCTGTTGGTTGGTTGGTTTTGTTTTGGTTTTTTTGGGTTTTTTTTTTTCTTTTTGCTTTCAATCATCAGGAAAACTTTTTAAACACATAGCAGGGAGACACAGAAAGCAGAGACCACAAAATATAACTTCAACCCAGATTGTCTGGTTTTTTAGAAGCAGGAGAGAGGTACTCTGATTTAAAACACACTATATGATGTTTCAGTGTTATGTAGTTCTAGTTTTGAAGATAGTCATGGATGTATGTTTAACAGGATAGGTCATGTAGGTATTTGAACACATTTTTCCAGAGGGTTCAAAACTGCTGATTGAAATGGCAATACTGAATATTTGAAATACACATTCTTTCTTTCTTTTACAGGACAAGAGAAAACTGCTCCTTTCCCTCCTTCAAATTTCCCAAGTTATGTGTTTATTTCATATTATTCTACTTCAATCCTAACTGTAATTAATTTCCTTTTTATTGTAGGCATTTTGGGGAAATGTCGCTACATTTACTATGGAAAACATTCCGAGGGCAACAGATTCATCCGAGATGACCAGCTATAAAACACAGCGCTGTTTTGTGCCTCTTCAGTCCCTCCACATAAGAAGCACAAATCACATCTACATTTTAAGCATGTAACTAAAGTCCTCTAGTGCCTTCTGCTGACTTTGCCAAGCCTGTCAAGATCATCCTTCTATCTTAGTCTGAGTAGTCACATAGAGATTGACATGATTGCCTTTAAGCAGGTCCCATCCACCAGCGTGACAGACAGCTGCAGCCGAGCACCCGGCCTGACAGGAGGAGCAGGGTGATGGATTGCCTGGTCCAGAGCTGCTCGCAGGAGAGCAGGAGTCACACCTGGGGCTGGGCTGAGCCCGCTCCGGCCGCGGCGCCTCCAAAAGCACCGCGTTTATCTCTGCCTGGCCTGTTGAGCCAGAGTGGGTGCTGATATCAAAGTGTTTATAAAAGACAGAGGCTGTATTTTCAGATGAAAAAGGCCTTATCTGTTCTTATTTTTTTCCCTGTGAATTAAGTGCTTGTGTTTCTATCATCTCATACATGCTTACACAAATCCTTTCACAGTTTGGTAGTACACCCACCCACCCCCAAAATGAGCCTAGATGGATTATTTTTTCTTTCAGCAGGGAAAAATATATGTCCTGAAAACAATCTGGCCATGCAAAGCACTGTCAATCTGTATAGATGTTTATATGCAAAGGAAAAGGATTTTAGTAATTTCCCAGACAAACAAATTTTTCTAATTCTTGAATCACATCTCATCGTTTACTAGCTCTTGCCTTCAGAAAAGTGAACATTTCTTTATGTTGTAAAATAATGCCATAGCTTAACTGTTTACACTTGGAAGAAGTCCTCATCAGTGATATTGACAGTGTGTATTATTCCTGGTTTATTGCACAAGCTATTTTTAACTTTTAGGGATTATGTTTAGAATTAAATGCGTAAATTTTGGGGGGAAAGTGCTTAAAAGGAGTGATATAAATCTGCCACCAGATGGGTGTGATTATTCAGAGGGGAAAAAAGTCAACACAAGTAACTGGTGGAATTGACACAATTAGCAACTTTACTAATATATTAGAGAGAGTTCTGAATAATCCCTTTTGATATCTGTGTAAGGCTATTGTCAAATTTTCAGTCAAGAAAATAAAAAGGCATGGCAAATTTTCTGTTTTTCTGATAAAGAGGTTTGAAATATTTAGAATCATTAACTTGTTACTGTGAAAAAAACCCTCATACTTCATGCATATATTGTGTTAAATCCTACTTGATACAATGGGATTGGCCAAGGAATATGGAGAAATTCTGACTTCTTGGCTGTTCCAAATGCATTCATATTGATCCCAGTTGAGAGCTATCAGTGCCTAGCTGTTCTTGGTTTGTTTGAAATTACTTGGTGGTCTTTATTCACTTTCCTGGTTAAAAAAAAATACAGTCTTTAGAAACTGTCTACTTTGGAGGCTTTTATCAGCTGGCATTACAGGTGGAAGTGAACTGAACATGGAAGCCAGTCGTGAAAGCAGATGTGACTGATGAAATAGTGAGGCACTGGCTGAGTGCCAAAGGAAAGCTTGCTGCTGCTCAGCATTTTAGACCTCACTCAGTAAACGGAAGCCTTTGCTCACTCGGCAAGTATATAATAAATCTTTAACAGATACTTAAAATCACTGATGAACATAGAACGATCCAGTTCACACCACTTGTAGTTCAAATGGATCTCTGAGCTGTTTGATTGGTGTCTGGAAAGCACGTTCTAGCCACTGTCGTGCCTCTTCTAATGTCATACATGACTACAAATGAAAGGCCAATTCACACTGCAAATCTGAGGAGATACCAGATAAATGAAAGCTACATGCCTTTTTCTTTAATCAAAAATATTAACAGAAATATTTAGGGCACTTGTCATCTGTTTTGGTTACCAAAATAACAGCAATCTTAGTTTGTTCCTACATGAGGCCTGTTTTGAAGCCTCCACACATTTTGGCTATGGCAATGTTTTAGGCAGCAGGATTTGGAATAGGGATGTTTAGAATAACCTAATGTCACTTTCAGTCTGTTTGCATATATGTTCTTGTCTTTATAAAAGGCTTTAACCCTGCCTCAAACAATAAACAGCACTTGCAAACTGACCGCATGATTTTTCCATCTTTATTTTGCTTGTTTACTTTTCCTAATGTCAAAACCATTTGTATCATTTTCAGGAGTGTTTTTTTCCTAGCAAAGCTTTGGAGGCAAAAATATTTTTGGAATGAAATTTAAGCAAATTCTCTTCCACTTTGGATTTTGTTTTCACCTGGGGAATGAGGTACCTAGAATTAAATATAGTAAAGCCCTAATAGAAATCTGCTTGAAGGGAATTCACACTAAATGTCTCTAATTCTGGAAAATCCAAAAGAAAATCTGTGAATAATTATTTTGTATTACTAGCATGTATTAGGATATTATTTAAAAACATGCGTGGATGTGTATTACTGTTTATGCAAACATCTTTTTTTCTTTTTAAACATGTAGAGCATTATATTTTCAGACGTGTTCTGCTGAAATTCTGGTTAAAGAGATGGCAGAATTTTCATACCTAGGGTTGCTTCCTATACTGGGTTCTTTCCTAAGTGGGAACTGTGCCTGAATTTCTTAAATGAACAATAATTTAGGATGAAAGTTACAGTGAAGTAATCTAGGAAGAAGTTCCACGCTCTTTCCTTTTCTTCCCCTTCTCCATATGTCGCACATTTTTGCCTCTCAAGATTAACTAGGCTATTAAAAAAAAATATTTGCCTGCAAAATTAAAGATATTTTAAAATATGTACGTTTCAAAGGAACTGCTCCAGTCTTAGTTCTTTGTGTTGTAACTTCAGTCTTAGGTTCAGTCTTGAGATGACCTTTGCCTTTTGTCACACATCACGTCTTCACGAATGAATACTAGGAGGCGAATGTTTTTACTAGGAGATGCCTATATAGAAGCGGTGCTTACTGCATTTGTAACTTTGCATATTGAAAATGTTAATACCTAACCTTAAAATTAAAAACCAGGAAAAGATCCAAACTAGAAATTCACTTCAATGTCACGAAGATAAATGACCTTCAGTGAAAATCCTGCTGTTATGGATACACAAACTTAACTTTAGAGCACATTGGCTTTAATTGAATCTGTTGCATGCATAAATGATTTATGGGATTGCTGAAAGTATGTCACCACTGAAGCCTCTTTTTTCTGCTTTCTTAGGGCTGAGTCTCAGAGTATTTACTCTAATATTTGCCTTACTCAGACTGTGAGTATCTTTGAAGTCAATGTGTTAGCCATCAGAATTAGAGTTACTAAGTTTTGGAAGGCTGATAGGCAGCCCTTTTTAATACATTTGTTCTTTGAGCAGAACATTACTTGATTGTTGAGTGTTCAATTCTCCCATCTTTACAGATGAAAAATCACTGTGTGCTGGTGTACCATTGCTCCTATTTAAGACAGAAGAAAGAAATGAACAAACCTGTCTGCTTTTGAAAATTTTTTCTGTAAAATAAAAGGGTTCATTTTCTGCCAGTGGATGTATTAGTATTTTTTATTCCTGCCAACAGTTCGAGTATATTGGGAAATGTTTGCCCCCAGCAGAACTTTGCTGGATGCAGCCTTTGTGGTGAAGTTCTGAATCAGCCCATTTTATACTGACTCACATTGAGTCTTACCACATATTTCTTCTTAATGTGGTGTGATAGTTGGCACGTGAATCTCTGCTTGCCCACTTTGGGAAAGTTTATTGTCTTTATTCTGTAGATCTGTCTGTCTTTTTGCTTAGTTAAATGGTTGGCATATGTGAAAGAAAGAGATGAAATTCAGCTTTCCAGAGGTGTAACCATATAGCCAGATTGACTCTTTATGTTTTACATGGATTTCAGAATATCTGTTTATAGGTTCAGTCTGCAGAATCTTACAGCAAATCAGGTGGTAAGAAGTCAGGGGTCTTGCATGGCCTGCTAGCTGTTGTCCTCTGTTCCTGAAGGTCTCTATCTGTGTCATTGCTTCAATTGCCATCTCATTCCACTGCAAACAATGGCACAAAATAGGTAAATTCTCCCCTTTTGTTTTTAAAGTGAAATTTCTGCTTCTCTGCTCATAGTATAACAATTGAAACACACAGTTTGCTTTTTTGGTGGTTTTATATCTACACATGGTAACTGTTACCTTTCACTGGCTAGTCTTTTTCTGCTATGAAGTTGAAATTCTATTTCCCCTAGTCTTTTCTACTCCTAGTAATGGGAATAAAGCAAAACAAACAACATATGATTGTGAGAAAACAAGCATTTAAAAATGTTACTATGGGACCATGCCTACGCTAACAACTTTGAGGAATAGGTGTGTAGGCACACAGTTTGTGGTGATTGGAGTGGGGCTGAGCCTCATCCCCAGTGGGCACAGCTGTGAGCAGCAGGTGAGCAGCACTGACAGCAATGAGCCATGGAGTGCCCGGGGGCACTGACCAACACCAAAGGGAACAGAGGGCACACAGGGGCAGTGCATGAGCAATCAGGGGTGTCAAAGGTTGGGCTGAAGAATAAGAAGTGTTCATGCCTGAAGTCTTCTGATCTGGTGTGGTGTTACTCTGTTTGGGCTGAGGCTTTCTGATATTTTATGGTGATATTCTGTATTGTGGCCATCTCAGCTGTGACATGTGCTGTGGCATATGCTGTGACACAGGTGAGCATTGTTATTCACAAACACATCTAAGTGGTTTGATGGACCAAGATTGTGACTTGAAGCCTTAGAGTTAGCCTGTGAATGTGAGCAACTGATGGAGCCTTTGATTTCCTTGTGCCTCTCTCTTGGCTAGAGAAAGTTGTTTTGCCTAAAATACTCATTTCTGCTACTATTATCCAAATACCTTACCAAGGCCTTGGATCGTATAAGAGTGAGGCCTGAGAAAAATGGCTTCTTCCAGTGATTTATAACCTGCTCTTAAGAAGTCTTAAGAGTATTTTCTTTGGCATTTGCTATGTGAGAACATTCAGGATATACTCAGCACTCCTACTTCATCAGAACTGGCTGAATTAATATATTTTCCGTATGCAGTTCAAAAGCAGCAGAATCTTTCTAAAAGTTACCTTTTAGGTTAGGTGACTCTGATGGACTTGCCTCTGGTGGTGTTGTCAACCTGAAGCTGACCCTTGCTTAGAGTTGCAGACAATTAGATTAAGGTTTCAGATCAGGATTTTCACAAGCCTTCAAGGAGCAGATATTTTTAAGGACAAGCTAAGTCTTGGTCATGGCATGTTCACAAAATATCATCATCATCTCAGAATCCTCAGCATTTTAAAGAAAACAGCATCTTGGAAAATATGTTTAGTTCTAGCTTCATTGTGTTCATAGGTTATAACGTGAAATATATTCTGCATTATCACATTACATGCAAGTTTTAGGCTGTGAGACCAAGTTTCTAAAGGTGTTCAAAACGTCCTTCAAAACAAGCGTAAAATATCTTGCAAATATTTTGCACTCTGATTGAAACTTTTGCTGCCAGTTCAAAATCAAAACTGTAAAGTCAAGGTTGGGAATTTTTAACCTAGCTTTATCTTAATCTACAACTTTTATAACAGATCACTGAACTCTCACCCATAATTCCTCTTAAAACAGAACTACATCTTAATAATATAGCTTTATAGTAAAAGATATAGGAAGGAATCTGTTTGGAAATGTCAGTATTAAATGTAAGATTTAATTCAGTATTTTATTTGGAAATAAAGAGGAGCTTCACAGGATCTCTTCAGGTGATACTCTGGAGAACATAAACAGCTGGATTGTGCAGCTTAAATTCTACCTTACTTTTACAACTAAATCAGGAAAACAAAATAAAAAATATGAAGGTAATAAAAAATTATATTACTGACTTCCTTTTTATCTGCAATTGACCTCCTTTTAATTTAAGTGTTTTTGCAGTTGAGTATTTAAGATTCACTACAAGAAAAACAAAGAAAGAAGATTTCATAAGACAATCTGCCTATTCATTTTATAGTTTTCTCTGATGTTTTTTTAAGACCTTTTCAACAATGTGAGCGCTCATTTAGCTGGCATTGTGTATCTACCAAGTAAGCAGACAGTTGTGGACTTCAGGGAATTTTCAAACACACATGCTGTTCAACCTTAGCAATTTTCTTTTACCTAGGAATTGTTTTCAGAAATTCCCTTATAATGAAATTTCTGTTTAAGTTGATAGCTGTAAATGAGGGCACAGTTGCTTCATTTCCTTTTGACAACAAGCCAAATTCATCCCTGGTGGAACTCCATTGATTTAACTCTACTTGAGCTAAGTTACACTGGGGATGAATTTGACCCAGCTTGAGATTTTTTTCTATTCATCTTTTCTTTTAATTTCCTTTAGCTTAGTAGTCACTTTAGGGCTGGACAGAGAATTACAATGCAAGAGAGGGGAAAAGCAAAACTTCTCTGCTCAAGAGTCATTTCCTTTTTAATACCCTACTGATTTAGCCATGACTTGTAATGTGTTTCAGGTAGCCAAATTTCAACATCAATTTTGGAAGGAAGTTCACTCTACTTTGAGTCTCTTTCCTTGGCTACTTCCCAAACCACCAAATCACCACCTACTATACAATGCACATATTATAAAAGGCAATGTTAATGTCAGTGCTCTGGGAAATGATCTGGATAAACTGCAGTTGTCATGTGGTGCCTGACATGGTTAGCTGGAGCTCCCCTGGTTGCACCCCTCTGCCCAGTACCTCAGATAGTGGTAGAGCTTCGAGATCTCCACATCTGTAATGCCCAACACCTCTTCCCCCAAACTGCCACTTGCAGTGCTGGATTTCTGCTCTCTAAGTCTTGCATGCTTTCTGCCTACGTGGTAATCATGCCAGCCTTTTTTTTTTTTTTTTTTCTTGTAAGTTTGGGGTTTTGTGTGTTCACACCCAATAAGTTTCAAGTTTGAGCAAAAGCCGAAAGCATCATTCAGCCAAAATCTCTGCTGAGCTGTATGTGGTTTTCATCTGAAACTGTAAATCCACTGTGTTCACTGAGGGTTTAGCAAAACTGGCCTGAATGTCAGACCTCTAGCAGCTCTCCCAAATCAGGCTAGTTCTGGGTTTCATTACAAAAAGATTGCACAGCTCTAGCTAAGCCCTCATTTTCCACTTTCAGATAAATGCTTTCTCAGCTGTATTTATGGGGCTTAGCGTAAAAAAACCCCTACCAGCTGTTAATGTTAATCACAAGTTTATATCATAAGCACATTCTGAGTCTTATCCTCTTTCCATTCATGTCAGTGGCAAAGCTTTCAACATCAGTGGCAGTAGGAGCAAATATCACAAAATATAGTAATGCACACTCAGTTTAAGAGGGAAAAATAAAGTCTGTCTTAAACTAACAAAGCCAGGAGTGGGATTCTGTGCTGTTGAATGTCTTACTCCATTTACACATTCACTTTTGCACCCTGAAGTATTTAGTGGTAATATAGAAACAAGCATAAGGCTCAGGTTCGTGCTGGAACAGTTGGCATTTTCTTATAGGTCATCAAAATAGACATTAAAGCAGGGCATTTGACATAAGGAATCAAAAGATGTGACATCAAGAATGAATGTTTATCACCCATACTAAGAAAGAAACCCAGATTAATTAGTTTTGAAGCAGCTGTTGAATGATAAATTTCTGGAACTTTGCAGAGTGAAAACTTTCTTTTATATATAAAAATAGAAATTAATAATATTTTACAAATTTTTAATCTATTCCAAAAGTAATTATACTTAAGCTTTTAGGGAGGTCTGGTTCGTTTGGTTTGTGTTTTTTTTCAAATCAAATCTTGAAGGATTTAAACCATAAAGCATCCTGCTACATTTTCCAGTTGGGTTTTAAGGTTTAGTAAGTTCACAATTTGCTGAACTCAAGAGCGAGCTTCACTGAAATTTTTGAAATCTGAACAAACCCTGGACCTGCAGACTGTGCTAGTGAATGTTTTACAGAAAATAGGAAAGTGAGTTTCAGGACTATGAGACCAGATAGGTGGTTTCAGCTTGTGCCAGTTTTAGCAGTTTACTTTTAAAACTTACAAAAGTAAAAATATATGTCCTAGTTTTCCTACTGTAATAATGTAGCTAATATAACCTTACCTGGGAGGATGCTGAGATTTAATTATTAAAATGTTCCAGCTCTATTGGAATAATATACCAAAAGAATTTTGCTTATGCTGTTTTTATTTTATACAAAATGCCATACTTAAAATATTTTTTTCTTTTCTATTTTTAGTAAAACTAAATTCAAAATGTCACTGTTAATGCTATTGTTAAAATTTATCCTTAAGGGCTTTCAGACATAAATAGCAATGATAACAGTTGTCTTTTTTTGGAGCAGTCTGAATTTGAGGCCACAGTATGACATATTTTCTGAAAGTTATTTTTTTCTGTCATTGCTGCTTATCTGTCTTAAAGCAAAAGAAAGACTTGTGACTCTTTTCTTGTTTAATAATGGCTGTATCACGTTTGCATAAGTTGTACTTCTTGGCTGGATTGCAGAATCCTTCCTTTTATGCTAAGTCTCATCACCAGCTTGTAGGTCACCTCTCTTTGTACCCCTCAGAGAGGAAAAGCAGGATCATGAAGGATTTGGGATTGTCCTTAAGTAGTCATGCCTATGTAATTGGTAATATGAAATATATTCTGCTCCTTTCCATCTTTCTTTCTTCTGCTCAGCCACTGATTTCCTAATTATATGGAATGCTAAAGTGAATTCTTGACTGTGCAATGATAGTTCTGCTTACATGTTTCTATGATTTCTTTGGTATTTATTTTTTAATTTAGCCTTCAGTGCAGCCAAGAAAAAGGTGACTGCAGAGCATTCACCTTTCAAGCAAATGCTTGAGTTTAATTGAAGTTTATGAATTTTTATATTTGTAACTATGTTCTGTTATCAAGCAATGAAATAAGGGAGGAAGCATTGCCTCAGAGTCAAACCAAAACGACAAAACTTATTGCCAAAAGGCCACAAATGTCAGGATTGACTGCACAGTGTGTTGAGTAC
The DNA here is from genome assembly GCF_017590135.1 of Pyrgilauda ruficollis. Lineage (NCBI taxonomy): Eukaryota > Metazoa > Chordata > Aves > Passeriformes > Passeridae > Pyrgilauda > Pyrgilauda ruficollis. The sequence continues at coordinate 10,016,766 of NW_024509210.1, read as the reverse complement.
CCAGCAAAGGCTGGGCACAGCGCTGAGGACTGGAAATGCATCCATCCAGAGGGAGAATGGCTGCATTTTACTTGGAGTTTTGGCAATGCCCTCTGCAATGTCTCAGGTTATCCTCTGCTAAATGAGCATCTCCCATCTGAACCCAGGTTTTTCCACAGACAGATGTAAGAAGGCAGAATACTTCCCCTGAAAAGGGGTTGACCCCTCTAGACCTACATATGATATTTTTTCAACAAATGAGATTAAACTGCATGTTTGCACATATATGCAAGCTCATGTGCCATCACTGCATTTCACTTCTTTCATTTTTATAAAAAAATTGAACAAAAAAAGCCCAAATAATTATTTCAAGAAAAAAAAAAAAATTAGGTCCAACTGGTAGTCAAATCCAGCTGAAACATGGCCAATTGAAACAGGCAAAGAGAGCCCCAGAGTAAAATTACACAGTGTCTAACTGTGTGAAACATGTCTGGCTGCCCATACACAGTCACCAATAACTGCAGGAGAATCTGAAGATCTCAAGCTGCTCAGGGAAAAGGAGGAACAATTAGTGTTTTTTATATCAATTGAGCCCAAAGGGCAAATGTCATCATCAAAGAGTCTAGAGTTTTAAGCTTTTTTTGGTTTTGAAAGACACAGAAATCCCAATCGGATCTTAAGAATGACATTTATTTATTTTCAGTGAATGATATTGACACAAGACTGCTCTCTTCTTCGGAGCTGCATTTTCAAATCCTGGAGTCCTGCCCTGAGACTCCTTGGTGTCCATTAGCAGATCCATTTTCTACCCTTGAACTATGTATTCTTATCAAAATGTTAATTCTTCCAAGCTTTGCAAAAAACACCCCAGTACACTGTGTATTTTATATGCCAAATTATTCCACTTTAATGGAAAAAGAACAGAAATGTTAAGGAATTCGTGTGTATCTGTGTTGTGCACATCAATCTTCTAAGGCGGCACATAACAAAGGTCAGAAATAGCCTAGCGCTGTGTTTTGTGTAGCTCATCATTCTATGAGAAAATGTGCCCAAGTTCCTCCTAAAACATTGTTTTCAAGCTTGGTTACTACTGAATATATTTCTAAATGACAAGGTTTATTTGTCTGTATTTTGATATGTTTAGGGGAAACTCAGGCTGACAGTTAGAGGAGGCAGGAAGAAGGAACCACAACAAGTTCCACCCAAACACAAAATGTCATCTCTTCCCTAGCTAAGATACAGAAGCATCCTGATGAAAAAAAGAGCAGACATTTAAAAGTTTCTGACATGTGTCACAGATGCAGCCATTGAGCCACTGTTCCTGATGTAGCTTGAAATGACAGCATCCCAGCCATTGGAACTGGCTGCAGGACATTCAAAGTTTGGTGTGTGTCGCATTTAATCCTTGTCATAGCACATCTCGAGAATAAAAAAGACAAATGGACACAGGCAGTAGTAATAGTTCAAAAAACTTAAAATAAAGCTTCCCAGTCTAATTGATATTATCAAGCTGTGCTAACATTTACCAGCCACCAAGTAGACAGACAGGAGGTCAGCACCCTTTTTTCTGCAATTTTCCCCCAAGTCAGAAGGATATGTCTTTCAAGCCTTCTCTAAGGGTGACCCAAATACATGAACTGTTTATTCAGAAATAGCACTGACTTGCCAAAGATACTCCTTAATAATCAAAACATAAAGGCAAAAAGGCTTCAGCCACCGATGAAGCAACTTGTCATGCATGACCCATGTTATTTATTTACACTAGGTTAGGATCAAGCCAATGTTGGTGATTATTGTACCAAGGAGCCCATAATTTATTGATTGTACCACCTCTGTATAATTTACATCTTTGTAAGGTTGAGGTGCAGGCGGCATAAAATAACATTCTTTTGGAGTTATCACGTTGGCATCCTCTTTCAAATAGTGTGTCTTTTATTGCTGGCCAAAAAATGTTTGTGTACATAAAATTGATTGTCTGCAGTGGCTCAGGGTCTGCAGCACAGATCACTTGAATCAAGAGCTTCACATCTAGATTTCCAGAGAATTTATACTCAACAGCCCCATTAGCTTGTCATTGATTGCAGTGGATGAGTGCCTGCTCCTCATCTAACTTCCAGTTTAACATAGGGGATACTTTTTCATTCAGCAGCCTGGGAGGTGAATAGAGAAGATTCAATTTAAGCATTTTCCAAATACAATCAGCCTCTGATAATGTGAATCCTCTGGCAAGTTGAAAAAAAATAAAAATCTTTTGTATTAAAAAGTCAGTGGTACCTACAGGCTATTGGACTGGTTTCTACTTAAATCATTTGGCTACCTAGGCATGGTGATAAATCAAGCAGGCTTTTAACAGTCCTTCCTTCTGTATGTTAAGAAAGACTCAAAACATCCATGACATTATGGTAATGGAAGAGAAAATTCAATGAAGGAATATGTTTAATATACACATTTTTTGTACAGTTTTATTAGAGTATTGAAAAATATATTTACCCACTTATGGCTAAATGGGTTACCACCCATTTAGCCATCACATTGTTGGGAAGGAATGTTGTTTTGTTTTGTTGTCTGAAGTTCAGAAATATATTTTTAACAGTGTTTTTACTTTTTATCTTTATATCTACCTGCAGAGCCAAAAGTTGAAAACATTGTAAAAAAAAAAAACAAAAACAACCCATATATTGATATAGTTCTAATTAGGTCAGAAATACAAAAAAAAAAAAAAATCCAGAAAGACCCCCACCTTTTTTCCTCTAAAACACAGGTTTGGAAGAAATTAAGTGAGTGTGCTGAGACCAGAATTCTGACTGTGTCAAGGTTCTCCCTTTGAAAATACTTATGTTAAAATGTGATTGGCTTGATTGTTCCAGAAGAAAAAGATGCTCACAGTTGAACATCTGCATTTCACATAATTTCTTATGCCTTGGCTGTGTTAATGGGGTGTTCACCCGGTGAACCCCTTCCTGTGTGTCTGCATTGGAGGATGGTGAAGTTCACAGTACAGTGAGAAAGCTGCAGCAGGAACTGGTGCTGCTGAGTGGCAGAGAAGGCAGTGCTGGCTTTGCCCACAGAGACTCTCTGTGTTGGGCTGAGAGTTCTTTCTCCACAGTGCTACCAGTGAAGGGAAACAGGTTGGCTGGAGGGTTTGCCCTTTCTGCATGCAGCAGGCGAATTGGAGCTTCCATGGTACATGGACTCACCCCCAAAATTCTTCTCCTGAAAGATCTGCAGCTGAGACCTGTAGGGATAGCAGAGAAAAATCCATATCATTTTTAATGGTACCTCACAGAGGAAATAAGCCTTGTCTAACTAACAGTGGAAATGTAAATCAATGCTGCTCTCTGACAGGTCAAGTTGAATGTTGAGAGGCAAACCACATCCCATTGTTCCTATTTACAGTGGCACGAGGTGATTCTATTGCTGGCACAACATTTCACCTGAAATTGTTTTGCTGAGGCTGTGGACCCTTTCTATATTGTGAAGACTGATGCACAAAAGAATATAAGAGTGTGTAAGCTGAGATGGTAGACTCTTTGCTCTTTTTGGGAACAAGATAAGCTCCTTCTGTCAAGATGTGTTTGTATATCTACCTCGTGCAACAAAAGCTTTTGCATGTATTATGTTCCTTCACAAACAGTGAAATGAATTATAAAGAATCAGAAAATCAGTAAGAAGAAAGGTATAGAGGGAAAAAGGCACAGGCAATGCCTCATTCTTTTACAGTAATGACAGTGATGAAGAGTATTAAAGGACCTAGAGGATAGAAGAAAAAAATTTACAACCGTTTTTAAAATATATAAATGGCAATATTTAGCAATCTTCATAAATCATATATGGATTTAATGATCTTTGGAAGTGTTTTCCACAGGGTAGAGGTAATATTGTGGCAAAAAGACCATCCCTGAGCTTCTTTCTTCACTGTGCATCATCCTCCTGTTGAAGAGAGGTTGTAGTTATTCTTGTCCTCTCTCATACATGAGCTGTAATCTCAAAGAAACTAGAGTCAAGTGAAGAAGAGAGACTCTTCATTCAAATTATCATGTTGGATTCCATCCCCTCATTTTTGTCACTGCAGAACATGTCTGCATACTCATCAGCAATATAAGTTCATAATTTCTCTCTGCAAATGAAACTCAGTTTTCTGCCAGATAGTTTCAGAGGATTTATGTAAGCTAGAGATTTCCCATTTGCCTTAATGGGAGATACCCCACACTGTACAATAGATTAGTGGCACAGCGAAGGAAGATAAGTCAAAAGACCCCTAGAGTGCAATGTTGATTTTAAATATTTCCCTTCTGCTGTAATAACTTCCATAGCATCCTATGCATTATGAAATGCCTGATTGAGCTAATTTCCTGCATTGTAAAATAAAGCCATAATTATCATTATTAAGTGTAATTAACTGTACATATGATCACCACAAAGAACAGAAAAAGACAAAGATAACATGAAAACACTCTAATATCATAATTACTGGTCCATTTGTATTGTCCTTGTTAAATATGCATTTGCTAAATAATTTGATTTCATGTCTTGAGCTGTGTTACACTCTGCTTATCCTATGCTGATTATAAAGGCTTAATCTTTTCTAGGAATCTTTTTTATCATAAGTGTGTGGGAAGGAATGAAAACAAACAAGCTTTTATAGGTTTTTTTTGGCCTCTCCATAATGTCCACCATTTCCTAGACTTGTGTTTTCTAGTAAAAGTTTTTTACTGATTTTATGTATTTAATCTGAAGGGTCAAGGCTTCTGGTGGTAAATGTAGTTTAACAGAGATTCAGTTAGAAAACGGTCTTTGCTAGGGAAGAGGAAGGAAAACAATCTTGTGCTGTGCAGCACTAAGTCCCAACATCGTTGAACAGATTCTGTAGGTTAATGGAGCAGCCTTGACTCCAGGTCCTGAGCAGGGTTACTAATTTTAGTGATCTGTTCAGAACTTGGTACCACCTCTGGTTGTCTGACTAGTGAAAAGAAATAGTTACAAAGTTCTTGTAACCTTCAAAATGCCAGCCTCAGAAAAACTTTTCATATTTACATCTCATGTATTAAGATGGGCCAAAGCTTGAAATCTTATCCTTATCCAAAGCTTGAAAGCTTATCCTAAAATCAGATAAAGTGGTCTGGATCTTTTCTTTGGGATTTAAGCTTGCTTTGTCAGTTTTTTATAAAGGAGTCTAAATTAAATAAGATTTTTTGGGAAATTAACTAATTAATGAAAAATATTTCAGGATTTGGCAGTTTTGTAGGGATGTCACAGACTTAATGGGATTAGTTACCAGGGAAAGAGGTTGAAGAACCTAACAATAGTCTGTTTATGCAAAAGAATTAATTTAATGTGTCTTTGAAGTGAAACCACTGTAATGATTTCTGAGATCTGCCTCTTGTTCTGGTCAGGTGCCATTTTTTTTCCTGCAGCAATATTAGAGCAGCATCACTTGTAGTATTTTCTGCTTAGATCAGAATATCACTGATTGCCAAAAATAAATTATTCAGTTGTCCTGAAGATCTAGTAGTGATACAGCTGAGGTTTGGGTTGCTGCAGCACTATTATTATCATTATTATTATTAGTAGTATTTTCTATAACAGTCAGTTATAGAAAGGCAAGGGAAAGGAGCAGTTAGAGAAAGGTTTCAGTGAGGAGCATCTGGAGGGGTACTAGTGGAATTTTTGTCAGTGGATGGATAGCAACTTACTGTGGTGATGGACTTTTTCCTGTACCCTCTCACAGAGGCTGGTTACCTTTTTTAATATAATAAAGGATGAAATAGTTAAATACATCACAGTTTTGCCAATAATAGGTGTTGGTGTATAAGTCTAACTGGCAGTCAGACTGCCCAGGTTATTGATTTTACTGTCTAATGGCTGAAAGAGATGTTATCTTGATTAATTAGAAGTCAAAACCAAATGCATCTTGCTTCTGTTAGATCTCCTGGCATTTGTTTTCTTTTTTTTCTTCCTCACCAGTGTTGTCGTACATGCACCTTTAAAATGTTTTAAACTAAAAAGCTATCAAGGTCAGCAGTATACAAGCCCTAGGAACTTTATTTCAGCTGTCAAGGAGTCCTTAACAGTCCTGCACTGCTTTTGGTGCTGGAAGGTACCCTTTGAAAGCATAAGGCTATTCATTTAACCTCAACAAATTAAAATCCAGTAGGCTATTATTCTTAGGGCACTTGAAGTAACTTATCACCTCATTATGTTATTGGGCAGAAATGCTGACATGCTGAGTATTACTTTATATATTTACTGATGGTTTTGCAGGAAAACATATTTTTCTCTTTTGGAGCACTTAGTGTTCTGCAAACATGTTTAGTGCTTAATGTGAGTAAGCGTTATAAAGACCACTGCAACATGGGAACATAAAAAAGTAGGCAGTTTTCTATCAGCTACTCTGAATTATGATCAGTAAGATAATAGAAAAAAATGATAGATGATAGGAGGGAAAAAGTCAAGAGTTAGTCAGCAATAAAAAAACCTGCAGATTTTTAATATGTTGTATTAATAATCACTTCTTGGTGGTTTACATGCTCTCAGAATGCCAAGTACTAAGGAAAAAATGGACTATTGCTGCATTTATAAACAATTTACATCTCTCAGAGTTTACTTCCAGCAAATGAGTAGTTGTTTGATTTAACTTGTTTTGTGTTTTATATGATCACAGTCTAGAGCTAAAATTACCTTACAAAGCATACAAAAATAGAATATATTGCACATTTCTGAATTAAAGTGAAATTGCCATGTTTACATATCAATAATTTACTAGAGATACTGTTGTCACAATTGGTCTGATTCTGAAAATTGTACAAGAATCATAGAATCATAAAATGGTTTGGGTTAGAAGGGACCTTAAAGTGAACTCAATTCCACTGTCAATGTCACTGACAAAGACATTAAACAGCACCAATCCCAATCCCTCTAAGGAAAGCCACACATCATTTGTCTCCACTTCAACAAGTTGACCACAACTTTTTGATTGTGACCATCCAACCAATTCCTTATCCACCGAGTGTTCCTTCCATCCAATCCATGTCTCTCCAAACACAGATGTCGTGGAGGATAGTGTCAAATGTGCACAAATCCAGGTAGATTACGTCATTTGCTCTTCCCTTTTACACCAGTCTGCAACCCCACTGCAGAAGACTGTCAACATTGTCAGGCACAATTTGTCCTTGGTGAGGCCCTATGGGCTGCCATCCGTCACATCCCTGTTTCCTATGTGCCTCAGCATAGTTTCCAGGAGGATATGCTTCATGATCTTGCCAAGTAAGACTGACGAGCCTGTAGTTCTCTGGGTCTCATTTTCTCAAAATACCAGGAACACATTTCATATCTATTAGAAATTCTGGGAATCCCATGAATGCAGTAGCTTTCTGTTCAAAAGTGTGTAATTTGTTACAGAAAACCACAAAGCACTGACTCAAATATTGCAGCATCATCTACTGAGCAGATGGTTTACATATCTTCCTTTCTTCTTACTCGCACCATAACATTTTAGCATACAGTTAATCTGCTTATCAGGTCTCAATTCTCTCCTTCAGGTTTTGTTGTCATGACTGTCTAAAGAAAGATGACCTACAGCACTACACAATTTATAGGTGTGGAGTGATTTAAGTAACCAATTTGTAAAGCTTCAGAGTCAATTTATCTTCTGCTTTTCCCATGGAGTTTACCTAGAAAAAGTGAAAAATGCACAAGACTGTTAAGTACAACCCCCACTCTGCTTGTCTACCTCGTGTTCACAAAGAAAAAAGCCCTACCAGGAGCCGGTTCAGGCCAAGCAACAGACTGCAGGTGTTTTCTGAAATAAGGACATAAAAGGACAGAATGTAAATCAAGGCAGCCCTGTGGTCATTTTAGTTGGCATTCTTACCATTTTCCAGGTCCATGCTTACTTCTTACTGTGCTGTTGCATGAAATGAGAAGTTAACACAGTCATTGCAATGTCTTTGGCCATTTTTGACTATAGGTTTGCTGAAATATAAACCTCAGTTTTATTTAGTTGAAATTCATAGTACAGTTTCAGTGAATTTTGTGCTGCTGATAGCTGTCAGATTGAATGCATTGGATAGCAGGTTTAGGTGGTGGTAAGATTAGCTATCTTATACTTCCATCTAGGCAGAGGTATAATTCAGTATTTGGGTTTTATTTGGAGACCACCTGTTGGGGAGGGGGGGCCTGGTGGTGTGAGTTGTAATGCTGAACCTTGTTCTGAAAAAGCCAGACTGAGTCCACTCTGTATCATCTCTACATAGTGTATATATGGTATCTATATGGTTGTTTCCTTTCAGGAGAGATGTTGTCTCCTTGTCCTCTTACCAGCCAGTACATCCATTTTGAATTCTTCAATGAAGAATTCAAAAAGCTGAACCAGAGAACAAGTCAGTAGAGGAGTGCATACAAAGTCTAGTATTGTGATCACCCTAATTTTTACTACTCTGGCCTCTATGTAAATAAGACCAAAATCTGGCAAAAATTGTCACAGTGTAGGTGTTTCTAATCTTGGAAAAAAAAAAAACCCAAACAAACTAACCCAGAGATGCTCAAATCCCTTATTGTTGCAAATAAAATACTGGAAAAACATACGTATTTATACATATAAAGTATTGAAAAATGGAAAAGAGGAAGTGACTTTGGGTTATGTGGTTCAGAAGAGTTTACACCAGCATACATTATGCCAGAATGACACCAGATCCCTGAATAAGTGAGCATCCAGGGCACCAGGATGCTTTATCATCATTCTATGCTTGGATGGAGGTGACAGTGTTGTATTGAGCGAGGTCCTTTCTTTTCCTCTGGCATTTCCCCTCGTTTCCAAGATGTCTTTCCTCTCAAAGCAGTACTCCTTATTTTCTTGCTCCAAATTTCCAAAAGAGTATTTTTTTTCTGGGCAGTGTCACCCTTTATTTGTGGAATAAAGGGAAATAAAAGCTGTAAACTATTGATTCTGGAAGTTTACATGAGGAAAATACAAAGTCTTTCTTCTGAGCCTTGGAATGGCTGTCAGAGTCCTGCCTCAGCTGCTAAGAAGGGCCCAGCTAATGCAGTCAGGTTTGCTCCATCTGCCACGGCTTTGAGTGACAGCTATGGCCCAGTGCACATCCACTGAAAACTAGCATCAGGGAATGACATACAGTTTGATAACATAAGATGCTTAGGTTTTTTGGCTCAAGTGAGATGTTCAGAGCTAATAGCCCTGTGAGCAGAGTTTCAGCTGTGATCTGTACCTTGAGATATTGGTTGTGTCTGGCTCAGGAAAAAGGGGAAAGAATGAAAGCTTATTTCTAGAAAGGTTTCCGATGAGCAGCATTTGTCATTGAAGGGGAAGATGGGTATAATTAGCTTGTCAGTCTAGTTTGGGCTGAGCTGGCTTTCTGTGGTAAGAAAGATGGACTAACTGCCAGAAGAGCTGACAGGCAGTCGATAATGCAGCAATTAATGTCATAAATAATTCTGGAACCAATTATATCAAAATGGACTCCAAGCTTTAAAAAGGAACAGAATTCCCTTATTCTTCCTGCTAACAGCAAGAAGCAGCTTTCATTTTTCTCTATAATTACTTTTCATTGTATATAGCAATAAAGTAGGGCTTTTCTGTCCATATTTAAAACTTGTCTTTCTTGCCTTCCCCCGCCTCCTAAACACTCTTTACCCCATAGGACAAGGTTGTTACAACAGATCTGCACTGAGGTGAATGTATAATTTTTTCACATGGCTGTTACATGATAATTTCTGCTGCACCTTAATGACTAAGAGCCAAGTTTTCTCAAATGTCATGGGCAATGACAGTAGAAAGTACCAAGCAATGGCATTTGGAAATAAAGACATTTGTGAAATAAATTGATTTGTCTTATTATTTTAAAGGTTGCTCTGACTTGCTTACACTGAACTTATTGATTTTTTTTCTCCCTTCTCTCTGTACAGTTACAGCTATGGAATCTGAGCCAAGCTATTCCCTTTATGCTGCAAACACAATTCAGAACAGCCCTGCGAGTTAATGGGCATTCCCTTACAAAAGACACCAAGTTACAAACACTCTCTAGAGTGATATTCTCCTTAGCTCTTTCTCCATGTGCTGTAATACAGATGTGGATAGTACAAAGCCTGTACTGGCAAAACCCCCACAGTACTGCTTTTGCTAATGGTCTTTCTGTAGTCTCGTCCTCTCTTTTTTTTAAAAAATGGACTATAGAAGTAGTAAATTACTGTAGCATTCGTTCACAGCTTTGTTCAGCGCCTGACAAATGTTTCCAACTTTTCAACTATGGTGGCATTTACTCCTGGGAGGTTGGGGAAAACAGTTCATGAAGTTCCCACTGTTTTAAAACCAGAAACATCTGTTGGTGTCACATGCAGTTTGTTGGCTGGGTCCAGGAATAAAGAAATCCTGCAGCCCATCAGCTCTCTCCTTAGCAGTAGGTGTCAGTATGGTGAGTGGTAATTACAGCAGAGAGTTTTAGAGGACACATGATAATTAGGACAGCTAACAAAAACATAAACACTGACATTTACCATACTTAAAGCCAGAAATGTTGTCTGCTGTGTCTGTACATTGTTTCAGACCATGACAATAGAGCCATAATTAGTTCAATCACGCTTCTAAGGAACAAAGACTTTCAGATTTTGGATATGCAGCTCAGTGTTTTAGCAGGAGGAACGGCAGAAAGAGGGGGGATGATCTGTGGTGTGCAGGGCTGGGAGAGCTGGGTTCCCTTCCCAGCCCTGCTGCAGGGATGGTGCTGAGTGACTGCCAGGGAATCATTGTGTCTGTCATCGCAGCTCCCCCCGCCAGAGCACAGAGAACGCTCACCCTGCGAAGGTGGTGTCCATATTAACGCACTTTTAAGGTCTTTTTAAGCACTTGGAGATTGTCTGTAAGGAAGGGTGATGGAAATTCAGTACTATTGAGGGAAGAGACCATCTGTTTCACATCTCATTAAGAACTATATCCTGTTTCTGCTCTGCGGCCCAGCAAGGCCTGAAAACAAGGAGCTGTGTTTAAACAATACTTCCTCAGTTACAGTGTATATAAATTGAATTCAGTTTTGCTCCAAATGACCCACTTTCTCTGCTCACAGAAGTTCTTCAAAAGGTAAGATTTTGTCAGAATTTTGCAGGTCAACTCTGTGGCCATTCGGCAGTCTTGCTATCATAATTTTCTTTTCTGTGCCTCTGCATTTCTAGGGAAAGTACTTCATTGCCCTCATGCCTCAGATCATTCAGTGCACCACTTCTCTTCAATAGAGAGGAAGTGTCAGTGTTTTTCTTATACTCATAAGAATGATTTCAAGCATAAAGGTAAAATCAGTTAAATTTAGTCTGGAACAAATGCTCTAGCAATCATTATTTAGTCTGCAGAACTCTTACTGACCTCCCTTCTGAGGAAAATCTGTTCCCTGTGTAAGTGGACTTTATAAAAAAGAAAATATATTCAGCATGTCAAATGAGATTTAAAATGTCAAATTAAATGAGCTTAATTTACTCACTGTCATCTGCAATGCCACCCCAAAAATTTTGGTTTTCTATCCCAACTGCCAATAGAATTGATGTTATTGTAGGAAACTTATGGCTAAGTGAGCAACTGCTATGCTTGGAACAAGTAACAGATTTTCAGTTCATCACGACGGTGAGTTGTGAAGCAGCAATTAATATTACCTAAGACGTCTTGTATCACCACTTCTAACAAAAACACAGGAGTTATTTTATTCCTAAATAATAGGAATTAAATAATCTGTTTTAGCTGGCTTTAAATGACCTGTTTTATTAGGCATATTTTAATGATAACTAAAGAAAAAAATGGAAATCCTGCAATTTTGCAGTCCTGAAAGGCAAATGCAGCACAAAGTAATGGCACTACTTACTTAGATATTGTTGCTCCTTTATCCTCTAAATGCCTGAAAATAGCTTTCTGTAGAGGTGAAGTGCAGAATACAATGACTTTAGCACCTTGGTTTAGCTCATGATGGGAGATATTATCTAATTTTATCCTCTGTATGTTAGGGTATTATGTGTTTTCATCTGTTGCTTGAAGTTGCGCATTAAAAATTCCAAGCTCCTCTGGCTATTTACTACTGAGAGCATTGAAAGTGTACATACCCCTTATAACTTAGTGAATTGGGGATGATCACATACAGTAATGACCAGGTTTTCATCATGAACTTGTGTAAGCATCCTTTTGGATCAAGCTTGGGGTATTCAAAAGTACGTGTTTTAAGTCTGAATCACAAACAGGAGTGGTCATAGTGCAAGGCAGAGAAATGGGAAGGCGGGGAAGAGGGAAGAATTTGGCTTCAATAGGCAGGTGAAGGAGTTTCACAGATATCAGTATAATTGATGAGGTTTTCAGTTACTTTTTTTATTACTGGCTGACTGATTTACATAAGCATGTAAATTTGTAAACATACTCCTCCTCTTTCCTTTAGGTGTAATAAGCTGCCATTCATATCAGAGCTGGGTTTCTGCTGTCTTTCCCCAACACTCTGTTTTGTTGTATCACTCTTTCCATTTCTTAGATCTAGCTTGTCAGTAGGGCCCAGCATGTCCAAACAATGACAGATTTTTCTGAAGCTCAGTTCTCTATCATGCAGTTAATTAAGAAGCCAGGCTGGTGGTGGGCGGAAGAGGAAAGGGAAGGGTTGGTGGGGAGGATAGATGAAAAAAGTCTTAGTACAGCATACCTAGATCTTTGACTGTTCATATTAGGGACATCGAGGGTTTGAAAACCTGGCCTTCATTAGCTTGGAACTGAGGAACTAATAACATTCTCTTTGGAGCATGAGCTTTGAGGGCAGTGACTTTTCATCTGAGTTCATACAGCATTGTTTCTGAAGGGATTATTCTGAATGGCTTTAATAGAAACAGTAAAGAATATGACATGAGTGCACAGGATATGAATTTCTCTCTAGCATGTCTGTTATTGAGAGGAGTGGTTTGTCTTCTATGGTGTCTCCAGCAGCCAGACTAACATTCATTTTGTTTTAAAGCATCTCTCATACTTTATGGCTTTGGTAGATAGGTCTGCTTAAAAATGTTTTGGTTCCTGGTACATATTTACTTTTTTCTGTGTTTCTAGATCAGTTCTGGAAATTGCAGGAAGGTCACCAGGGAAAGACAGAACACAAGCAAAGGTTAATTGAGAGCATGCTAGTTACTTACAATAGCAAACCCTTGTATGTACCATAATGTGAGGAGGGTAATGAACCTTTCTTTGGCTGAAAAGAGGAGGTAAATAAATCTTGCTGAAGAAAAAGAAAGACAAATTTGAGGCATGTGAGTACAGTGCTGTCTACTGCAGTGCATTGGGACTGTTTTCTACCAAAGTACCAGACTTTGTACCAGCCAAGTTATGAGGTGTGACAGTAATGCCTCTGTTGATGCTGATGATGCAGGCTCTGTGGAAAGCCAGAAGATCTGTATTACTATATGCTGAAATTTGTTTTATTTTACACAATGCTCAACTAAGATGTGCATCTAAGATAGTCTTATCATCCCATTATATGTTGTCACCAAAATTCTGTTCTTGGACTTAATATTAGATTTTTAATAGCTTTGATTTTCTTGGTTGCTGAAGGAAAGCTTCAAATTCAACCAGTCCTGTTCCCTACCACAAGATTGCTTCTAATGTTGCTACAGAAATCATATATTTTTATTGTTTTATTTCAAAAGATGAGTAACTTACCACTATTTGAATTTGTGGAATCAGCAGTTCTACATTTCTCTATTTGACAAACAATGTCAGCTTGGATGAAAGATGAAAAAGATGTGGTCTTGGGGAAATTTTAAGTTTGCTTTTGGAAGAGGAATCTGCTACTCTTAGATAAGAAAGAAGTTTAAGAAAAGAATTACGGCACCCTGAGAACATAATGGTGTTATTCTCATTTAGTTTTTCTCCTTCAGAGTAAAAGAAGGAGAAGAAGAGTGTTAAATTACTACCCAGAGTATTTAAACATTTTCCTTACAGGGACTTTTGTAGGATTAATGCAGATATCAAGTGAAAAAATTAAATTTCACCCATATTTTCTCTAGAAGTGCCTTTTTTTTTTTTTTTCTTGGAAGACCCCACATGAGTTTAATTGTTTCTGATTTAACAGCAGGATTAAGTTTTCTCTCCTTCTGCTCATGGGGTTGTTTCCTTCCTTTGGTAAATGTGTCAAACACCAATCCAACTCCCTCTCCGTCTACCCTTTCCAGTAACTAACTATTTTGAAATACATAAGACAATAAGAGAATACACTGTATAATCAAGAATAAAAAATTATTATCTTCTACCACAGTAAATCATAGCCAAACAACACAGTTATAATAGAAATACCTTTCCTATGTCTGATCCACTAACACTTACTTAGTCAGATAACAAATAACTTGTTCTTGGAGAGAGTGCCCTGGGTTTGATTTATCTCCGAGTGTAAGTAAATATGAAAAGGCTGCCAAATCTGCCTATATAAATCTCAGCTATCTGAAAATGTCATGTATGGGGGAAGTGAAAAATTAAGAAGGTGTTTCTGTCTTAATAGGGTATGGAGGCAAAAGGTTCTGCTTTTAATTCTTCTTAGGGATGACGTTTCTCTGGTTGATACCTGGGAAGAATTAAGGAGAAGCTGGAAAAAAATGCATACATGTATTGTGCCAAATAACTGTTCTTATTTTTGATGATGTAAATCTGGAGTAGATCCACTAAAGAGTCTGGAATTAGTCTGGCTTTGTCCCAGTGTAGCTGACAGCAAACTGAGAGCCTTTCAAATTAATAATATTAAATCTCAGCGTTGTTAAGATTTTTCATTTTGGCTATAGTGGCCATTGTTTGTTTGAACAAATCGAACGAAATCATCTGAAGATACTTATATACTGCTGCACAAGTGAGAATAGAAAGAAGGCTGAGCCAATGTGAAAATCAAAAGTAAGAAAATACTTTCATTAACTATTGTATGCATATGTTTATTCTTGTCTGACAACACCATACCACACTTAGGGGTCCATTTACACAGGAAAAAAAAGAGGTGACATGCAGGGCTGGATTATTAACTCAAGTATTAAGAAGTATAATCCAGGCATAAATCCTGCCAATCTGTGAATTTTCACCCGTGGGCTTTCTATTTTTCTCACTTAATATCGTGGTCATTGGAGTTATTCCTGACTAGTAGCAAGGTGGTTAATCTCAGAATCAGGCCCTCTGCATCCTGTGTGGGTTTGTGAACCAGATGCTCCAGGTGGCAAAGCGTGTCAATTGGCCTGGAGTACTTGCTGAGCCTCAGTCCACCTGGGATTCAGAGGTAGTTTGTTACCTCCGAGGTGGGGGGCTTTAGTTGAATGTGTCATCCTACTCAAATTCATTAGATGAAAAGTGAGTATCATCTTACATTACATAAGTTCAGCTGGAATGTATACAATGTCAGTAGTATGGGAGAAGAAAACATGTGTTGAATACATCTAGTGTGTCTTGGGGCTCTGAAGGTCACTCCACTAAAGTAATATATAGTGCTGGTGCTAGTGGCTCAAGGTCAAGTCAGCTTGCTTTTCATAATGCATAAACCTCAAGCTCGCTCAGACACCAATCATCTGACCTAAACCTTGGAACAAATATTTTACTAAGTAAATCAGTGAGCATGCTGGCATTTCTATTAACCTTCAATGCACTGGTGACAGAAAATGAATAATGATAAATAATAACTCAAGCCTGTAAATCATGCTTAGCATCAGAGGGAAAAGAAAAAAGAAAAAGTCTGGTGTACTACCATCTGCTAGGCTGGCTGAGCCTGTAGGGAGAAACCCACAGCAAAGGGAAATGTGCTTTCTCCCTCCCACAGCAGTTCCCTGGGTTTGAAATTTGGGGGTGGGATGGAGTGGGCTTTGCAGAGACGAGTGAGGAAAACACTTGAAAGTGAAAAGCTGAACGTACACAAACTGCGGGGAGCCTGGGTAAGAAGAGCTCTGTTACTCAAGGTGGTAGGGTTTTTTGGCAAGCTTTGAAGTGGATGAACTCTTTTCTTGTCCTACTCTTCCACTGACTGACCATCAGCAGCTCTCTGGTGGTAGATGAAATATAACAGACTTCCAGCAACTCACCAGTGCTGAGAACATGCTTGTTTTATTTCCCCAGTACTCTTCCATTTCATTTTCTTCTGTTTTCCTTTCAGTTTTGCTACTGGTTAGGGTCACCATGGCCACACAATGGCCTTAGGGAAATTAAGCTCATAAATTGTGAAGAAAAGACATGTTTACCTGTATCTTATATGATACTTTCACATGCTTCAGCTTCATTCAGAAGTGCTCTCATTCTCATATCCTTCAGATTTTTATATTTTAGAAAATTAGCATTAATTTGTTTTGAGTTTATTGCAAGGAAGGTTTTTCTTAGCCATTTTGTTTAAAACATTTGCATTTCACTAGCTTTCACACAATCTTTTTCTTTTCTCTTTCTGATTTTTTTTTAATAAAAAAATAAGTGCTGATGGATCAGTGGATTGAAGTACATCTTGTGTTGAGTTCACCTCCCTAGCTGGAAATGCATTTGTAATGGATTGTCAGGTTGGGGACCCTGGACACATTTGTGACCCTGCTACAAGAAGGGAAGACAGTGTGCATCACATAAGGTTGCTGCTTCAAAAAAACACACTAAACTCTCATTGAGAACCCTCGTCCTTTCACAAAAGGGTGTGCTGTGACACTGGAAATGAAGAAATATAGGGAGTAGAAGCACAGCCTGATGTTTGCTTTCCATGGGATCACAGCACAAGGTGTGCTCAGCACCTGTTACAGGGTGATAGGAAGAATATAACACACAGCAGTGGCTGTGCTTGTTGTGGAACCACAAAAAAAAAAAAATGAGCCAAACAAATCTAACCCAGATATGTGAGGAAGGATGAAGCGAGAGGATAAAGAGAGTTAAGGGCTTGAGTTGATATCTGTAATTCATTTTTTGTCAGAAATGGGTGTGAAGCAGAGCTTGAACTTTGCAAAAGCATTCTTTTTCAGTCTGGAAAGCAGGCAAGGGCCAGTCATGATGTTAAGATTCATATCCGAGTTCAGATTTGCAACAAACCTTTGTCAGAACAACACTAGGTGCCTGAATCTTTTTGTGTTCTTTTTGACCATTTCTCTCTTTTGACCAAAATAAAAATAAAAGTATTGTCCACCAGCTGAACTCATGTTACTTCCAAAGATTTTGTTTAAATTATATTCCCAACTGGATTAAAGTGATAACATAATTTACAATGAAGTAACCATCTGACATCATAAAAAATATCTCAGTTAGGATACTTTATCCCTTACTTGAGTCTCAGGACTGGTATCCTATGGAATAGAAGGGAAAGTATGGAAATCCCAGTGTTTCTGTCACTGCCAAAGTACCATTTATTTAAAGCCAGTTTGAAAAAGGCCCTTCACGTAAGAAAATTAAGTGAAAAAGATTTCTATAAACCAGCCTCCTCATGCCAAATTCCTTGCAAGTAGAATGAGTAATAGTAAATCTCTAAACTTTGGCATCTTTTTTTAATTAAGGGTCTATTTTGTGAAAAATGTCAGAACCTCAGAAAAAGACATGATCATATTATTCCACAAAAATGGCTGTGTGGACATTACTTCCAAGAGAAAATGTATTATCCTGAGAAATTATGTGGAGGTGGCTGCTGCATTAATATACATGCATTTCACAGATAACTTTAGGAAAAATTAGCCTTATCCCAAAGGGGCCATCGCTAAACATAATTTATTCTGTCCTTTGCTATATCCTGACTTGCCCTTGAAAAGACATTTCCCATTAAGCAAAAGTGAGCTTAGCTCATGTATGTTAGGTATCTGGTGTTGACTATTCCGAACAAAAGTCAACAAATTAATTTTAAAGTCCCAATATTGATTGGTAATCTGAGCTTTAGTATCCCAATCCTTATATCTTTCTAAACAGTACAAAAATAATTTAACCAAAACTGAATAAGTGCAAAAAAAGGTAAGAAAGCAGGTTGTGAAAAAGGATGGATAGTACTTTCATTATACTTAATTTAGCTGAGGCTATTCACTAGGTTGGTGAGTTTTTAAATTATTTTATTTTGTGCCTAATAGGAACTGTGGCTGAAAATAATAATTCAATTATTATACCATTACAATAAGAACATTTATATTAGTAACATTTAAAAGATTTCTTGCTTATTAGAAGTTAATTTGAAGTGATAAAAAGAAATTAATAGAAATCATCTGGTTTTTACAGCTTAAGAAACTAAAATACAAAGAGTTCAAGGGGCTGTCCCAAGGTTTCACAGCAAATCCATACCACAACCACAAATTATTCTTTATATTAGCTGCAAACTATAATTAAAAAAATGAAAATATGGTAAAAGGGGAATTCCAGCTTTCTTATCTGGGAAATACGTAGCCTGATATTTGTGGTACATTTTGCTTCCTGGCCCAATTGTTGTTAGTCTTATGCAATTACATACACCCCTCAATGAAAAAAAGTCTCTACATATATTCAAATTGAAATATTTATGCACAAATGAACACTCTGACCTTCTTTTTAAACTTTTGAGGACATTGCCCCAAAAAGCTACAGGCAGAGAAGGAAAGAAGAACCCTTAGTAATTAGGATTTAGTAACTACTTTAAAATGAGACTCTGTCAACTTGAAAGTGATTGTTTTCAGTTAAAATCTGGTGTGTATTTTTAGCTATTCATATTACTGTTGAAAGGAAGGACAGTATGCTGCGTAGAGCTTGGGGCATGGTGATTACTCAGCCACCCTTATTAAAAGCTTTAAAATACTATTTAACTGTAAGCATACATGTAGCAGGGCTGGGGTCAGAGGCCAGAGCACGTGTGGGGAAGATTGTGAGCACAAATATGACACCACAGAAGCATCTGGCAGTGGCAGTGGATCTACCCAAACACAGGTGCTCCTCTCTTCACAAAACTGGGAATCTAGGTTCACAGCTAAGCATTGGTCATGGGAGAAGCAAATACTTTAAATCTAACCATCCATTTTTCTAGTAAATTTGCTCTCATGTGTTTACATGTGGATAATAAGAAATTTCTAACTAGAGGGCACAGTACCTTTTCTCATAAGAATCATGTTATATATGGAAAACCTGCTGAATAACTAACTATTTTCATCTCTGATACATTTTAAATTGGGAGAGGAGTTAAAGGAAGTTCTCAGAAAGAATTAAACTCCTAATTATAAGGGACCAGCAGATGTTTTTCATCTAGTTTCACCTTTCCAAAAATATATTTTCTGAAAAGAATGTATATGTATACATTCTATATAAAGAAGCTTATTTTTCTTTTTCCCACAAATTGCCATCTCTCTCCAAATTTGGTTTTATAACTATAGCCAAAATTATTTTTTTAATGTGGATCTTCAAACCCCCATTATAAGTTTCTTTGTGCATCAAACTGTTCAAAATACAATATACTTACAAGGAAGACAACTTCATTTCATAATTGAGACGTTACAGCTGGTTGGAAGTCTATTTACCTGATGGTTTAGATATTGACAAAAAGCCTTACTTGGTACATGATATCTGTGTGTGTCTCTCTAAAAAATTCAGTAGTGTTAATGTCTGGCTAATAGGTGTTGTTCATAGTATCTGCCTCTGCACCTCAAAAAATGGATTTTTCCAAATAGCAGAATGTTGGACTGGGTTTAATATATGGACAAAAATAAAAGTAATTGTCTTGTGAGGTTGTATCTACCTAGCTTACAGGTTTGAAAATTCCCAAGGTATTAATATACATTTATCTTCTAGGATGGTTATGCACTCTCTGAACTCTCAAAATAATATATCAAATACCCAAGGCTCAACAGGCCCTGATCTGCATGAATACTAGCTGGAATTTTCTAAAAGCACTTTCATTAAAATTAAACAGTGACTTCTTTTACATTGATGGGTCTATGACTGATGGCTCTGAAATTCATGTCACAAATAAATGAATGGCCCTTCAACTATTTCACATGTACTTACAGACAGGCAAATGTGATATATTGCATCCACAGACATCTCAATGAACATAATCATGATATCACAATACATCATGTTACACTTGTGTATGTTCAGGTCACATAATTTACCATCAGCAGTGTGAGGTTTAACAGGGTTGAATTATATGGATGCTGCATAGAACACTTTGGATGCATTATGCTGATGCTTTGGACTTTAAAATGTTAATATTGCAAATGAAAGGTACACTTTGTGTATCATAAATCTGAGTGTCTATTCTTCCTGTGTACTCAATAAATACACTTCTCATCAACTTTTAATTATGCTGTTTGCATTATTCTGTCCTGAAGAGGATAACACTCTGTAAATCATCCACTTCTAATGTACACTGCAGCATAAGTTTAGTTAATTAAACCATATATTTTATTAGTACTTGCACTTCCATCTTGTAAAACTACTAGGGAAAAAAATAGAGAGAGGATTTTATTTATTACAGCTGAGTTTAAGATGGCATTACAAAAGTTTAGCAGGGTTAGATGTGCATATTGCTGTTGCCTGTAGCTTACTCACAAATACCCAGTCTCAGAAACTTACACTCTACCTATTGCTATGGAAGTGGGAAGTTTCTTGAACACATTGATGTGTGCTGATGTTCCCACAGAACCACTTCAGTGTATTTAATGGTTGGCATAATCAGAACTAAATCAAGTATGTGCTTGTCCATTTGTGGAGAATTTGTTTTGTTAAATCACCAAAGACTGTTTCCTTGTAATGAAATTCATGGCAAGTGGAATTAGGAGATCCTTTTTACTCTCCTTACCTGAGTAAGAGTAAAAAAGAGGAAAGTTTCCTCTTTTTTATTGAACCCAGTTTTTCAAAGCACAGTTTCCATATGCAGAGCCATTTTAAAGTTCAGGGTAGGTGGGGAGGCATCCCAAGGGTTGCCATGACACATGAAAAACATTAATAGGATATTGTGTGACAAATAGCATGAGAAGTGTAAACACTTGCTATAGCATCTATAATTCTCTGAGGATTAAAGCCGTCTTTGGGTAGAGTGCCTAGTATTTTGTGTTCGGATGAAATAAATAAATAACTTAATTTGAAATATGAGGCAAAAGTGCCCAGAGAAAGAATTTGACTTTGAGACTATTTCTGATTGACATAAAGGCACTTTCATACTGACAGAGATGATTCTGAACTAAAATCCTTGAATGACTCAGTCTTTAACACCCCAGCTTGAATGCCCAAATAAATTTTTTTCAGAGGGATTCTTTAGCAGAATGGTTTGAAATTAAATATATATTCAGGATTCTCTTCATGAAAGCCAAGTAAACTTGCTATAGCTACAGACTCTAGAGCTATACAGTGTGCTTAGTTGCAAATGCAGCTCTGCTGAATAAGAGGGAGTGTTACATTTTACTCTGTAGATGTTATTTTCCAGATTTCAGAAGAGTATTTGGGAAAAAGTCTCAGTAAAATGGCAACCTCTTAACATTAAATTATAATAGTTTTAATTTGAAGAAAAAATAAATAAAATGTAAAAAGACCACTCAGAGAACAGCCAACCCAAGAGCATAGTGTTTAAGAAAGTTGTTAGTATGGAGTAGAAATCAAATTATTAGGATTGAGCTTTTGGACTATTTTCCTCACTCTACATTTAAAGCTGTCCTTTGACATGATTTCAGGTTCACTGACTACATACAAAATGAGAGATAGAAGTTAAAATGTAATCCTTTCCTGAAAGTAAGAAGGAAAGAACTGAGCAATTTTCAGACCTGTGTCATGAGGAGATCGGGTGTGAGTAATTGCTTTAAATATGTTCATTTGAGTGCCCATGCCCTGCAGATTGAGGGAGTAGAGATGTTTCTGTTATATAAATGTAAAACCACAGTCTCGTTAATCAACTCCTCTTTAGCAGAAATAACTAGGCCTTGACTCACACATGATGTAATTAATACTCCTAATTTATTTGCACTTGAATTTGACAAGGACTTTGGTTTTAAGATTTTCATCTGTGTTTTTTGACTACTGTCTGTGTTGTCATGTAGGATGGTTTCAATCAAGAATTAAGCCAAATGATAAAGGCTCCTTTTCTACTCAAAATTAACAGAACCGTGTCCTTAAAAACTTTACATCTGCAAAAGAAGGGGGACTTACTTGAGGAGGCTTACTCTTTGATATTACTTCATAGTTTATACTATCTTTTTAGATCAGCCTTTTCTCTTTTTTTTCTCTACTTTTGGCTTTCACTCATATTAAAAGAGGCTAGATATTAGTGTAAGGTTACTGTGATAGGGAGCATTTCTGCTTTTGTTTTTCTCTTTTGACAGAACTGTCTCAACACTTTTTTACATGGTAAGTCATGGCCTGGCCCCACTGCTTAAAACACAGAGACATTTCCTGGATTCTTCCACACTTGTTTGAATTTTTGCACAAAATGTGTTTATTTTTACTTCACATGGTGTCACGAAGACATGAGGACACAGGAGGAAAGGGAAAACTATGGCTGTTAGCCAGCAAAGGCACTTAGAAAATTGGTGAGTTTTAGGGAGGCTTTTAAATGCCTATAAGGAACTGCAACACCCTAGGAATGCCAGCAGGACTGGTTTAGTTGAAACAGTATAGGAAGGACCTTTTGTTAAAATAAAAAAAAAAGCTTCTTTCTCTCTTTGCTACTGCTGAGGCAATTATGAACCCCGTATACTTTTTATGCCACTCAGGGCAGCTGTGTTTTATTGACAGAATGGACTCCTCTGTAACCCCAGCACCCCCGGTGCCATGGCTAACTTCAGCCTGGCCTGCAGCTCTGAACAGCAGGTCTGGCTTTAAACCCAAACAGCAGAGCTGCAGCTCGCTGCAGACTGTGACATTTACTCACATTATTATCCCCAGCCAGTGAGAGGGGATCTGCTCTTTCTGTGACGCTCCCTCTGTAATGGATGCCAGCTGGCCAGGGCCACGTGGGGAACTTCTCCAGCCCCAGAGCACCTCCAGCTTTGGTTCTGTGTATGATGGGACTGGTGATCCCCAAGTGTAGGCTGCAAGCTGAAGTAAGTCGAAGTTTGGAGAAAATCCTCTGCAGAGCAGCCCCATTTCCTCTCCATCATCAATATTTACCTGTTCTGTTCCATCTTCAGGGGTCTTTCCGATATGTTTTAAGTATATTTTCCTTCTACAGACTGCAATTATTTGAAATGCTTCAAGAAAAGTGATTTCTTTCACAAAGTGACTGAGATGACTTGAAATGGCAGAGTTTTGCTCAGAGTGATGACAGCCAGCAGGTCTGCTGGGACTGTGCTTGGGCCACGGAGAGGGCCCAGCAAGGCCGGCAGTCACTGCCTGCAGGGAGCACCAGGCTTCACTCTGAACACAAAGGCTCAGGGTTACCACTTAAACACTGAGATTTTCCCTCTATCATTCCTGCACACACATATGAGTACATTCATTATTTGTATCAGCAGAACTGGGATTTGGGGAGCTGGGGAAAGTGAGACTGAGGAGTTAAATCCTAATGGGGATTTCAGGGCCTCAGCTGGAAAATCTCCACAGGCTTGGAGCAATCAAATGCAGCTGAGGCCAATTTAAAACAAAACAAAACAACATCAACAAAAATCTATCTGTTCTCATGGCAGGGGGATTTGCAGAGCTGTTGCTGAACAATAGCTCTCAGGGTACAAAAGGCTTGCTCGGAAGTTACCCCCTTTTAAGCACGTTAAGGTATGTGGCGGGTAGGGTGTCTGCATGTGCAAGCATGTGTGAGCTAAAGACTGGTGTTTGTTTGAACAAGAAACCCAAAAATAAACATGTAACATCAGAGAAGTCTTTCGCTGTTTAAGCAGAGTGCTATCTGATATTTCATACAGTGGTTATTTTCTGGCCCTGCCATAAAACCTTCAGGATGAGTGAGAAAAAAATCTGTCTTTTTTGTTTCCCAAAATATGTATTTTCTCTGACCAGTGAGGCATTGTTGTTTCATATTAGGTTTGTTCAGGATGTTGAAATTCAAATTTATTTTTTTTTAAATTTGCTAATTAAACTTTCTTATAAATTGTGCAATTAACTCAGAATTGCATTGAGTAGCTTTCTCATGAGTTGTTGCTGTATTTAGGATTTGACATTTCATAGGTTGATATCAGTTGTGTAAATCCATGGATATGTGGGGTTTTTTTCCTACGAACTGTATCTACAGAACTAACACATTTATGTAAATATTTATGGCTAAGTGCCTTTTAATCCTCAGCGCTATACTTATTTAAAGTTTGCCATTTCTCCTTGCATTCTTGTCAATAGACTGATTTGTTAGATTTATGTAAAGTGTGTAGTAAATCTTAACACTAAATTTTAATTGCTCCTTTTAGCAGTTTAAAAAAGTTTCAGCCTTTTTTTTGCAGGGAAGAGACTTGAATTTTTTTGCATTTGCTTTCCTTTTTCTCTGTTTGCAGGTAGGATATGAAAAGTCTCAAGTGAGTATATTACCAATTGTATCACATAATCTTTCTCTAACTTAAAATGCCCAGCATATATCATGTGTCATTGCAGAAGAGAATTCAAATTTTAATATCATGGTAATTGTATTTTACAGAAACCTACATTCCTGATAAAATTAATATGAAAATTTGTATTCTCTCTTTCTGTTTTTGTTTGTTTTTGTTTTAAGGAAAACCTCATGCTATATTCATTCAAAGCTTTCTGAAGCTTTGTTTTTCCCTAGAAGATGTCCTAGATTTTATTCTTTAATGTTGTCCCTGATTTATTGGATGTCCATGTTTCCCTGGATAGTACCATCTTTTGAGTTATACATCATCGGAGTGACTCATTCCGATGATGTATTGCATTAATACATCATCAAAGCGCCTTGCTCTGCTGTTGCACTAATGATATGTTAGTATAATACATCATCAGAGTGAACTGCACTGATGATGTATTACTCAGATGGTGATGGCATTCTGTGAAGAAAAGGTTGAGGAGCAGGTTCAATACAGTCACAGGAGAAAAATTAGTCAATACAGAGTATAACTGTTTCTCCAGTAGTGATGCTGATGCTAAATTAGCACCATAGCCCCTGATCTGTACCCTTGCAGAAACACTGAGACATGCATTATCCCCGAAAGAGGAATGAATTCAGAACACTCAGCTAAAGGATTTCACAGAAGAGAGGAGAGGTGTAACCATACATATCACTGGAAAGCTAAAGGTTATATATATAGCTATAATTACTGGCTACTGAGAGATCGAATGAATCAAATGGGGCCAAAAAAAGACCAAAGTGTAGATATGTTCAGTAGCTGCCTCTCTGGTGGAGAATGTGACACACAGGGAGACAGAGATATAAGGGCTATAAATATGCTGTCTGAATTAAAACAGCTGCCACTTAGAAACTCCAAGCAGGGATATTTAAATATCCTGAGGCATGTAGGAAGGCTATGCTATAGTTGGCTTTTTTTTTAACTTTAAATTAGATACTTTTTTAGTCATGCTATGTCACAGGCAGAACACCACTGTCTCAGTGCTGTGTGCTCTCTCATGTTCTCCAGGTACTCAGTAACAGGATAATTCCGAAGTGTGCACAGCTGAAACACATAGAAACTAAAAGGCGTTAAAACTTTTGGTGTTGAAGTTCCTTAAAATTGTGTTTTTCAGAGATTAGAAGGAGAAAATAGTGTATGTGCATGTATGGCTGAAAATTCTGCAAAGTCAGACTTGTGTTATGCTGGTATATTTGTAAAAGTGACACTTTATATAAGTCACAATTTCTTTCACTTGTACATATCTATTTCTTGGTCTGATCTTGGGAAGGAGGTTCTGGCACAGCTACCTTCTGAGTTCACCTTACAGAAAGGTGGAGGTGAAAATAGTGTTAAAATGAAACCTGTCAAGCTTGTAGAGAAGAGAGAGAAGGTATTATTTCCAGATTTATTTATCTAATACAAGGGATGGGCTGTGATGTACTTTTCTATATGAGAACAAAACATAATAAAGGTGCAAA
This sequence comes from Pyrgilauda ruficollis, assembly GCF_017590135.1. Lineage (NCBI taxonomy): Eukaryota > Metazoa > Chordata > Aves > Passeriformes > Passeridae > Pyrgilauda > Pyrgilauda ruficollis. The sequence goes on along the minus strand of NW_024509210.1, from coordinate 9,990,877 downwards.
AAGTGTGTGGCATGGTGTTCATGTCCCTGCAGATCCCACCTTCTCCCTCATTCTGTTAACTCCAAATTACCTTCATTTTCGGCAGCTGTTTTGCAGCTAGTGCAAGCTGGGTTTCATGCTCCACCATTCTCCCTACGCCTCCATTCCTGCCCTGCCCTGCCCCACCTGCAGGGCTGGGGTGGCCTGGCCTTTCCCTGTGATGTGTGGGAGCGTGCCAGCCCATGGCTCCAGGACCCTTTTGCAGAAGGATCTGTGCACAACTTCTTGGTGCTCTCTTTGCCCCAGAACTGGATTTTGGCTGGGCTGGCAACACAATCAACTCCCAATCTGGGTCACTTTCATCTCAGAAACTGGGGAAGAAATTTCCTTTTAATCAGGAATTCTCCTCTACTATCATCTGGGTGATTCCCACATTCACCATTGCCCTCATAGTCTCCTTGATTCCAGACCAAAAAAAAACCCATAAAAACCAAAAGGCAGCTAAATCTGTTTTGTGTACCCAGTCAGTTTAGTGAGCAGCAATGCAATGAGGGTAGTGCCATGAGGTGCAGCAGTTCCTCAAGACAGCAGGAAGGGAACACTCCTGTCTGTCTCAGCAGCCTCCTTACAAAACTCTGTGAGGACTCTACTCCTGGTTGTTTCATGATGTATTATATAAGCTTCCAAACCAGTCCTTCTTTCTTCCTTTACTCTCCTGATCATCTGTCTCCTACAACTTGTAGAAAGACAGGGTGAGGGTGGCTTAAGATACTCTTTTGTTCTCTCTCTCTGTCTTTTCCTTTTATTCTCCTCTTCCTTCTCTTCTGTTCCATTTGTTTCCCACTTCCATTCCTGCTCTTTCTTTGTATAGATGATTGCTTTAGAATTTTATTATGTGGTCAAGATACACTTTAGATATAAGTTAGCTTTGAAAAGAAACTATATTGTTCCTGTTCTTAAAAACGTCACAATACTTCCCAAGATATTTATCAATGCAGCAAGTAATTGTTTCTCATTTTTTTCAAATATTGCTAGACTCTGCTCTCAGAAGCTGAAATCACTTTTTCAAGCTTTTGTTTGGAAAAGAACACTTGAGAGCTACTCAGTATTTCTATCACTACTGCAGGTATTTTCATAACAGGGCTCTCGTGATCCTTTAGAGATCCTTTTCTTTATAAGAAACAGAACAATAGACAAGATTTTAAAAGAAAATCAGGAAATTAGTGAACTTATTTTTTGTTTGGATTTCTGATATCACTTTTAGACAAAATAAATGTGATGGTGTTGCATAAGGTGCAACAGAAACATTTTAATTTTTTTTTAAGTATTATTTTTCAGCATTCAGATTTAGTATCTGATTTGCCATTTTGTATTTGTGGATTTGCACTAAAACCTTAATGTTGCAAACATTAAGGCTTATCTAGAAAAATAGCAAATGTCATGAAAAGTAACCAGGTTCCCACTAGATATGTATAAAATATTACTTCTCTATCCTAATTAGTGGTAATGACTTTTAATAATGCAAGAACTAGAATATACCCTTTGGGTCTGGACAAAATAAGCCTTATTTTTTAATGTGGCTCATACACGTGGGTTTTTTTTAATCTAAGACAATCTGCCATAACATAGGACAAAAGAAGATGTTCTTATTTTCTATAAATAAAGCTTGCTTTGTTTAAGATAGAAACTGCCAGTTGCAGAAATGCACACGTTGTTCATAATTTATAAACAATAAACACTTCTTTTGGCAGGCTGCCATGCAGTTCCTTTCTGCTCAAGGTCTAAACTGTGAATGAGAAATGATGTGAAAGTTACAAATGGAATGGCTGAGGGACCTGGCAGGGTTTGAAGTGATATTGGTGCCAATCCAAATCCATGCTGGACTCTGTTAGCATAGGCCAGTTCAAAGATGCAGTACAACTTACTGGAAGTGGCTATATCAATGAAATGTCAAGTGAAATATATATAGCAGTCTAATTGCCATGTGGTAATGACAGAATATTGCTGAGGCTTTTCTCATTCCTGCCTTTCATATTGTGGCAGAGATGCAGATAAGCAGTTACTTGTGCATCTGGATTTCAAATGGTTGAAACTTCAGTTAGCTTTATGTTTATAAGGGTGATGTTGGATAAAATGAACCATTTTGGGGGAAAGTGTAGAGAGATTAGGCATCAGATGAGCCATAACTGGCAAATTGTTGGATGCTGATTGCTTTGAACTTGAAAATGGCCCCTTTGAAGCAATTTGCTTTCCATCTCCATTCTCCTCTGCCACGCCTTATTACAGCTTTAGCATGGGAACACCCCTGGAGTTGTTTCCTTCTTCTTCTCCTCTCCTCATCAGCACAAAGAGGATACCCTACTGAAATGGCTGCTCCAGCCTGACTCATGTTACGTGAATATCATGATCAGGCTTTTTATGGGAGCAGTGGACTGGTTTTCTTGTGCCAGTAATCTATACACTTATTTCTTCCCACTCCTTCAAGGGTGGGAAAGTGCTAAAAATTCCGTCTTTCTTATTTGTCTGAAATCAGACAGATTTGGGTGGGAGAAACTTCTTTTGAAAATGTTTATACTTCTGTCAAGTGGTCAGCATGTCACTGCTCTCCCAGCAACCTACAGTGTTAGAGCTCTGCTCTAACAGGCTCTCAGATTTTCCTGAGCTGGTTGGGTTAAAGCAGGCTCTAGCATTTCCTTGCCTAGTTCTAGAGTTTTCCTGGATATACTTCCTATAGCCCATTGCTACACTACAGTGATATCTGTGCTTTACCTGCTTTTTTGAAACTGCACAACACGTTTTTGTCTCATCAGAAAGCACACATACAGTTTAGTGAAGCTCATATATTTAGTTAATTCCTTTTAAGTGTTGATTTTCAGTGAATTAAGGATCTGAATGTTATTTCTGTTCATCTGCAGTTTACCATCTCTATGCAGAATCAGGGCCCCTTTCTGATATGAGTCTGTGATTTTCCCACATCTGTAACTTAACCTTCTCTTCCTGGATAATTTATATACTGAAATTGTAATTCTCCATTGATCCAAAATCAAAATGCCCATTGATTTTTGTCATTCTGCTTTTTCGGAAATGCTTTGTTACACTGACTACAGACCTGAGTTGAAGCTCACTGAACTCAATGGATGTCTTTCAGCTAATTCTTGACAAACACTGAATCAAATTCTAAAATGCATCTTTCTACTACAAAAAACAAACAAACAACAGCAAAACTTTTTCAGATCATCAGCAGAGAAGTGTTGTAGGCACAAGACCAAATCTGTGTGTATGCATGCATTGTCCCTCAGGGACATTCCCCTAGAATTGCAGACAGCAGTATAATAAATCAATTATCTGATTAAAACAAAAATAATTAATATGCCATTATGACAGATGTCAGGCCAATTAATATGTAAATATTCATAAAGTACCTGACAAGTTGCACATATCCAAGTAGAAATCTTTAAATATGAACACCCCACTGTGTTTGTTGAACATAAGGGCAGGATGTTTCTAATTTGGTTGGGGAAAATAGCAACATGTATTTCAAAATAATTTTGTTTTCGTTTATCAAATACACGTTCCCAAGAGTGAACAATGAGCTGTGATGTGTATAAACAAATAAAGTCTTTATGTGTCTCAGCACTCCAAAACTTAAAATGTTTGCTTAAAATTGGCAGAACTAATATAAACCCAAGAGTCATTCAAGCTATGATAACATTAAAAAGTGTTCTTCTTCAGTTAAGAAGTTGCAGTTCTTCACCAAGCTATCAGGGACTAATTAATGAGTCCTTAATTATTAACCTGGGTTAATTGGTATATCCCCATCAATCATTAACTTTTTCATTCATTGATCAGTTTGTCAATTTAATGCATGTTAACCACCCATAACCAGATTTACACATTAGCTACTTTTCAAGTAACCTACACAAGTTAATTTCTTTTCTGGGTTAATTATTAGCTAATTCCCTTGGAAATTTTTCACTAGTTTAATTATTTTTTGCCTTGCATTCATTATCTACTCTTCAGTTAATAATTGTAGAAACTATTTTCTCTGTTAATTTTTAACCAGACATCTCTTATTAACCATTAAATAATCCCATCACTAGCATATATGTTCTCAACTTAATTTACCTACATATGGGTCTCATCATCGTGTGGCAATAAATTATCCGTGCATTTGACAACTTTTTAAATTTAACAGTCCAGTATCTGAGCTGGATTAAATTCTGTCTTTCTTCCTAATGCCAAACCTGTCAGAACAAAATGCTACTCATGAATGGGTCATATTCAGTTTTTGAACAAAGCACGGACATAGTCATTTCTATGACTCTTTATTTTTTCTGAGATGTCTAAGACTGAAGGTTTCCTCCAGTGTTGTCATAGCTGCAAAGGAGACTTCAGACACTAGTAAGTCCAAAAATTTTTTTTTCAGCCAGAGATAACTGCCTTAAGAATATGTGGCAAGATAGATGAATAAGAAGAGCATTGTGAAATCTCCAGGGTGAAAGACTTAAAGGACAACTCTTCTGTCAGGATTTTTCTCAATATAGGAGAAGGGTAAATCTCACAGGCAATTAAATCCTTTTTTCTTCTAATTTGGCAAATTTCATAATTGCATGGCTGGAGACACATCCTACTTTGTGACATACTGGTGATAGTTTCTTCATCTGCACACTATGGATCTTGAATAAACATATATAACCAGAATTGGATACAGTTTCACTATTAAATCTTTTGTCCAGGAACAGAATCTTTTCAAAGAGAGTAGCTATCAAAATATAGCTTTTACATTGCAGCAGATATAGGCCATACCAAAAAGTAGTGCAAGTGCCCGTAGGGAGCAGGTAAATGCTGGACCCCTGTGAGGTGCCTGCTCTTCTGAAGCAATCAGTTCGATTGGTGCAATATGAAATGCTTTGCTGTCTTTAAATGGCTCTATTTTTCTTTAATAATTTTCCACCCCACAACCACTTTTTGCACCTTATCTTCAAATTCCTTGTAGAAAAGAATGTTTCAATTATATTTTTTCTATGGGGATGGATGACTTTTTACCAGTGACATTGCAGAGTCATTGTGGTTTCAAAACACTGCTATTTATATTGAAGTTACAATTTGTTTTGTTTTGTTTTTACCCAAAATTATATGTTTCAAATGGGGTAAAGATGATTTCCTAAAATAAGAAAAAAAAAAACTTAAGATACTTACTTTCAGAGCTAGTGACTGATATGAGAACACAGAATACAGCAGAAAGTAAATGGTAGCATTTATTTGTTAAACTCTATTGTTTGAAAATTTATTATTTTATTTGTATATATTAATATTTTATCTACTGAATTTACTAGAAAATATAAGAATGCCTATTACTTGCTAGAAATTTAATCTACTTTACATATATTTAAATAAGTATTAAAAATATAGAAATAAAAGTGCACCTATAGACATTAGAGAGAGACAGAGATGCATTTTGTTTTCCTCCAGAAAACTAAACCCAGAATTATGTCTATAGAGTTTATACCAATTTTGATATCAAAACCAATTACTGCAAAATTTTTTAGAAATTATTTTTGACCACAATTTTTTTTTCTTTGAGGGAGTAGGAGCATGATATTTGTTTCATGATGGATGTTGAGAGAATAATGAATTTTTAACATTTCATACTTTTAATTAATGTAATAAGATTTTAGACCTTTCAGTGATTGGTTTTGCAAAGCAGAAATTCCTGGGTTCTGGTTTACACTAGTATCTACATTGTGATGACTTCATCCTCTTTGGTCGTACTTACTCTAGTAAGGAATACCCTGTTTCGGTCAGTGATATCACAGCAGGAAAAAAGAAATGGAAAGGTAGGTGTCGGATATATCTGAGTTAATAAAAAAGCAAAGGAAACACCAGGCTTGTAAAATCATTTTGTTGAGAAGCAAACTAATTTATTAAAAGTTAAGCGCACTCCGTGTTAGAAGAGCTGTTTTATTAGGATCAGTTTGCTGATCTCTGTGCATAGAGACCAAGACCTTTTCTCGATATGCAAGACTGAGTCCCTGGTCTGTGATTGAGGATGAGTACATGGCAGCAATTTGTGTAGCAAAGGGGTGACAGGAGACAGCAATTTCCCTGCCCTGATATTTTCTTTATGAGAGTTCAGAGGGGGTGTCTGGGTAAAGACAAGGGGAATCATTAGCCATTCTCAACTCAGAAATTAAGCAAGCTGTTTTGTTAAATAACTGGGACAATGGTGTCTGCTTGCTTCAGTTTAGTTAAAAAATATGATTATGTTTTAATGTATGTGCTTTTGGTTATTAAAGCCTTTTCCTAAATTATTCTGGGAAAGTTTTTCAAAAGAGCCTAAGTGACTGAGCACAAAGTAGTCCTGGATAACCGAAATGCTTCAAAAAAAACTTGTGTGACTTTTATTTCTTCTAAGCACGATGCTGCAGTGTATTAAGATGCTAAAAGTTATATATAGCAATTTGATAGTTTTATCTGGCACTGGTCTTTCATTTCTTAGCATCTGGCTAATCTAAATGTGAAGCATGGTGTACACCTTCAACATCCAGCAGCAGTCCCATCCCCATCATCTGGGTGTGTGTTACACTGATCTTTGAAATGTTCAGGAGAGAAATCCCCAAATGCCGACATGTTAGCTATGGCTTCACCTCAGTGTCAGAGATATCTCTCAGCAGTGAAGAAAATCTGGTAGAGAACCTTCAAAACCATGCATGTGATTAAGTGTAGATCTAATGACTATGCAAGAAATTACTTTCATGGGCTTAAAGACATTTCTTTTTGAAGGTAAAACAAACCATGAAATTAGGTGATTACGAGGTTGAGATTTATACATTTAATCCCTTCTAGGCAAATCTCTGGATGAATTACAGTCAGAGGAAACTGTCTTAAGATAGCCAATATAACTAGCACAATATTAAAAAAAAAGGTATTAAGAAGCTAGCATAAACGGGGGAAGAGGGGGGAACCCTCCTAAATAAGTCAGAAACTAATGAAATTACTTAAGAAATATGGCCTTCAGTTATGAAGATAAATCCATAAACAGCCCTATGTGCAAAAAGAGGTAATTAAAGATTTTAGTAAAAGGAATAAAAACAGCGAAGTGAATAAACAGATGAAAATCCAAAGAGAAAGGTGAATTCTGTAGTAGCCAAATGCATCAAAGGGCAAACTATAACCAGGTAGTTAAAACTAAAATAGTTTGGTAGGTATTTGTTGCAATTCTTCTGCTATTTGCAAGTCACCTGCTGTGTAGGGTGAATTTATATCAATTTCCCACAATTATTTTTTTGGGGTAAAAAGCTATATTCATTGCAACTAAAATAAGTTTTCATTTTTTTGTAAGGTAAATTTGCTACCTTAAAGAAGTGGCTGTTTCCTAGAAGAAACTTAAAAATAACCAAACTAAAACTTTTTCAATACAAAAAACTGTGAATAATGTCATTAATATTAAAGGATTTGAAAAAAATATAAAGTGGAGTTATATTTTAAAATATCTTTCTCACATACTTTATTCCAACCTTTTTTTTCCTCTTTTTTAGGGAAAAATAATCTGTCTAACCTGAAACAGATTGTTTTGTCTGTATGGGAACTTCTGTAGATTTGATTAACACTACACTGTCAAGTCTTTGGGGTCAGGGCAGATTGTATTAGAAGCATGACAAGTAGTTAATGAATTTGCATTGACTAATCCATACAAAGCTAAAGATTTTTCTGTCAAGATTAATGTCCAAAAAGAGTAGGACACACTATTTGATACATTATCTTACACTGAATCATACTGTTATTGGACATAAGATTAAGGAACTATGTTATTTTGTCTTATTGCATAGCTATACAACTGGGTTTAGCTATGACACTGATGTATAGCCATTGCTTTAAGAATTCATTTAATCACCAGTAATGTCCTGCTGTAACTCCTCTGTATATGATGTGTGTGCTGGCAGTAACAGGGTCAGTTCCCAGCCTTGCAAACGTTCCCTTTCCAACCATTCCTGCTGTGCAGCCATTCCGAATGCAACTTGGACTCAGAGATGCTTGGTCCAAATTGTGGTCTGTGCCTTCAGAGTGAGCTAGTGTCCACAGACCTGGTGATCAAACAATTTAAGTTTTCAGATGCTGTCTAGATGTAATGTGATTAAAAGAGCTGCTGCTCCTTAAAATTCCACTGGCCTAACTGAAATGTATACTTGGTGATTCTGTGAAATCTCACGAGGCAGAATTTGGTGAAAAGAACTGCTGGAATGCTTTTTCCAGAGAAGTTAGGCATGCTATTCTTGGCAAAATTGTAAGAATAAATAGGTGAAACTCTGGGTCTTGAAGAAGGAAAAAGGATTAAGAAAATATCTTATCAAACTTTGAATAAAATTCCAGAAGCTGTGAAAAATAGGCAAGAGAATAAAGATAGCATCCTTCCCATAGGGGATGTCCATTTAAATACTGATGTAGAAATTACAGTCCACAGTAACAGTAATGAACGCAGGAAAAGTGCACAACAGGAGAGAAATATGGCAAGATATTCTCCTTGTGCATTTTTTTAAGGTGATCAAAATGAAGTTTAGTTAAAGAAAAAGTCTTGCAAATTCCAAGTTGACATCTTTGGTAGATTTAGTTGTCTGTATTATATATAGGAACATCTATGTAAACAAAGCCAAATTCCCCAAAAATAAACCAAAATGATTACTGTGTTCAAATTAAATATCAAGGTAAAACATATTTCTTAGCAAGAAAAGAGGTCATTTCGTTTCCTTTTGGTTAGATATAGAAGACAATAGCTTAATCATTCCTTAAGAATATTTCTTAAGGAAGAACATAAATTATTTTGATTACAGGATGTGTGAATATTTAGAATGAAGACACTGGGTTTATAGAAGTGAAACATTTCCATGTGAACTAAGAATTAGCAAAGCGGGGATTTTCAGTGCGTAATGAGAAATTAAAAGATGCACAGAGAGAAGAATATAAAAAAATCTTCTCAGGTTGTTCCAGACATAGAAAGATGAGTAATTATCCACTGTCTATACCAACCTTAAACTAAAATTGCATCAAGTAACGGGTAAACAAAAATTGTTTCTATTCACAAAGAAAATCTAAGCTCTTAAACTTCTTTGCCACAGGGCATTGTACTGCTTACACTTGCTGAGGTGAACACCCCATGTGTGGAGACACGAGGCTTGACTCCATTTCAGAAGGCTGATTTATTATCTTATATATTATATTAACATACTACATTAAAACTATACTAATAGAAAATAGAGAAAAGAATGATCAGAAGGCTACAAAGAACAAGAATAGAATAGAATAACAAAATCTTGTGACTCTCAGAGTCTGATGCAGCTGCATCTGTGATTGGCTCTTAATTAGAAACAACCAACATGCACCAATCACAGATGCACCTGTTGCATTCCACAGCAGCAGATAGCTATTATTTACATTTCTCTCTTGAGGCTCCTCAGCTCCTCAGGAGGGGAAAAATCCTAGCAAAGGATTTTTCATAAAATATCACGGTGACATACACTATATAGGTTTGTTAAAACTATCTGATAGCAAGAAATAAAAGTTCTCTAAATTCTATGAAGTCCAAAGATGATGCCTCTAGATCAGAGATTTGTTAGTGGTTGTATGACTGTAATGGAAGATGTGTATGTTTTGTAGAGTATTTTGTGAGAACTGGTAGTGGACATCTAAAAGGTACGTTCAGACATTATGAAAATATATCTGTAATTAAGTCCTCTTGTTTTGTCTTGTTTTCCCCTTTTAGGGATGGCTCCATCTTTTATTTAAGGTGGTTAAGTTGCTCTTTGGGAAATTTTTTTTGTTGAGGCCCAAGTCTAGTTTACTGCATATGTGAATTCATTGCACAGGAAATGCTTAACATCTAAAAAGCTTCAGTGAGCTCCACGCTGCTTAAAAGTATCCAGAAGAATAATATGAAAATATAAAGGCTAAAAATTAGTTGATGAAAAATATTGGCCTATAAGATAAGAGCTATGGAAGGTTGTAAATTAATATTTAGGGCATATACTTCAAAAATTGAGAATGCTAAATATGATTTACCTTGCTAGCAGAGCCATTGGCTGTGTGGATTACATTCATCATTATCACTTATTATAGCCACCTGAAGATGAATGGCACAGGCTGATGCCAGCCATTTGGTACCTGAGGTGAATATGATCATATACTTCTCGTAAACAGTGCTCATTTCTGTCTCCAGCCTTCTCGGTTTTGATCAACTCTCTGTTGTAAATACTGGTTTCCTACTTCTGTACCACTTGGTACATCCCAGTACTTTTAAGTATTGTATTTAAGTGCTTTCACAGCTGCTGTAGCTTTTATATCTGCATACACATCTCTATAATTTGGATAAATCAAGTGGTAACTATGTATCCAGAGTAAATTTCACTGCTTCCATCACTCAAGAGTGTCCCTAGACTCTCTTACATGTGTGGGGTCCTCCCTTTCTCTATGCAGTTCATCCATGTCAAATGTTGTCTCTCTTTATATTGTCTAAATTTAAGTGTTGGGGTTTTTGTTGTTTTACTCAATTTCATGTTTACTTTGTGAAATCACTGTTTATGAACCTGTTCCTTCCTCTGCTATACTATTGCTGTTTAGCGGTGGGTATTTTAAATTCTTATTTTAGCTTATTTAGCTCCATTTAAATGGAGTGAGGCAGAACTTCTCAAAACTGCATTTGGTCTCTAGTTCCAGTAATTGCAATCACATGTTAGCTGACTCATCAGTATGAGCCCTGAGCAATGCAGAATGCTATCAGCTGGTCAGTAAATAAAACCTCTCCTTCACAAGTCTTGTGGATTTGCAGGTTGCTCATCATTAGAAAAAAGCACCCTTATTAAAAAGCTAGTGTGGTGCTAAAACAGACAATATCAGAGTAGGAGAGTCTACTGGAAGTCTTTTAGCAATTACTTAGATAAAGATACAGCTGATCATTTGCAAAGAAGCATGGGCAGTTCTTAACATGGAAACTGGGACATTCATCAACACAAAAATGCTAGAAACATCCCTAAAATCTTTCTTTGTTGTATTCCCTTACTAGTTTTGCTGTGTCATATTAGCTCTACAGAAGTTTAGGTCTGTTGTACGATGGAGGAAAGCACAAACAGGTCATGACATGTAAGGAGTGACAAAATGATTCACACTGCCGTTTCTCTATTTCAGAGTTCTCACCATGCTGGGTGCTTGCACAGTAACCCTCTGGGGAGCTGTGCATCAGTGTGCAAGGACAACATGTGGAAAGAGGCATGCAGGAAAGGAACCTTTAAAAGGTAATGGACTTATTTTCTGTTTTCAAGCATATATTCTCATCTATAAAGTTTATTAATGAATAGCTGATACTGTATTGTTGGTGTAATATTGAACTCTTAAAACATTAAAAGCTTCAGAAGTGTCTGTGCACTTGTGGAAGTGCATGCACACACAGAGTGCATATGCTCAATGTGCTGGAACATTTTCAGCTGGGATTGCCAGCAGAAGAAAAGCACTAGAGCTACTGGTGAATACAAGCTGGTCTGGCTAATCTCCAGAGAGCTAGAATCAGTCTCTGGGTCACTGTTCAGTAAGAAATGAATACTTTCAGACTAAATTGATTCAAGACTGTCTTAAGGTCAGAGGCAGACAATTCTGTAGGCTTTGTGAACTATTCAAGCCCATTAACAAGCAACAGCTTATACACTAAGGATTATTGTCTTTCCTTGGGATTTATTTAGCCAATGGGTCTCCACACCTGCAGCCAATGGTGAAGAAAAATACATGTGGAAGCTATCCACGTTTTTGAGACTTGCTGTCAAGTTAGATAAGGACTTTAGGGCACACACTACTGTTTGTTTGTATGCTCCGTAATTAGTGTTTCATGGCACTGTTATTTCTCAAATGAAAGAAGTGAAAGGATTCTGTGTTTACATGTACAGGATCCTTGCAAAGCAGCCTCTGAAACATTGTGACTAAGTGTTCTGAGGAGAAGAATAAAGGGAGACATATCTTCATGGTATGACAGAAAGCTACTGAGGATCATATTCAAGAAATTTGCTTGATGCAAACAGAGGTGAAGGAATAATTCAAATTTTTAAATTGAATTATGGGTTGTCAGAATGTTTTCATAGTTCAGTAAAGATCTTATTTTGCAACTAAATACCAATATTTTCAGTACTACTTAATGAATATCATCAGCATGGACTAATTTCTATTGGCTCAAACTCTCCTTAATCAGAAGGATTTTTGAAAAAAGTCTTTATTTTTTCGTATTTCACATATTTTGCTTCAAAGGAGTTTTATTTATAGTGATTACTTAATGACTTGCTGAGGACCTTTAAATATACCACACATTCACTAGCTGTGGTATGCAGTCACAGGGAATGCACACAAAGATATTGGTAGATAATTGTGTGGATTTGACCACTTGACAGCAAACTGCAATGAATCTGGCAAAAACTCCATTGCAGCTCTTACTAGCTTTTAGATACATCATGGCTTAAATTCAAGAGAGCAGAAGAGGAATTCATAGTAGTGCTGTAAGAAGAAGATGTGTTATTAGAAGGATGAAATTTTTTCAAGTGAATGTTTAATTACTTGCAGTTTTATTTTACTGTCTGAAACTATGTGAGGTTTTTGGGGTTTTTTTCAGCACTAAGTGATTGTGTTTGCTTGCACTGTGTTTTAATTGCATGATCTTTACTCCCCTTGCACATTGTGAAAAAATGGTATTCCTAATCTAGGCTGCGATTCTGCTGTGTGTGACTTGTTGTACTTAATGTGAATGAGAGCAAGCTGTTTTAATTGTGTTCTCCTTTCCTGATGAGATTTCAGTTCCAGAAATGTGTCAAAGTCAGAATCCCAAAAGCTTAAATTTACTACCCCTCACTTTGTGTACAGTTTCATCATAGAAGATTCAATTTTGTTTTTATTAGACTCAGGTTTTTAAACCAAAATTGACTTTGTAGAGATAGGTACTGAATTGATGCAAAGCCAGAAAAAAATAATATTTATTGTCTAGTGGAAGTCTATGATACCTATGTGAATGTATACAGTTATGGTGAACTTCTATCTTAGATTAGTTGCTCTAGTACTACCTGAAGAGTGATTCAAAGGGAGAGTACATTTCTCTTGCTCCATTGTGGGAGTTAGCTGCTGCTTTTCATCAGTTCACACAAACTGCCAAAGCCAATGTCTGCCTTACCCTCCTCACACCTAATGCACTTTCTTTATAAACCCTGGGGATTACACCAAGCTTTTATAACTGGCAGCATGGCATTGCAAGGGATGAAGGCAAGGCAAGAAAAAAAGATATTAAAGCTTCCGACTAGGACACCAGGACCATCACTCATCATCAGAGCTGTCCTTGTGAAATGTTGATACTTCCAGCAGTCCTTGGAAAGTCATACTTTGCCACTAAATGGAAAACAACAATTATGCTCTGATGGATGTTCAAGATTACAGTATTTCTTATTCCCAATTTTTACAGCTTCAAATAAATATCTCCCTTGTTTCCTGCTGTCTCACTGCTCCCAAAGAGTGCATTCACAAGTGAAGAAGTCATAGACACATGATAACTAGACTATCTGTGTAATGTCTTTTTCTATTACCATGAGAAGTCAATATTTCATTTACATTTCTCTCCTCTGAAACCCCAATGTCCTTCATGCTCTCAGTTTTCTGAATTTTAGAATCAGGGTGGGTCTTTCCAGCTTGTCCTTTTACCTGTGAACAAACTTCTCTTTGTCAAATCCCGCTGCTTTTCCTTTCAAAGTTGCTTATAATTCTAAATTCAAGCTTTTGTTCTGTGACTGAAACATTATTGGAAAAATGCTACTTTCCTCATAAAGACTGATTGCTACAGCTCATGCTACATACACACAATTTCCTGCTCTTTAGCCCATCCTTTGACATTTTTCTACTTCAAGATTACTGATTGCTCGAGCAAAAAAAGGTCAAGATGTGGTCATTTGAACACCTTAGGTTTTCAGGTTCTGCTTATATTCCTGAGGGAATAGAAAAAAATCACTGATGGGTATAGGCTGTGTGTTGTAATTATTTATTAATCCATAGATGCCTCCTTCTTACACTAGTGTTGAGAGCCTTAAGTGTGGTCTCTGAATTCTGTATTGAATGCATAAGAATTGTTAAGAATCTCATTATGTCACCTATAGCAGATACCCCAGAGTGGGAACACAGGAGTATAGAAAATTCAGAGAGGAATGCCTGACTTATATGGAGATATGCATCCATTAGGAATATACAAATCTTCATAAAGTTACCTTTATAAGGAATGTAGAGTCTTAAATCCTTTCTAGGTTGTAAAGTAAGTACATGCCTTTAAAATTATATGCATCCCAAAGGGGAAAATAGAGCTTCAAAACCACTATTTCCAACTGCACAGAGTTTATTGGTTCCCTAACAGGATCTTCCAATCCTTAGTCCTGTTTAGGAATGTCTGGCCTGCAGGTACCCTCCTGACCTGAAGGAGAATCACACATTTTCCACAAAAGAATTAGAGATCAGTTCATCAGTTCACTAGAAGTGATGCTTCAGCCCTGAAATTTAATGGTCACATAAGGCAGAAGGTGTAATATTTCAGTTCCAGAGCTCTGCAGGAAATATCATGTAGACTAAGCAGGTAAAGAAGTTTTCTGTGCTGATTTTTATGAAAAATATTAAGTTGTGAAAAACTAAAACAAAACCATGGATAAAAACCTTGATAGTTCTCTTCTAATTAATTGATTTTTTTAAGTATTCAAATCCACAAGCCATAGAAATTTTGAGACAATCAAAGAGTGAAAGCAAGCATTTTTTATCTCAAGGAGATCCCCTTTGTAGGCTAAGATCTGCAGAGCAATCCAGCAATCAGATTTTCTGTCTTAAATATTGCACAAGTTCAGATGAATTGGCTGTAGCTGCAATGGTGGTAGTTTGCAAATATTTACAGAAAAAAATCACTTCTGTGGCTGTCTTTTTCCCCCCTCACCAAAAATCAAGCTACTTAAAACCCCCACAAATGTGACAAGAATTAAGCAAAATTAATATGAACTCTGCAAATTTCCATAAAGCAGGTGGCAAATTTTCTCTTTTGGTATTATAGCAACCTTTTCCAAATGTGGATCTTTTTAGTGGTGATTTCCTCTTTTTTCATTAGTTTTACACCAATAGATTGAATCCTGATTTATATTGCTGAAAGTCAAACATTAATTTCTTATAAAAAAATATTTTCACATACTATTTTTCACTTTCCTATTACTTGTATTTATTTCACATGGTATATTGGCCTTTTCAGTAATTTTTAAATTTCTCCTTCTTTTATCCTTACAAATATATTTATCTACAGGTGTCTCATTTAGACAGAGAGGCACTGCAAAAAATAGCTGGAAGACTTCTCCACCTAAAAGACCCTTCAATTTCCCTTTCCCACAAACAGTTAACAGCATAAGAAAAGACTAAGCGAGAATAAAATACTAGAAAAGATACACAAATGACTCTCTGTAATCGCCTCAATATTTCCCAGATAACAGAGCTGTTAGATTCACATTAGATCATGCTTTCTTATTAGTAGTCACTACAATCTGTCTGCTGTCATGAGATCATGTATTGAGAGTTCTTTTAATATGTATTTTTTAAGTCTACGTTGCTATCCAGGTTTCTATTTCTATTCTTGCCTGGTAAGCAACATCCATTTTCCCCTTGTAGTGCAGATTCCTTTTGCCTACTTTATTGACTTCATGCCTTTATCAGAATCAGCACAGCTTTTAATGTAACTACTGAGCTTGTCATTAGGGACTTGATGGAAGCCTTCCTCAAATTGTAAATAAATTATACTTTATGTACGGCCATTATCATCTTTCTCTAGGGGTTTCAATGGCTCCAAGCTTTTGTGGTATAGACCATATCCCTTTAGGCAAGATATCCCTTCAGGATATTTCCCTTCAGGCATGATATGCTGGTTGTAGTCATTACAATATTACTTTGATTATTCTCTAAATTACCCCTCATTACTGTACATTTTCTTTGCCTTTCTCATTACAGATGTAAACATTGTGTGTCTGTTGTGTTTTCAGTCATCCTTCCATTCAATTTCTTAATATACAGCTTTTCTCTGAGATTTTTGATGGATTTGAAAAAAAAAGTTTCTAGCCATGTATGTCATGTCTAAAAATATGGGAATTCAGAATATGGTTTCTTATTTAATTCAGTATGATTAATAACTCATTAGTCACCATAGCGTATTAAAAGGCATCTTTATGACTCTTTTGGGAAGTGTTAATGAAAAGGTCTTGCTCTACATCTTGATTGTCAACTGACCTGGGCTCTATCAAAGCTATAATAAGAGAAGTAAATTCCAGAGGTGAAGGGCTTTTGCTAAGAATTTCCTGTCAACATCCCCTGACATTTATGTTTAGGGACTCAAGCGTTGCAGCTGACCCCAGCTGTCATGGTGGAACACAAGAGGAGAAGTAGGTTACTTAATTACAGTCATTCAAAACCTTGCTGATGCTTACAAGTTCTCTGTTACGGTTCCCATTGGGCCGCATGATTTCATGGGCATGAACACCATTGTCCATTACATCACATCCTATGGGAGCATGAGAGCATTTATTAGGGAGAACAGAATTTGTGCAACAGCATCTGAAGCTGACATACTCAGAAAGTTCTTATGACCTTAATGACTTCATTTTTGGGTTTTCCATCATTAGATGTATGCCCCTAGTATGCACACATAACAGATACAATGCAGTTTCAGTAAGTACACATCTGTGAAACAGAAGCAGAACTCCTGAAGAGTCTCAGAAATTTGAGTCTCCCTTTAACAAGATCTTCATTCTTCAGTGCCTGTAACAGTCTGAAACCATTTGTGAGTGTTAAGTGTTCCTTTTATCATCCCTTTTCATAAACTCTTAGGTTGATCTTCACTTCCAGCAGTCTTTTCACTCACTGTTGACATATAATGTAATTTATATTCTATTTCCATGAGAGACATGGAACTCCTGGAGCAGGTCCAGCAGAAGGTGAGAAAGATGATTAGGATATAAGTGTCTCTCTTATGAGGATGGGCTGAGGGAGCTGGGCCTGTTCAGCCTCAAGAGGGGACAACTGGGAGGGGACCTTAGCAGTGCCTCTGAGTCTCTGAAGGGAGGATGTCAGAAAATGGAGCCAGGCTGTGCTCAGTGGTGCTGGGCAATAGGACAAGAGGTGATGCGCAGAAACTGCTGCACAGCAGGTTCCGTACAAATGTGAGGAAGAATTTCTCTAATATGTGAGTGAGCATCCATTGGAACAGACTGCCCAGAGAGGCTGTGGAATCTCCCTCACTGGAGATATTCGAGAGCTGTCTGGACAAATCCTGTGCTCCGTGCACTGGGATGGCCCTGCCTGAGCAGGGAGGTGGGACCAGATCCACCCCCTGTGGTCCCTTCCAACCTGGCCTCTTCTGTGATCCTATGATTTTTGCTAAGAGTATTTAAACCTCTGAAGTAAATTCCAGTTTAAACATTCAAAGTAAAGATTTTAATGATATGCAAATATCCTCAAATTCTGCCTTCAAAATAAAGTACACTTTGTTTACACTGAAAAAATAATTCTAGATTTACCGAAAGTCTGAGGCTTTACTCACCAGGACATTTATTTTGTTGAGATAAGTTATCACCCTTAAAGTATCAGTTGTGGCTTTGAAGGAATTATGTACTACACATTTTTTAAAAATTCATTTTAATATTTTAAATAGCAGCAATGCTTCAGCAAGAACTTTAAACAGGCATATGTAAAACATCATGCCAAGAGATATACTGCTCACAAAACTCTTCTCCAAATATCATTCTTTAGAAATTCCTTTGGTTTTAGTTTCTGTTTGATCTATGAGGGGATAGTTTAGCAATAATAGCAACCTTTATTTATACATGAATGTCAGAAAATCTATATATCTTTTCTCACTAATTGTTCTAGTTGGTGATGGCAACATTTAAAATTAAATATTGTCTCATGACAAAGACAGTAATTGTCATCACTGATGATTATGAACTACCTGCCTAACAGTCAGGAAATGACTCAATTTTGATGTTATCTATGCTTGTTAGAAATATGAAAGAAATGCTTTTTCCTAATTGTGTTTCAAGATCCATATAGTATCACAAATAAAAGTTTCTGTCTTCTAGAAGCTCATGCTTATTGGGAAAATACCACTTAATTTTAAGAAATCAGCTTTCTTCAGCTGTTGGAATTTTCTTTTTCAGAATGGTCTAACATCCCATCAGATTTAATTTGCATGTAGAAATAGACAATTTTACCTCATTATTTTTTGGCTAACTTGAAATGGAGTTTCGATCATCATATAAAATGAGAAAGCTCTTAGTCACATTTGAGAATTAATATATAAAATCCTTTCTTTCTCCAGTGTTCTTTCTCATGTGTGCATGTACTGTCAGATTACAAGTAATTCAAGATTAGTGAAACATGGTCAGCTTGATTAACAACCAACAATTAAATCATTCCCCTGTGGAAGACCTTAATACTTATTAATTCTTGCTATTGGGTTGTATAGATCTAGTACCTATTACCCAGGCTGCCATCAGGGACAAAGGGAATAGTGTTAGATGTACTTTTTCAAACTCCAGCAGAGCGTGCTGGGCCACCATGGGCTGGGTATTGTAAACTCCCTTGGCTCTATCCAGAGAATCTTCTATACAAAGCATCAAAATAATGATATATGGTTATCTGTATCACTGGAAATTCCAGGCCACAAAGTTAAATTTCTTCTGGAATAGCAGATTTTTACTTTGCCTGCAAGCAAATTGCAGAGACTTACTGACATGTATGTGCTTTAAACAATTATGTAAAACTGAACTCTGATGTGAAGCTCTTGTGCAACATAAACTAAGAGTGCAATTGTCAACTGGGGTGGAGAAATACACAATATAAAAACTAATATTGAAAGAACTAAGGTAAGCATTGCACATGTGACGACATATGATACACCCGTAATAAATTGTTTAGAGCTCAGAACAACAACTTCAAGAGGAAGTCTAAGCTTGTGTATTTCCTGTCTAAGACTGGCTGTCACTGCAAATGCTGGTGGAAATTCACCCTTAAAAGCTTGTCTTTTGCTATTTGAGATTGTGTGAGTGAGCCACTGTTTTAAAATTGTCACTGCCTTTTGAATAAAACCAGGACCAAGCGCTGAAATATTTAAATGTATTCTATATTTTCTAACTTGTGCAGTTACAGTTCAAAGCCTGCTAGATTTGAGACATAGTGATAAAAGTCTCTGTTGCATGCAGCACGGCTATCACGGTGGCAGCACTGCAAACTTTCCCTGTCTGATCTGTCAGCCTCTGGAAGGTATGATGCTCACCAGCTGATAAAGTGCTCTATGCTGAAACCAAAATTATGGGTTCTAATGAACCTCAGAAATGCTGCTGTCTTTGAAATGTGACTCCCTGTCCAGTGAGAATTGGGCTGTTTTCACAGTATTGAACAGCCACTGGATGATAATGACCTTCAATAGCTACAGCTTGGGGCTAGGTTTGGGTTTGATACTAAGAGGTGAAAAGCTTTCAAACTCAGTACCAGTCCCTTGAGCTATTTAGTCCTTCCAATGACTTATGTCTTGGTAAATATAAATCCCCTTTGTCCTTATCATGCTTGTTGCTCTGCAGCAGGTTTTCTGCAGGCTTTGTATCATTTTTTACTGTAGATTTTCTGTATATTTGAACCCTATTCACGTCATCTGATGTATGCTCTTGAAATGATGTTTTGTTTCAAAGTCCAGCAACATCAATTAACTGTGGCTTTGCTGGGTTTTGAGGCTTCAGTAAAAAGAATTAGGGCAGCTGCACATTTTTGTCCTTTTCCTTGGTGCAATCTGAAACTCAGTGGTTTGGTACATATTTCTCAGAAAGCTCATGGGTTGAGGTCAACTTTGTTACCAATGCTGTGGGTAAAAAGTACATCTTTAAGGAAATATGTGAATGAAAGGGATAAAAAAAGATAATCTCTCAGTTCTACTAACAACTCAGATTTTCTCTTTAGCATAGATAAAACATTCTGCCCAGGATTCTTCTTTTCTTCTCGTCACTTCTGTTTTCCTCTTGATTGAGTAGGTCAGTAATTTAAACTGATAAACTGCTGAGAAACATGATGTGGACATGAGGACTTTGATCAAGCTTATCATTTTAGAATGGCCTCAGGTGAAAAACATGTATACCTACATGCTTGTACACGTTTGCTTTATACTGAATATTTGTGAAATATTTTCATGATATCTGTAAAACAATAAGGTTCATACTGTAATTCTTCATTTTGGAGAACGTACAATGACACAGGGAATTCACACTAAAAGCTACAGCTCTAAAGCATTTTAAAGTAATGTTCTTCTTGGCTGTATCCTTTCCTTACCTATCATAGCACCCACATGTGTAGTGTAGTTTTTCCCTTTAAACATTTCCTTTGAAAATTTCTTTCAGTTGTGTTTTTCTTTTTTTTCTTTTTTTTTTTTTTTTTTTTTTTTTTTTTTTTTTTTTTTTTTAACCACTGGCTGATTACTACTGTATTTAGAATCTGCCTTGTCCCTGCACATTTACTCACAAAAATAGTGTCCTCTTACAAACAGATTAATTCAAATCCATTCAAATATAGCTTGGCTTGGAATACATGTTTACAATGTACTTGATTGTAAAGACCCTAGTAGACTGCAAGCTTTATCAAACTAAGAATATAAAGCATAAAACCTTGTGTGCCTTTGTTGTTGTACTTTAATTCTGTTAATCGCCCTAGGTAAAGATTAGCTGCTGTTGTCAATTTAATTCAGCTTCAAACAAAGCAACAAGGTCACTTCTTTTTTTTTCTTTCTTTTTTTTTTTTTTTTTTTTTTTTTTTTAAAGCAAACAGGATTGAGTTGTCATGTAGTTCTAATAGGCAGCACAGGGAATCATTAGTCCACCTCAGCTCTCTGACTGATGGGCATTTCACTTCAGTCATCTGACTGAGCACTAGTGGCCCAGTACTATTGACACCATGTCAGAGCTGAGAGAAGATGCCTTAATCGGCTCAGACACTCTCTGCATTGATTTGACAAGTTGCTGTAATGACCTTCTTGTTTTTCTGAAGGATTACTGTTTACCCAGGGAGGTGCTGCTGAAAGCATTTGCTGCATTGTCATGGAAACTATTATTGTTACATCTTGATCCCATTAATGCTCTGGTGTGTGACACTGATATGAGACACTGAATATTTCAATGAAGTACATTCCACCTCAATTATATTAATCACTGATGATTCATTAGACTTGTAAAATTTACAGGTAGTTCTGTGTATCTTGGCCAGTAGCAACAGAAGGGCTGTGGCTGCTTAGGGCACTTTCCTGCCTTGATTTGATATTTTATGGCCCAGGTAGCTTCCTTACTTTGAAGGAAGAATGTGCCACTGTCTATTTTGTTTGTTTTCTTTTCTAATTTTTGCTCTTTGAGTTAGGTAGCTTGCAAGTAATTTAAGATGATGCTGGTTGAAGAAAGAAATGAGAAAACCAAGATGGGGGGAAAAAAACCCCCTCATGCTTGAGACAAATATATCCATAAGGAAAAACAGTATTTCGGAGAGAGGAGGGTTAGGTGATATATGGAACATTTTCTTCATCATGTTGAAAGTGTAGCAGCCTGTAACTAATATTTTTTCCCTCTTTCCTTGTAGCTTTAGGGTAATAGCAAGTGGAAGACATATCTCACAGCTCACGATTCTAAATTCTCACTTGTTCAGTGCAAGCATATTTTTCTCAGCCATTTCCTTCTTGTGTTTGGTATATTGAGTGTGTGATCTTTAC
Source organism: Pyrgilauda ruficollis (assembly GCF_017590135.1). Classification (NCBI taxonomy): domain Eukaryota; kingdom Metazoa; phylum Chordata; class Aves; order Passeriformes; family Passeridae; genus Pyrgilauda; species Pyrgilauda ruficollis. Next base: position 9,969,090 of record NW_024509210.1, on the reverse strand, counting down.
TGTCTCTAGAAATTAGTTTCTTACTGCACCACATTTGGTTGAAACAAGCATGGTTCCAGCAGTGATTTAGGCAAAAACAAAAGAGGGAAAAAGAGCCACTGGTATGAAAGAAAAAAAATTTAACAGGTTAGAAGACACGATAGCTGTTTCCTTGGAAAAGGTAATATAGCAGGCTGTCTTGCAGGCTAGGTCTAATGATTAAGCTGCAACAGAAGTGGCTATTCTGACAAATTTGAGCAATTTCCTGTACATTGATTTTTGATGAGAAGAAAGGAAAATCTTCAAAGTTTTTTTACGTGAAGAATCATTTTTCATACACACTTAGTAATTGGAAAATACTGTTTGAAAACATGTCAATACAGGCTGAGCTCTTATCTAGGGGCCATGGGCAGCAAATGAAAGAATGGTGCTATAGAAGTAGCACTTTAGGAAAAGGGGATTTTTTGAAAAGTAAGAATTATTTCAGTTTTACTCTTCACTCTTCATCTGAAATGTTGCAATGCTATCCAGGTCTAGGACACATTATATCATAAGAAATCTGACTGAAGATGTTGAAATCAGTGCTTAGCTGCCAGTAGCTTACTATTTCTCTCCATTCAATCCAATACACAATCATCCAATCATCAGCTAATAGTTTAGGTTATTGACAGAAGTGTCTTATTGACTTTCTTGTTCAACCTAATAAATAATGAAATGCCTTTCACAGTATTTGAGGAAGTACTGAGTAATATTTCCCCACACATTACAATCAGTTTTTTTCTGATCACAGAGTCATTAATATTTCTGCTTTGATTCTAAGTTATCTGAAGTATTGTCAGTGTCTTAGCACTTCATTCACAGTACAGGCTTCTGAATGCTCTTTGTGGCATTTGCCTTTGAGAAAGATGTGCAAAAATCAGTCTTTGAAAGGTTTATATCTCAGAACACAAACTAGGAAGGTTTTGCAGTAACATCATCTGGAACGAAAAATGCAACTGTCTAAGGTTTTTCCCACTGATTAACTATTTCACATGCTGTACTGTGGTCAGAGATGATTATGGTAATGATTACCTCTCCATTTCAATGGAAAGGAATAAATATTTCACAAATATAGAATGTCCCAAATTCTTTTCAGAAGAGGTGTTCTTGAGAGGCAGAATACATGCTCCTGTATTTGCATTTATAGTTATTTCTTGCTGGCCCATGGGATTATTCCTAACATGTTGAAATGTTCACTTCATAATAAGAAATTTTTTTGGTTTATAGTATGCTCTTTACTTGAGCCAGACTAATTTTATATAAAAAATTCTGGCTTAGAAAATATTTGTCAGGTTCACATTCTGAGCTCTTTTTTAAATTATTATTTGCTTGGAACTTCCTAGTCCTCTGTTGTGACAATGAAAATTCTGGATAGCTGTAGCTTAACATTATTTAGCAAATGCAGTGATTGAGCTCTGGAATTAGTCAGGGTCTGCCATGGTACGGAGGCAATGCCTTCATTTTTTGACTTTCAAAGGTGCAGATGTATACTTGGTTCTGTTACATAGAAGAAACTGTCTGATTGAGAAAAAAAAAAAGGTTCCTTCATCTTCTTCATTCAGGCCCATGCACAGGCAGTTTCTTGTTACACAGAAGAGAAAACAGAGACAGGAATTCTCCTTTCCTGTTCCAAACAAATCTGCCATTCCCTTATGCTGCAGAGGCTTTCTTGCTTAGTAAAAATACAGTCTTAGGTTGTCAACATTAAATAATCAGGCATAAATACATATAATTAGTGGTATTCAGAATTTTAAAATTTTTTAGGTGTTAATTGAAATAAATGGGCAAGGAGATCTTTCTCCTTTTTAATGCCTTTATTAAAGAGATTCAGCTCAGGTGGGAAGAAATCGACGGATCGTGCCCACACCGCCACAGCTCCCAGGAGTGGCACAAAGGAGGAGAATGAAGCAGCTTTGTCCGCTGGTCTGCAGGCAGAGCTGGGGCCTGCGTCCTCACGAGAGATTAGCAGATTCCTACTTTTCGGTCCAACACTTCGGGTCCCCTCCTTAGTGAACATAGGTCAGGGTGAGAAGCAAAAAGGATCCAAGCAGGCACTGGACTACGCGCCCATCCTTAGACATCACCTAGGTCCCCTAATTCTATGTTGGCTCGTTGTTTTTAGGGGTTTTCCTGGAAAACTGGAGGATTTGGAGCAATGCATTTCTCATCTGCATACGAGGTCTCAGGCCACTCCTATTCTCCTGGTGCTGCCGTGTCCAGGTGTCGCTCCGGGCAAGCATCAGGGGAACAATGGCTAAATCACCAACCATTAACGGGCAATTGAAGAAGAACTCTTAACAATGAAGCTAATTTAACAGCAATCGGTCCAACCGGTTTTAACTCTGCAACCTTAAACAAAAATAGATAACTTTTTATTCATAACATTAATCTTATACATTCAGAAAGTATTTATGTGAGATATATATATATATATTTCATGTATTAAATAAAATGTGTTTCTGTACAAAGAAATCAGCCAAGAAAAGACAAGAATATGTACTATGTGTAAGTAGAAGTGTTTGAAGATGAAGGAGTATTATGTGGTACTCAGTTAAATAATATTAAAATTCCAGACTCCAGAAAACATTCACTGTAAAACTGCTACTAGACAGTACGTTTGCTGCTATATCCATGTTACATTACCTGCAATTTAAATTAAAACTGAGCAAAAGTGGGATTATTGTAATAGTTTGAATTGAAATGTATTTAAAAGTGAAAGCTCAGCATATTGCAAAATACCTATATGGCATCAGAATGTTGATTTAGCCAAGGGGGATATGGCTTGCAGCCAAAGTGGCCCTTAATGGCACTGAAATTAGGAGTGTAATCACCTTTTTAATTTTTTTTTTTCCAATACATAGTTTTGAATGAGACCCTTTAAGCTAAAATAGAATATTTAGGCTTAATTTTATTTTATTTTTTATTGCCAATCTACTAAAAGTAGCCTTGGTCTCTCGTTCAAGAATTGAAGTGGATTGAAATTTTTACAATTTGAAGAAGTTTTCCTGAATGCTAATTTTGTGGGACCTTAAAAATAAAGTAATTTTTGAGACCTTCTCTGTTTAACTACTTGGTCCATTTGTTCTTCACTTTAGTAAAGATGCAAGATCTAATGGATGGTTGTTAATCTTTTTGATGAAGTTCTTTCACAATTGATGTTCTAGTGCTAAGCATTCAATATCATCCTAGAAGACTCCTCCCTAATCAAGTCCTTAGGTTTTACAGGCCAAAAGTGAAAACTTTTGCAGGATATTTTTCCCCCCAGTATCTTGGTCTTTTGTCCTTTTAAGAAAATCTTTATCCTTTTCAAGGATTCCTTTTTATTCTGTCTCGTTTTTATTCCTCTATGAACAATGCACATAGCTGTTGATGATTTATGCAAAATAGCTTGATTTAGAGACAAATTTTAAATTCCAGATATGAAATGAATCTGCATTCTTTATCCTTAAACTTGTGTCAACCTTTTCCTGGGTAGCTTTTATGGTGATCCTCAAAGGGCTTGATATTCAGAACAGGGAGGAAAGGCGGTGTCTTTGCCATATAAAGCAGCCAGCAGAGCTGTGTAACAGGCTGGCCCTGAGACTAGTTGACATGGTTCTGCTCTAGTGTATTAAAGGACTTCACCATAATCTAAATCCAGTTTAACACACTGATCACTGAGTTCTCTTGCTTTACTCATTGAGCCTCTTCTTAGAGAGTTGACTCATAGATCGGATATTGTGTGCAGTTTTGGTCACCACAACATCAAAAAGGTTAAATTCAAAAGAGGGCAGTGAAAATGCTGAAGGGCCTTGAAATGAAGCCATATAAAGAGTGGCTCAGGTCACTTGGTCTCTTCAGCCTGGAGGAGACTGAGGGGAGACCTCACTGTGGTCTTCAGCATCCTCATAAGGGGAAGCTGGGGGGTAGGCACTGATCTTTCCTCTCTGGTGATGAGTGAAAGGACTTGAGAAATCATCCTGAAGCTGAGTCAGGGGAGGTTTAGGTTGGATGTCAGGAAATGGTTCTTCACCAGAGGGTGGCTGGGCACTGGAACAGCTCCCCACAACAGTGGTCACAGCAGCAGCCTGACAGAGCTCAATCAGTGTTTGGACAATGCTCTCAGACTCTTGGGGATGTCCTGGGCAGGGCCAGGAGTCAGACTCAATGATCCTTGTGGGTGCCTTCCAGTTCAGCATAGCCTGTGATTCTGTGATATGCTTGAATAGAGTACAAGGATACGAAACCATCAAGTTTGTGCTGCAATTTTAAAGCCAGTAGTTGTATGACTAGTGTTGTGTGGAAAGATTGTGCCTGGCAACAAAGGACTAACTTTTCAGAACTCTGTACTTCACAAATTATTTACTAAAGCTACCAACTGAAACTTCAGGAAGAATCTGCTGAAAAGAGGCAAGCTCCAGTAAAATAACATGACAAAGTGTCCATTAAGCCTCCTTATTCAATTGTAGTATTTCTGTCCTTCACACAACCTTGCTGTTACTACAGTTTAAAATGACAGAAAAAAACCCTGTTGAAGCATTTGATATTATTAGGTACAAGTGTGAATTTTAAGGTTAGGCCAACAAAAAGATAACTTGACACTACACGCAAAGTAAGACAAACTGCAAGTACACCAGCTACTGCCTTGAATCTGAATGAGTCTGGAAAAAGATGAGATGATTTCTCCTACAATAAAGCTGTGAACTTGTCTTCACTGAACATGAATTGCAAGTCTTACACACACACACAAGTTCAAAAAGTGTGTTCAAAAAATCTTTTTTTTTTTTTTTTGAGACGTGAGTCAGCTCTTGTATTAATTATGTATTTTGCTTTTCATGGCTCAGCTTGCCATATCTCAGCCCTCTCTTAGCATAGACTTAGGCAAATGTTGTTATGCCATGTATTCATGGGGCAGTTCCATCTCCCCAGAAACCCTTTTGAAGCATGATCAGGCATAACATATGCCAGTTTTTGTGCCATTATAAAAATGGCAAGAATGAAAAATAGGCCACTAGACACTAAGGCATTTCTCTTTGTGATGAGACATATTAGACCATATCTGCAGTCAAGACTGCTGGAGGTTGGGTTCATGCAACTAAAACCAGATTGGACAAAGAATTAGTAAAATAAGGAGTAAGTTTTTACTGGTATGGCAGTGGGCAACTTATTGTAATTTTAGTAATTATTTAAGATCATTATTTTCCTTTGTAATATGTAGTTTCACAGGGCCAGAATATTCAACACAGGAAAGAGATTTTGCAAAATAAACACAACAAAGAGATTTTGTAAAATAAATCCCTCTTGTGGTATGCCCAGACTTGCATTAACTGGAATGAATGAGTAGCTCCAACTTGAAGAGCTTCTTGATGCTGGCCAACTGCTGCAACAATTTTTTTTTCATGTGAGACTCCAACAGTCACAATACCTGCTGTCTCTCCTGGCAGGAGTATACTTGCTTGTTGAAACCACTACAAACACATTTTCAATCAGAATTTCCAATTGCTTGCCTGGTAGCAAAAAAAGATTCTTTAAGCCAAGATTAAAAGTTTTATTAGTACTTCACCATATAGGAAATACAGATACGTGTCAGCTGTGAACTTGTGCATCAAGTATCTCATTTAATTTGTTTTGAATTATCTTTTATTATGTTTCCTCTTGTTTCTCTTAGCCGGCACTAAATATTCTTAAATGGAAATCTGATCATTTTTCATTTTGCTGTTTGCAATTTTGTTGGTTTTCAAGTATCCTGTAGCTATCCAACATTTTCAAACTGAATAACTGTAAAATTTTCCCAGTTTTCAATAGATGTATGTGCCATCATGCTTCCCTCTATTTCCCCTTTGTAGATCTCTTCAATTCTGTTCCATTGTACTTCTGATGTGTGAAAAACATAAGAATACTTCACATGAGGGCATCCTATTGTGCAGCACAAAGAAGCCTTAGCTCTTCCAAATATTTTTAGGCTGTTGTTATTCTATATTAATTTTTCTTCACATAGTAGTCGCAGAAAATAAGACTTTCTTAAAGTAGTTTCTGTTGAAGTCAATTGGGAAAATATAAATCTGTTAGCAGTTAACTGAAGACCCTGGAGAGTATAGAATATAAGAATATAAACATTATTCCTCTGAATTTTTAATTGAAAATGTAACTTTTCTAGCATAACTAAGGGTAGCTGGACAGTGGGTTGGGGTTTATTTTTGGTTGGTTGGCTTTTTAAGGAGAGGATATAAATAATTTATTGTTGGTGGCTCTACCTGATCTGCCATAATTAACATTGCAGTGGAAAATCATTTCAGGCAACCATAAGGAATGGACCTACTTCTCCCTGTGCCATTCAGAATCATACATTATCTTTGCATAATAATTCATAGCAATAAAATATTGCTACTATACAGAACTTTATTTTTTGGCTCTTTGCTCATTTTGTTCCCCAAGTTTTTTGATTCCTATATTACACTTTATATTTTCTTTTAGTGTGGAGGCCGGTGGGCCAACAGGGAAAGAATCTACAACACTCCCGATGAGGAAAACGCTATTCCCAGCACGTCTTGCCGTGACGTGCAGATTTAATGTATCCCATTGGCTGTCTCCCCTTGCTTCACCACTGTGCCCTCATCCCATTGGTCCTGGTGTTCTGCCCCACCCCTTGAGATCCATATATAAACCCTGCTTTTCCTTCTGGAGTGGCTCTTCAGCCCTGGGTGCCTTGGAGGAAGAAGCTCGATAAAACTCTCCTTGGAACACCACAGGAAGACCCCATCTCTCCTTCTGCGTCGCTCAGATCCCAGAAGAGCTGAAATCACTTGGTGTGAGCACAGACGTGCATGTGCCCCACAAGGAGGTGTCACTTTCAAGATGCTTCCTCAGGAAGGTCATGGCATTCAGGACAACACCCACCATGATGCTTTAGGTACATTTTCCCTTATGTGGAGGGACAGCACAAACTATTATTTACTCATAGAAATTTATGCAGGACTTTTCATCCAGCATCTGGATGTTCAGCTCATACTTTTATGACAGTGCCCTTCAAGCTTCTTTTCATCTGTTGTTGCGGGAGTGCACTGTTGTTTCTAATTCAGCAGGGCACCTTTATGACCTCTTTAGTCTTTTCCCACATTTGGTTGTTTAAACCTAGGTTATGACCATACCAACAGGCGTCCTGAAAGTGAACAGGAGTGGACTCAGGAAACAGCAGTTGTGTTCTGGTAGTTTCCAGCACATGTGGTAGGTGTGACACAGCTCAGAACCCTGGGTGATGGGAGCAGGTGACAGTGTTTAAAGTTTAGCAGAATGTCCACAGCTGTGGCTGTGGCTACAAAGTAGGGAATCACATTCTTCTCTACCTTAAGATGCGTATATTTTTATATATATATATATACATATATATAGATATATATGTACATACACATACATACACACACAAAACCTTTGTTCTTCAAGCAGGAATTCTCAAGAATTTCCTGACAGAACAATCTTCCAGGTTGTCAAGTATATGCTTTTTAAATACTTTTTAAAGCAAGAGTAAGCATAATTCTCGTGGCAGCCTTCCTGGCTTGACTTTCCTCTCTTGGGTCAATGTGAACAGCTAACAGGCACACCAAACTGAAGATCAAGTCTGGAGTTTGATTTATTAATTTAAATATCTCATTGCTACATTGATCTGTTTCCTTTGCAACTTCTCCACTCTTTCTGTGTTTTCTATTGGATCAGCTGGGGTTTTCTTCTGTTCTCTTTGAAATTCTCTTAAGCATATTTTCAATACCTTTTCATACTCTAAATTTATAAAGAGAAAAGTTGCTCAGATTAATTACTTCTAGTCTCACTAACGAATTTGGGTAGGACTTTTTGAATTTTTTGTGGTGAGAAACTATGTTTGGTGATTTTTTGACTATGTCTATACACCTTTACAATTTAGACAACAGACATTTCCTTAGAATTTTATGATGGGCTTGTTGCATCTTCTGTTGGGGTGTAACAATCCGAAATTTTTCACAAAGAGCAAAGAGTAGATACACCTGTCAGCAAGGAAAGGAAAAGAGCCTTTGCTGATACTGTCATGCAGTTCACCACATTGTGTCATGGAAAACGTTATTTATTGATTGTGCTGACAGTAAGAGTAAATAGAGCTAAGTCTGTTTTACATTGCAGATGAGAATGTGTATCTCATAACTCTTAATGCACAATCTGACTTCAAATCACTTCTACGCATCTCTTTTCTCCATACAAACCAAACACGTTTTTCTATTTTATTATGTGAACATGAATTAAAACAGAATGGAAACAGGAGACATTGTTTTTATTGCATATTTTTTCGACATGCAAGTCTTCTTTGACTTAGTAAAAATTAACAACTACAAATTCCATTTCATCTGTGAACCCTGTTATAGATTGCATTATTCACTCAATTGACTGTAACAGTTAAGGCGATTACCATCTGTGATCTAAATATCTGTTTATATTGGAATGCAGCAAGTATTTCATTATTAATGCCATCTTATAAATCTGAATCTCATTTAGATGACAATCAGTTCACTTTATGACAACCAGAGTGTGTTCTAATTCTTGCTGGTGTTTGATCATTGTGTGCAAGTTGCAGACTCATTTGAAATGTTTCTGAATAAGGTATGCAGGTGTGCATTAATCTCACACTTTCCTCAGTAGATCACATGTCCATGATAGCTGTAAAATCATATACTAAAATATTCATGGCAAGTTTGTGTAAAGGACTTGTAATATTGTATTTTAATCAAAAGGAAAAAAAGCATTTACTTTGAAGTAGTTGGAGTAACAGCTCATGAATGTGATTTTTCAAAGCTGTGAAATACCCATTGTAATTCGCTCAAACAGTATTCAGACTAACAGACTGCTTAAAGTTTTTTTATATGTAAGGGCCAACAAGTCTGTCCCTAGCCTCAATCTTGTTTGTTCTGTACTTTTAATAAATTTACAAATGCATCTTTTGGGCTAGATAGACTTTTTACCACTATAATTTCCATTTCTGTTTTTCTGTCACACTAATATTTCTTTACAAAATCAAGTAGAATTAGAATGACTTACAGGACATTTACTGGTCTCTTTCCCTGATACCTTTGCAGAAAACCCAACAGACTGGATAACTGCATATTTCTTATAGTGGATGGAAGTCTATCCACCTGGCAATAGATGTAGCCGATGGTGTTATGATGTCCTACCACTATCTTTGAAGCTCCCTGTGGTGAAAAGTGATGCAGGGAGAAAGGGGATGCACTGTGATGGAATCATCCTGCTCAAGTCTGAGTACTCCTTTCAGAACACAAGCATCTAATAAATTTAAATGAGCCCGTGGAGGTCCTAGGCCGTACTAAAGCCTGATATTACGTTTTCATTACCTTCAGAAGTTTATTTTAAGAAATCAAATTATTTATTATTCTTCCCTAAAATATTTGCCAATTCTTTTTCACAACTCCTGTAATCTCTTATGTTTAGAACAACACTGTAACTTAGGTTCAGCATTGTACGTTCTGTAGTGAGGAAACCTGCTGCCCTTCCCCTCTAATGAGTCCAGAATTATCACAGAGTTGCATGAATAATGTATATAGACCAATTAAATGAAACTGCTGTATTAGTTCTCAGGGGATGTATCCGGTGGAAGCAACAATCTTGTGGGCAATGGCACTGTGTAATGACCTGAAGCTAAGCACATGTAGCTATTTGTGATGTTTTGAATCCTATTAATTTATGCCTTTTGTTTTCAAGCTAACTTAATTATTGTAATTCTAAATTACGAGCGCCTGAATTTATTTCTTTGCATTCCCTGTGGCTCTAAAATACAATACAAGGCTAAATTGCAATGAAGTGTAGTGAGCTTGATTGATGTTGGATTCATTTAGGAGGTAGAAGTAAAAGAGTGCAAGTGAAAGTTTCTGACTGTGAAGACAGGTTGATTTGATAACTCCATTCCAATAATATTAATGTCTTGAAAACAATAGGCCCTTAAAGTTTTTACTGAAGCTGCTGCAGTCATGTGGGATGGGGAAAACTTTTCCTCCGTGAATATGACTCTGTAACTGGCTGTGAAATGCTAGAGATGTGTAAAGCTGTGTCAGCCATGTCACTGCAAGAGTAAAGTGAGCACAAGTGCTGAGACTCCCAGTTCACTGTATCCTTGCCAGCTCTGCTCCAAAAATGGTAAAGAAATAAATCAGTGCTGCCATAGGACCCGAGTCCTGGACAGGTAAGCCTGTTCAGCATAGCCTTACTTAACTGTGCAGATCCCCAAACTGCTAGGAACCTCTACCTGTGCTCTTCATGGGCTTAAAACTGATAATCCACAAAATCAATTTGTTCTCTCAAGAAGACATCTTGAGATGAAAAGCTGAAATTCAGGTTGCTTATAGTTATTAAACCACATCTGGTGCATTTTCAGATGAGCCAATGGACAGAGCAGGCCAAGGTGGGATTTTCAAAGGTGCTTAAGGCATTTAGTAGCACAACTGACACTAAAAGTCTATGGGATTTACAATCTTCCATGCCTCTGGCACTTGATTAAAAAAATCTAATTTCAGCAGATAGTACTCTGGACTGTTGCTGGGACTTAGGTTCTGCTGATGCAGCTATGACCTGTTGTTGAGCATCTGCTGTTTCAGAGCTTCTGCAGCTCTCATCCTTTATTAGCCTTTCCGGGCATTTACATGGATCTCTGGAGTTATACCATGCAATGCAATGCCCTCGTGTCCCTCAGTCTGCCTTTGAAGAGATCACATTTTCATTCAGTGAACACTGTCTTAGAATAGGTTTATGATAAATGTTGCATGAACCTGGGCTTTGACTGCAGCACCTGAATAAAACTACAATTAAAAAAAATGTTGCCTTTCATCATTATTAGGAGAAGTTTGCTGGAACTGAACATTAGCAAAGGGGAATTCTGTAATCTCTCTTTTTCTAAATATTTTTTAAAACAATGGACGCTGAGCAAACTAATTTGTCAACATTTGGGTGAGTCACTGTGGCACTGTCATACTTGCAAGAAAAGGGAAGCTGGAATTGTTCAGGCTAAACTACATTTATTGATTCCTTCTTCAAAAAACAAAAAAAAAAATACTGCATTATTCAAACTTAAAACTTTATTCATGTCAGTAAGTTGCTATCAAATAATCAAGCTGCTCTCTTGTATATTACATTTATGGCTTTTGTCTGGTTGAACATAAGTCAAATTTCCATCCAATTTTCTTTACTGACTAGGTCAACAGAAGGGGTTTGGTTTAAATTTAGTTTTCTTGCATTCAAATTACATATCATATCACAGAGGATTTACGGACAAGCACAAAGCACATGGTTCAATGTATAAACTGTACTATTGCATCATAAATGGCTTAAGCATCACACACTGACATTACTTTCAATTTTTAAGTAAGTGTGTATTTTTATTTTATGTTGACTTTCTTTTACAGTCCACTTTGTCAAAGAGTTCTAACACTTTTTCAGGTGTGCCTATAGATGATTGTTACTGATGTAACAGGTTTACTAATCAAAAAGAGTTTTTATTTTTTTCCACCAATTAACTTCTTTCAAAACTCAAAAAAGATAAATACAGTATTTACTTGTAATAATTAGAAAGGCTTGTATAATGAACCAAGAATTTTAAGATTAATAAATAGCTGAATGTGAGTCTTATAGCCTGCTTAATTAATCACTAAACTGTGGAACCACTGCAATTCATATGTCAATCCAGACTCTTTTATGCAAGTGATTTGAATCAATTGCTAATGAAATTGAGAAATTTAGAAGCAGCTTCTTGACTTTCAATTGACAGAACTCATATTTAACTCAAGAAATGTGACAGTTAATGACAACATAAAAGCACTGTGAATTATTTGCCAGATCATACGAGAATTACAGCATCAACCTATTGAAATAGCTTGTAGCTGATCAGTTTGAAAATAAACCGTCATAATGAAATATTTAGAAATCTGTGATGCTGCTTAAAATATGAGAGATTCTGTCTGAAATAAAGCACGGATATAATCTTACAAATATAACAATAATACTTTGAGAATTCTCCTATATTGCCACATACAGATTTATCCTTACTGCTGTTAAGACTGTAATCCTTTAGAAATCCTTTATTAAATCAATTACTTTAAACTGCCAAAGTAGTTTCATGGCTAATTCTTCTTTTTTAATGTAATTAACATTTTTACTCTTACTCACTTACTTGAATTTAAATGATTCTGCTGTTGAATTTGTTTCCTTAACTTTGCACTTCCAGTCACATTTTAATTAATTAAAACTTCATCCAGATAGAAAGAGACAGTTATTGTGTGTTAATGGAATATCAGTGGAAAGTGCACTAATCAATAATTAATTTAATTAAGGTGTGTATGAGACAATATTGCTATATAATTAACTGAAAACCCCACAACACATGCATATTTAAATATTCATTAATAAGTTTGTTAGGAGTTTTAGATCATGCTGTTTTATGGATTTACATGACATGTATAAAATTAAAAGCATTTGCCAGAGAGATCCTGAAATACACATTAAATTAAGTTCTTAATGATTTTGACAGTCATGTAGCAAATTTAGGCAATTGAAGCCCCACTAAGAATGAGAGTGTGCTATCTTGGTAAAATTTGCAGGAGAATTGTTTTAGTGTTTGATAGATGTGTAAAAAACCCTACAAGATGAAGTTACATGTGAGAAAACACACTCTATACCTGAAAAAATGTGCCTCAGAAAGATCATGAATAATGGAAGTATTTTTGCAATTCCACAGGTAAAGCTGGCTCATTCCACTAACATGATGTTCAGACACCCTACTTATTAAGGACTCTGTTTTGTTAATATTGATGAAGTTACCTCATTTGCTCATCGTGAATGACTTTTCATGAGAATTTACCAATGAATATGCTATTTAAAGGTGCTGCTGATTTGATACATTTGCTAAACTTTTAAATTCCCAATAAATAATACTGTCATGTTTTTTCTCTGTGTTCAAAATTCATTACAGTTTGTGTAATTAATGATTATCAGACCGAATAGTAACTGTTTTTAGTAGGGTATTTCAAATCCATAAAGTTTTATAATTAAAAGGACAATCTCTTCTTTGAATATCCTAACAATATTCTATCTACCAGATGTTCTGCACAAAAGCTTGACTTTATGAAGGACTCTTAAATCTGAGGCACAAATCTGACTCTTAGACTGAGAGTTATTGAAGTTAAATCTTCAATATTGTTCATTGGTTATGAAGAATTTTAAAAGTTAAGTAATTGTCATGAAGAATTGAGGTGATTTTAATAATGGACTACAACCAGATCTGGCAGATGGAAGACTGAGAGATTTACAATGCTGAAGTTTTGGAGAAAGACTAGACAAGTAACTTACAGTAGCTGGCTAATTTTAAATTTAGTGAGATTAATTTAGTGAGATTAATTTTCACCTAGTTTGCTTGCATATTCAGTATATGGTTGGAGGTAATTTAAGTTAATAACAGCTGAGATTTTTTTCTTTTTTACATTTATTCATATTGATATGATAGCTTGAACAATAGCTTGAAAAGCTAATCATCTTAATTCTCTGGCCAACTTCTTTGACTCAGTACACCCTTTAATTATATTATTTATTTTTTCACATGTTTAGCAATACAGTTTTTTAGATTGGCATCATAAAGCAATATTTTATATAAGCATTCATTAATAAGTGTTATCTTATTTCAAGGGATGTTATTTACATAGAACCACACACGTTTACTGTGAAAAAATGTATAGGTCCTCTTTTCTACACTGTGTAAGAGGAAAGATTGCAAGCTTTCTATTTCAGAATGATGTATATTAATTATACATTATTTATTCCACATAGCTTATTTTTACAAATTGGTTGAGCAATTTCTCCCCCATCTCCTCTCCACTTTGTTAAATTACAGGTTTCAAACCCTGGTCAGTACTTCCCCAGAAAGCTGTTAATCACAGTGCTAGTTAAGACTGATTTTGAAATATATTTTTCAGAACCTCAAATTCCTATTCAGTCTCTGCATTACTCCCTCGACATCTGAGCCTGTTATTTAAAACAGGACGTAATGCTGGAAATTGCAGTGTCACAATATTATAACTTCACAGTGGAAATTGAAGAACCAACACAGAGAGTTGTTTTCTGGCCTTTTTGGAGCTCATGCCTGTGAAATTCAGGTGTGATCTCACAACATGTGTCCATGAAGGCCGCATCCAAAAAGGAAATCTTTTTCAGGTCTGCTGAGCAGCCAAGTCCCCAGATACAGTCATCTCCTGGCAAATGCAAGGCTCCTGGTAAGCTCCTGCCTGGGGTGGTGGGGACATCTTCCCAGGTAAGTGCCCTCCCAAATTTGAGTCCCCATAGCATCCAGCATTGTCCTCAATATCAAATACTTGCATTTTAAGAATATTAATCTCTTGCTCAGTTCTGCAAACTCCTGCTTGCCTATTTTAAGGTCTTCATTCAGTAGTAATTGCAACTCTTTTACATACAGTTAATTTTTCAGCTCAAATACAGAGTGTTTTCCCCTGCAAGGTGTCTCAAAATGCTGCACGTACTGCCTTAGCACAAAAGAAATTTCTTCCTATCACTGCAGAGAAAGCAATCTTTGAGCACTCATGGCTCTAATGGCCCTCAGTGAGAGAGGGAACTCAGATGTCACCTGAAATCCATCTAATAGTAATTTCAGTACTCTGCCTGAGTTGAATACCTAATGTGCCTGTCAGCTTCTCAAAATTACATTTAACACAGGGAAAATTATGTATGTGTGTGACTTCATTACTCCAGGAAGACTAACACATTCAGGGAGAATTGGGCAGTTCCTTGCAGAAGCAGCAGTGTGGTGGACAGAGGTGAGCTACCTCCTTAGCCCGTGCTGGCAACTGCAGGTTAGCACTTAACCACTGAGCACAATACTTGTTCCATTTATCTCCTATTACTTCTTCCACCAGCACAATTAAGCTCCCCTTTTGGAGTCCTGGCTGTTTGGCCAGTCCAGTCAGTGATATAAAAACTGCAGACGTCTCATTTCCTCTCTAAGGAGCTTAATGGAACCCCCAAATCTATTATTTTGTGCAAAACAAGTTTATCCACAGTTGAAATTTCACAAAAAGTAGAGTCTGAAGAACCACTTAAAAAAATAATTCTTAATACTTTACCAGGGAAATAATGCCCACAGGTTGTGACAGTAATTTGCTTGAATTTGACGTAAGGGAATTGTGTGGATCTTAGCTAAATGTGAAATAATGATGCAGTCATACAATTTCCACCTGTGAATTCTGCTGTATATCTCAGTGTTTTATTCTGTCTCTTTACATTGGAATCTAGTATTGGGATAATACCTATGGAGAGGAAAGCTTCTTTCCATCCTTCCATTGCTGATGTTGAGCCTGAAAACCTAAGACATGCACAACTTTGCTTCCAGACCAAAATAAACTAAACTTCTTCCCTGAGATAAAACAAGGCGGCAAATCTGGGCAGTTTATTTTCTGCTTTGTAGCAACTGGAGGAGCACACTGCTCTTGGTGACCCATGTCAGAAAAGACAGACTTGCACCAGTCTCAAGATATATATGTGTTTACTTGTTTGTCATGAAGCTCATGGTATATCTCAAATTCTGTGAAAATAGTGAGTGGTAGATGGTGTTTTATTCTTCCTGCTCAAAGCAGCCTCCCTGTTCATTTTCCTTTTCCAGAAGTTAATGGCCATTTAAGATGTTTCTAAACTTGAACTTCTATTTTTCTCATTACAGGAAGACTGCTCTTTAAAGAATCATGCAGAAATATGAAATCAAAAATATTGAAAGGCATTGAAAACCTTGCAAACTGTTATTATTATAAAGGATCCTATTGTTTTTATCTTTTTGTAAGTTAAATATCTTCTGATGAAGAACTGTAACACGCCATGTCATACATGGAGCCTCATAAGTCTTTGGCCTTATGGTTTGGATTTTTAATGCTCACTAACCAAACACAAAAGGGCCTTCCCAATCAGGCCAGCCCCTTTTGTTAACACAAATAGACAAGTGTCTTTTTGCAGCTCTAGCACATGAGGGTGTGATGTGTCTTGCTCTGGCCAGACTCCCCATTTTAAGCTCTGGTAGATAATCCATCCTGGGCAGTTGTGAGGAGGCAGGTATATTTCCATTTCTGCTGCCAAAGCAATATATCTTAAATGCTCTGTTATGATGCTGCTTAGAGTAAAAATAGCACCAAATATATATTACTGCCCAGAAAGGGTTTAACTATAAAAGCTGGGGGAAGGAGGAGGGAAATCTTCTATTTTCTTACTTTTTAAGCCTAAGGATAGTGACGTGACATTAGTCCAATTTACTGAGGATAAAACTAAATTAAATCAATGCTTGAAGCTTTCCTTGAATATGTCTCAAATTCAGTTCATCTACCATTATTGAAAAGTATCACATTTAAGTCTTAATAATTCTTTACACTAGAGTGCTATTAATGTCATCATTATTATTATACTTCCCTATCTTCAATATATTATAGCTGTTAGAACTCAAGTGCAAAAATCAATGGGAAATTTGTATTGATATAAAATATTCTAATCTATTAAAATTAATTTCTTTTCCTACATTATGTTAATTATCCTCTTCCCCACCTGGGAAGAAACCCCTCTTGAATTCTTGACTAGATTAAGATCTAACGTTGCTTCCCCAGAGTGCAAATCTTTAATAAAAATTCCATATTTAATGTCTCTTTTCTTCTACCTTTTGTACGCAAATCATAATGAGAAATTTTAAGTGAAAGGTTTGGTTTGACCAAAAGGTTTTGAATACAGAAGACATCTGGTCTTTCATGAAATGAAATTTAAAAAAAAAACTCCCTCAGCTCTTGCCCATGGGCAATTAAGCTGTACGTGTGCTATTTCAAGATTAAAAGCAGCACTGAAAACCCAGTCGTGACTGACTCTTCAACAGTTATATATACATCTAAAGAAATACCTTTGACATACAGTTTTGTTTCAAGAATTGCCTCCTTCTCTTCCTAGCTAGGGGAGAATTTTCATGTTTTCTTTATTGAGAAATTATTTTGAATAAATTATCAGTTACTGTGTAAGAACCTACATGCCAGTGAAAATTTTAATGTTTGTTTTAATTATACCAATGATTCTTTTAATTTCTTGACATCAGCATCAAACTAAAAATTTCTGTCTTTTCCAGACATTTCCCTAAATGTTAGAGTAAAACTATTTGCATCAGTTACTGCCATTTGTACCATTTTGTGCAAGTCTTCATTATCTCTGGTTTTTACTCTCTCCTTTTTCTCTCCAATATTTTCTTACACAAATAAATCTCACATAGCATGATCATGAACTCTTGTCAATCCAGGACCCTGAAAGAAGTATATGTACCAAAGAAAAGTGATCCATGGAAAATAACAGTTCAGAATTATTTTAATGCCCTGTAAGAGCAAGCCTTGAGCCTAAAGGTTTAGGTTGGTTATATATCTGTCTCTGCCCATTTTTAAGTTTATTTACTTAGTTATAAGGTTATCACTATCGATAGAAAAGAATTATTAATGCTGACACCTTCTCAAAAGCAAAGTTTCTTCTGAATTGACAGCCAGAAAATGTAGGCACACAGTTTGTGGTGATTGGGGTGGGGCTGAGCCTCATCCCCAGTGGGCACAGCTGTGAGCAGCAGGTGAGCAGCACTGACAGCAATGAGCCATGGAGTGCCCAGGGGCACTGACCAACACCAAAGGGAACAGAGGGCACACAGGTGCCGTGCATGAGCAATCAGGGGTGTCAAAGGTTGGGCTGAAGAACAAGAGGAGTAGACGTTTACAGCCTTCTGAAGTGATGTCACTCTGCATGGGCAGATGCCTGAAGCTTTCTGATGGGGTCTGGTGTTACTCTGCATGGTGATGCTCTGCGTATCGTGGCTGCCTCATGTGACACATGCTGTGACAAGAAAATGCACATTATTTTGTATTTTTCTTTAAATTTAATAGCATTTACTCAGGCTGCAATTAATTTTTCTTAGTGAAAAATAGAAATATTTTCCCAAATGTTCTAGGCCAATTAAAAATTAGTTTAGGGAAGTCTCAGAGAGGGGTCTGCAGTCAATGTGGGAATTGGGTGACACTCCTGATGTTGAGAAGATGTAAAGGTGAAAGGAAATAGAAACCAGCAATATACACTGGTTCAGTCTGGAACCACTATTGCTTTCTAAACCCATAATGAACTGGTTGTGCTTTGGGATTCTTCTTCCCTTCTCGTGATCTCATCATCCCACATTACTTGGAGAGTTGATAAGTTGTTTCCTTGAATTTTACACTAGATTTTATTTACAGTACAATGTTATATTTGTTCTCTCAGGCATCAAAAGTTGGAGTGTGTGTCTCTGTTTCTGTACTACATATGTGTGAACAAAACTCTGTTTGATGGATCATGCTCAATGCCTGTTCTTAGTTGCCCAAGCAGTGTCTGGTTTTGAATTGGCAATCTTATCATGAAGAAACATGTCTTCTTCAGTTCAGAGCCAAGCAGCTTATCTCACCTCTGAGACTGCATATCAACCTGAAGGTCTGAAATGAAATGACTTCAGTACGATCAGATCAATTTCCGCGAGAAGCCCACATCACAATACAAGCCCACATAACTCAGCTGGCTCTGGCAGCTTGCTCAGGAGAGAGCTGGGCCTACATGTGCAGCAGCACTGAATTATTTCCCCTCTCTGGAGATGGAGAGTCAGAAAAGATCCCTCCAGGTCGGGGCTGAGGACTCATGAGGAAGTCAGCAATGAGGCAGCTAGATTTTACTTCAGTATGTTGGGCATTCAACACTTTGCAAGGCTAAGACAGCAAAGGTCAAGAGGCTAATCTTCTCAAGAGCAGATGATCACAGAAATTAATGTGACACATCCAAATGTTGCATGTGCCTTCCTAATTATCCTACCTAGTAAATATTTTCTCCTAAATTAGAGTCCTTTCTGTTCTTGGAAAATAGTAGCATTTATTTTCTGTTTATACTAAGATGTTGAAGAGCTCAAGAGTTTTCTCTTCCTTTTCCTATTTAGACACAAATCTATTCATAGATTTATTTCATGTTAAAAACATGCTTGACTATTTTTCACATTTAGCATGCATGTAGTAACACAATATAGTGTTTTCCTTTATTACTGACAGTCAAGTTTCTCTTTCCTTTCTGTAGCAATCAAAAGTAGCTTTAGCAGTACATCTGTCAAAATATTTACCTTCTAGGCCACCAAATTTAATGTTAGTATCTGCTCAGTATTTTGATTTCTGTTATCAATGCCAGAGGAAAGCAGATGACAGTAAGACCATGTATTATGCAGCTCCAAAGTTACAATAAAATATGAGTTTTGATTTGGGGTCTATCCTTAAATGTGTGCAAATACTAAACCAGAATAACAGTCATCTTAAGGCTTAAAGGACTGATGTATCTAAATTACTAATGTAACTAAATCAGAGTTTCTATAGGATAAGCATTGGTGTTAGCGCTGCACTTTTCAATGATTCTTTTTAGTTTGGATCAGTTTGTAAGGTGTTGATGATTGTCAGGTGGATTGGGTTTGTTTGGTTTTTAAGCCCAGGTGCCATGAGTTTCTCTCAGTCCATAAATAGGTATATAATAGGGCCCTTAACATTGTGAGCAATTATTACTGAATTGTTCAAGCTCTGCGGAGAGAGGAACTGGACAGTTTCAGAGACCTATTTTTTTTTTTTTCTATCTCCCTTGTTTTTTCATCTAAGCATTAGCAGGCTGGTGTAGGGAAGCTTTTCTGGTAGGTTAACTAAAACTCATATTTTAGCACCATCACCTCTGTCTCCTGCTGGGAAAAATACGGTAACTACCCTTTGAACTTGGGCATACTTGGTATTTTTCTGCAGCTTTAAATTGAATTAAGAGATGGAGTATGTCTATGTGGGATGGGGAAGAAGGATAAAAAGGAAGAAATCACAAATTTTTCAAAAGCCATAAATGTTACATGAAGGAAGCATTATGAATGAGAGATGGTTAAAATTATTTTGTTAAGCCCACCTTCCCCTTTTACCTCTGCTCTTGTTATCAGCTTGGAGGAAGGGAATATCTATTCACCTTTCACTTACCTACATTCTCTGTGACACCTTTCACTTACCCACATACATTGTGCTCCCCATGGAGTTTTTCATCTTGTTGTAAAAATGACACTTTCAGGGATATGACTGTAGAGGCTGAAATGTTGATTACCTAGCATTAATCATTTCTGGAAATACCAGTCTCTAAAGATGCTAGTCCTCTGGGGTGCATATAATATGCATGGAGAGGAACAGACTGATAGCGCATGTGGGAGTGTGTGGGACAGAACATATTTACTCTTGGCCATTTTGGCATTGATTTATCCTTTTTTGGTCGCATTTTAAAAATATTGTTGACTTCCCATCCTAGTTAATTAAATGAAGAAGTCATCCTCTTTTGCTTTTTCTCTCTACTGGTTTCATTAATATGTAATGAAATTTCCCTTCGTGCCTTTATTGTCAAAGTTCGAGAGCATATCTGCAGGAAAGGGTTTATACCATCAGTCTGGAATCCCACTTCCCTCTCAGCTGCTTTTCTCCATATTGATGGCATACAGGATAAACAGAACAAGTTAATTTGTAATCTTAGATAGAAAATGATAGCTGCACTGTTTCTGTCATTGAGCACTCTGCCAGTTTAAACAGCTGATTAGTCAGCTTCTGTGGAATCGATCTGAATCAGTTCCACCTGCGTGCACCCACCAGGAGCCACTTTATTGTAAATCAATCATTCTGAAAACATCTCACAAAGGGGCCAGTCCTCACTAACAAGCCATCAATTTAAACTGTCTGTCTGGAGAACTCTAGAAATTAGAAGTGCAACATTTATTCTAAAATTATGGAAGAGTTGTTTGGGTTTTATATGGTGGTGCTGGTTTTTTTTCTCTTTTAAATGATAGCCTGTAATATTTGGTGCTGGTGGTGGTTTTCTTACCTTTTTTACCTTTATTTTACTCCTATGATTTGGGTCACTTTTCAGACATCCCAAAAGTGCAGGTACTTTCTCATCAGAAAGAACAATAGGTTTGGAATTTTAACAACAATGGATGGAATGGATGGCCTTTATTACTAGAAGGCAACATTAACAGTAACTCAGAGACTTTATATCCTGCCCTGGTGCCCCTTGGATGTTAAGATCGATCCCCAGAGTCAGAGAAGCTCTCCTTATTCTTTGACATGATGAATTGCTAAATTTTGCCTGTGCAGAGAGTGGGTCTTCCAGCTGGCATTGGTTGGAGAATCTGCCCCAGGGGAAAGATACAGATATATGACTTGGTCTCCAAACCCTTCCTTTAAGACACTTTGTACTATCCTAAATAAAAGAGAGTGGAGAAGGTATATTCTACCTTTTTTTTTTTTTTTTTTTTTTTTTTTTTTTTTTTATTGGCCTGTCTAGGCATTTCACTTATGTCAACAAAAAAACTGTGAGAATCATGTTTTCCGGTTGTGTAGAATCTCCAGAGTCTTATTCAGCTTGAGAAAAAAATATGGCAGCACTCAGTTTGCAAGGTGTAGAGCAAAATACTGTGTGTGATGTTGCACTGTGTAATTACATGCTGCCACCTGATTGCATTGTCAACACTGTCTCTGATTACAAGGTAATTGCTTAGTTACTAGTTTGGATGCAAAGCCTTTCAGAGACTTGTGTATTAATCAAGTGTCCCACTCTTGGAAATGCAGTCAAAATAGAAGTTCAGTGAGGGCTCATGTGATTGCACAGAAAGTAATTTTTCACTTGGGTTACACTGGGCCTGATCTATCTCTGCTTAACCCCAGCTGAAGTCCTCTCATCTATCATCCCATTTATGTAGGATACTCTGGTGAGATGTCTCTTATCAAACAGTGTAGGCATTCACAGCAAGTTCAGAGCTTCAGCTTCTCTCCTTTTGCAGGGAGAAATGTGAAAGACTAAAATGTTGATGGTTAAGGAAGGACTCAATCAGCCACTTGCAAAGCAGCGAGTGCTTTTCTGACATGCATGGTAACAGCCCAGGTGCAGGGAGGTCAACATCAGAGGATGACCACCACAATCCAACTTTTGTTCAGCAAAAGTTGGGTTTTGAAATGGGTAATGGAAGAGGGCATTAAGAAGCAGATCCCTGGAGGTGGGGCAGGAGTTGTAATCAAGCCAGTGTCCACTCTTACACAGCTGGCTCACTTGTAAGCACATACCCACCTCTTTTAAATGAGGCTTCTGCTCCTCATCTGACTTCTGATGCCATGTTCATGTAGAGCTGGTCCAGCTGCTTGCTGAGTCTCTAAAGGTGCTTAAATTACTTCCTCTATTATGACAGGCTTGTGCTGTGTAACCAAGATGAACACTGTTTGGTCAACTCACATTTTTCACACAAGTAATAGTTTTGTCAGTGTTGGCCATGATTTCTACATAATTTATTTTCTACCATATGATCACAACAAACTCCCTGAGCTTATTTGTCTTTGTGATGTTCATAATGACAGGTTTTGAGCTAAGCATGAATACCAGGTAGAAGACTGTGTAAGAATGGCTGTGGTTTCCTGGAAAAGGAATTATTTCAATCTGGGGAAGAAAAAAATAGGAAAATAATTAACTTACACTTATTTAGGAAAATTATTTAATCACTATGTGTTTGCTGTCTAGCATATCTTTATTCCAGTTTCAGGGACCCATACTATCAGGGTGTGGATCTTTCCACCACCCTGTCCTCCTGGGACTGCTGAGAAATTCCCATGAGCTAGCAAACTATAAATGCATTCAATAGAGGTCTCCATGACCATAGCAGTGAATTTTATTACCTTTGAATCAGGAAAATATGGATGTTGCATCGCATAATCCAGAAAAGTCTGTATTATCCAGAAAGAAAACATAGTTACAGAAAATGTAAGTTAAATCATATATGCACCATCATGACTTAAAATGAAAGAAAAAATTAAATACTTACATGTAAGAGAAACTTCTACTTACTAGGATATTTCTTTAAATACCTAATTATGCTACTGTGATTATTTGTGAAAATGTCTTCATATGAAGTCTGAGAATTAAAATAAATAGCTCTACTGTATACTAAAAATAAAACTTAACTGCTGTTCTGGCTCCTGAGATGATATTGCGCTGTGGACATCTGGTTAGTGGCTAGAATCCCCAGGATCTACAACAATAAAAATAATAGCACATTATTTTTTTGTCAGCTCACAAATTAATAAAGCAAATCATCTTCCCAAAATCTGTGTCTCTGATAAAGTTGTTCCAAATTCTGTGACCTGTCTGTGCAGGAGGATATGGCCTTACTTACAAATTTGGATTATTACTGCTATTTTAATATGACAGTCCTGGTGATTTTACATTGTTGGTAGTTAGCAAGAATGTTCAGCCTTGATATTACTGGACTGAATGCTGTACAATCAGAGGATATAAATTTTAATACATATTATATATAATTTTTAAATATAGTATAATTTTTTATTTGATGACCATTATTTCTAGAATGTTTCAACTTGAAGATGAGGAAAAGTGCAAGCATGGTTACTTTCAGATTATTTCATTTTATTATCCCAGGATGCTGATTTAACATAAACTACAGTTGTAAGGCCCTGTGCTGGTTTTTCAGAGCCTGGTTTTTGGCAGCAGGGGGGCCACAGAGGTGACTCCTGTGGGGAGCTGCTGGAAGCTTCCACCATGTTCAGCAGAGCCAGTCCCTGATGGCTCTGAAGCTGGACCTGCTGCTGGCCAAGCCTGGGCCAATTAGATAACATATTTGATACATATTTGAGGAGAAAATAAAAACAAAGGGCACACAGTTTTCTCCTAGCCAGAGATGAAGAGGAGGTGAGAACATGTGAGGGAAACAACATGGAGACACCAAGGTCCGTGGAGAAGGAGAGGGAGGAGGTGCTCCAGGTGCCAGAGCCGAGATTACTCTGCAGGCCCTGGTGCAGACCATGGTGGAGCAGCTGTGTCCCTGCAGCCTCTGGGGATCCACGGGAGATGCAGAGATCCACCCACAGACCGTGGGAATCCACGGGGGATGCAGAGATCCACCCGCAGCCTGTGGGGATCCACGGGGGCTGCTGTCCTGCCTGGCTGCACGGAGGACTGCGCCCTGTGGAAAGCGAGAGACCCGCGTTGTAGCAGGTTTTGGAGGACTCTGCCTGCGGGGGGAATTTACATTGCAGCAGGTGTGGTAGGGCTGCTGCTCGTGAGATTGGAACCACGCTGGAGAAGTTCATAGAGAACTGTCTCCTATGGGAAAGACCCCCACGGCCTCACAGGGGAAGGACTCCTCTCCTGGAGCAGCAGAAGAAAATCTTGGTGATGAACTGAACCCCATGCCCTGTCTCCCTGTGCTGTCGGTGGGAAGGAGGGAGGGGTTGGGGGAAGTTGGGTTGGTGTTTTTAAGGGCTTATTTTACTTCTCATTATTCTCTTCTGGTTTTGTCAGCAGTAAACTCACTTGGTACTTCTAAGCTGAGCCTGTTTTGCCCTTGGAGTGTTTTTTCCTGGCCCTTATCTCAATTCATTTACCTTTTGTTTAATTTTTCTCTCCTCTGCCCAGCTGTGGCAGTGAAAGGCAAGTGAGTGACTTTCATGGGTGCCTGGTCAAACCATGACATGCCCACATTAAACTGATACCAAATAGTAAATGCTGCAGCTAAAAATTTAATTAAAATTGCAACTTCTGTGTAGTTGGAAAATATTTTGACAGATCAAATCATTAGGTTATTGAGAGAGGTTGTTGTTATCTGTAAGCACCTGGCTCATAGTAGCTGCTTCTGAAAATCTGAACTGCAAGATCTCTCTAGAGGCTCTATCTGACCACCCTGGCTGTCTTGTTGGCTGTGTTGCAGTGCCTTTCAGGATGAAATGGGACAACTCAACACAGAGTAATATGCAGAGCTATCTATCTTTCCTTCCCTGTCAAATTGTTGATGCATTATGGATTTTTTTTTCATACTTTTGATCAGGAAGCACGTAAGGAGGTGACTAGCAAAGATACAATAATGTGTGTGATGGGGCAGAGTGGTTTTGTTGAGCATAACAAGTTGTATTTTTGCTGGAACCCTGGTATCCCTCTGTGGGCTGTGCATGCTGGCAGTCTGCAAGACTCTGCAGTTCTCTCTTGAGATGTTAAGAGCTCCCTGGCATGAGAAGTTGACCTCCCTCATACAAAAGAGAGCTCTGGGCACATCCACCATTTCAGCAGTTTCCAGAGTGTGGAAGAGCTACATTAACCAAGATAAAAAAAACCTCAGAAGTGCTAGGAGTTAAATTGCAGGTACAGCAAAATTATTAACATGATGACAACTTGTGCACAAGGGATCAAAGGGCATGAAAAATGGAAACAGATCCATCTGTTCTTGCCAAAAGGAGCCAGGGTAGAAAATCACAAATTTCTTACTGTGTTTAGTACATCAGGTGTATGTTCCCTTCATTGGTTTGCCTAGATTTCCTATTTAAAAAATACACTTCAGTAAAACAGTGTAAAATTGCCATAATTTTAATCCATGCTTAAACATGGATTATTTTTTCCTAGTTCATCAGCAGCAAACACTTTCTATTGTAGCTCTCCTCCACTCTTACTGCATATGTAGCATAGCTTTGAAAGTGTCTTCATTATATGCCATTTGAGGCTTCATATTTATTAGTTTGTGATACCAGTTGTGCTTAGTTGCAAGCAAAATAAACTATTTTAAAAGCCAATTCTGCAGTCTTGACTTGGGAACTGGGAAAAAGTTTCTTTTTAAAACTGTGTTTTGACCCTGGAAGTAAAAGTTGAAAATTGGCAGAAATTTCCATAGCTAAGTTGAAGCAACTCTTTAGTCCAAGATCTAAAACACAACATATTTCAAAACAGTAAGCCTGGTGTGTAAACTAAAAAGGATTGTGCTTCATTCACTATGGTATTTGAGACCAAGTTGAACTACAATAATGAAAAGTATTTAAATGTATTTATATCAGTCAGGTGAGCAGATCAAATTTTGGATACATGTGTGAGATGAGCAAATCCTGATCTGTTACTTTAGCATAAGTCATTTATTACTCCATTGACTTAAACTGAATTTCTGTGGACTTAGCCAGTGTAACTGAGATCATATTCAGTAAAGTGAAGTAAAACTCAGCTTGATGTGAATGATGATCTACATTACACTACTTGATCATCTATTGTAGGCACACAGTTTGTGGTGATTGGGGTGGGGCTGAGCCTCATCCCCAGAGGGCAGTGGTTTTTTTGGGTGAGATGGACTGCTTGCTGAATAAATAGCAAAGAAACAGAACTATCACAGTAAGCTTTGTATTTTTGTTGTTTACTGACATTTTACCATTGTTGGCTAAATGCAGAAGTGTGTGTAACGAGGAACAATTACGCATTGCCCTGCTTACGCATCCAGTCCAGCACAGAACTCTGCAAAAGGCTACTCTATTAATTACAAAATATATTGGTCTCTCTAGCAAGAGTAACAAGACTGATCAATCCTTCTCAGCAATGAAAAATCAGTCTAAAACGTTAGTGTGGCAACAATGTATAGTTTGGGACCTAAGAAGTGCAATGACAATAACAATAAAAATGCCCATTTATGGGGCACTTTATCAAACAAACGTCTCAGGGCACCACACAATAAAAACATAAGAAAATTATATCAAACAGAACTGTGGGCTTGATTGAAGGGAAGTAATTGATCCTTTTCCCTAAAAGTATAATGAATAAAACCAAAACTTTCATCTCTTGAGGTCTAACATAAAAGTGCAAAACGTATTTCAGATGTGCAGTGCTAACATTCTGAAGATGATTTTTTTCCTTGCTGATTCCAGATTTTTTCTGGCAGGGCACAGAATTGTGTGCCTAAAACACTAGATTGAAATTAATTTAGAACATGCTTACCACCTTCTAATACAAAAGTTTATTTAAGGATTATAGAAAAATTACTTAAATTTGAGGAAAAGCACAAGAGATTAGCAGATCTTACCTCTGATCTTTTGGATATTAACTCTCCTTTTTTGGTATGCCAACATCTTTGTTTCACGTTCATGCAGGTGCCTCTTCTATGTGACTGCATCAGGTCACAAAGCAGTTCCTTTCTCAAGTTCCTTTCTGTTGATACTGGAACTCCCATCCTGCATCCAGCTGCATGATGTAATTATGTCTGTAAATGCTTTTTTCTACCATTTCAAAGTGCCAGAGACACTCCTCTTGGTAGATAGTTGAGGTGAAGATGCTTAAATATAGAATATGTCATCTCTGATGACTAATTCCACTGCCCACACTCATTTCCATGCTTAGTGTAATGTCTGTGTCAACTATCAGGTCCAATGAATAATAATAAGCTCAATAAAGCTTTTCATCAATATACTTTTCCTGATGTTCCCCACTCATTGATATGTCTCCCATGTTTGCAGAACCATCTGTTACCACCAGTCATCTTTACTTGTACGAACCCAGACACTGCATAGATAAACTGCCGGGCAAACAAAGAAGTCTGTAAAGTCTTCACCATTGAGGAGCTTCACCAAACTGACCAGCCCAAACTGCATTACCTCTTTTGTGTGAATTCTGTCTGAGCAGCACATTTCAGTGCTAGAAACTATTCAGTAGATTTAGAAAACAGACAATTATCCAGGCAAACAGTGCTTATGCCAGCTGAGAGTCCAGAAAAGGAGACTGCTGGTCTGCGCAAGGAGTGTGTTCATTTGTGAAGCAAGATAAAGCAAACATACATACAGAAAAGCCTAAAAAGACGTTTGGTTTCTCCAAACTTGAAAATAAATTTCACTTTTGTGTATATTAGAGACACTTGTAAAAGAGCAAATCTCTATTACTAAAGGTAATGAATAAACGTGCCTTTTTTTTTCTTATCCAGACAATTTTATCTCAAAGATATTATTTTTTTTTCCCTTGAAACATGTTCTAAAGTACACATTTTGTAAATGCTTGTGTCTTTGGACAAGTTTGTAATACCCTTCTGTAAAAAAGTGGTTAAATTTTATCTAGTTTGGCATCAATGGAAAACCAGTAAGAAACACATTCCTGAATGTGTTTTGCAGGAGTTGAAAACATTAAATTATTAAACATTCATTAGCATTTATTAAATACTCTTGCTGGAATATTAGTCCCTATCAAGAGGTATTGTGCTGACTATGCAAGTGCACTTTTATCTCTAGATAGATTATAGATAATGCAATAGTTTTTCTCAAAATTTTCTCTCCCGAAACAAACAAACAAAAGCTAAAAATAACACATTTCATATTTAGTAGTTAGAATTTTAAAGCTCTTTTAATCTTGGGCTTGAAATAAACCATGCATGCATGCAATGTCCATTCCATTAATGACAACTTAAATATGAAAGAGTCCAAGCACTTTCTGCTTCAAAAGAAACTGTGATGTGTTGCAGTTTCAGCAATCTACATTTTGATAATTCTCTGCCTTGGAAGATAGAGGTCCTTTAATGACTGATTTTAATTTAAAAAGCCCCTTCTACTTATAACTTTATTAATGTTCTTTTTAAGTACACCTTTTTTGCAGTATAAGGTCTTTTTAATGACAATGAAACATATATACAATGTTTATGATCTGATTTACTGCTATTTTTAAATGAGAAAGTTATTAAAACATGAATCATGTTGCAGCTAATAAAAAATGAGAGGAATCACAGGAGCCAAGGCCCAGGCAGAAAGCTGTGGCTCTTTAATGTAGAAATATTTATTGTGAGATGCTATTAAATGGATCACAGAGACTGAGTTTTTACTTCTGTACCATGGTCTATACAGCAGATATGAGATTCAAACTCAATGCACACAGCACTCCTAACTCTACATTTGCATTTGAGTCTTGCATAAAAACCGTATCTGAGTGCTTCAAGGAAATGAATAAAACAAATTCAGTGTAAGACAATGAATGAGTTGCAAACTAGGAAATTGCCATTTGCAGGTGATACAACCTTTGAAGAGAGACTTTCTAAGCAGTGGGTGCTGTGATACATGGCCCACCTGAGAGAGCAGCCAAACCTAGTCTGGGATTTGAAAGCCTTGGGCACAGGCTCTGGGACATGTGGCTGAAGCAAGAAGGAGACAGGGATGGAAAGCTGAAGTGGCCAGGAGTACTTTGAACTCTCTCATAATTTCTGTATCTTTAGTTAATACAAGGAGGTGTCATCATATAGACAGTATGCACCTGTAGAGAAGAAACAGTAAGGGGGAAGGAGGGGTATGCACCAAGAGGGAAAAGATTTTTTTATTTTTGCACTCTAGGTCCATCAAAACCTGGCAGTCTGCAGTGATGGAAAAGATGCATAATATGATAAAGCTTGGTAACCAGCATGTGTGATTGAACAAACCAATGAAGAGATAATATTTGAAAGCTTTACAGCTTGGAAAGCTGTTAGCAAGCTGGTGTCCCCTTCATCATTTTTAATTTTACTTTTACTGCCCTTCATTTGCTTTGACAGGTTGATGTTGCCATGGTGCTGTTGAAATTCTCATAAAAGTGCTGTTACCCTTTCAAGATGGCTATTTTTTCCTAGGCTTTATACCACATTTTATAGTTATGTCAGAAGGTGTACTTGGTTTATGAATTCTCCAAGCTCTGAGACTGCTCTAAAAACTATAGGTTGCAGTTCAGGCTTACCTTTTAATTTTTGAGATTTAGCAACTACTACATCAGTGTATTATTTCCCCACATAATTAGAAATCTCAAATGTATCCTTTTGTTAATATGGGTAAAAAAACCTTCTGCCTGTCCCTCACCTTTTTGATCTGTAGTTTCTTTAACAACAATAGAAAGCATTTTTTTTTCTGACTAAAGCTATGTGGCTCCTTTTTATACTATCTCCTAGTTTTTAAATGATTTACCTCATGTAGGCAAATCATTCTAAAAGCTCTTTCTGCTCCTTGTGAAATGCCATACCCAGTGTTCATAGAGATATTCTCACACTTTCAGTGAAAGTTGATTCATGTCAGATGTGAATTGGTCCCATGGTGCTTCTGCAATCACAATTAATTTCCCCTTTACTTGCTCTGTAGCAATTCAAGTAAAAGATCTACAGGGAGAAATTCTTGTCAATGGTGTTGTGAGTTAAACTTTTTGCAAGATGGTTTTTAAAATGAACATACACACATTGGTAAACCTGAAAAACCTGTTAGCCATTAAGAACTGTCCTACATGATCCCTGCTCAGTGTGAGCAACAGGGCAACTTCACAGCTGGCTTGGAACTTTGGGGTGGGAGAGGACAGAAAGGGCCAGAAGAAACTTTTCTTGAGTTTACACTAAAGTCCAAAAAAATTGTTCAAGAAAGATATGCCTGCTAAGGACAGCTCATGAGATTAGTTCATTAATTACCATTTCTATTGTTTTTTGAAGAAAAAGAGGCTTTAAAAGGTACTCTGTAGCTGCCTTTCACAGCAATATTGCTGCTAAGGGAAGGAAGGAAAGTTTTAGATGCCACTCTTTTGAATTGGTTTTTATTTGCTTCAGTTGAATCAGAAGCAAAATCAAAGCAAAACCAAAAGCTCTGATTTTGCTGTCTCTTCCAACAAGCCCTCCTGTAGGGTGCTGGGAAAGAGAGGAAGTAATGTCATAAATGCAGCACAAACTAATACAGAGATGAATGTAAGATGCACCCAGGCACAACTTCATAAAAACCAGAATTTTTGCTAAAACCTACTTTGGTCCAATTTCCAGCACTAACATAAAATTAAATGAGCAAACAATGTTTAAATGTCAAATAAGAGTCAAGAGGCAAACAGAATAAAGCACAAAACTGGCATCTTACTCCTACAGGTAGTATCAGATACACCACCTCTTAGAAGTACCTTGCTGAAACAATGTGTTGAGGACCAAAAACTAGATATAATTTGATGACTCTTTAGGCAAAACATAAATAAAATCTCAGATATTTGCACTTCAGGAGGCCTACACTGTACTTTGTGTAGTCCAGCTTTAACAGGAAGAACCATTATTAAAGCATTTCACAGCTTTTCTTTGCTTCTGCTTACTTTTTTTACAGCATAGAGTGCTGTCCAGTATACATTGTATAATGTATTTTTGCATAGCACAAGGACTGTTTCCTCACACAGGACTGACTTATATCCTTTAAGTAATAGAAGAACTTGGAGGGTTTTTTATGCGCTCTGGTAGTTTCCTCAAAATTTGAATGATGCATTTAAAACTCGGAATTTAAAAGGAAGTTTGGCTTTTAAAAACAGAACATTTGAAAACTGCATCTAGGTATGTCAATCATCCAGGTATAGATTTGATAAGGTCATTTCAATAAGAAACTTATATTTGCTCTTGCATACACTTGTAATTTAGTGAGGAGTGAAAAGGAGGTGGGAAAAAAATGTCTCTGATTTAAAGGTATTATTACAGCATGAAGTGGCTTTTTTTCTCCTAAGTTAATAGGTTTGTTCCTGTCACTCTTGCCAGAGTCCTGTACAGGTCTATATTGTTATTTTATTTTAGCTGAATGACACTTTAAATGTCATTGTAATCATGATGTGTCCTTAAAACTGTATCATTTTGTTTTGGTCTCTTGTTAAATACTTTTCCCCTTAATTGCCTTTTCATTCAACCAGAAGACTTATAATGGCAACCACAGCACAGCTGAAAAACAATTCATTGTACAAGTCACAGACTCTCATAATGGAGCACCTTAATAAGAGCAAGTTCTGTACTTCTTGAAGGCACAAGATAAATTAGGTTCATAGTCCATTATTTGAACAAGGGTATCTGACTTATGGCAAATCTATCTGAAAGAGTATTGTAGAATTGTATTTTATCTTTAAGAAATGTGTTTTCTAAAACTAAGATATTTGCTTCTGTTGCAGTAGAGGACTTAAAGAGAAGAATTTCTCTCTAATGTTTGTTGAATCATGCTAGAATGATGAGGTAGAACAGAGCCATACATCAAACAACCAGTGTTAAAAACTTAGCACTGTATTTTATTTCAGGAGGGAAGGCTGAGCACGGAATGCCGAATGGTTTTGCCAAGAGCACACTCTCTCCCTTATTTACCAAGCTATATATACAATGGAGAAGGTGACAGCACTCTTAAACTTTTTCTACTGCTGAAATTTACGGAGGTGCACGTTTCCTCTTTCTTTTGCGAAGAACGTCACACTGGCAGAGCTGGAGACTGCATTTCTCTAACTCTGTAGAACTGCTAGAATATAAAGAAAAGCAAGGCACTTGTTCTGTAGATTTTTCTGTAGATGCCCTATCAGTGCATCCTCTTTGTCAAGCATAGAGCTGAGAATGGGTGAAAAGAGAACTCTGCCTTTCTTCCAAAGACTTATTTTTTTGGCTTTGGCTTTTCCTTGCTGTGTGATAACAGCTAACAAGTACCACAGGTAGTATTTTCTGTGGTGTCCATTTTCTAATGAGGAGTCTTCTAATTTAGGCATTGAAATGATAATAAGAATTCATTTTTTGTGTGCCTGTCAGGCATCACCAGACAACCACTGATGTTAGTAGGACCTGGAAGGAATTCAGACTTATGGTTTAACATCTGAGAAATGCTATAATGAACAGAAACTTCCCTTTCAACATCCTCTGGTTTTGGCTTAAATAATGCAATCAGATTCAATTTTCTCAGGCAAACATACATTTCTAATTTTCTTGATCCATGGCTAAATACGCAGAATATTTGAGGAAATAAGTTATTCTTTGTATAAAACTATTAAGGCATAAATGGAAAGGAGATTTACTGTGATTTCTGATCCCATCTTACCAGCACCTTCATTCAACTCCCTCAGTTTCCTTGGGTGGCATGTTGAACTCCTATTCCTGGAGGAGGGATATTTCACATGGAAAAAATAGATGAGGTTACTGGTTAAAAAAAAAAAAAAAAAGTGTTTATTTTAAATATGTAACTGACCATTCTTGCTATGTTATCTACTACTGTAATTCTGTTTACAGTGTTACTTTCTGAATACTGAGCCAATGACCAGTGCTCAAAGCACTCAAGTCTCCCTGGTCCTAGAGTGGAAGAAGGCATTCTGTACAGCCACACAGACTGCACAGCCACTGAGCTAAAGTGGAGACAGGAACAAATCCGGGGTGAGCCAGTTTACCATGGCTGCAATGGGTCTGCAACAAATAGGGTTTCATGACTGCTAACAAGAGTTAAGCCTGGCCATGCAGTTTCTCCCTGTCATGGATACAAATTGCCTTCCTAGCAGGTGAAAATAATGGACTGCTTTACTACTTCTGGAAAAGCAGCTTTGATTTAGAGTAGTGGATATGTGGTGTTGCAGGCATTTACAGTGATTATTGGAAATTCTGCAATAGAAATTAAGTCTGTCAAAACAGGAAGACCAAGAAAAGCCATACAGCTGCTACTTCCAGCTGTTAAGGGTCCATAGCTGTTTGGTACCATTTTCCTCTTTTTCTCTTTCCAAGTACTGGGCCAGATGCTGTGCTGCTGTCACACCTGCTACACTGTGCTCTCTTTCCTTTGATTTCCAGACACAGACTTCTGGCCTAAGAATCCCTAAGTGGAATCAGGAGGACTGTGCACCCATGTGTAGTTATTGTTGTCAAAAGACATCTGATATTTAAAACTTTAGTTTGTGAAGCCATTTTGGGAGCAGACTGCCTGAGCTGTGAACCCTCTTAAATATGCCAGTATAGACAGTTTCCAAAATGCAAGAAATACCTCCACAAAGATTACAGCCTAATGTCATTTTGAGATATTTCAGTAGGAGTACGACTTTTATTAGAGTTTTATTAAAGCTTACTCATGATGACAGTCTTTGCATGATGTTCAAATATTAACACACCTGCCTACAAATTTGAGTGTTTACTGTTACCTTTTGAGTAACCCCTTTCTCAGAAGGGATTAAGAGGCCCAATGTTTTAACACAATTTCATATTGACAATTAAATGTATCTGTGATATGATAGACATGACATAACTTCTGCAACTGAATATTTTTCAATAGTAAAGACAAAAAAATATACAGTATTGTGATTGGAATAGAGTTGATATCATTGCTGGGAAAAAATTATTCTCTGGAGAAAAAAGTAATTAGTGTCAGTTTTCCTTCAAAAACTTTTTTTAAAAAGCATTCTATTTGCCATATTAATGATCTAGACCATATCTTATGCTTTAATAGCATCCGGTTGACCTCACTTTTTAATCAAATTTTTTTACTTTGCTGAATTCTGGGACTGTAATTTTATTCTTAGCTTTTTCTCTTCAGTCGCTACTGCATTTTGAGGTGTCTGTGCCTGGTTTTATATCCAAGGCTTCTGAAGATTGGAGTTTGGGGATCCTGGGAGTGTTTCTTGTGGAGATTTTTTCTTGGAAGAAATTTATCATGAATAGCTGGGTGGATTCTGGTGCAGCTGAAGTGTCGGATACCAAGGCAAATGACATTGCTTAAAAATGATGGCCATGAAATGCAAGTACATTGCAAATCACTCAGCTGCAGAGTCTTGGA
The DNA here is from genome assembly GCF_017590135.1 of Pyrgilauda ruficollis. Taxonomy (NCBI): domain Eukaryota; kingdom Metazoa; phylum Chordata; class Aves; order Passeriformes; family Passeridae; genus Pyrgilauda; species Pyrgilauda ruficollis. The sequence continues at coordinate 9,934,651 of NW_024509210.1, read as the reverse complement.
ATAAAAGCACTACAGGGCTGATGTATGGACTGATGTTGCCATTTAATGTGGTTTCCCAGCAAACCTTTCATAAAATTCATGACTGTAGCTGACCTCTGTTACTGTGTTCCTCTTAGGGAAAAGAAAAAAGGCTATAACCCAGCTCTCTACAGCAGTGCACTGAAAAGTGATGTGTGATGTGAAGCAAGGTGAGGGGAATCATGTTCACTTCACCACAGACACTAAAGGTGAGCCTGTAGTCAAGCAGTTGATTAAATGTCACAGCATATTCGACAGTCTTCCAGGCTGACAAGGTTCTATTCTGACCTGCTTCAAGCTAAGAGCCTCATTCAAATCACATTTTATACCAGCTTTACTCCTGTGCTGCTTTGAAAATGTTGCCTCTGTAAAAGCAGAATCAGCCATCAGCTGCCAGCAGGTAACACAGAGCTCCTTTTTGTTACAGTTACCACAAAATACTGGACAAGACACTGTTTATAATCTTTTGCTCCTGAATTAAGTATAGTTATTTGGTTTTTGCTTTATGCATGGCTGTGAGTGCTGATTTTCCCTGAAATCAGCAATTCGGGCCTGTCCTAGAGAGTCTTGGCTTCTCATGTAAAAATTGGGTACTATTTTTTGCTTCCACTATAGCTTACAGTCAAGGCACAGCTGCTGATGTATGTTAATTGCCACAGCAACTGAAAGTATATGAATGCCCCAGCAGGTTGAATTTGAGGCAAAAGGTCTGGTTGGTTGACATGGTCGTGTCTGAGCCACCTTCAGAGCGAACAGAAAGTAGTAGAGGTGGAGGAAAGTGTAATGAAAATGTGAAAAGAAGCAAAGAGTATCTAATCAGAAAGATGATGAGGAGTCATTAGCTCTGTGTCAAATGGTAAATTAAAATCCACGCCTCCTTACAACTTCCTTGTCTTTCAACTTCCCGCTCCTTCAAAGTACCTTTTCAAATTGTGAGAGCTGAGATGGTGTAGTCTTTCATATGTGAGACTGATTCCTTATTTTAGGAAATGGAAAATGAGCTGTTACTGTAAGTGTGCACTTCTGTCACTACTACCAGCTAAAGCAAATTTAGCCCTTCCATTCCCTCAGGTAAAATTAATAAGCAAATGTAGGCACAATGCTTTTGGCTGCGTGTGAATCTCTGCATTTTTTTGTGAAAACTGTGACTGCAGATTGAGGACACTGTGTGTCCAGATCGCCTGGGTGATTGTGATACCCCACCTACCAGCACACCACACTCGATGTGCTTCCCCAGGAGGGTGGTGTGTTAGTCCTTAAAGGTCTGGGGCACAGCTGAGGCAATTGCTCTCTTGTTCCTACCTCCACGTGTCTCTTCCTGTGCGTTTGTGTGTGTGTGGGTCTGTACATAAATGAGGGAGGTACAACTCAAAAAAGAGGCAGGAAAATGTTCTATGATGAGTTAGTGATGCAGGGTTTACCTGTTGGACAATGAGCCCAAAGTTTGTTTTAAATTAGCTAGCAAAACTGCAAGAATATCTTCCCAGCAGGGTTTTGACAGCATATGGTGGCAGCTGCAAGTCAGAGCTTCCACAATTCCACCCAACTTCTCGCCCAAACAAGCTGTATGTATAGTAATACAGTGCAGTAGTGTAAAAAAATTTACAATATAATTAATTTTTTTTATTCTGGTTCTCTCTGGGCTATATAGTCCCTGCCTGTTATTTTATTTACTCCATAGCTATTCTTGTTTTGCAGTTATTTCCTTTAGATTGTAGCTCTAAGGTCAGCCTAAGGACAAGATGTTCCTTCCAGAGATGAGTTGTGAACAGTAACAAGTAGGCTGTGTAAATGCTTCTTTCTTCTGTGTCACTCTGAAAACCTAGCTTGGGAAAAAAAATAACCTCCTTCAACTGAGGATTTAGATTCTAAATTCAGATTTTGAGGTTGACATCATTCCTCTGATGCCTCCAAGTAAATTACAGAAGAGTAGTTACATGGTGATCCAAAGCCATGCCTATGGAAGTTGTAGTTCTCTAGGCTGAGATTGATTTTTGTAGCCACTAAGATGTAGAGGACAGGATAAGTTGTTTTATTTTGGTTTTGGGTTTTTCTTTTCCTATTCACTTGATAGTTTTTTCAATAATTCCATGCCATTTTTTCTCCATTTTTAAAATACTGGTTTGATTCAAAAACAATGTTACGGATCTTGCATCATACTGGAATCATCTGTACATTGCTAGGACATGAATACAAGGGTAAGAGGAAAAGTACTTGCAAAGTATTTGCTCCATGAGGGCAGAGGATTTTAACATCCAGAGAGAAAAATAGATTAATAGAAATGGAAGGAGTAGTTGTAGTATCACACTCTGCTCCTCTATCTCTTTCTTCTTCTGGACAATATAAATGTGCTGGTGGTACTAAACGCCTTCATTCGTAAGTGAGTACAATAAAGATTAGTCTTTAATTATTTCTGGCATATGTCCTTTAAATTCAAAGCCTGTAAATCGCAATGGGCAAAGGGTAATATGTCTTAACAGGTTACACCTCCCGAAGGATTTGTTGATTGACATCAAAATTGTTTCCCCTCCCTCTCTTCTGACTGACAGAATGACAGGTGTGAAGTGATGGCAGTGTGCTGTAATAATGTGTCAAAAGACCTTAAATCAAGACTAATGTGGCTTCAACGATAAGCTCCCAAACGTTTGTATGGCAGAAAATGGAACTGTAGGGCAGATTCATCTTGGGACTATTATATCTTTGCACTTTCTAAAAGTGCTTTTTCGTTAGAGTCCTTGGCTTATTACAGGGCAGAGGTTTTAGGAGTATTTCTTTTTACAAAGCCACCACAGGGATAAAAACATTTTTAAGCTTACTGCTATGACAATCTTACGTCTAGTGGGTTTTTTTTCACAGTAATTTTAGTATATATGTAATCCAGAACATGAAATAGATTAAAAAAAAATACTTGTTGCAGCAGCTACTGGTGGTCACTCCTTTGGACAAAATGCAACATTTATTGCTTGAGGAAACAGTAGAAAGGCAGTGAGCATAAATAAGGGTGAATACAGAGAGACACCCTCTCATGTGAGCCACCTCTGATGTGCAGTTTGTGCAGAATTTTCTGAGCAAAAGGGAAACTGAGCTTACAGTTGAAAGGACGATAAGGTAACTAAATCTTGATTTTATTATACAAGAATGAGTCTTTGCATGCATAAATATAAAACTGAGCAAAATAGAACAGAAATTGAAGTCCAGTGAAACAGTCATACAAAACCCCCCAGAGACTCTGCCTAAGGAGTCCAGTAATGGCCTGCAGTCTGCCCACTGGGGAAGATGGATCTCTGACCTTCCCAAAGATTCAGATCAGGGCCTAGTTCCTCAATTTCTGTATTTGAAGGTACTTAAGTGGAGTGCTTGAGAGTACCAAATATTAATTTTTGTGTCCAAAATTCAAAAAGTTTTTAAACATTTCTACATTGTCTCTTTTGCATTTGTTATATATGTTTAGTCAAAATGTTCCAAATTTTAACGAGGGAAAAATGGAATTCCTGTTGATTAATTATTTTCTTGAGAAATAAATTATTGTGCATTAAAACTGGAGGGAATTTTAAAATAATCATTACCCAGAGATAATGGATGCTTCTTGCTGAAAATTTAGAGAAAATACCCAGCTGGATTTTAGTAATTTTCTATAAAAGTAAAATATATTCTGTATTTAAAAATGGAAATATGTATTATTTATATGCATAAACAAATGGGAAAATAGTTTTATGATAGGTACAAGGCATAGATGTAGAAAGACACAGATTTTTTTTCCCTTTAAGATGACTACTCAGAATTTACACAGGTTGCTTGGGATGGATGGAAAACCACCACTATTCCACAAATGGTGGGGGAGCCCAAACGGAAAACTGCTGGCCAGCATAATTCAACTGGAACTGAATAAGCATTACAGTACTACTGTGTTGGTGTGAGGAGTGCATGAAGGTTAAATTAGAAGGTCTAGAGTATGAACACCAGGCTCAAGTGATTTCTTTGCCCTTGGACCATTTTCACTATAGAGATAAACCAAGTTGGCAGGACAAATAGGAGAAGCTTCCAATAATTCCTCATGGGCATTCCTGACCTATGAGAAAGCAAAGGGTTTAAGGTTATCAGGGTTCTCTACATAAAATAAAATGAAAATAATTTAAGATCTTTACTTAATCCATGGTCTCTTATTTCATTCTCAGTATGCTCTGGGACAATTATGCAGGACAAGAGGCACAGGAGGCCAGGACTTTGTAGAGAGCTCCCAGGAATTTTGTTCTTCCTTGGAGTCAGAATTTTCAGGGATGTTTTCCAGCAGGTCTATATGGAAATATTTTGGTTAGTTCTCAGCAATATGATGGCAGATACCCAAAAAAGGAAGGATTTGTATGACAACAGCTGGATTCTGTGTGAGAAGAACCCTTACCATCCCATGGTTTTTGGAAATGCTCTGTTGCTGCTCCAACTTCCTGCTTTTGTATTTCTTTCTGCTGGAACATTATGAAATAATTAGAATAGAAGGAAAGCCAACTGAGGCAAAAATGAAATAAATAATGTTAAATAAAATACTGAATCAAACTGAAATCCTAGACAGTCTCTTAATTCTAAAACTGTAGGTCAGTTTAAGAAAAAAAATCAACACCAAAAATTACTGACTGACAGCAAAGTAATGGTCATGACGACTTTGGAGAAATGTGCTCTACCCTTCTGTCAGAGCACAACTGGGAGCTATTTCTGACAGAGGAGAGTCTATCCAAAAAAAGAGAACTGATTTCAACTTTTACCCAGTAACAGGCATGAAATTTGGCATTTGGGAGGGGTAGTAAAGAGTCTGTGGTCATGGACAGAAATTAACACAAAAATTACAAATTAAACACTAGAAGAATGCAAAATTAAGACTTCATTAAAATTATTGCTTAAATAAGCTGGCTTGAAAGTAAGAGTATTAATAAACATTCTAATTTTTTCAGAAAAAGCCAAACCACAATTTCCTCCTTCTTATCCCAAAGCAAGGCCTAAGAGTGAGCTGCCATTGAATATTTACGAAACAAGAAATAAATGTTGCTTGAAATTTGTTCCCTTGATGAAGAGGGCAGCAGCAACTGAGCAGTGGCAATCTCTCTGCAGTCTCTTATCTACAGCTTTAAGATAAATAATTAAAAAAGAAAACCAAAAACAATGCAACAAAACACTGATAATCACTGCAGTTTTCAGTGCACTGTATTTAGGTGTACACAGTCTCTTCGTGCCTCTGTAAACTTCCCCAGCCCATGAGGATTTTCAGTTTCATGGAAGCAGTCTCCTGGCGCATAATCATAGTCTAGAAGCAAAATCTGATTCACAGAACTGATTTTCAAGTTAGCCTGTTCCAAAATGCCTACAATCAATAAATAACAAGGCCACCAGCACACAAAATAAAGCGCACAAACATACAGTCTGTAATTTACACTATAGACCCTATTCAATGGCAGTACACTGCTAATGGCTGCCATAGAACATCTCCTTTTCACCATCCAAACAGGTCAACATGTGGGGTTTGAGAAAATTTTCCTTTTCCACTTCTTTTCCTTTCTTTATTTGCCGTTTTAACTAAGTCCTTCTAACCATGTTTGTGGAATAGCAATAATAAGTCAGAAAAATAAATCTGTTACAAAAAATTGGCCTTGCTTTCTACCCAAAGAAGATTTTTTTTTTCCTTTTTTTTTCCCTTCGAGGTGAAGCTGAGAGCTGGTTATTTTGTTTGATTGTCTATTTTAATACATAAAGTACTGTGAAAACATACAGTGAAGTCTAAACCTCCATCCAAGCAGCCATTATAGGAAATGTTTCTGTTGGAAAAGATGGTAACATATGAAAATATCCCTAAATCTCATTTTTCCTCTGAAGCATTACTTAACCCTCAGGCAATAAATTTCACTGAACTCACTGAAGTGAGAAATGGACCCTTTTAATAAGGCTTTTAACTACACATCTTAATGAAACTTAAACAAATGGTGTCCCTGCCACTATGTTGGCTGCATGTGTGTTTATGTATACTATGTAAGAAGCACACATATTTTTCATATTTAGAGATTTACTGTTCTATGGTAATTTTCAAACAGCACTGGAAAATAAACAGACAATTCTTTCTTTTTAATAACTGCAGTTTGCCAGCTTTCTTCTTTACCTGAGTAATGACCACCAGGAGGGGCTTCACAGCAGCTTGTTTTGTTCCTAGATCCAGAAAAATATGTGCATTTGCCTACAAGGACAGTGTGCACTTTAAGGTACATTTTTCTTTATTTGACTCATTTATTTATTTCTTTCTTTAAAGACAATTCACATCTCTGACCTGTGACACTGGCTAACATGTGCTGTGGGCTGTGCAAAGGGAAATTTCCAACATCCAGGCATTCACTTTGCATAAGTTAAGGCTCTGCATGCTACTCTTGTCCCCACTCCTTTCTAATTTTAGTGAATTTTGTGCTTTATAAAACAGGCTGTTGCAAATATGAATAAATCTGTGTGTCAAACCCACCCTCTTCCCCACAAATACAAATCTGAATATGAATGTCAGGACCCGTGCACATGCCTAGTTTCTGTATGAGGCATCCTGCCTATCTGGGGAAGTGATTTGACTTTTTGGTATTGCATTAGACCACTGTCATTAACGACAGAGGTGTCATTTTGATGTGATCTGTGAGGCAGTGGAAGCTTTGAAGTTGAAAGAGAGAACAGACATGGATAAATTGTGCTCAGAGTATGCTGCTATTGCACCATTATTGCTGGCAATTATTTCACCAAGTGACACATCTGATAAAAAGTCATCCGCCTTGCTGCGGAAAGAAACCACAGTTCGCTGGAGCACATGGTAGATCTGTCGATTTCAGAGTGTGAGAAAAAGCTCATTAGCTTTGGCCTGATCATTCTCCACCCACCACGAACTCTTTTGCATTGTTTCCCCCCCATCCTCGTGTTTTCAGTTGGTTTGCTTTCGTGATCTAGCACTTGTGCTTTTCTGTTTTAATGTTTGACCATTTGCTCTCTCTTCTCTTCTCCACTCCACTTTCTCCAAGACATCTTTTCTTAATGATGTGCCAAATATGCTTCCTGCTTCTTCTACCCCTCTTCCTTAACAATTTTGAGTAATGTTTATTTCTTTGTTGGTCTCAGAACTTTTTTTAAATCTTCAGAGCATGTGAAATCTAACTTCTCCAAATAAATAATAGCAGATTCCATGTAATTAAATTTCAGGTTAACTTTAAACATGGAGTAAAGGTTTGCTCCTTCAGCTGTGCACCATGGGCTGAGTTCTTAAGTGGATTCATATTGCAGAGCTAGTAGCAAGCCTTCAAATTAACTTTGTTAACAAAAAAAGGGTAAATGAAATCATGTTTTTAAGTAGGAAGGGTAACTGGGTGAGATAAAAGGACATATTTTATCATCAAAATTTTTATCTGACTAGCAAAAAAAAACCCCAAAATTACAGTGTGAGTATATCAAGAAAACAATTACATTGCTAGATGACTTCCTTTTCACACTAAAGGGTTCTGGGCAAGAATCACACGAGAGCACAAGTCCAAGGAATAGAGGTATGGAAAATTACATGTGTCATGGGTTTTGGAGATTCTTCCTATTTCTAAACTGAAAAAAATTTGTTAAAACAAAAACTCATGTTCTGTGCTTCAGTTACTATATTTCCCTGGATAGGTGAGCTGTAAAATAAAGTGGCCTTAAGCCATGCCCCTTACCAAAATGTCTTTCAGCACAGTATATCAGAGCCGCTTTTCCATAAAGGGATGATGGAATATACAGCGTGGATTCATTCCACTTAAACTGAGTGTCTTGGTTACCCAGTTACATTAGTCTCCCTTCATAGACAATCAAGACTCACAATCATCTTCAAAAGGCATTTTATGTTAAAGAGCTGCTGTTTGCTGGAAGGAACATGGTCCATGTGCTTACTAAGCATGCTAAAGGTATTTTGAAATAAATATTCTCTGTGAAACCTGGACACAGCAATAAGTCACTGTCCAACAACATGAGCTTTACCAGGGTTCTGCTATGAGTCTTTGGGATTTAAATCTTCAAATTCTTACAGACAGTATTATTTTTGCTCTAAATTAATGGTCTCAGTCTAATCCTTATAATTATGTCTTCACAGCATAGCCAAGAGACAGGTGATTTAACTGACTAGAGAGTCTCTGTCCCACTCAGAATAGGCCTCCAGGTCAGGGGTGTATTAATGAGAGAGCAGCTGGAGGATGATGAGCTCATCCTGCAGCCTCCAACAGCACTGAATGGACTACAAGGGACTCTATAGAAAATAACTTCCAGCTGATAACTGTACAAATCATCCTGCAGATCCAGCTGTTATCAGGACTGCAAGCATTCCTGTTTGCTCTTGGAGGAGCCTGTGTGGTTGTGTCAAAGCCCAGACCACATACAGATTCCCCAGTGGTCATTGTGAAGAACACCATGATATTTAAAAGGTACAGGAATCAAATTTACATCAGTTTCTTCCAGGACCCATATCCTGTGCCAGCAGAAGTGGAAAAGATACTCTTTTGTAGAGAGCTTCTCTGATCAGTATTCTTGATGTGTATACTACTGGTAGGAAGTAGCAATAATCACAATAATATTAAAACTACCAAGTACTATGAAGCTAAATGTTAAAGGGGATAAAAATAATCATGTTCTGTGGCTAGTACTAGATACTATTTGCAGTAGTAAAGCGTGTTATGCATGTTGGGCATGTCATACACTGACTGACCCCTTTCATTCTGAAAGGGATTTCCAGGAATACCTTGGGTATTTTTAGCAAAAGTGGATGAAAAACATAATTTACAACAAGAATAGGTTTTCTGTTGTTTATGGAGACAGTTTTGATTTCCTAGTTGCAAGCAAAGGGCATGAGGGTAATTGACTAGAAGAAAGAATGTGAATTAGAAAGGGCAATAATCCTTGGAGCTTCTCCTGCTGCTGGAAAGCAGTTGGTTTCCTTCTGGCCAGAGCAAACTTTTCAGTGACATTGGACACATCAAAGCAGGTTACAAAGACCAGACTGCTGATTTCCCTAAAAAACACCCTGCAGATGTTTGAACACACATTAACAGAACTATTTCTGTTCAAAAGTTCAGCTACAACAAATTGAATCAAATGGCTGCAAGGAGTTTCATTGCTTGGTGTCCTGATCTTCCCTGCAAATTCTTTGGGCAAAGTCCAAGTATGAGAAATACCTGCAAAACCTAGTAATGTATCCTTGCAGAAACTGATCCAACACTGCAGGGGAAGAGGAATTCTTAAACAACTGGTAAATTTAAAAGGGATTTCTTTGTCATACTTGCCATCCATACAAATGACTGGGTTACCAGTACCCAAACTTCTGTCTGTGTCCATATCTCCTCAGTAAAAATTTCCAGCTCAATTGTCACGTGCAATAGTCTACTCACCTAATCATCTCTTATTTTTCTCCTTCCAGGTTTCCATGTTGGTGTATGGGTTTTTAAATAATTTGATAATTTTCATTACCTGCTTGGACTTGATTCTCTAACCTACCGTATTTCAAGAAGCGTGGGTGACTGCTTCTTGGTAGCCTAACCTGAAAATTTTCCAGGTTTCCTAAATTCCACTGTCTTGCACATGTTTATTATAACTTCATAGCAACTATGTCCATATACAGAATGATGAAAGGGTGTTGTTTTTCATTATCTGACTAGAATATTGCTGAAGAAGCAATGAAGCTTGTGTACTATGAAAAGACAGAACAGGGATGTCTGATCATGTGCAGTGGGGGGATAGAAAATTAATTTTACAGCATCCTTCAGAAAGTCTATCAGAAGGAAAAGTTATCTTTTTGAAACCTTCTCTTCCTCAGTGGGAAAATAATATATATGTGCAAATCGTGGGTTTTCCTGGCTTCTGGTGTCACCAGAGTTATCTTGGAACTGCTTGCATTAACTCCAAACATTAAAGAACTATGATATTGACTTTTACAAATGCTTTGCATTCAAGCTGTTCACCTGGAGCGAAGGGCTACCTAATTCAGTCTGCACACAGGGATTATGCATCTTACATGTAAAGTCTTTGATCCATGATAAAAAGAACATTTGTTGATCTGTTTTGCACTGTATCATGCAATGAATGCTTTTTGATATATGTATTTTATTGTATCTGATGTCTAAAAAAGGAGTTTACAGGATACCACTTGAATGAATGAACTGAAAAATGAACAGATATGTTTAAAGCTTCTCAAGAGTCAGTGGTTTCAAATGCAATAAAATATTTTACAAGTTGTTACTGTGGTTTGATTTTTGATTTCCAAGTCACTCGGGAGAGCCTAAGAAGACAAGGATGAGGTTTGAAATGCAATAAAATATTTTACAAGTTGTTACTGTGGTTTGATTTCCAAATTGCTCAGGAGAGCCTAAGAAGACAAGGATGTTGGAAAGAGGAGTTTCTTCTTCCAAGCAGGAAAAGAAAGTGGAAATTGAATAAAGTTGTAAAAAAATTAAGAAGTGCTTTGGAGTGTTCATCTCTCTCCAGGATCTCCATTGGGATACTTTGAACTCACTTTCCCACTGACTGTAAGATTTTTTTTGACAGAAAGTGTCTGGTTACTGGACACTTGTGTCTCATTGGTGAAAAAAAAATGGGAAAGTAAAACCTGGCAAACTAGACCCAGAGGTAGGTGAAAATTTTAGCATAATGAATGTTTTGAAAAAAAGTATATTAATAAATCTGTGTTTTAAGAGCTGGAGCATGGGGGAGGGGGAGTGCTTTTTGAAGAGGTCAGTCAAGTACATACAGCCAGGAATCAAGCTTAGGGTCTTTGATTGCTCTTACTTAGAAATAGGTCTGAATGTCTTCTGTCTTTGAAGTAAGAGAAAATTTACAGTCTTTTTAAAATAGAATTTTTTCCCTAGAGGCTTCAGGTGGCAAAGGGCGGACTTGCGGTAAGTAAGGGAGGACTGAAAAGAGACTTCTTGTTTTTTTTTTTTTTTTTTTTTTTTTTTTTTGTGAGTGTTTTTTTTTTCTTTGTTTTAGATTGTTGTGGGGTTTTTTTTTGGGGGGAGGGAGGGTGCTTTTTTTGGAAGATCAATGATGTCAGCCTTAATGACAAGGTTATTTTTTAGCAGAATGCCAGCCACATGTACACAATCTTACAGATTCCAAAAGCAGAGTGGTTTTTCTTAAGCCTAAAACCATGCACGTGCATGTAGGATGATACCTACTTCCCTGCAATGGAAACCTAGTCCAAAACTTCCAGATAATTTTTAAATGTACTCATCATGAGAAAGTAGAAAATCTTGAGCTGTTTAGGAAAATTATCAATCCATCTTAAGTTGACCTATATGAGCTAAAGGTGATATGAAATGGTCTGTTCAACCATGTAAAGTAGCTAAATTATACCAGACTTTATCTGTACTTGACAACACAGCTGGTGTTAGGGTGCCATTTGTTGCTGGTGCAGAACCCACAGCATCCTCTTTTGCAGCTGATAATAATTATTATTAGTTAGTTAATAATAATTGTTAATTATTATTAACATTAGGAGTATGATTCTGGAGTGTAAGCAAGAGAGAAGGTCTGTTGGGTTAGTCTTCGGTCAAAGAATTAATAGTATTGGTTTCATGAATGCAGTAATATTTATGACTTGGGGATACAAGTCACAAACTATTCTAGAAGAGAAAAAAGAAAACACAGCAATAGCTCCTTATTTTAGAACACAAATACATAAATTTTAATCTGAGAAAAATACAAAATGAAACCATGTACAAGTTATGTACAAACCCTTTTTACAGGACGATATATTTTTCACTGGATATTACATATGACAAAGTCAGGTAGATCATTTCTGAGCACCAGCATTTGTTCTCTCTCACCAACCCATGATGTTCAAAGTAAAGTGATGAAGTCGTACTCCTTTTTCTTGATGAACTTTTAAGTTAAGATGCTAGCTGGTTCTCAGTGTACCCCCTCGCCATCTCCGCTTCCCAATTATAACTAATGTAGACATGTGAAACAATCAGAAGATATTGTATATATGTATTTGCATGTGTGTGTTTTTTCCAAAGAAAGAAAGTGGTTTCATCAGTTTTGAACTCTACAGAGATGTGAAAGTTAAATACTTTTTTTTTCCTTTTTTTTTTCTTTTTTTTTTCTTTTTGTTTTTCTTGCCAGAGGTTAGAGTATTTGCATTGGCTAAGCATGTGTGTCCCAAGCTATGGGACCATGGCAGAAGCAGTTTTTTTAACTGTTTGAGATAACTTCTGCTGACATTCTTATTTGGTTCCTAGTAGTTATCATCCAGTCAACAAAATGCTCATATGCCACACTTTTTTTATTTCTGAAGAATCTATGGGTTTTATTACATTTATTCAACTGCCTATATGCTGTGTTTTGGGCTGTTTGCTTTTTTTACTTTATAGAGATCTCCTCTAAAATGCATTGACTGAAGCAGTAAGAAACCTTGTCTCAACATCACAAAGGTTCTAATTAGATGCAGCATTACTGTTTAGCTTCCTAAGTTAGTTAGATATTGCTCTAAAATAGAACCAAAATAATAAAAAATACCTTATATTTTATATTTTCTTCATTTTCCCTACCCCTTCTCCTTTTGGCAGTTACCAGTACCACAGCACTGTGCAGAGCAGAGACCGCAGAGCAGCATTCCTCACTATTGGCTCCAGTGGAATTTACCTGGTCATACAGACTGCTGCTCAGAGGCTGCACAGCCTCAGCGTGGTTGCATGCTCTGGAGCAGAGAGAACCTGTGCAGAGTAGATACATTACTGGCAGAAATATAGCTCTGATAAATGCTGGCACAGACTTGTCAATACTATAGGCCCACATACCATCCTGGGCAGTGACTACAGCAGAAGAGCTACTACATTCCTTTCATTATTTCAGATGGGGCTGTAACCCACACTCACTACTATTGCTCAGCAAGAAAATACTATAAATGGAATATTAGGAGACCTGGTCTGCATACATAATGACTTTAAAAAAAACCAAAAAACAACTATTTCCCTTAAGCCTGTGATTATTCAAGAACCTTTAGAATTAAAAAAAAAAATAAATTAAAAAGGTGCTTGTTTGCATGTTGGGGATTTCGGTGGTTCAGATGGCACAGAAAGGAAAAAACCATAAGGCTTATTAAGAGTCCTCCTTTCCTCTGAATTTTTTAATGCATTTGCCATTGACTTTGACAGATAGTCCCAGGCTAATCCTCTGTAACACTGGGAACAGATTTGTGTTTTCACTTTGTCCTGTTCATCGCCTTTCACGCTCTTGGTTATTTTGTTTAATCACATTCAAAAGTAGAAATGAAAGGTGAGACACACACTTCTTTTGGTGCTGAAGAAATTCACAATGATAACAGCTGTAAAAACAAAAGACACACACACACACACACATTGACCTCAATATGTGTTCATTTCAAATACATTGGGATCCAGGAGCCCTTAGGAACCCACTTCTTAAAACCATTTAAGCACCTGCTCTGTGTTTCCGTTTGTGCCCATGGGAGTCAGCTAGTCCAGGCCAGTTGTTAACATTTTACTTGATTGCCAGTGAGTGGCCAAGCAGTGAAAACACAAATTATTAGCCATTTGTAAATTATTGCCTTTTTTTGTCATGTATGATTATTCACCAGTTTATGCAACCAATTATTGCAGTAGTTGTTAGCTGTGTTAGACAAACATGCCCCCAGCAAATCCTGAATAAGAACACACTATTTTACTTTCTCCTTCTCCTTCTCCTACATGAAGAGTTCAAGAAATGCAAAATATTCCTTTGCAGGCCGAAAACAGCCAACCTCATCCACCACCACACAACAATGTATAATAAAAGGCTAAAAGCTTTTGCAGTGTCTCCTGTACCTTGCCTTGTAAACTATGTTTGCCCTTTCCTGCCTTTGGCTGAGGCCATTTAGTTATTTTCACATCCAGCTGACCGTGCCTGGCCCAGATCAAGGGGTTTGTACTTTCTGCCCCATGTATTCCCTACTGCTGGGCCATTGATGCTGATTTGAAAGACAAGGTGTTAAAATATCAGGGACAGTTTTAGAATGCTTTTAAAATGTACAAGGAAATGTTTTTATCTTGTTTTTCCCTATTAAAAAATACATCATACACTTATTATTTTAGAAGGAACTACACAATCACATTAAGGTGTTAAAATTTGCATTTAGAGTATGAATATCTTCTTTACTTTATAACTTAACTTTTGCTGTGCTTGGCACTTGCCGCCAAATCTATCAGAGGACGGTTTTATCATTTCATCTTACTGCTCATGGGCTTCAGGGGGCAAATTAAAACAATAGCCATGAAAGAGAGAGAGCCAGCAGATTTTCTGGCAGTGTGGGAGCAGACCAGTGCAGGGGTGTGAGGAGAGCCAGGAGCACAGCCCAGCTGCAGCAGTGAGAGAAGGCTCTGCAGCATAATCTCAGTGCATCTCTCATAAAACTAACCAGGATGGCTGGGTTTTGGTCAAACCAGGTGGAAATAGCAGAAAAAATTCCTCCATGTGCTACCCTGCAAGTCATATTTTCTTCTTTTTTGTGCCTTTCTTCACCCCAGCTCATGGAAAATAAAAATGATGACACCTTCTTGTGATGACTCTATCACATGCACATAAGTGATGTGTACATATGTGTGTGTCTGTAGCCACATATATATGTGTGTGTGCATGTGTGGACATGAATATGTGCAAACACACACATATAGGCACACTATTTATCCAACACATGAGTTACCAAAAAACATTCTATAGCCTGTATCAGTAGTGCATGCAATTAATGAAAAAAAACCCAAACAAACAAATAAACAAAAAACAAACAACTCCCTCCCCCCAAAAAAACCCACAAAAAACAAAACAAAAAAAACCAAACCAAACCAAAACAAAACAAAAAAAAAAAACAAAACAAAACAAAAAAAAAAAAAAACCACCCCTGGAATTCCTCCCCACCCCACATTTTTTTTATCTTTGCCTTCTGAACAGGGGTAAAAGTTATTGATAAAGACCAAGAACTTATTTCTGTATCAGTCATCATGTGGTCTGTCAGCTGTCACTTAGGTCCGTTTTCCAGCCTTTTCCCTGCTTTGATGTAACTTCATATATCCATTTATTGTTGCTGGCCTTATTGTAATTTGTAATGGCTGAATATCGAAGATCCCAACTGGTTTTCTATCTGGTCCTCCATCTAATTTCCAGACATCAGTCTTGCATCTCTGATTATCAAAAATAGGAGTAAGAAACTATCACTGATTTTAGCTTTTCTGTAAATGGGAAATGTAGACCCATACCTCCACCTGTTTCTCTCTGTCTCGTTTGCTCTCTCCATGGGTGTTGTCCTATCAGCCACTGCATGTGGAGCTCTCTGTGCCAGAAGAGCTCCTGAGTGTGTTCAGGTCTTGTCCTTTATTTATAAACAGTAGCATGGGATGTTGGGCTGTGACTTAAACTGGACAGCGACACACACAAACCTTAGCCATGTAGGGGTGCTGTATTTGATTCATTAGTGCGTTTTACCCAGTGAATGTTCACTTCTGAAGGAAGGACACTCAGAAGTGGCACTGTATATGATAAGGTATAAGATATAATGTTCTGTGCCCCTATAGTAAACACCAGTCTGCTCAGGAAAAATAAATTAAAATTCATATGTATTTGGTGAGGTTGAACACAAATTTCTACAATTCTCCTGTACTCAGGACCAGCTTTTTCCACTCTGGTTGTAATATGAATGCAGTTCATAAAGGAAAAAGGAGCACCGACTTCAAAGAAAAGGCTTAACATGACCCATTGCAGAGACTGGATGTAAATTATAGTGTGTCACTAGCTGAAGCAGCATATGTTGGAAGAACTCACTGGAATTATCTTCTCTTTTGGGGACTGTGGAATGCATTAAACATGCATCTAAATAATAATGAAAAACTGCTTGTATTGTTTTGTTACTCTGTAGGAGACTGAGGAGTATTTTAAACAATCCAATTTTACAGATACTGTATTAACAATTCTCATTATTGTCTTTAAATAGCTATTCTACAAAATGTAACAACAAAATAGTCACAGTCCAAGAAGTCACTCCAGAATAAAGCCTATTAGGTGTTAGTATGGTTATACTTGTACTGCAGCCAGTGGACAAACATTAAAGCTGAGATAGTTTGGCTTAAATGTTGGATTACATAGTGGACATTATTGTTTTCACAATAAATTCATCATCTGCTTTGTATTTGTTTGATTCACTGATATTTTTCTAATGATGAAAATACCACTGTATGTTTAATTGTGGTGTTTAACAATTCTGCAAAATTACAAAGCCTAAAGTTAACTTGCACAATGAAAATCTGCTTTTCCTGATGACTCTGGTTTTGTGGTTTTGGTTTTTGTTTCCCTACTATCACAGCCTTTCCTTTTTATTTTTTTTTTTTTTTGTTTCCACACAATTGTGTCAGATGCTGCTTATTTGAGATAGAGAGAGTAACTAAATCATTCAGAACATAAATGCTTGGGTGGGTGGATACTGCAGCACAGATATGAAACATCACATTTTTGTCTGATGGCTATAAAGCTTGTTGGCAACTTTGTGAAACTGCTGACACAAAAGGCACCCATCAAAGGCCTTTTGCATGTTATCATAATAAATACATTCATCACTTTTATTATCTTTATTTGGTTATTACTGTACTTTTGTGTGTGGTGTCCCAGCAAAGTAAAAATAAATAAAAGGAAAAAAAACCCAACAAGAAAAACAACTGCAAAAATAAGAAGTTGCTTATTGTAGGTATTAACTGAGGACAGCACGTTGTGAGATTGTAGAGCTGAAGCTAAACCAGTTTTTATCCTGATCTGAATTAACCAAAAGGAGATTCAGTGTGCCCTTTACCAGGGTATGAGCTTTTACCAAAGTGCAAGGATCTGGAGCTAAATCTCTATACATATCTAGAAGAATTTGTACCATCTCAGACCAATGAAAGGCCATCAGCACTTCTGAAGTTAGGAACTAACAAAATATGGTAGATGAGATGGTTTATAACTGATGCTTCCATGCACTATTTTATGTACTCTGGATTAAATCACTGTAATAATGGCAAAAGAATTGCCAAGCTTGCCTTCCTGAAATTAGCAGCTGCTGATGGCTAATGGGAAGTGAAGTGCAATTGCCAAATTTGCATTTCTAGCAAGTGCCCCGTAAGCCCACGGCCCTTGCTGGGGTGGTGACATTCCGTGTGCCTGTCACAGCGTGCTCCCGGGGGCGCGGGGGGTCTGTGGGTGCCACCGTGAGAAGGGGCAGGGCACAGCCTGGGGGGCTCTTCACACAACTGGCAGCAAGATGATCTATTTATGTTAATAAAACAAAGAGTATTTCTGAAGAATGTTACATGTACAAAAATATGACTTTCAACTCTGAAAATAAATAAGTTCAATTTATTAAGAGCTGGTGTCAATGCTGAACAAAATACACATCTTCCGGTAAGGAAACATTTTGGTGAAGTGTTACAAGTTGGACCTTTTTTTTCCTTTCTGTAAATATATCATTTATTTGATATATTACATTACTCCCTTAATTACATATCCTTATAACTGTGACCATCATTCTCCTTTAAGCCAAAGACTGAGGGTTTGTTGTATTTTTTTTAATTCTTAGGAGTCTGGCCACATATGCCATTTTTTTAAGGGAAAATACTTAACAATGAAAAAAAAAAAAGAAAAATATATTTTTTCTAATAAATAAAAATAATTTAAAATGCTAGAGGCTATACATGACTAGTTTTGATTATGTTCATTTATAAATGAAATCGTTTCCAAAATACGTGGAAGCAATATCAAAGGCAGACAAACAAAGATCTGTCTACTTTATTTTCCCATTAAGCGTGCCCTTCTTAACTTCTCCATCAGTGGTTCAGCAAGTAAGAGGAATAAATGTCACATCACCATTCATGAAGTTTGTCAGGCTTTATAAAAATAGTTCTGGCTTCGAAGGAGTCAACATTCATCTTCAACTTCTCGTATTGGTGGTATCAAGCTGCTTGTCGATTTATATTGATTGATCTGATTGGCCATGTGAGTGCTCATGGGCTTGATTTGAATGTTTCTGGGATAGGCATTATCCGGCTCATCTGTAAACCATTTCTTTTCTGCTAAGGAGCAAAACAGGTAGAGACAGAATAAGGAGGGAAAAATGAAAGTGTTAATTAGTGAAGCACACATACACAGAAACATTAAAAAAAAAAAAAAGAAGAAAATGGGAGCAGTCAGTAAAGTTTATAGAAAACAGAGATCAATAGAAGGTGACTTTGACCAATTACTAGCAGTACAGTGCATTAGATTAATACCTCTGAAAATGCTGTTATGAAAGGAGGATGACGCTTGCAGATTTGAAAATAGAAGCTAAAGAAAACTGCCAATATGCTAGTTTGCTTGTTGGATGTAAGAGTGCTCTTTTCTTGTGCCCATGCTCAGGTGATTTATTGAAAAAAGAAAATGATACAAATCAAAGTCTAAATTAAGAAGCCAAGGAGAGCAGCTGGGATAAGGGTAATACAGAAAAGAGCAGTGAGGCTATACACAGGGGCACCTAAAGAGTCACAGACTTCTCCAAACCATTTCAGCCTTGGGGTGGTGGCCCAGAAAATCATGCAGGAGAACATAAAGCACTTTCTGCAGTTGGTGTTACAATAAACAGGACTTGTATTCCTGCTGCCAGGGTTTAAATGGGGTGGGGAACACTGCAGGCAACTGTGGTAGGGGCTCCAGCTAATCCTGAATGGATTAGTCGTGGTAAGTGACAGCAAGGCAAAGGAAGTAAGGACTTAAAGAAAAATTAGAGAGGAAGCTCTTTCTTTTCTACCCTTGAGCAATGCCTGTTTCCATGAACACAGGAGGAATTTTTATGGTGTGGCTTTAAGGTGGGCTGGGAGCAATGTGGGAGGATGCTGAGAGGCTGCAGCACTGCAGCCCCTTCCCAGCTGTTCAGCACTGTAACCACTATGTTGCACTGCTCCATTGCAGCCATGGACAAAAGCTTCTTAAAATTCACAAAAGAAAAAAAAAATCTTAAATCCTTTAGAGAGCAACTTCTGCAGTAATTTCTCAATGACAGGTATGCAAGCTTACAAGATAACTTTATTCCAGGACTTGGGAACTCCTGATCTAGACAGTGGCTAATGGCCATTAGGTGCACTTGTGCCTTGACCAGCATTTGTGAACAGAGTTCTGTCCCCATTCTTGTCCTCCTTCCCCAGATTCCAGAGGTGGGTGGGCAGAGCAGTGGACACTTATGGTTCTGGGCATTTCATCATTACATGCAAGGTTCAAACTGTGTCGCACCAGAGCTGCCACTCTTACATGTATGCACTACTTCTCACTCCAATGGGGAATCCAAAATGCTGCTGAAGCTTTAATGCCTCACGTAATATAAACTGCTACTTTTCTAACTACTGAAATGCTGGAATACCTGGAATCAGCACAGAAGTGGAAAGAATGCTCATTTTTTAATAAATATTTAAAATTAGCAAAGCAAAATTCACCTTAGAAACATAAGGATTGAGCACAAAAGCTCAGGAGGTAAAGGAGAGAAAATAAATTGAAAGGCTGAGAAAAATAGAGGAAAAATACCTAGACATAACTGCACAAAAAATAAACAAAGACCTTTGGAGTTAGAGGCTCTCAAGAAGTAGCTTAATCTCCAGAACTGGTGAACTTTTCAGTCACTTTCATGAATAACAAATTAAGCCACATCCACTTTATATGGATTTTTAGAATTTACAAGCCAAACCCCCACTCCCCATTAAAACCTTTGCTACCCATTCTTACACATTTTTAAAAAACTACATCAAATCCAGGAATTATGTTGCTTATTAATGGCTTATTACTGAAGGGAAACAGAACTACTGTATTGTTTTTCTTGTAATTTTCTAAAATGCTTTTCACTTGTGTTTAAAAATATCCTACTCATTTGTGACCAGACTAAATAATTCCCTGCCCCCTTAAAGGTGCCTGAGTCTGAACGATGTTCAGTCTCCCATCTCCCTCTCTCTCACCTATTATAATTAAGTTCCCTTTGATTTGAACAGATTGGACGATAGGAATTCATAATGTTACATCCTGCACACTGAAGCTAACTGATTAAGTGCTTTAAATTATTCTTCCTGACAGAATGATAAAGTTACAATCTGTTCAGAGATGATCTACAGCTTGCCAGACTCCTACCGTTTCTTTCTACATTCATTTATCTTTTTGTCAAGCAGTTTAAAAAAAAAAAAAGCCTCAATTCCATAGATCTTTTAAAGTAATCAGAACATCTGCATTATTAATGAGACTTTAAGGGAATGATTCCTGATGGGGGCCGGTTTAAGAAAGGTTGTACGAAAAAGAAGTCTGGGAATGTGTACACATCAAAATAATTTCAGCTCCATTTAAAAAACCATTTAGTTCAAGTGTGACACATGAACCATTATGCATTTGTGGAAACCAATTTTATGTGATCTACGATTAAACTAACCTTTCAGAGAGGTGTAAAGTGTGATGGTTATCATGTTTTAAAAGCCTTGTGAGATCACATAAACAATTTCAAACTAACAGTTTTCTAATGGTTTGTGTTTAAAATGATTTTGAGGCAAGTTAAGCACTGTGAACTTTCAGTGCTACCTTGTTTTTTTAACACATGGTGCAAAAACTTTCCTTACAAACAGAACTTGGTGCAAATTAATTCAATGTTGTAGCAAGCAAGGGGAGGCTTGTATGAGTGCTAAGGATCAGAACTGTGTTGTGTTTCTCAGTAGCCAGTGTAAAGCTCTTCAGAATACCCTGCTTTCCCTAAAATTTTCAAAATAAGCAATTTATTTATGTGTTAAATTTACAACAGAACTCCTGTATAGCACGCTGTTCTTTAAAAAGACACCCCCCAGTCTCTTTTTGCCTTTAGCTGGCAAGTAATACATACAGAACATTAATAATAAATGCAGAAGCTGGTAGATTCTAATGTCTTTTGCTGTTTAGATTTCTTTTTGCCAGTGCTGAAACCTTGACCCAAGCATTATCATTCTCCAGCATGCAATGCTTAGATCCAGCTTTATACCTTTCCTGTTTCTCTCTGCTGCCAAAATTATCATTGACCACATAACGATGGATCTCCTGTGCAAATTCATTGACTTCTCCACTTACCTTTGAAATGTGAGCTTAACACTCCTGATCTTTACTCTTGGACACTATGATACTCTGCTCCCAGTCACTAAATGCTCTTCTTGAAGCCCCTACACACTTTTCAGTATTTTATGCTATGTTTACAGTCTGATTTTGGTATGTCTTCCAGAGTCTTAGCACAGATTTTTATCTTTAATATTTACTTTTTCCTTTACATCAGTTCAGAAACCCCCTTTTTAAATTAGTCTTTATATATTGCTATATTCACCAAGCACTTTTAAGTTCTCTGTCACATTGAGTCTGTTTCTCTCCCTTTTGGAATATGCATATTGATCCTTACCAGAAATGTTTCTACATTATAGTGACAACACGCATAGTTTTTTACCCTATTTTTTTAGGAGCTGCTAAAAAAGTCCCTGATCTTCCTACGCTATTTGACAGGCTTCTTTTTGACAGCATCACCTGAGAGATGTTGGAACAGCTTAGTAACTGAATGTATCAGACAGCAGAAAATACTTTCCTCTCAAACATCTATGTTTGTAATGGCCTATCAGCATCAGTGCATCCATGAGGGTTCAAAAGGCTTAATGCTCATATTACAAATAAATAAAAATTAATGGTTTTGTGCAACAATCTTCCCTGCAGCATAAAAAAAAAAAGGATACAAATAATGAAAGTAAAAATATCAAAATACAATTTTCTTCAACTTGTATAAGACTGCAGCAATTCTCTCCAAGAGATTTATTATATTAGTACTTTAAAATTTCTATCATTAATTTTGGACTGAGTAGCAACTTAGAGCAAATGTCACTGTGAAACACCCTCTCTTCTAAGCAGAGGCAAAGAAAATACTACCCAAACATAACACCAAGGTTTTGCTGTATTTGTATTCTCACCATAGTCCCAGGTTACCTTCCCAGGTTACCTTTCAACTGTTTAAAACATGCATTTTTTGTCTTCTGCAACACTTGCAGTTTCAAATCAGTTTGCATGTATGTGTTTGTGTGTCTCCTCCCTGCATGTTACCATCTTGTTTATAACTAAGCTGAAAATTCTTCCATGTAATTTGTCCCTGTATGAGAAAGAAAAGCATTGGAATTTTCTCCACCCACCTGCTCAGCACTTCTGTGTTTGGCAAACGAATACTTTACGTGTAGTAGGCAGTAGGAAATTTGCAGGGAAAGAGAGAATAAACTATTTTTTCTATGAAGAACTTTACGTTCCTCCAGGGCAACTAAAATTTTGTGACAAAGATAATGTTCTGGACTTGTTCTTGATTTTTTTTTTATTTTTTAAACTACCAAAATTCTTAGTTTTGACAGTGGGAATTTCACTGGAAAATGCTTGACTCTCTGTTTAGGTCAATAGGAACCCATGCCAAAAACCTGCAGGTTTGCTAGACATGGTTTTGTGTCAACACTTAAGCTCACTATGGACTTGGTTTCCAATGCTGAAACCATGCTGGGACTGATATAAATGGCAGGACCTTCATTTAAAAACCAAAAATGCCACTTCCTGACATTGGTGATACTTCCCCACTTTCAAAAACTATTCTACCATTGTCTGACTTGAGATAGTACAGGAGATTTCCTCTTATTTTCAATATAAACACCAAAATAAAGTATTTCTCTACTTATAACGACCAACCTCCATTAGTACACCCATATCAGAAAACCTTCATCAATATAATAAAGTATTTGATCAATCTGACTATAGTCAGCAGGGGAAACTGTACACAATACTACTTAAAGTCTAAAGTTTTAGAATTCTAACTTCAGGATAGAGGACAGAGGTGGAGTAGACTTCAATGTAATTTGAAGCATTCAGATTTGCCCCATATTAGATAGATATTGCTCTTCTGCTGTTCACAAAGTAGGCAAGTTACTTCTCTAATGTACGCTGTTTATATTTTTTCTATTTGAGCTGCTCTGTTATACAAATACTATTTTTTTTTGGATAAAAATCATTACGTAGCATGTGACAAGTGGCTTCATATTAACACCCTCCCTTTCTCTGCTAAATGGAAAACAGATAAAACATTAATGGAAAAGCATTTTGGTGTCAAAGCCATTAACATTCTTCCAAAATGTGTAACTGCTCTCAACTATCTTCAATCAATTCTGCCAACATAAAAAGATGCTCATGTACATACATGGGGAATAGGAAAGTAGGGAGGGGAAGGTAGGAAAGAAATTGGAATGAGGAATGGGAAATTAAAGTAATGTCTGCACCACGATAGGCATCTTCATTGAGCAGGAACCTGGGTGTTTACAAAAGGACACGTGCAATTAGAAAGGCAAGCAGATGAGAGGATAAAAAACAAAACAGGGTTGAGAAACAGCAGCAGCAGCAGCAGCAGCCAGTTTTACTTCTGGTTTGGTGGGAAAAAAAAGGCAAAAGAAAACCAACAAAACAATCAACCAAACAAACAAACCAATAACTGAATAAAGTTTGTAACTATTTTTTTTTAATTTCACAAGTTTTCACAAGGACAAAGTTATAGAGGGAAACCCACAGCAGTTGCTAGGTCATGCAGAACCATTAATTTTCATACCTTGGCCCATTCTATTCATCCTTGTTGCACTTTAGAAAAAGAAGTAAGCTATGTAAGTTTTACAATGCTTTTAAACTGTCATATTTCTGGTTGAGCACTTTAACTGGCACATCCTTGTAGCAATAAATATTCTGAGGGCAAAACATGATAACTTTCTTTGCAAAAAGGAACATGTGAATTTTTCTTTATGATGAAGAGCAACTGTAATAGTCTCATTTGTAGGGGAGCAACCATAATTTGCAATGTATTTCACTGATTGGACTTACAGCTGCGTTTGAATGCACACTCACACATATGGACTGTATTCCAATCATTATGCTTAGCACTGCACAGTGGTATTCTCTGTAGCCCACTTACATGGTTCCAGGTTTTGTCAGTAAAAGTGCTTGGCTTTATTGTCAATTCACACAGCAAGCAAATCTTCAAAATTGTCATGCTTGGGGAAGGGGAAGGTAGAAGACAAAACTAACCATAAAAGCACCTTGATTGGGTTGGCAGTTACAACACTAATCATTCCAAATCTAAATATTTTTCTGTCTGCATGCTTTCTTGCTGGATAGCCAGGGAAGAGAGGATGTGTTTCTGTCCTCCCTACCCTTGGAAACCCTCCATAAACCTAGAGCTAGCTGTATATTTCAAAATATACATTGGCTTCTGAAGTTTAAACCAAGGAAAAAAAAAAAAAAAGTAAAAGCAAGCCTGAGCTATCATTTCTATGGCTGTCTAGGGCAGGTTCCTTTCACTATATTTAGTTCCCTGCCACAACGTTTTTTGGCTACATGTGTCATTGGTGACAATTTGCAAGAACTAAATTCTGGCAAGTGCATGGAACACGACGCCTCAGCACTGTGAATATTTCCAGCCCAGCCCTCTTGTTCTCCTCATTAACAGTCTGGGGCACAGCACTTTTTCTCCCCAGATGGGAGAGACGTAAAGGCACTCAGTTGTCTTCCCTGTATTCCTGCATACTGGCATGCACCTGTTGAAAAAAACAGGTGGAACATGCAGCAAGATTTCTGGAGGTTCTTCACATATTGGGACTCTTGTTGGAAGATTTATACGAACACCAACTTGGAAAAGTTAAACTACCATCTGGGGAAAGGAACAAAGTCTCTTGAGATCTGATATGTAAGCACAGAAAAATGCTTGCTCTTTTCTGAACATTATTTATTCTGTACATAAGGTGACTAATTCACCTTTTAAAGATGTAAAAGTCCCAAGAAGGCAGTTTTTAATGACTTACATCCAATATTTATGATACATATGGCTTTTTATCCCAAATGTCAAAAGTGAAAGAAAATATAGCTATTCATGTGGCAATATAAATAGACAGAATAATAATTTAATACGCAATTAGACTCTTTCTAAACTTAAATTAAACCATTGGAGTTGTAAAACTTCATGCCCCGACAATTTTAGTGTTAAAGGGAAAATACACCATCTCCAAAAGACTAGCATTTTAGAGAAAGCTCTTAAACAAGCAGAAAAGTCCCTGATATTGCTTTGGTATAAAGCAGATATTTAACAATAATCTATACAAGGAGTGTAAGCCCTATATAATATAAGCTTTGAGAGTGAAAAATCAGCAGGGATTTTTTTTTTTGCATGGTTTTTGTTTTTGTTTTTGTTTTTGTTTTTTTCAATAGGAGAGTTTTATAAGCTTCAAATAAATGTATGAGCTCCTGTAAATATGAGTATTAAAAAAAACCTACTGCAACATACATCAACACTTCTGCACTAAATGACTTTCTTTGTGTAACTCTGACATCAAGAGCAAGTGTTCATGTTAAATATACTCCATTTTCGGATATGTAGAGTAACTGCAGTGAGTTATTTATGTTTTCAGTGTGCCTATGGGTTTGGAATTCTTTTTTTATTCTCCCCTAGCATCATAAATAACTTTTGGTCCGTCTGCTTTGTTGCTGTTGTGCTTAAGGGTTTTATGGTGGTGAAATAAAAATGACAATCACATGCACACTGTCATACATATGCAAAATATGTGTACAAAAAGGGAGAACTTCATGGGAAAACAGGGAACATTACTGCTGGAAACATTAACCGGGGAGAATGGGTGGTGAATGCAAGTTTCACACACAGTGGGAGTAGATACACATATCAAAGTCTATCTTCCTGCACATACTTCTGTTTGTCCCGGGAATCTCTGCTCTTGGTGCGGTTCGGTCGGTTGGCTGTTGATGGGATGGAGTGAACTGATGAGCTCTTCTTGCTGGAAGAGTAGGAGGAATGGGAGGAATGAGAAAGGCTGGCTCGGGACTGGCCAGCGTTGTGGTCAAATTGCATCAAACAGAAGATCAAGTCCGTCGGCACAAGCTCAAATTCATATGGTGGGTTTGTGATAACATAACTGGAAAGGAAGACAGAAGAAAAAGAAAGAAAAAGAAAACAGGTTTAGGTTTATACTAAAAATTTCTTCTAGAGTTGTTAGCTCAGGAACACTTAGCCCAATTTTTGCATTTCTGTTTGTACCTGATATTAGCTCATACAATTCCCACTATGGTTTAGGACCTTTTTAAGCCAGCTGTCACTTTTTTTTTGTTTTCTGTCAGACAGACATAATGCCTGAGAATGATGTTCTTCAAGTGAATCACGTAATGATTTTTCAGAGAAACCACCAAACAAACCATGCTTCTTTCTCTGGCTGCACCACAATGCAATGACCCTAGCAAATGTATATTGACAAAACACAGTAACACACACCACAAACAGTATTTAAAAGAATGGCTGAAAAGCAGACAGAGGAGGATTTCACATGCAGCTTATTTAAATATATATTTAAATACATATCACATTTAAATACATATTTACATAGTTATTAAATATTTAAATACAGTCAGTAGAACAAGGGATATAATTATTGGTTTGGATTGTGACTGTAGTTAAAACAAGTTAAGGAAAATACATCAATAACTTTATAGCAAGGTTTATTTTGTTCATTCACTCCACATGTACATTCATAGCCTCAAAAAGCATTTATAAAGAGAAATCTGCACATCCAAGAATCCAACATTGCTTAGTACAAATCCCAGGCCTGAAATAAAAACTTGCTCAATTTCAAGAATCCCCAACTTCACCTAATGGCCTTTCAGGGTATGAAGGACTTATAGAGCAGCTGCTAAATTTTTTCATGCATGTGAAAAACAGACTTGAGCGAGGCAATCGGCATCTTCTGTCCAAGCAACAAATGAGCAAAAATTGAACATGAAGCTCATGACTTCGTTTCAAATTAATTCAATGCTCATAAGAAATCTGCTTAGCTGCTTCAGGGACAGAGGTCCCTTATTAAGCCAACAAATAATCCCAAGTATAGTAACTACACTGTAAATCTGAACTACAACTCAATTTTTCTACCCAATTTATTCAAATTCTTACAGAAGAAGCTGCTTTGGTGGGCTGCAGTGCTGTTTATTGCCATGTTCGCCCAATAATGATGCTTTCTGTAGAGCATGAAACAGTAACAGATGGTAGATTTGTGATACTTCTGGTATGGGTCTGTGTGTGTATTTCTAGGAAGCAGTTAATTAAGACACATTTCAAGCAAGCTGCTAAATGGCCTTCAGTTTGCAAAGATGGAAATGTGTCTGCTCTATTTAAAGCACTAAGGTCAGGCTTGGTGCTACTGAAGTAAAAATGTAGTCTACCAAGAGAAGAGTTTCCATTTACTGGAAGAAATTATGCTTAGACACAGATGGTACTGATGGGAAGCCCACAGGAGTATTACTGGAGCATACAGAAAAAAGACTAGCTACTGTAATTTAAATTATTGTCCCACAACTTAGAGTTGATTGATATAAGGGAACTGAAGTCCTTTCCTTGCAGGCAAACAGTGGATCATCATAGGGCAAACAAGCTAAAGATACACTCTGAAAATTTAATTAAAAATTTTTGAATAAAATCAGCTGACAACTTACCCTGTGATATCCAGCTTATGATTTAAAGTCAGATAGAATCACGGTGAAATCCTCGAAGAGGATTGTGGAAAAGTTATGCAAAAATGGAGCAAGGTATTTTTTTTATATTTATTACAGGCCCTGGGCTTTTCCTTGCTGAGAAGACTGAAGAGCAGTGAAGCAGAGATGTTCTAAAAGACCAGACTCACCGTTTAGTGCATTGGCTGGGAGTACTTAGATGTGCATCCCTTAATCGATAAATTCCAAAGCAAAGCATATTGTATGTTTTCAGTGCTTTACAAAACAGATCTCCATAACAGCCTCCATCCTAGAGGAAAGAGAGGAGATTAAATAAAAAAAGAGAACAGCGCATTTTTTTCCTTTCTTTGTTCTGTTAACACAATGTCAGGGAACAAGTCGTGCAGTATGAACTTATTAAAAAAAAAGACAGTGTATAGATAGTCTGTTGTTTGTCTCAAATGAGAGCCTTTTACCCAAGGAAATGAATAATCTAGATGTTTTAGTTCAAATAAGTAACCATGTAAAGTGATGACTGTTATTTTGGAGACCCTTGGTCCATAAAATAATGGCAAATTGGAAAGACTGAGTGATTTGCTTTAAGCTGGAATTCTAAATTTTGGTACCAGACAATGCAAATTCTACAAATTACATTAACTGTGGTACTAGAATTGTTAGTATCTTTCACCCTTTCTTGGCAGCAGTCATACTGTCATCCAGACAAAAAAAAATCATGAGGAGCACAACAGAAATTAGAGTTCTATGGGTTCAAAAGGATAATAAAATAACTCTGCTTTAAAATAATGACTAAATGTATGATTAGCAAAAAGTAAGTTTAGATTTGCTCATTTGTACATCCAAAATAGTGATTCTTAAGTAATCACGAGAGTTGATGCATTCTGCCTTCATAGATGTAGTGCAATTGAGGCTCTGGCAATTCAAAAGATTGGTGTTGCTTATTGTATTTGTGGAAATGTTAAGCTGCATGCCAAAGAGTTTTGATGTGCTTCTAGTCTCAGCTACAGCTAGACTGCAACATCAGCTGAAAGGCTGTAGGCTTCTGTCTGTGCACTCTTGCTCTAATCCTTAAACTGGGATTCCCTGTCATTTCTGTGAAGAAGGTAATTCCATTCTTTTGGGACAGAGCTGGTGAACACAGGGTTAATTTAAGAAACATCAAATCCTACATCATTGTCAAAGCAGAGTGGGTGCTTTGGGATTACCTCAAGATTTCAAAATGTGGTCCAGAAAACATTTCTAGATATTTTATTTTTATGCAATTTATGTTTAAAAGATCATTTATTTATTTGGTTTGGTGTTTAAAATTCTTTTACTTGTTTTTTGACTTCACCCTTAGAACAGTGCAGTCAAATTATTAAAAAATTAGGATTTCATAAGAATTTTTGTTCATCCAAAACCAGCAGAAACCAAACCTTACAACTTTGTTTTCAAGCTAAGAAGCAGATTTTAAGAACTAGAAGCTCTGTGAAAACACTAAATAAACTTATCAAAACCCAAAAAATATATAGCTATACATATTGAATACATTAGAATTCATTATTACAATAATGTTTATACCATCCAAATCAGCTCATCCATCTCTTTAGCTGACAATGAAGAAGAGCCACAGCATTTTCTGTATGAATATGCAGGCAAGAATCCTGGGCAGTCATACAGCTTCTTAAAAAGGTAAAGAGCAAACCTGGCACTCTGTGCTATAAATTTTTAAACAATCCAAAAGCTCTATTAAATTCAATAATAGAAATTATATGCTTATTGAGATAGATTTTTCACTCAGGCTGAGAGAAAGCTAATAGAGCACAGACCAGCCTTGGTCCTGCATTTCCCTCATGATCTTACCCCTAGGTCTGCAAACGGCCCATCATACAAAGCCAACTGAGCAACTCGACACCTGTCCCTGTTTGCAAGTGTCTGGGGTGTGCTGTAACCTCCTCTCAATGCATTTTCCTCAGCAATCAGTGCTTCCAGCTCTGGTGTGGCTCCTCCTGTTACCAATGTCCGTATCAGTGTGAGGATATTGTCATTGAAGTATGTCTGCAGAGATAAAAGAAAGCTCTTTAAGCAAACACCATTAAAGTCACAACTGAAGACATCCAAATTACAACTTTTCCGGGTTTCTGCTGTTTAAAGTTCTTGGCTGTCTCTTCAAATAATTTTATATAGAAAGTGAAAAGACAGCAGCCTCCAATTACTCTATTTTCTTCTATCCCATTAGGCTCCTATACTATATCCTTCCTTTTAAACACCAATTCAGGCTGATTTTTATTAAAGTACAAAAATTTGAATGATTTATGTTTCCTATAATTGGTGTTAGTAGTGATGCAATGACTGCTTTCCTTCTCATCGCCCTCATGTCTAATAATGGGCTTTAGGACATGTAATTGTAAAATTCAGACCACATTTAAAGCTTACACAGGCTAGATTGCCTTTTTACTCTTGTCACCAATTCGTTGGGGAGCTGCCTTTGTGCTGCAAATGTCATTACTTATTACTGTGGCTGGACTCTAGCAGTCTAACCGATGTATTGTACTAAACATCTTATTACGAGACTTGACAGTGTTCAGACATAAGCATGTATCAATTAAACATCTTGAGTTCATTCCAGATAAATGTATGATGAGTTTGGGATCCTGGTGGTCCTTTTAAAAAACTCTAGGGTATAGGGTAAGTGTGGTTTATTAGGGAAGATTTACTCCACACTGACATTTTGCCAGCATCTGTAGCATTGCTGGTCTGTCAGGCAAACAATGGGTATTTAAAATATTAATTTAAATCCAGATGAATGACTTTCAAGTTCACTTAAAAGTATACTGGTATAGTTCAGACATCCTCAGTTAAACATCTGCAGTGTATTGTAGTGGGCAAAAAAAAATGTTAAACAAAAAAAAGGAAAGACTGTCACTTATAATGTCACCAGTGCCTGAGTTTTCAGAAGCTTTGTAAGTGCAGGGAACATAAAAGGAAAAAATGAGCTCACTGTAGAGTACACACGATTGACATTACTGGATTTCTGGATTTTGTTGAATTTAGGACTTAGAACAAATGTCTGTAATCCATCCAAGTAAAAATGAATAGTGAATTCTCCAACAGTGCTTGTTGCCAAAAGACTTCTAAAATAATACTTTTCAATGAAATTCATTGCTCTATCCATATAATGTAACTGTATTTAATACATGGGTAAACTGAGGTAGAGGTTGAAATATTTTATCCTGAGATCAAAAAGCAGAACTGGCTTCCTATCCATGTTGCTTTGATATTCTTTCTTTGTATAATGAAACTTCAGTTTCATTGTTTGCTGGAGATGACAGATAAAACAGAAGAAAATGAGTTCTACGCAGCAATGTTTTTCACTTTACATTGAAGTTTCCTAACTTCAAGCTTCTCTGCTTATTTACATAGGCATATATGCCATTCACCTGTTGACTAAATTAAAATGAGAGGAACATATTCTTACTGTTATACATGCCCTAAAGCAAATATTTGCATCTCATCAACTGCAATTATTTAAATTAACCTGGGTAAGGCACCACATATTTTAATCACAAAGCATATTGTAAGGAGTAGTCTGACATGAGCAGAGGTTCACAAAGATTCAGCCAGTCTAAAACAACAGCTAATCTCAAATCAGCTCTTACACATGTGGATGCACTGGGTAACAATTCAAGTGTAATACTCAAACCTCTCTTAACTTATAGAAAAATCAATGTGACCCCTTGCAGGAATGTAAGTCTGGAGCGATTACATGATGTTTAATAGGAATTGCCACTGTGAGAGAGAGAAGACGTTCAGGCATGATTGTTTATTTTTCAATTACTTCTTCCTTGATGTCCCTGAGATGAAATCAGTCGCCCTCTTTGGCAACTCTTTCCACTGTGCTGTACCTCTAAGGCAAAGCTAAGACCCTTATTAGCAAAGGAAGCAGCATTTATTTTGGAACAATGGCTTAATTTGGGTTTCACACCATGACTGATGTGCATGGCACCATTCAATCAGATGGATGAGTGCAGCCAAAAGATGTTTCTTGGATTTGTTTGGTTGTTTGGTTTGGTTTTTTTGGTTTTTTTGGTTTTTTTTTTTTTTTGCAACCACTGGGAGAAAAGATTCCAAGTTTCAGGAGAAACTGCTGCAGCATTGCATCTGATCAGAGAAAGTCCAACCATAAGCAAGAAAAGATGGGTGAACAGGAAGCTGTAACTTCTCACCTTCTGCTGAACAGGGTTGCTTCCTTCTGTACTAAAGTATTTAGCACTCCTCGAGAAAAATCTGTCTGCCCATGCTTTTGATTGTCACAAAAATCAGACTCCTCATTACATCTTGCCAGTTTGGAACTAGGGGCACACTGAAAAGCTGAACTAGCTGATATCCATTTCCTTTGGAATAATAATACACTGAAATTAATTTGAGAGTGATCTTCTACTTGCTCTGTGGGAGGGTACATGGCCTGAATATGCCAGTACTTATAAGAAACTGATCTACAGAATGTCTTTGGAAAGGTGCCGTTGTACTTAAAGTAACAAGGCACTTTCCAGTGATGGAAAAGTATCCCTTTTGTTGAGTGTAAAATCAAAACTGAAGAAATACTTGTTTGTGCTTGTCATTAACCAAATCCCACATTAGACATGTGTGTGATCCCACTTTAATCAGCATCCGGAATGAGAATATGAAATAGGTGTATTCTAAACACAGGAAAAAAGAAATGCATCATAGACACTGAAACTGGGTAAATAGCAAGGAAATAATGACACAGATATCTGAGCTAGCAGTGCCACCTAGCCATTGCTTTGGAATTGTAGTGCAGCTCTTTCAAATGTTTCAAGGATGCTTTCCCATTTGTTCAATCATTTTTAAAGTATAATTACCAGATTGCTTATGTTTTGCAGTTAATGCTGTCATGTCTTTTAAACTAATTGGTCTTCTACAGAAAATTTAACTGAAAATTAGCACATCTTTTAGTAATATTGTTTTAACTTTAATAGCACTTTGCCTTTCATTTATATTGACACTAAAATTGTCATTTTTCAAGTTATATCTGCCTTTTTTGCTTTTGCTAGTGGGTTTTTAAATGAATTCCTTTTAAGAAGATTCCTCCTCCTCCTCGACTATCTGTGGTTTTTAACCTCACTTTCAAACAAATATTTTAAGTTGCTTTTCTCATTCAGTTGTAGTAATAATATATATCCACACCTGAGGAATGACCGAGCTAACATCCGTAATTCATACCAATAACGAAAGGGTCTTTGAGACAGAAAAAACAGCAGACAATAAATAACAGCATTTCACCATTTGAAAATCTATTAATTCTTAAACTATTGTCCAAACTTCAAAGAAGTTTGGGACACTTTAAGTTACAAGATGCTGCTTACTAATTCTCTGAACAGAATTGCATGAATATAGTCTTGTGTTCATATCAAAGATTAGAACAGTTTCTGTATAAATAAGACTGTGAGGATCCCTTAGGGAGAATTCTCGAGTAGGGGACATAATTTTTAACTGTTTTAATGATTTTCTTCCATTCTGTACTTTTGTTTAAATGAAGAAAAAGTAGGATTTGGTAATACAGAAAACAAACCAAAACCTGAAGCTCTAGCACAAGCAAACGAATTCCAGGGCAGTGAATGTTAAGTGGTGCTGGAGATCCTTGTCTCCAACAGCATCTGGGGTCTGTTGCAGCGGAAGGTGTGGGAGGGACACCAGCCTCCCAGAACCAATGCAGTTCCTGTGTCTTCAGTGCCAAAAGGAAGAACAGGGAAGCTCTGGCTCTCAGGACAAGTGCTCAAACCTTTGAAGGTACTGTGTGCTGAAAACTAGTTCCCTGAACATACAGGAACTACCTCAACAAGACCCAAAAAGAAGTCCTCCTGCTCAAATACTTGAGCAGCTATATGTGTGTGTATATATATATATATATATATATATATATATATATATATGAGCTATAACTTTTCCATAGCTGAAGATAACATTTTTAAAAACCAGTTACATAATCCCACACATTTTAGTTACATTTCACTTGGCGATGAAGGCATGCTCTGCTTTCCAGAAGTGGTGTTGCCTTGAGACTGACAGACAACATGTATTATTTCCCTGGATTTGGATATGCTACGACAAAATAAATATTAATATATCATTTAGGTACCTGATGGCAGTAGATGTCTCTTCAAAGACATAGTAATGGTTATTACTGGAGCATTTTAACAATAGCCACTGCCACAGTGAAAACATGAAGCAAGTCCAGAGCCTTCCCACAGAGCACAGTAAAGCTCTTGAACCAAACCTGGTGAGATCACTGTTACCAACTCATCAAAAACACAGTACAGGTTTTGAGCTTGTTATTGTCCTCTAAGCATTGGTATTTGAGGTACTGCACTTTGAATCCTGGGCTTGTGGAAAATATTGCCTTTGCTGCAAAGCCAAACTGGGTGCAGATGACCAGTACATGGCACTTGGAAAACTAAACTACATTAAGCCTTTTACCTTTGAAATAAGGAAA
Source organism: Pyrgilauda ruficollis (assembly GCF_017590135.1). Taxonomy (NCBI): domain Eukaryota; kingdom Metazoa; phylum Chordata; class Aves; order Passeriformes; family Passeridae; genus Pyrgilauda; species Pyrgilauda ruficollis. The sequence goes on along the minus strand of NW_024509210.1, from coordinate 9,900,543 downwards.
TAACAGAAAATTTCAAACTCAAAATGTCCAGTACTGTCATCTTGTAGGAAATAATGCTAAACCAGCAGAATGTAAAGATCTCCAGCACTCAGACTTGAATTAGGAAGTTACCACATTTTCTAATCTGTGATTCGTGAGTTGGGTCTAATGCACTACTTCAATATTATAAAACTATTAAAAAATAAAATAATAATTAAACACTGATTAATACTGTAGAATTATTATTATTATTATTGTCCAATAACTGAATACTTAAGGAAATTATTTTAAATATATTTTGTAGATTTTTTTCCCTATATATACATCTATATACACATTTCAAATGACCTACAGGTCAGAAATAATACCATATGCATGTCTATCATTGGACTTTCTAGTCTTTCTTGCATCTGCTCTACTACAAAACCCCACTACTGTGAAAAGAGATTCATTGTTAAAGGAACAGTTCATGAACACTTGCGTTGTACACTATGTAAGGAATTTTCATTACAGAGATATCAACAGAGATCAAAAATTGGAATTTTTCTATCAAAAATAAGCAGTAAAACCAACTGAATCACTAAATAGATAGAATAAAGAACTATATACTTGTCTCCAAGTGAGCTGGCAAAAGACAGCAGAGTGAACATTATATACTTCTTACATAATTCCTGTGCAATTAGTAGGATGAAAGCATGACTACAGATCTCACAATTTAGGTAGGATTTGGGGTTCAGTTTCCCATGCTGGCAAGTATGAAGTTAGACTCATTAAACAGAAGCTGTTTGCTAAAAGCAAGTGTACTTTAGGAAAAAAAGAAAATAAAGGTAAAAAATAATATAGTGAAAACAGATTAGTTTGTGTGAGAAACACTCTCTTCCTTGGAGAAGAAGTAAAAGTCTTCCACATGAGAATATGGATACTAAAGGAAAACATCTCACACATTTTACACTTTCTGAATGGTCAGGAAGAATTGTACTTTTCCAATTCCTTGCTGGGCCTTTGAGGAATAAAGAGAAAATAACACTGCCACTGATCAGAAAACTGGTGAAAGAAAAGACAGGATAGTGAACAATTCTAACTGGCTGAATCCTTGCCTTTCTTCTTGATTACTATTTTTTAAAGCAGAGAATTTTCTACTCTTGTTATCACATTTCTCTGGCTTCAGGCTGCACTGTCCCTGACACATAGTATGACCACTTGGATATCAAAATGTTTAGGAAAAGGACTTTTATAGAAAAGAACCGCAAAAACAGAGGGGCATGTTGTCCAAAACTAAGAGTTAATAAAAGCTAGCAATAACTAAAAACATTAACATTTCTGAACAGACATGCTGTACCTATTTTTCATTGCATCACTATTATTTACTTGAGACGCTTTTGCACAAGGAAGCAATGATGTCCACAGTATCTCACTCTTTCTGTGGCAACCAGAAGGATTAACCCTACTTTTTCTTCATTCTGAAGTTCCCTACTGAACAATACATTCAGAGATATTGACTTAGCTAATAATGGGATTAGATAAACAGCTCTAAGAAACATTTGGAACCTTCATGATAAATTATTCCCATTTATAATGTGAATATACAAAAACTTTTATAGATAGAGATTTTAATTAGAGAAGGTACAGACTTTAGGAGTCCTTGAACAGGTTTTCTGAATTTGTCACATCTACAAAATATTGTAAATAGCTTTCATGAAAACCATTGTCTGAGGTTATTGAAAACTCCTAGGGCATTAGAATAAAATTTTATCTGTGTAGAGTCATTTATCTGTGGATAGAACATATGGAAAATATAGCAGCAAAAACTACAAAACACAGGTACATAAATAACAAATACAAATGAAATCATAAATCCTAAAGATCACTATGAATTCTTCTTAAAAGCAAAAAGTTTCATTCTGAATTCAGGTGAAGGTCAGGCTTGGCTCCTTTAGAGAAACCCATCTGCTCATATACAGTGTTACTTGGGTTCCACAACAGACCTTTCCCAGCACTATGGAACTTTATTCCATGGTGAGCTCAGAAAGCCCATGCTCAGATTTTAAAAAGACTATGTCCTTGCTATATCAGCACCTCTGAACGAAGTGTAGCTCACACAGAGAAAGACTGGTCTGAAAACTTAGCCAATATGAGGAGGATGAGAAGGAGCATGACCGAGGGGTTTGCTTCAGAACTCTGCTATGGCTGCAAAACAAAAGCCCCAATGTAGACATAACCAAAGGCCACCATCTGTAGTTTCTGGCATGCACTGAAGTTTTGATTAATAAGAAAATTCATATGAAAAAGAGGATAACCTCTCTTCACACAAATAGAGTTCATGAGATTTGTACAATGGCTTTCAAGGAGTTCTATCAGTGTCCCCCAGCACTCATACTCAGAGCATTGCTCATAGCTACAGGAAATTAAAAGCTCAAAACACAGTTGATGTTGTCTGACAAGAATGGTGAGCACAGGGACTGACACACTGCATTTGAGTCTGGATTTTAGGCAGAAGGGACAATATTTTTTTGAAAGCATGATCCTTAAAATCTGACATGAGACTGTTTCCTTATAAAATTGTGGACTCATGGAAGTCCTAGATATCTCAATTATAGTCTCTGTGTCCAACTAAGAAAATAACCTAGCTTAGGTTCTGAGATTCTCTTGACACCTAAGAAAAAAGCACCTTCTTCTGCCTACCTTTGGAAAAGATTCTACACCTTCACACTCTTTCACAGCAAGTCTGGTAGAAGGGAATGAAAAGGATTTGTTTCCTTACTGCGCTCATGAGAGAGTCCAGCACGCTGACAGCAAATGCAGTTCCACAAGCAAAAGGCTGCGTGAGATACAGTTCTGTGTCGGGATCATCATCATCATCTTGGTCCAAGAACTGAACATTTGAATCATTTACTGAAAATAACAATGATAATATTGAGAGTAAAATCGAAAGGTATTTCTGGGTCACCAGCATGTGACCTTACACATCACACAGCCAAAGAAAAAGAAACGGCATATGTCTGGAAACACAGACTTGTGTCTTTGACGTCACTGAAAATGAAATCAAGATGGATGTGAAAATGTGCATTTAAAAATCTGTTGCTCGTTATCTTGCTCGTAAGAGGTGACACTCTTGTTCTTGACAGGTTCCTATCCCTTTCCTGTAAAGCAGCTTCGTGGCACCAGTTGCCTGTGCTCAAAATGAAATATATTATAAACTTGTATATTAAGACAATCTTGGTATATTGGCGGGGTACAGTGCTGAGGTTGTATGCATGAACAGTTAATGTGAAATGCTATCACAAGATACAAAGTTAGAACCTCGTTGTAAAATAGAGGCTGTCAATAAAATTCTGATATAGCCCACAGGCATCTGTTAGATGTGCCGCTGTGATTCTTACTGGAGTGGTGTTAATGCACTTAGGGCTCAAAAGAGGATGAACTGTCCCTTTAACATGCATCTATCTGAATGAATGAGCAGTTCTCTCGCAGCACTGCCTTTTGTTCAAATATTTGTCTCTATAACTTCACTTTCTCAGCCACAAATTCTACATTAGCCAGAGTGAAAAAGAATCTAAATCAGGCTGGTTTAGAGAAAAGCCCAAATAAAGTAGTATCTGTCATTTTGACTTTCTCTGGCATTTCATTGTCACAGTTAAGCCCTCTGCCTCCAACTCATTCCAACTAAAAATAGTTGTTTCCTTGAGATCAGTGTATCAAGTGGATCATATTTCATGAAATATTTCATTTCCATATTAGTCTCCCTCAGGCATGAAAGCACAGACTGCTTAGCTATGCCATTGAAACACCCTTCAACTTACTAAATGACAAATTAATTTCAGTTCCCATGCAAGAAAGGGAAATGAAAAACTTTTTGAGCATTTGAAACTGCACGCGCTGATGATATCCCTATTCCCCATGTGAACACATCTCCTGAGCCAACCCAGCAAACTTTGAAAATAACATGAGAACTGCTGTTAACTTGATCAGATTTCAGCTCTGGACTTCTAAAGTCAGAAATTTTCTGCCTGCTATTCTGATCTTCCTTCCCATATAGTTTTCTTGTACATCCACTCGTTTTCCAAACTCTCTATTCTCTTGTGCTTGCTATGTTTAACTTACAAAACATGAATTACTGCAGATAAAGCTTCATGATAGCTGTCTAAATGAGATGAGGATAGAATTTAAAATTCTTGCCTTTGCACTCCCTGATATAATTGCTAAAATATAACACCTTAGTATTGTAATAAGAGAAATGTTCTGCCCTGGGAATCAGAAGACATTAATCCAAGAAAACACTGGGATCATAATACTTCTTTTTTTAGTACAATACCTATCAATTTAATCTCCAGATTCTTAAGCAATATAGTATTTGAAAGCCTGCTGGATCAAAATGTACTTTTTGAACAGCTTGTACCTCAGTTTGATTTGCTAGTTGAGAGTAGGCACTATTGACAGCAGCACTCGTTTTCCACTTCCGTCTAGCAGACTAACACCTGAGTTAGACACTGTGCTAGCCAAGCGTGGGGTCAGCTACTAAAAACCTGTCATGAATTCTGCAGGTGTGTGTTTATCCTCAGTATCTTTATCTTCCTGATGCAAGTTACCACTGGGATTTGTGGGCCAGGAGAGCTGGGTGCAAACAGGTGGTGCTGCGCCATAGGGAAAGGCTCATCAAACGCTGCTCCAAAGGCTGGTGAGAGCACTCTGTGTTGAGAGGGAACCATGCAGGAGCTTGGCTGCTCCTCTACAGCTTCAAAACCTGAGCTTCTGAGAAAAAGCCTTACTCTACAAAATAAACAAAAAAAAAAAAAAAAATAGCCTGAGGGAAAGTATGATGCTTGGGGTTTTTCTGGTATCTTTTACTTCTTCTTGGACTTCCTGTGAAAAGCTGCTAAGGCATGTCCACCAAATTGACAACAGGCTGAAGTAACAAAAAGAAAGAGAAAGAAGAGAGAAAATGAGAGAAAAATTGGTGTAGGAGAGTGAGGGCCAGGGAGGTGGGGACTTAGGCCAAAAAAAATGAATTGGTGAGAAGGTGCTATGAAAACAGCCGGCAGGTCAGACGAGTGTGATCAAAGGTTTACTGATGCTGCGTGAAAAAAAATCATTAAGAAGACCAGAACAAGACGGTCAATTTCAACCAGAACCACAAATAAAACACATTCAAAGCAGTGCCATGAGGGTAGCCCCTCTGATACAGCCAGATAAATAAAGGAAAAGCTGATGACAGTAAGAACAACAACAGAAAATAACACAGTGATGTGAAGGAAAAAGGCACTTCTTACCCAGTTCAGTTATCATTAGAATGTGGGTTCCACTGTTTTTTTCCTGACTGATTGAAACCAAAGGCAGAAGTTTGCCAGGCTTAGCTAGTAAGTAAAGTATTTAGGGGGAAAAGAAAGTACAGAAAGAGAATAAAGTAAGGGAAAAAGACAGGTAAGGCTCTAAAAAATAAAACTGAAAAAGAAAACAGAAGGACAAAGGACCACAAGTCAAGTTTGTATTTGCCATGAAAAAAACAGAACAGCTTCTGCACTTCACATCACACCGCTTGACAACATAAATACCCACAGCTAGAGTGGAAATCAGAGTCTAGTTACCTACCATCATCATATTCTCAGGAGTGAAATATCTCATACTATTATACAGAGTTTGGTTACACATGATTAAACAGTTTTGGACCATGAAGAAATAAACAAATGGCCTCTTACAATTGATTAAATGCACAGGAAATATCTGCTTATACTTTGGCCTTTTTCCTTTTCTAACCTTAGCCCAAAGACCCCAGCTTGTTTGTTACCCTATGCAAAAAGCATCTTGTCTGATGGGATATTTATTTAAGAAAATGGAGAAAACCCAAAGGAGAGAAATATATTTTAGTTATTCAAATAAAGTGAACCAACTGTTACTAAACTTCTTTTAGAGAGAGTAATTTAAAACAGTTATCAAAAGAGAAAATGTAACAGTGTAAGATCCAGTATGGGTAATTTTTCTGTATCTGCATAACAAGGAAAGTGGGAAAAAGACATGGGAATGTATATGGAAGGACAAATTTTAGCTTTTCTTACCTAGCTCTGTTATAATAGGGATGTTGGCTCCTGTTGTAATGGAGGGTTGACGTAAAAGGCCATGGACTGGACTATTGTCTGGAGATGTCCTATCCATCCCAGGAGGTGTAAAACCTAAAAGAAAAAAAAAATAGAGGAAGTTTACAGGGGACAAACTACACAAAAAAAAAAAAAAAATTCCGAAGCAAACACCTTTCCTTAACCAGCAATTAACATTTTAAAGAGTACTGTTTGTAAATGGTATTACAACCATGAGGAATAAACTGCTTCCATTAGTCAGTTCTAGGTTTGATCAGAAATCAAGATACAAAATTATCCGTCTTCCAAGAGCACTACCACCCACACATGATAGGGGTTTTGTAATTTTTGTAATTTCTGTGTACCATTTATAATATGCATTTCTATGAGGACTACAATTGTAGGAATACTGGGATGGAAGGGTCCAGTCTACAAGACAAAAATATAGTATGAAAGGAAAAAGAAACAGGTTTTCAAATGCTATGTGAGAGGATTGCTTGAAAAGAACTGGAAAGAGTGACAATTTGAAGGAAACAAAGGTGGGAGAAGAAACATGTTGGAAGGCACTCACAGAAAAAAAAAAAATCTGGAGACCAGCAACATTCACCTTTAAAAAAGACTGTTTTCAGCCAGATTCTGTAGAATTTGAAATGGAGCTCTTGACATTGAGGAGTGGTTTTTATAGTTTGTTTTTTTTTTTTTTTTTTTTTTTTTTTTTTTTCTTCTTCAAACAAATAATACCCAAGCAAAAGCTTTTGGAGTTTGATTCTAAGTACTGAAAAAATGGGTAGTTATACAAAAGCCCATGCAATAGCAGGACTGGAAATTCACCACTGAGACTAATGCATTCCATCCCCCTTGTCCAGTAAAGCTACAGAAAACATGGGAATGCTCATTTAATGTCATTGCAGAAGTGATGGTAAAGCTACAAAGTGACTTTATGGTTTCATATAGACCAGTATCACGGCAGCATTTTTAAACAAATATTTTTCTGCTAGGAATAAAATTGAGCCAAGCTTAGTTTAAACCACACTTAAAAGACATTCCATTTTTTTTTTTTTTTTGCCTTATTATTCCCAAGTTATTTGACTTCACACCTGATACCCAAGTGACAGACTTTGGTCCTTTGTCACTAGTGCTGAATTCTCCATACACTTATTCTCAACTAATCACAGCCAAATTAATTCCTGACTTAAATTCACTTTCCTCTTGCAGTGTGGAAATTGTTTTGCTCCATTAAATTCATTGATACATTCACCTGGTATTGAATTCACAGGAAGATGGTATGATACCTTACCTTTCTTCTATTTGGGGACCAATTTACAGACCAGGAAATCTCTAAACTAAATTGTAGCTGTTAGCACATCATACTGGTATTATATTGCCTTTAGGACTTACAGGTCTTTTCCAGTGATAATTACATCACTCTTTAACTGCCCCTAAACTACAAGGACCACTAGATCTGGGCTCCTTGATTTAACGGGATTTAATTTTCTCCTTCCATTCATCCATCTCTATGTTTTGTCTGTATCACATAGAGAATATACAGGTAATAAAACTAGAATCACTGGGAAGAGACTTTTTTAGCTCTGCAGAAGGTACTGGTATGAATTTCATTCTGACTGTCACAAGAAAACTAGATGCAAAATGGTGATTGTACAAACAAGATAGCTTAAAAAGAGAGTGAAAAGCCTGTGAAGAAATTCCTCAGGAGAAAAGAAGTGGATATGATATCTTCAATGACAAAAACATTGTCATAGAGAAACCTAAGTCAGCAGAGCAATTCTATATAATATTACCAGTGGATAGAAAACCTTTATAAAGCAGATTTCTTACAGGCAATTGGAAATGTTAACAGTCAGCCATGTAACACCACCTGTGGTGCTGAACTCAGGAAGACCAGCTTGGTGACAGCGAGTTGCAGTCCCAGCCAGTTTCGGTTTGCAGATGTTTCCTTGTATCTGGCACTATGACTGAGAGCGGTTTTGGCTCTTTGAATGTTTACCTCTTCATGACAGAGCCTGAGATTCCTCAGGCTCACAGAGTCTGACAAAGGTCTTTCAGTCACCACCTTGTAAGTTACAGGTAACACTGACACTCTCACAACAGCAGAAAAATTAAAGTGGGACTCCAAGGGGAGGACATGCTATCTGAGGACAGGTGAGTATTAGTGTGACACCTCCTTCTGCAGCAGGATCCAGTGTCTTGTACTCTATTATGGAATGCATTCTTTCAGGAGATGCAGGATACAGCCTTTGTCACATTAGAAAAAGCTCAGGTAGCAGCAGATTCCTTGAGCAGGTAAGGTGGCAGGCTCACTTGGGTCCCCTGCTGAATTACAAGTCAAAATGGCAACATGATGACTTTTCATGCTCACTTATATAAAAGTAAACAAAACTAATATTGTTCTCTTGCACTCCAGGGATTGCACTGCTCAGAGTATCCCTGGAGACTCTGCTTTTCCCTTTTTTCCTGAAGCCTTTCCCCCCACATCTGGGGATGCACTCCCTAAACCACCTTCAGGCCCTTCAGGTGGTAGGAGCACAGCAGTATTTTCCTACCAGTTACAGGCAAATTGAAGTAAGCTAGTGTAACTCAGCTAAATGTGCAAGATCTTCTTGCCTCCCCTTCACTGCACATACACAGAGACACGCACACTCTCCATCGAAGGCCATTTGTAGCCACCTCTCTAACCCTTAGAATATTTGTCTTCCTGGGATAGTGTCAGAAGATTGAAGTAAATGTGGCATTTTTGTTAGACACAGACTGTCAGAAGCTCTGTAATTGCACACTGCACACATAGTGCATTCAGTCTGAAATGCAGGAAGCATGTTAAAGGGATTGTGTTTTCTCCTTGAATGAAAAATAGACTCATGCCGTAATATTTTTCATCCTACTGTCTTGAAAGACGTGAGAAGTATCTGATAATTTAATTTCCTTGCTCATACTTAATTCAGACACTTCTAAAAATTTACTTTTAAGAAATATAAAAATCGTGGAGTATTTCCAGGAAAAGAAAATATTTGGGGATTTTGTGTGCTTATGTTTGGAGTCACAAGCTATCAAACACCTTCAAGACACATTCCTGCTCCCAAGTCACAAACTAATTTCCATACACAGGCTGTCTATTTTTTTCCTCCAGAAGAGAAACGAAAAAAAAAGTGCAGGAAACTAACCTGCTTTATCAGAACTTTCATTTAAAGGCATGAAAAACTACAAGTGACAGCTGTGCAGATTCAGTGAATGTGACATTTTTGAATTTCTTCAACTTGACAAGTAAACACCTTAAATCGGTAATGCTATATGCATAATACATGACCTGTATTTTGACATCCATCATCAAATGCTGACTTGAGAAAATACAGGTTTGTACGTCAAGGAATAGCACCCATAAAGCAGGGAGAAATTCAGGTCACAGGGTATTAGGAAAACTCTATTTCATTACAGAAGCTGAAACAAGCTAAGGCATCAGATTTAAGATCCATTTTCAGCTGTGAAAAGATTCAATTCCTCTGCACAGAGCATTCATTTAGAAATGACATGCTTTCCTCACAGCCTCTTTTCATTTTCCTTTTCATATTCCATTTTCTCCTTCAGTCCCCAAACCTTGTTCCATTAATGCTCATAAAAATCACAAAACAGGGCTGATAGTTGTGATCTTACAAACACAGTATCTCCTTGTTCTACAAACAACTGGGGGAGCTCTGGCTACAACTGCTTAACAGGAGCAACCTCTAGTAAAACTCACATGCCTGTGCAAGTCTGAGCACAGTGCCTGTGGAAGCAAATGCAGTGGCAGCGTGGAGACTTCTGGAGAAGGGAATTCTCTTTGCCTACAATTGGAGGTAAAGCAAAATCATATTTTTGTTCCAGTAGTCACTGCATCTGGTACTAAACTGCTGTACTGGGTGAGTGGCTCACTTGGTATCACTTGAATTTTTCTTTTTTTTTTTTTGTGGCTTGTTTTGGTTTTCCTCATTTATTAAACTGGCTTTATCTCAGGCCATGAGCTTTTTTCTCACTGTGGAACTTAGTTGTCAGTCACAGTCAACTCACCACCATTGGCTATAGTGATAATCACTATAACATAAGAGTTACAGAATCATTTAGGTTCGAAGTGACCTTTAAAATCATCAAGTCCAACCACTAACCCAGCACTACCAAGTCCACCACTAAACCATGTCACTAAGTGTCCCAGCTAAACATCTCCTAAATACCACCAGGGATGGTGACTCCAACATTTTCCTGGGCAGCCTGTTCCAATGCTTGGCCACCCTTATAGTGAATACATTTTCAGTAATATCCAATCTAAACCTCCCTTGGCACATCTTGAGGCCATTTCCCTTTGTTCTTTCACTTGTTACCAGGGAGAAGAGACCAACTCTCAGCTCACTTGAACCTCCTTCCAGGTAGCTGGAGAGAGCAATGAGGTCTCCCTGATCAAACTGAGGAAGGAGGCAGCCCACCCCTATCTGTCTCTGAAACAAGATACTGCCAAGCAGTGGATTAAGAATATCACAGCTCTGATAGGAACACAGGTTTTGGGCTCCTGACACGCCCCAAATCAGTAAGGCTTGGCAGTCAGCAGTCACAGCTTCTCCTGGCAGCAGCGTCCCTCCCCGACAGGCAGGGACTCCCATGTCCATCCTCAGCTATCTGCTCTGCAGGAGTTTGAGCCTCCTGCAGGTCTCTGCAGAAAGCTGATGGTCCAACGTCTTGATTTTGAGCAAAGAGCATTTCCCAGCTCCCTCTAAGTTACTACTGCTCACAGAAGTGGGCAAAAAACAATCAATTGCATCAGGAGCAAAAATCTAAGTCTTAAAGATTTTCTCACCTTCATGGAAAGAGAACGCAGGGGAAATTTCCTCAGTAATATGAAGCAAGCCCTTTTTACCAGGGGATGCAAGTGCTCCCCTGCTGTGAGCTCAGCACGGCCAGGTGGCTGTAAAACCTCACTGCCCTTACAAAATACCACCTACAAAGGGATGAGCAGCAGTGGGCTCGTGAGCTCTGTGCCCCTTGAGCCAGGCTGACCCATGGTCCTCCCAGGGAGGCACTAACAGTGTCTCAGCAGTAACATGCAGGTATTCTGAGATCCACAGTGGCACTGCAATGAAGTTCAAAATTAAAGAATGCTGCCATGGCTAAACATGTCTTTTTTCCACAGAAAGCACCACCAATTTTGCTCTGCTTATGTGTGAGCCAAATGATCTGCTGATTGTGCAGGCCATAATCCATAATTTTTGTTTCTTTGCACGTCACTTTACTGAGTAATGTTCCATAAAATGCAGGAAAGTTTGCTCCTTATAGCAGTAAATATATTAGAGTTTGCTGAGGGGACCAACAAAGGTTCACTGGGGTTTTAATGTAGAGGGAAATTTGTCTTGTGGATGTGCACTGCTTCTGTTCCACTGACTCCACCAAGACCCAGATGGGCATATTCACAAAAATGGATTTTTATGCTACATTTATAAGATATCCTCTGTTCTTAAGGATCATAATGGATCCTTTATGATTCTCTTCCCCTTTTTCTCTGCCCCTTTCTTCTTTTCCTCTCTTCCTTTTCAAATATATATATATTACTAAACTGGAACTCTGTGCAGGCAGAAGGCACTATCCCAAAATGAAAATCCACTTGACATACCTAAAGGTTGTGGCCTTGTTATTAAAGCACCTTGTAAACTGATAGCGCCCTTTAAATAATGCTGTTTTAGGGAAAGATGTCATGGCATTCACTGGGTGATATATGCACTAAAGTCCTCAAATATAATTTAAAAAGCATACGTACATTCAGCTACCTCTGGTTCACCTGAGGAATATGAGACAACAATAATATTTTGAGCATATATGAATAACACATAAGTGGTGAACTGCCAAACACGCCCTCGACAGGTTATCATGCAGAAATATGGGACAAGTATTTTCATTAAGCAGAGCCAGCCAAAAAGAAATAATTCTCAAAAAGGACCTCACAGTTGTATCCCTTTGCTACTGTTTGCTGACAATGTCATTAATATTCCTGTGAATTCAATTGAATGATAGACTATACCTGTTATTCTCCAAAGTACAGCCCTTGGGTATACCTGGAAAGTTCAGCAGCAGTCATGCAGCTAAAGAGCTGCTGACATTCATGGGAATCTGTTACAGCCATTCAATTTAGAAACAATTCTAGCTTCAGTGTCCCATGGGGTCTGAGACAGAGAGTTGTAGTTTGGCCTGAGAACCTGGAAATCCTAAATTCTGGCTCCAGTTCTGACTTTTACTGTTATTTGTGCTGAATATCTAATAATCTCTTGGAGATTATCACTAAAGGTCTGGAAAAGGAGAGGAATGTGGGAGGCCAGATGTGACTCCATAAGCTCCCAGCTCTCTCAGAGAGAGGGAGCATCTTCAGAGACGCTCCAGGCCCAAACACAGGCCAAGGTAAATCTACAGAGAGTGGAAGCTGAAGAAGGACATCTTTCTCAACTTTAGCAACCCTCCAGTGCTTTGGGATTGGAACAACACTGGAGCTTTGAATTCTGAGAGACAATGTCACAGAGAACCAGCTGCCACTTTCTGCCAAGAAAGTGCTCTTCTCTAATGTCCCTTTGCTCACTTTCTGCTGGATTACAGAAACCTACAGTAAAAATATCCAAATCAAAGCTCTCATGGAAGCACAGGGCAGTGGGTTCCATGCTAGTTTCCACTCCCCAAAGTGTGAGATCCATTCCTGGATGAGTTAGTGGCCCCGTGTGCTGAAAGTATAAATGATTTATAGGCCTGCTGGTTCTTGGGCTGCTCTAATAAGGCAGGATTAAGCCGTAAAAACAAAGATCAAGAGAAGGATTGGAGTTTCATCATCTTGAGGTCCAGCATTGAATCACACCACATTGATTCCATTTCAATTGTGAACAGCATAATATATTAGAAAAGTGTAATATTTTAAGCCTAGAGCAGAATCATGTATAACTTAGAGAGGTCTGTTAACAGGTACTTATATAAATCTTTTCCCAGTTTAAGTGCCATTTTGAGTTTCACTATCATACACATCCCAAAAAATGAAGTCCATCTGAAACTGCCTATTTTTTTTTGTTTTTTTTTTTTTTTTTTTTTTTTTTTGTTTTTGTTTTTTTGGGTTTTTTTTGCTATTGTTGTTGTTGGCTTTGTAGGAATCTTTTTCCCTTTACAAAATCTTATGTGGTAATTACCCAAACCCTAACTCTGCCAAGGTTCACCACAAGCTTACACAACCCAAAACTACCAAAAAAAAAAAAAAAAAAGGGCTTTCTTTACTAACACTTTGCAGAGCACAGCCTTAATGTTCAATTCTTCCTGTTTTTCTCACTTTAAGTAAGATAATATGTAGTTACTAGCCATAGCACTACCCTCAAATCTGCCTGAACAGAAACTCTATTTCTCTATGCAGTAAACAAAATTAAATTTCCCTTATTTTAGCTACTTTTTTAGAAACTTTATATTTTAATTGTTCCTACTCTTCATTTACTGTGTAATAGTTTTCTACACTAGGTGCTTCTAGGGCACAAAGTTGGTAGCATCTAACTGTAGCACAGGTTTGCAGCCAAAATAATTTAGTATATAACAATGCCAAACTCCTTTCAGTTTAATCATTAATCAACTCTGCATATTTAGACCTCAGGCAAAAATAAATATGCTGAATAAAAATGATCAAATAAATTAAGCTACATTACCTAGTTTAGAGAGACAGGTATTCAGTAACTAGAAACAAAATGGAAAACTCACCACTAAAAATTATATATTGGCATGTTAGATGAGACACTACATTATGTAATTATATTTAAAAAAGTAAATTTTTCCTTAGTGTAAAAGGAAGAGCAAAGACAGATATTATAGCAAGTAATCAATTTAAATATTTGAAAAATAAAATAACAGCGTTGTCCAACATCTGATTGGCAACTACTGAAACATAAATTAAACAAATTTCCCATTGCTGCTTATGGGAAAATTATGCAGATTAGAATTTGATTAGGTTTATATCATGAGACTCAATTTGGACTTTTAATCTATTAAGCTCCAACAAATGAGGCATCTGAATAGCTCCCCTGAGCAGCAACAGTAATAACGACAGCAGTCATTTTTTGGAATATGTATTCTGAAAATTTCTTTAGCAGACGAGTCCACATCTTTAAGTACAATTACTTTGTAAGTTCTACAAAAAATTCAGGTGTTTGCAGTGAGGAAATGGATACATACAAAATGCTTAAACAGACATTTTATGATAATCAACATCTGTCACTCTGTTCTAGCAATATTGATTTTCCATCAACTTGGACTTACTTACGGTCGACTTCATGGTCTGTGTGGGCTAAATAGTGCCAGCAGACTTGCAAATTACTCAAGCTGGAACTGAGCTGGAAACCTATGGTAAAATATCATTAATTTCTCTACAGGCTGTGTCAAAACTAAAATCCCACATTCAAGGCTGTCTTGGGGATCAAAGATTGAGCTGTGAAGGCTATAGCCCCATTTTATCAAAGACATCTGAACCGAATTCCCAGAGCTGAGCTTTGAGACAGGTTGGATTCAGATCAAGACCACCTCTAATTTATCTGGCAGGTATGCTTCATAGGCCCTCCTGTGTATTTCCAGTCTAATCTATTTGCAAGTATACAAAACCTCCTCTTCTATATTACTCTGTATTGTAAAATGCAACTTCTCAAAGCCTGCTGACTAGAGAGCACATTGTGCACATGTCCTGTCCTGCCAGATTTCACCAAATCCTAGAGAAGCTTTTAGTGGACAGGTTGTCTTATTCAAATAGTCAAGCTCCAGTAGGCAGGTGATTAAAAAATAAAAAAAGTATTCTAAAAATTTCAGGGCTTTATTAAATTCTCATAGTTAAGGAACATGGATCTTTTGTTCATGTGTGGGTATATTTTCTTTAAAAGAGGTTTTAACATGGAATTTAATTCTGGCACTCAAGCTTTCAGCATGCCACTACAAAGGTTTTCTGCAAACCAAAACTTTCTACCAGTGCTCCAAATTGAACATCATAAATAGGGAAAAAATCCCCCCACTCATGCTCTTTGTCATTCAAATACTGCCTTTTGTAGCACACAACTTCAGAGCAGCATGTCTGTTAAAGACATCTTTGTAGATATCATGAGTGAAAATGAGTATCAGGTGGATTTTAATTATACCAGTCTATATAAAGCTAACTCAACCAACCTTCCCTTGGAAAGCACAAGAAATCACACAACCTTTTCTTTCTACTCCTTTTTTTTTTCACACTCCCCCCCCCCCCCCCCCCACCATTTAAAAAACCAAAAAGAAAGTGCACAGTTGTGGAATCAGGAGGAATCTGAAGTAGCTCTTTAATTGAGTATTCTTGAATGCTGTACCAGTAGTAACATGTAGCTATATTATTAGCTGATAATACCTGATAATGCCTAAGGTTGTGTCAGTAAAACTGTCTGAAGATCAGCAGCGATACCACTGGTGCCACTGGGTGCACTCCATCTCTAAAGTGTGGAAACCCCTGCTTCAGTGAGAATCAAGAATTCAGAGAGCAACCTATGCCTCTGATGGCCATATCCAAAGCATACAGTCGGCAGTGTAAATAAAGAGGTAATTTGCTCAAGTACATCAAGAAAAAAGGAAAGGTGTTCAGAAAACCAGTGAGGTAAAGTCTGCTCTTAAGAGAAAATTCCATTGCTAAGTTTGCACTGTTTTGGCTTACTGTCTTTCTCCTCTTACAAACATTAATCTTAAAAAGAAAATGAATTCCTTATCATGACAGAATGACTCATTATTTTATCAGAGTTTTTTCTAAAATCTATAAGAGTTTTCCTTACCTCTGACAGCTCAGTCCTTTTGTATTTAAAGAAGTATCTGCAGAAGTGTCTCTACAGCAGCTCCTTATTTATTTTATTTATATGGGATCCAAAACCCACTACACTAGCAAACAAGCTGGTAAAGACAGTGATAACAGTCAAATGTAATGTGGTATTCTTTAAGTAGGGAAAATTAAATGGCAATCATAAAACGTATACTAGAGTATCTAGTCACAGTATAGACATCCTGAAAACTTCCAGTGGTTTTTTGTGGGGTTTTACTTGTTTTGTTTTATTGTGTTTTTTTGGTTTTCACACTGACTACTTATTATCATCCATGAATCTAAATACTACTTTAATCTCTACAAACACTTACTACATTAACTTTCCTATCCATTATTGCTCAGTAGAGAGTTAAAAGGGTTGATTCAAAATAAAATGTTTTCTTCCTTGTTTTAATTTCATTAGTACCAATATAAGTGGAAATAGCTTTCCTTTCAATTAGGCATTTTGAATATTTCTGAGAGTCTTTAGTCTATTTATTACTATTTGATAGGATTCTGAGAATAAATATTCAAGTTGCAATGTGGGCTTTTGTCGCTAGTGAGACAGTTTAAGAAGTGGTAATTTTGGGCCAATCTAAAATATAAATCTGCAGATAAGTTGTAAAGGCCGATTTACACGTGACATGGTGAACAAGTTGCCATAAAAAAAAATCTAGACACAGTTCAAATTTTTAGAAGTACTCTATCTATATAATTCAGTCTATATCTTCCACTGAAAATGGAAGATATGTTCAGACAGATGAGTTAACACTGCCACTAAAGAACCAGATATTTAATTAGAAATTAAAATAGTAACAATTTGCAAATTAACTGAGGATTTACAACAGATATACACAGTTTCTAAAACACACCACTGAAGTGGTGTGTGAAGTGTCCAAGCACCTGTTCTGAATTTGATTTTCTTTATAGCATAAACTATTTTTGAGCAAGCTCACATTTGCGGCTAATGGCTTAAGAATGTAACTACAGGGTTGTTAGTCCTAGTAATCTATTAAACAAGTAAGAAATATTTTCTCAGGCCCCACACTACACAGCCTGATTTTAGTCTCTTTTTCTATTTTTTTTAGAGAAGCTGTTTCAAAAATGTCTGACTGTCTTTGCCCTCTCTTGGAGATGCATTACTAAGCCCCAGAACAAGCAGACTGGCAGGAATTTTGAAACAGAAAACCCTACATGGGCATCCAATCATACTACAAGCCTGTCTATGCATTTAAGTAAAAACTCTGTAAAACTTACAGAAAATATGTATGGCGTTAACATTGCAGGGATACCTTCCCTCTCACTACTAACCAGTAATCATGCTCCTAAATTAGTACTTAGAGTATTTGACAATTAAAGCTGAATAGAAAATTTAAGCAAGCAACCAAATTTCAAATCAACATGAAAGGTGGAATCTCCATTATACTTCCACAGGATCTGCTTCAAAGTTCTAACAAAGTTTGCAAAAGATCACATATTGCTATGACATTACAGACATTTTGTAAGATCTTAATCTTGTCTCTAAATAAGCCACTACAAAAACTCCCATTAGCCATAAACTTATTTGGGTGTGTTGAATAGAAATTACAATAACTAGTTCAGAACTTCAACAAAAATTCCTACTATAACATTTACAAAATTAATAATTTACTTTTCCAGCTCTGGTTTGTTCAGATGTTGAAAAGCTGCAAAAAGAATGTATTATTAGGAGCACCTCAGTATTGATTCTCCAACAAAGGTTGTGCCTAAAGCCAGCCTGAATATCCTATCCTTCAGATGCTGAAAGAACTAGCAGGTTCTTGATAACCAGAAGCTAACAATCTTTTAGAAAATGCTTATTATGGAATGCCTGGGCTGTCTCATATTTAATCATGTCAAACTTAAATCAAGAGGTCTGTCTTGAAAACAGAATGCCAAGAACTTTATAAATTTTATCTAAAGCTGTCAAAGTTCTACAAATCACTAGCAGGTGATAGATTCTGCTTTTCTGCTTTGGAGATCACAGACTAGGATTTAACTGGAAAGAACAAAAATCTAGCTTTCTCCTGTATTGCTATTAGACTGGTAAAGCTTGCTAGATACCGACGCTTTGTATCTTCTTCCACAGTAAAGCAAAACCAGTGACATTGATCTCAAGAAAAACCCCATCACCTTTATGAATATAAATAACCATTTATTAAGCAAACAATACGTAGTGAAGCAAAGAAAGACACCAGAATTACGCTCATGAGGCTGCCTGCTGTGGTACATTACTTTCAAACTATCTTGTATTCCTGCAATATATTATCTATATGTTCCATTTTCTTGAAGTTATCTTCATAATCAAGATGCTATCACAAGTATCGTGGGCACTGGAACTATTTTTAATTTTCATTTAAAGAGCAATTAAAGAAAGACAATGGATACACAAGATAATAAAGTAAGTGATTAGCAGCATGCAAATGACATAGGCTTAATGATAATACCCTGTTCTATTCTCCAAAGGGCCTGTTGAGAGAAACTCTTCCTACATGTGGTTGTGCAGCTAATGTGCCTCAGCCTACAATTACAACATTGCTGACACCATTAACCACTGAAACAACATCACTTCATGAAATCCTTGTTGTCTCATTAAAATGCAAAGGGTCAGGTAATT
Source organism: Pyrgilauda ruficollis (assembly GCF_017590135.1). Classification (NCBI taxonomy): domain Eukaryota; kingdom Metazoa; phylum Chordata; class Aves; order Passeriformes; family Passeridae; genus Pyrgilauda; species Pyrgilauda ruficollis. Next base: position 9,882,023 of record NW_024509210.1, on the reverse strand, counting down.
TACCAGCATTGTGTGTCTACTTTTGTTGTGGGTAATTAGCAAGCATTACCCAGCATGGACTCCTACTGGGACATAGTTAAACTGTGAAATATTAAAAAGAATTTTTTATATTTGATGGGAATTTGAAAGATTTAGAATTATAACAACAACATACCTTTGTATTCAAAGCCACGAAACACAGACCTTTTACACATTTAATGTCATAATATTTCTATGGTTATTTTTGAAAATTCAAATTTAAAAAAATTTCCTCAGTATAATTGGATCTAGATATGCATCTTCTTATGCAATTAAGAACTTTTAGAAAATACACAGAGGGATATGCAAAACACCTTACATTTTCTTAAAGACTTACATATGGTTTGTTAAAAATAGTTTTTTTTAAAGTTAAAACACAGAGGTGGGTGAGTACATTCTAATACTCATGTGCCCTTTTCTCTTGCTAATTGCAGCCTCATATCAGCATTTAAGGGAACCTTGATAATGCTCACTATCAGCTCACATCTTGTCAGGGAGCAGAATGGGCTCTTATTCTTTAAATGGAAGTTTTGGAACATAAAACACATTCCAATAAAAGTGAACAGAAAATTATGAATTCATTAAACTACTTTGGTATCTTGTGCTATATATAATATTTATATTCCAACTACTGTAAAATATGCTTTAATATCTTTAGGCAACTCTAAGGACTTAAATATTTATAAAATGGCTAAAGATAAAGTATAGCTCTCTTATTCCTACATACAGATGATGTAAGGCATGCAATCAAAGACAATAACACTTTCAACCCATTTGTCATCTTAAAGGAGCCTTTCAACTTCAGATCCCTTGTGTGCAATCTACATAAGAGTTGTTGCCTACATAGGCAACTCCAGAGGAGTTTGCTCCTTAAAAACTACCAAGAGTGCTATACTTCACATAAAACAGGGTTTTCTGAAAATGGAGACAAAACTATAAATTTGCAGGGAAAACAGCTCCAAGTGGGGCTTCAAAATACTGCTGTATTTATCTCTGGGACATCTGGGAACAGGAAGCATTTTGATTTAATATTTCATAACATAGAGGCAATTGCTTCCTTGCCTGGTGTATAATTAATGCTCATAAAAAGAATGCGGTTTTTTTATTCCTCAGCATCAGAAATGCACAAAATAGTACACCTTCATAATAGGGGGGTTGCTTTTGAGATGTTGAACAGCAAATAATAATAAATTTGAGTTACCATAAATTTAACAGTTTTGGGATGCTTAAATATAGTTTAAGTGTGAGATCACATATTTGATGTACTGTATTATTCACCTCCTTCACCCTCTTTTATTTTTCTCTGGCTGAAGCAGAAGATACCTTAAAGCAGAAGAGGAAGAAACAATTGTGAAAATATAAATGCATTTGGGTAGGACCTTACAGTACTTCTCAAAAACAGAGAAATTGTGTCAAAGGAATATGTCTCTCCAGCCATTCATCCAGCACATTTTTAGTGTTTTGTAAGCAACAGAATTGAAACCCCTCTTTTCTTAATAGTTTTTCTCTCTTTCCAGGAAAACTTTGAGAGAGGTGGGAAACTTTGTGTGTGTAATTCCAGCAGGCAACATTAGTGTCCAGCTGCAAGGAAAGGTACCAAAAGATGTGAAGGATGCTGCATGGGATCCTTCCTGTCAAGGGTTTCATGTGAAGACTGGAAGCTTAGTAAAGTCCTAACAGAGCTGGTTTCTACAGCACAGGAAAAAAGTTAAGTGAAAAGCCTCTCTCCCAACCATACTCTTTAGTTTATTTAAGTCCAAATCTTGCAAAGACCTGCACATAATCTAACTTTACACAGGTGGACAGTTTCATTGAAGTCAGAGAGATTTATTAACCTGTATAACATTGAGCACATAAGTTTTGGAACAAGCAAGGCATCAGATTATAAACTTGCCAGGGCAAAGGCCATATTTTATTCTTGTGTATATCAGGACTATGACAACAAGCTCTTAATTCCATCTAGAGCTCCAGTGTGCTACCATAAAATAAATAACAGCTATCAACTGATCCATCTAGTTCAGCAGGATAAGAAATTATGTGCATGTTGCAAAAAGGTAATACTGAGTTATTTATCACAGTGTCCTGATCTTCAAAAATTGGACTATTTTTTTGTGAGTAAATAGTGATATGGGACATGTCTGGCTCTTACCTAATTTTTCACTTATTAACTTCATTATTTAGGATGGTCAGCCTTTGTTTTGAAAAGTTCTAATGTAACCAAACTACAATCAACTAAAATTCAGTTAGCTAAAAAATAATCATTCAACCAAGTAGAAAATTTTGTTAATTGGATTATTACTATTATTGCAACAACTGATGCTAACAAAAGGAACATTCAGAACCCAATATAAAAACATCCTTAATCGGGTGTTAACTCCTACACTAACCTATCAATCCTGCAAACCAATAACCTGGATGTTAACGCAAAAAACCATTTTTGAAAATGTGACTGGTAGGATTTATACTGTCTTGGAGAGTATCTTTCAAAATATCTGTATGAATTAGGTAATTATGAGCTAGCTTTAAGTATAACAAGCATTCTGTAGTCTGAAAGACATTGATATACAAAGACACACAGGAATCTAAGTATTAAAAAGAATAAAGCTAATGTCATAGCTCATTTTGACACTTTTAAAAACTACCCCAAATCTTTCACTTTCTGCCAGCACTATTCACTTATTTATTTTTAATATTACATCTACATTTAACATTTTAAATTTACTTATAAGCTTTCTAAAGAGGTTAATTAGCTCCTTCAATTTTGTAATTATTTAGTGCAGCTAAATAGAGTTTGATTTTCTTCATTAAAAAAGTAAGGTTCTTTATTCTTACATTTTCATGAAATATAACAAATCAAACACAGGAAACAATGCTGGAGTTGCCACAGAATATTGAATTTCATAAAAGCCTAAAAATTAACTTCATCTATGATTATCCAAGCCTATATTCTGAAACATTAACTTTAAACCTTATGACTACAAAATAAGAGAAATAAGATTCAACAAACACTAAACTCCCCCCCCCCCCCCTCAGGAATAAAACTAATGCTTTGCATTTATGAAAAGTTTTCTCTAACAGCATTAAAATTCAGTTACCTCTGAAAATGGCAAAAACCATTGCTAACAAAGCACTTCAGACTGTTTTTATCCTTTCCCCTTACTTAAGGATTTTCTCTCATTTTCAATCCCAATAATATGGTTGTTCTGCCTTTTGCTAACATTTCAGAGATAAAGCAATCAAGATTTATTGATCAGTAGAAGTGGAAAAAATACATTATCTGCAATCACAATAGAAAGCAGCTCTCAAATTCATTTTATTAATGAATTTCTTGCAGCAAATTGTAAGACTAAGTTCATAAAACTTTGCAATGATATAAGAATTAATTATCAGATTGTGAAATAAATATTTTGAAACTCTGTGGCTGTTTCTGTCCTTTCAATCAAAGTTTAAGACAGCTCCAATACGAGATGACAATGAAGTCATAAGTGATTTTTAAAGGAACTGGATCAAATGAAATTAAACTTGTACAGGGCTATTTTACCTTGTGCAATCCATTACACTTCAAAGTCAGTGCATAAAATTCTGAGTATGTTTACTTGATTTTATAGGATTTTCCCCAGAATAATCCTGTCATGATGCATGAAATGTATTACCCAGGAGTTCATCCAATCTTCATGTTTTTCTCTTTATTCTTTCTTTTTGGAGAACTGTAAATGAAGCCCCTAAAAAGATCTCTCATGTGTTGAAATAGTGTTCCTAGGGAAAATTCTCCTAAGTTGAAGTCATTCAGAAAACAGCTGTAATTGTTACTTTGCTAAAATACGTCTACACTGCTGTACTGTGATCTGTCTTAGAATGTCTATGGACAAAATGTTACTATACAGCCTCCCCCTTCTGTACTTAGACCTGCTTGGAGCTATAAGATCACTTTTCTTTATTGTTTAGTAAGTGTTTTTTAATGAAATGTACTGCTCTTATTATATAGGACTCAAAATAAGCTCTAAATCACTATCCAATAAAAGAAAATTATTGAGTTGGATATCTAAAGTTACTACCCAGAGGCTACTCTGGTACGGTATTTATAAATCTCTAAACAGTTAGGCATAATTGTCTTTCTGGGTTTTGGGAAGAAAGCCAAATAGCAGCTTTAGTTACAACTGAAGATAAATATTTTGTGTCGAGCCACATTCATCTGGTGGATAAAATAACAAGTAAAACCCCCACAAAGCAGGACTCTAAGAAAAAAAACAAGAAACGTGAAAAACTAAATGGCAATAGTCAATAGATGATACTTGAAGAAGAAAGGATGGAAATGTCAAGAAAATGAAGGAAAGGAAAATTACTGGAGGTCTCCCAACTTAACAGCCAAGGCAGAACCCATCACATATCCAGTCCTCCTGGGTGCTTTGGAAAAATGCTATGACTGATGGGCACATGTTATGACTATGGATCTATTATTCTCTGGTCTGGTATCCAAAATACTTCTTGATGAAATAATCTTAATTTCTGTTTGAGAGAACAGAATGAGAAACAGAAAGGACAATAAAAACCTGGGGATGACTTTTTTCTCCAACACAAACACCTCTTTACATATCTTTCTAGGAAGACAGTCAAGATCTGTAAGAGGTAATAAAGACAAACACAGGGCTTCCTGGTCAAAAATAAGGTTGAGTTTATAAAAAAATTTTGTGAAGAGGTGGGCCAAGTTCTCACTTTACAGCATTTTGTACTTCAAAATCTGAGATATCTTAATGAAACAATAGTTTGCTGCAGCTTCAGCAGGATACACTTTGGCCTTTCTGTCCTTGGAATCTAGGTTCTAGGTCTCCCAAAGGCAATGAACTGCCCAGATGATTTCCAAAAGCTCATTTTCAGGACATTAGAGTCTGCAGCCCTAACCTCTAGCAAGCCTACAGAGCTGCCCAGTCAGCTTTGAAACGATCAATGCAGACAGCCCTGAGACACACTTTCAACATGAGAACTTCGAACAGCACAGGTTTGATTTGAAAGAACTTCTTGTTCTTTTTGAGTAGGAGTACACATTTTATGTAAAGGAGACCAAAAATTCCTTTCAGAACTGTTAGTAAGCTTTTCTTCCTAAGGAAAACAGGTTGCTTGCACACACAGTTCTGTGTAGCCATGCATTTGGTCGTATGTTGCCAGACAGCTGATGATGAACATAGATTTGACAACTTAGATAGTTTACTGCCATCCCCTCTGGATATGCTAGGTCATTTGTAGCTCTGGTCCAGATTATTATTTTTTTCCAGTGGCTTGGAACTCTGACTTGGATTTTTCTTCTGTGGAAGGTCAAGACAGAGCACTGTGCTTGAATGAGATACAGTTCTGGCAGGATCAGTTATGACCCAAGACAGGCAAGCCAGAGCACAAAAATGTTGCTGCACTACTTATAGAAGGTCCAGATAATTACTGTTAATCAGTTAAAAAACCTGGGGATATTATAACACCATAAGGAAGTACTATCAAGTCTGTTTCTGTATGAAAATGGTTGTGTGTGTTTTAAGTTCATCTTGCACTAGTAGTGAGAAAATCCTTTGTTGATGCAAACCAGATTAATTCTGAGCTGATTTTTCAGCAGTAAACTTAATCCATTTGGAATTGCTAGCCCTATTGTTACAGAAATTTCCCTTTCATGAAAGTATGCTGTCATGTGTCCATCCACCTGTTCCTTCTACAAGGTCCTTCCTCTCAGCTTGCTCCTGGGTTCCATTTCAAAGATACATCCCTTGCTGGAAAGGGCATGTTTGGATGGATACAGAGATACATTTTTAAGTGCCTAGGACTGAGAGTGACTTTGGTGTTAAAGCAGGTGATGAGGATGAAACTCTAGGAAAAAGGGAATGAAATCCCAAAATGTTTGGATGCTCCTCCAGCTACCAACTTAAAGCAAAGGAGTTACAGATATAGCCCTGTACTTCAACACTTGCCAACGATGATGGCTTATCTGATGGTTAAATAAACTGGCATCCTGGTTTTATGGCACCCTTATTGTACTGGTGTCATCTTTTGCCTAAAACTGGAATGAAACAATCACATATACAAACTAGAAAGATCCTTATATATTCAATAACTTATCAATTAAACGACTGTATTTTTTTCAGAAATGTAAACATTAATTATATATCAGGGTTTTATGAGATTCCACTGCTTACTGACTACATAACTATACATATATAATATTATTTATTTACCCAGAATAGCAAGGGTAAGGTCATACTGCTAAGTCCCTCACCAAAAATCTTGCAGCTCACCCCATACATTTCCTAGACTGCTCACATATTTTATTTCTTCTCTTTTCAACACCCTATCACAGGTCAACTGACCTTCTGCCACACCTCCGTATTTTGTAATGTCAGTGTTTCTGATGATCAATAACAGAAGTAACATAAAAGAATAACACAGAAGATCCAGGCATGATGTTGATGAGGATGTCTTAATTCAAAATCATGCATTAAGATTTAGAAAGACTCAGACTGGCAATACTGCAAGTTTGTACCAGCCAATGTGTTAAGTATGTCAAGCAATACACAAATGTAAAATGACATCTTGATCTATAAATAAAGGTACTTAATTGCCAGTAAGAATCTGTGAGTTTGCTCTAATACACTGCTTGTTGACCAGCAAAAGTTGAATCACCTACTTTATGTAATTGTCATGATAGTTGTGTCCACCATATGTTAAAACTGCATTTCAGAGACAAAAATGTCACATTGCATATAATTTCCAGTAAAGTTTGTGCTTTCTACTGATCTAACTGCTTCTGACAGTCTAAACATTTTATTCAAGGTCTTTCATGAAAATTTCTGGTATTGAAAGGAACAGAACCAATTCAGGAGTTTTGGATTTCATAAACAGAGAATTTACTGTGAAGATAATAGTTTTCTGAAGCAAACGGGCTTGCAAGAACCTCTCCTTGTTTAGTGCTCCCATTTAAAATAGGCTGCTGGTTACCTGCCTTATGCTATGCCCTGTTTCCCCAGAACAGCTATGGAAAGAGTCACCTTTTAACATGCAATCTGGTATTTACCTGAAGAAATGTCAAAAATTTCTAAGAATGTGCTCACCTATTGTTCCTCTGTTTCTCTGCATCAGCAACATTTAAAAGGGCTAAAGGGATTTGGACTATGGCCAGTGTACACTTCCTGACCTACAGGGGCTATTGCTGTAGCAGCAACCTGGGTATTAGAGAGTCACAGAACAATTCAGTCTGGAAAGGACATTGGAGGGTGTCTGGTCTTATTTCCTGCTCTAAGCAGGGTCAACTATGAGGTCAGGTCAGCTTCTTTGAGCTTTATGCAGTCAGGTCTTGAATGCCTCCAAGGATGGAGAGTAAAAAATGACAGGTGTTCATGTGGTGCACAAGAGTGGATATTGACAGGTTTCTCTATCCTCACTGAGGGATGGCGTGACCCTGTGTACTCCCAGAGGTAAAATACAACAGCCAAGTGCTGGAAATGTCTCTAACTTCTGAGCAAAGATAGAAAATTCTCTCAGACTGTTTGTGCTCAAGAAGAGATTCTTCATTATTTTAATTATGTGTGTGGTACAAGACTGAGAGAGATTCATCAAATAGCCATTAGCCTGGTAGTGGAAGTACAGATTTAGTTTTGAGATACAGAATTTCAGATCCCAGGGCTAAACCAGCATAGCAAGGAACCTCTATGCCTGTTTTCCACTTCTGCAATGAGTTTCCTAATCATGACTACAAGCTGTTAGAGTGTGAGGAAAGAACTCTAAAATATTTGGGGTTGTGTTATTTCCAGACCACAGATTTGAAACTTTCAATACTCATGGGATTGAAAACAATCTGTTTCTTCCTTTTCTTCTCTAGATCTACTTCTTATCCAGAAAACTGTCCAATTTGACTTTGGAAAGTTCAAACTTTTAGCTTCCTGGTACAATTTAATTCCAGTATTAAATTCCACTATTTTATTGCTGATTCTAAGAAAGAATTTTCTATGTTCAAGTTTCTATATTCAAGAAGTAACAGTGCAACCTCTGATTTTTGGCATATAATTCCTACTTCCTGATTACAGTGTAAAGAGGAAAATCTGAACTTAATCTTAGTTCTCACAGTCCTTGAGGGAATACTATCTCTAGATCAGGCTCACAGGGAAACTGCAGACCAAAGCACAATCCTTTCCACCTACATTTACAGCAGAACTAGATCCAGAGGGAATATTTACTGCTGCAGTTTATAGGTTTATCAAAGGTAGGACTTCAGCTGCATAAGCTGCAAGACCCTTCAGGGATGGGAAGATGATTGTGTTTACACTGATGGTCTTTGCCAGGGTTCTTATGACTGCTTTGCACAGGCACAGATGGTGTAAAATAGCCTTTGGCAACCCTTGAATCAGTCCCCTACTCTCAGAAAAGATTGAAAGATTTTGTTCAATGTTCTTAAATGGGATGAGTACATGTCAAACCATGGGAAGAAATCAGTTTTGAGTTAATTCTCTGTGGCTTCTTGAGCAAGAAGGTGCCAAAGCTGTAAAGAAAATTAAAAGTTCTTGTTCTTTTTAATTTTACTTTTTGGCTTGTGTTATTAAAACTTGTATTTTCTATGTAGTTTCAATGTGTTTTACATAAGAAGAAATTTTGTTAGACAGAATTCAGGTATTCCAAAGAATAACTGCAAGTTATCACCGGTTATAGTACAGCAACTCACCCTGAAAAGGAAGCCGCAGTGAGAAAACTATGTTTTTACACATTATCTGGGAAAATTTTAAAATGAGAAAAAATGCCAGTTTCATGTTCATTCATTTTTCCTCTGAAAGATGTGCTCTGTGATGTAGCAGAGAAACTACGTGACTGTCCCTTTAAAAGCCATCATACCAATCAGCAGGTTTAACTGTCAAGCAAGCTGATGTAGGGCTCTTTGAATTACTGAGTGAGGGATATTCTTCCTGCCAGGTCCTGTCCCCTGTAGGCACTGCAGAGAAGTATTATAGGGCAGTCCTTACCTTGGGAATTAGCCTGCAAGACCCCAATGCTGTCATCAAACTGCATAGATTTGATGTTGAGTGACGCCAAGATGCATTCCTTGTCCTGCAGCGAAGCATCATCAATATTATTCTGATTGGCTGACAGGATAACGCACATGTCGCAGAGGTTGATGTTGACAGCCCTTAAATCAGCCCGACTTAATGGCGTACCCTTCGGCACAGGGAGAAAGAAAGGGGGGTGCAGAAGAGGAGAAAAAAGAAAAACAAATTAAAGATTGAGAAGGAGCTTTGGGAAATTATTTAACAAGTATCTTTTTTATGCTCTGACATTAAGCTGGTCTAACTATGTGCCAGGGAATAGGAGATGTGTGCTAATCTAAAGGGTAGTTGGTGCTGATGGCAGCATTTTAGGTTCAGTCTCAATACTCAGTCAAGCTATTACTAACAAACAAGAAACAGGAATAATGCCAGCATTCTACATCTCATCGGTGACTTGAAATTGTCTTGATTTAAGCTGCTATCATGTGGCAACCTCTGGCTCTCTGAATATAACAAGGGGGGGTGTTTTAAATGTCTATTTATCTACTACCAAATCACAATGGTCTTGGGCAAAAGAACAGCAATTTAAACAGGAAAGCATTACGTGTCCTGCACATTTGAAATGCAATCAGGACAAAGCTATTTTTTTCTACCTAAAGCAATACACAGAAAAGGTTAATCCTTTTCGAAGCACGCTTTTGGTGCTTCTAGAAGGAAAACACACTGAGCTTCAAAGCTGTGTGATTAAACCCTTCGAAACAGAAACAGGACTTTATCCTAATGGGCACAGCTTGTGCAACATTCCCTGTTCCACAATCCTCAATCAGAGAATCATTAAAATGAAATGCTGTGGTAGCCTGTGGATTATTTTCATAGTTAACAAAGCTGAGATATGACACTTAACATGGTATTTTTTGTTTAAAATGACACTTGCCTTTCACATTCAACAGCCCACAACTGCAGTTACAGAATATTAAGTCTACGTCACAGGGGCTGCGAGGTCCAGGAAATACACACCATTTTTTTTAATGGAAACTAGATTGTGCTCTTCTGCCTCACATGGCTGGGTACCCAAAGACCCCGATGATGAGGAGACATAACTGTCCCAGTGTCATGCAGTGACTTTCATAAAATCAAGTCAAGACCCTAGTGTTTCATCTCCTGATCATTCATTGCAAATATCTCCTGAACTCCACTGAGAGTGCTCAATGCAAAAGTGAAATTAAAATGCACACAGTGAAGGAAGAGCTCAATTCTTATTCAGTGTTTGCCAGCTTAATTATTCCATGTAATTTTCAATAATTTGAGGCATGAAACCTTGTGAAAAACAGTATGTATCAAACAGATATGATTTCATTATAAACTGCTCCGAAGTTAGAATATGATTATTCCAGCCACCCTAATCCTGCCCTTTGCGCCTGTGCTGTGCACCAAGTGAAGCAGGGTTCCTGTGGGGAAAAATAATATGCAATCATGTAATTAATTAAAGGCTCACTCCTAATGATTTTATGCAAAGGGACAGAATTAAGGCTGCCTGAGGATATTTAAAATTGGCATTTGCCTACTTTTTAAGAGTTTACTCAGCAGCTTAAAGGCATCATTTAATACAGACCTTAAATTCCACTTTTGCTTTTTTAAAAAACAGAACAAATGTTTTCATATTCAGCTGTAACCACATCTACATCAGATATCAGCAGCAAGTTTTACCTCGTGAACCAAAGCACAGAGAATTATGAAAGTTGCCTCCCTTTAACAGGTTTCTACAAGTATAACCTCAGACACTTAAAATTTTAAAACAGACATTTTAAAATTAGTATAATTAGATCAGAAAATTGCTGCTGTTTTAACTTTATATCACCATTTTGAACCAGATAGGCTGGAAAAAAATGGAAGCAACAGGAATGAAGTCTGTGTGGCCTTCAGCACCCTTGATTACTATGTCAGATACAATTCCTTTATAAAATTCTGTATTTTTAAAGCTGCATCAACTAACTATTTAAGCTGTTTAAGTCAAAATTAATCTAAAGCTATTCTGCATTTTGGCGTAAACTGGGGAAAGTAAAGATCACGTTCATTTCTTTTATGCCTCTTTAGAATTCAGAATCAAAACTTTGCAAAACGACATTATAATAATGGATAAACATTATATATTGGCAACAGTGGCAGGATTCTATTCTGCTTGATAGTTCAACAGTATTATCAATTTAATTCTGATTCTGTAGTCTTTAGCCTTCACAGTGACTGGAATTAAAAGGAATAGGCAGAAAGAGGAGGATATTAACTGACCAAATCTGATATTGACACCATTTTTGTGACAGCAGAGAATCTTGTGACACCATCTGTTGGATCAGGTTACAGAAAAATGCCAAGGGCTAACACTAAAACTGCATTTACAGTAACAAAGACCTACAGTCTGAATTAATCAAGAAGCAAAGACAGTCCTTTCCTTCTATAGCTATTTTCCCAATTATTCACTTGAGGTTACTTACGTCCATCATTGATTTATTTATTTTTAACTGCTGAAATAAAATTACTAAGAACAAGTAAACTTATAATTTTTCATTATCTTCTAAACTAACTTTGCTATATAACATGCTGAGCATTTTCTTTCACTTATACCATGGGCTCCCACGTGTCATTTATAGCTATGGTCACGTAAGATCACCATCTAGGAGGGCTTAATTTGATAGTCCTGGAGCTCTGGATTCTACATTTTGGTCATATGAGTGAATCATAATGATCTATAGGAGAAAAAGGACCTTGGCAGTTTTAGTGGCTGTGTCTACTAAGATCAATAGGATCTTTTCATTGATTTCAAAAGGGTCAGGGTTTTGCTGTACTTTCATACAGGACTCAACTGAAATGCCAGGGCAGAGTTCCTTATAAAGCAGGCCAGTCCACAGCAAGTCTTTATGAATACATATAAATATTACGTAGACAGAGTAACAATAATTTTTTCAAAGGTTTTGTGGGTATAAAACCATAAATAATATCATAAATAACTACTATCATTCTGTCAGGGAACTCACAACATCAGAACCAGCTCCATGCAGGGCACTACAGTGGATGTTCAATACATAACACAGCTAATACATCTGATAGCAGCTGAAATTCAGCCGATGAGGATGATGAGGAACCAAACACTGCAGCAAATATCTTCTAATAAGGTCTCACAGGGCTCTGTTTTCATAGACACAGTAAAGGGAAAATCTAAGTCCTCAGGCCTATAAGTAGACAAAAGTAAAAAAGCCTAAGATCAAAGTCAATACGAATCTGTCCAGCTGGTGTCCTAAATAACAAAGTATCAATAATATGGCTTTTGAACTTACAGGCAAGATTGAAACCTTGGGGAAGTTATGCAGTGTCTCCCATTCCCTTCTCAGGTATTCAAGTGAACCCACAAACACAATGTGCTTGAGTTCATGGTAGTGAAAGTTGCTGGCTCGTAATGGCATCACTAAATTTCTTAATCCAATCAAAGCAGATTTAACATCCCCAAATATGCAAACGACTACATGCCCACTTAAAACTGTCATCGCTGCTTCACTTCGAGTCTAAAAAAAAAACAAACAAAACAAAACAAAAAGACAAGGGAAAAATGAAACAAAGGGAATCTCAAATCATATATTGAGTTTAAAACCAGGAAAAATACAACTGTCAATATTGTTCATGCACAAAGAAGCAGTTTGATAACAGCTATTCATTTTACCCTTATTTATATTTCATTAAATGTGCTCAGTAGAAAAAAAAAGTTCTAGTTTGCAAATCCTTCAGCATTTGGTAAGACATTGTACTGGACCAAATTCTGGTCCTGTGCAAGTTTCTATACATGTGGATTGTGATCTGGTTACAAAGTACTGTGGGTTAAGGTAAGGATTACAGAAAATAGATGCAAAATCACACCCTAGTTAACAAATTAGTAGATAGGTTTTTTTCAACACTGATGTGAAAAGGAAGATGTTGAGTGTCTAGTGTTCCTAGTAGGGCTCTGTGATATTACTCAGATCTTGTGTGTTGAGGACCATAATCTCTTGGAGTCAAAGCTCTTATTTAAGGATAAGCTGCTGTTTCCCTGAGAAGCAATCCATGAATGCCCTACACTGCTCTGCTTTACAGTGGATCACCACTATATGCCACAGAGCTTCTCTCAGTAACAAAATAAAATTGCAAGTTTGTGACTAGTACTGAATTTTCAGGCCAATTGGACTTACTGAGGAAAAGGTCTCATGGAAAATATTTAAACGGTGTCCAGAATTATCTTCTTGTCTCAGTGAAAGAATAAAATTTTGCACTAATTTCAGCATTGTTTAGTTCAGTTGAGCAGGCAACTCAAACACCAAGACGATTAAATAAAGCCACATGGAAAAAATTACCTTCATTTCTGGAGCCAGTCTTGGCATTGTAGTGCTCTGTCAAGTAGCTGGAGAACCACTGATACCATATTGCCAAGAAATTGTACACTCTCTACCATTACACACAAGTTTTGCCAATGAACAAAACTAAACCAGTGCTGATCTACAAAATTTTCCTCTCACTTATCCACAGAATATGTCATTTTTCTAAATTACAGAAGCATGGTGGTGTGCAATTAAGATTGGAATATGCAGCAGATATGCTCATTACGTCAAAAGAATGGGAACTCTGATTAGAAGTTTTCTCATCAGTTGAAAAATGCATGAGCTTTCAATTTCTCCAGAGCACTGATTTTTATACAGCTTGACCAAGAGAGTCGTCTTGGCCCTCCAAACAGCAGAAGACATGAGTGAATCCTCAAGTGAAGCATCATTCACATGCCTGTGCCTATGAATCTGGAATACTTGGACTTTACAAGACAGAGACCAAGTCTTGAAAGCAGGTATTAAAAAATGTCACTCCATAAATCTGTATGTAGTAGCCACATATGGCAAAAATCCCTTCTTACTACCTGATACTTCAGGAATGTCACAGAGCCAAAACAGACCTTGGGCAGAAAAATTAATTCTTTTCTGATTGGGACATCATCAAGTATCAATTAGAAGACAACCTGGGAAATCTCATCATCTTCAAATTATGCACTAATTTGTACTTGTGTGGTCTCTAAGGACAGCATTAAATTTGCATAGATATGAATGTAGACATAAATTGTGGACTGTGAGTTTGAAAAGGTGTAGGGAAGCATTTTGCTGGCAGGGTCTTTATTGGTGATGATGCGTGAAGCAGAAAGAACCGGGGCAGACTTGCAGATTCACAGGCTGGTAGTGGAAAAAAAATAACATGGCCTAACCTAGAGATGAGGATTGAGTCACTCCCAAGTACCATTTGTGGGGGAACACTTTTCAAAGTTGGGCAACATGTAGTTTGTCAGCTAAAATGTGTTTGTACCACAAAGGAAGATTTTTATCTCTATTACGAAGTGCTGTACAGCAGGGCTAACCCTTCTTGCTTGCTGATTACAAATAAATGATACTATTTAAAGCTGTTCAGGCAAACTCAATCTCAAAGCTCCATCTCCAAAATTTGGAATTTACTTGCTTGACTATTTAAACACTGATATTGCAATTCCAGGCATTGTCAGAGTTATTACAGAAACCCCTGAGGAGAACTGGAGACAAGCTTTTAACCCCTGATTGCTAGAATAACTGGGGCTGTCATCATCGTTGGCTACACCATGCCACAGTGCAGGAAAATCTAAGAGAGCAGACTCGGGAAAAGCTTTATGAAGTGCGACAAAGTGAAGATCCACCAGGGAGTTCATTTCAAGTATAATCAGTTTTGCGTGTGAGATCTGGGGTTAGTTACTTGCTACTCTTAGGTATAAGTACATGAACACAAGTGGCATAAACTTTCAAAATAGACTGTGATAGGCCTCCTAATTATTTTTAATTACTTGAGTCAGCTTGATGGTTTTCCCAGTTAAAGGAATGAAACAAACATAGACAGGGCTCACTGCAACATGCTAGAGTCAGAGTAGGAACATTACTTGCTCTGGCCTATTTGGGCATCTTGAAATATTGGGAATCAAGAGAGAAGTTCTAAGAGAGCATAGTTAATAAAAAATCAATTACAATAATTAAAAAAACATCAATAAATAAGAGGTAAGTCAAAACAACACTTGCCTATGTTAGAATCATTACTGCCTTGTGTAAAGAGAAAAATGGGCTATGTAAGCATTCAAGTATTTCTAATCTTAATTCTCTATAAGGATTTAAACCAAATACGTAAAATTCAGTTTATGAAAAAGAAATTCCCTATACTGGATGATCTTTATTGCTGCACTGGGCATAAAGATTTATGTAATCAAAATGGTTTAACCAAAATCCTAGATTTGATTTCATCACTCTTGCTCCTGATTTCAACACAGTGGATTTTGTGACAGTAGATACTAACTTATTTATCTGTTAGACATTACTTCTATGGTTTAAATAACCTCTTTTCAAACCCAACTTATCATCAATACCTACCAAAATGACCTTTTCAATGTCTTTGGCTGGACACCAATGAAACATCCCTGTAGAATCGTATTTTTTCACGTTGGCATCCATATTGTCAATCTGCTCGTTGCCAGGAATTAACAAGGGGTCATGCCTGGGGAAAAACAAGTTGAGGACAGCATAAATGGAAAATACTATGAATTATGGATGGAAAGATATCCCAAGAGCTGTGTACAAAGAGAGACAAAAGTAAAAAAATAAAATGTATTTACACTTTAACATGCTTTCAATAAGGACATTTTTAAACAAAAGTGGCATACCAAAAAAAAATTAAACTTTAAATGTTGGGTGCAGTTTCAATGACTTTCTATCCTATTCTATGCCAATAATCATTTAATTTTAAATAGGGTTTTCTGACACCATCACATCCGTCCAAGTTTTTTTCTTTCCAGTCCCACCCCTCTGAAATAAATATTGAAGTTCCTATAGGCATCTGCAATGAAGTAGAAGGGATAGGAACAGAGCCCCATGCTGACTGACTGGCATAAGTATGGAAAGCCAATTACTTGCTTTTACCACATACAACTTCTGACGTGATGCTCTTCACAGTAAAAGCTTTAACAGGCTGCACTTTAAATATTTTAGCAATTTGCCCAATCATATTTTGCTTTCCCAAACTGAAGCCCTTTAAAGATTCAACAGTATGTCATTTTAGAGCAGACTGACTAACAAATGCCCACATCTGGAATACATGATTTTAATACCAAACAACAATGTCCATTTTCTCTGAAAACTCTACCTGTGATAACCTTCTAAGTGTTTCTGCTTCTCAAGGCTTCTCAAAGAAGAAGCAAATAAAAGATATTTTACAAACTTTCTCTCCAGCTATATAGCTATATCTAAGCACAGACACAGAATTCTTTAATTTATATGCTAAAATCAAGCATGAAACTAAGCACTAAGTGATTTCAACACTCACATGCTGGTGAAGACCCCTAAGTGACTGCATTATGCAATAGCATTAGCAGAATTGTATTCACAAGGTACAGGGTAAACTAACCCTAAAATCTTATATTTAGCATGATTTAATAGTGCTTTCTCTGGAAAGCTACAGTCTTTACCTCAGGTTTTTGTCATGAATGCTTGAAATATCTTGATATAGAATCGTAACATTTCAAAGAAGAAAATATTTGCAATGTAATACTATGCTAAGTGCTCTGAGACAGGTATCCAAATTTTAAAGCAGTTTGCCCTTTGAAGCCTGATAAAGAAATGCCCATATTGTCTGAACTCTTAAAACAGGAAAGTTTCCTGCTTTTAAAGCATTTGAATAAGCAGGCTATGGTGAGATCCTCTCTTCTGCATGGACTGCTAAAGCAGACTGTGAACATAGTGTGTGATATAGGTTAATTTACCTTGAATATGGTATGCTACGTTACCATGCAATCAACAGTTGCATTCCTATGAAAAGTATAATCCTAAATCCAGTCAGGGTGATCAATTAGTGTGATCTCACAGCCACTGACTGCAGATCCATTGAAATCAGTGGAAAATTCTCATGCATTGACAGAGTCAACTCCAAAGAAAGTGCCTCAAAAAAAGTTGAGAAATTATTAATACAATGTTCCATTTAAACCAGAATCTTCTGATGCCTTAAGACAATCAATGTCCTACATGGCAAAGACATAAGTAAGACTCATCTGGAAAAAAGAAACACTATGTTTTCAAAGTTTTTTAACTCTCTCAGTAGAGATACAGTTCAGTGATTTCACTGTAACCCATTGGCACCAGGGAAGCCCTAGAGGACTACCTGGAGTTTCTGATCCTACTCCAAGCTGAATAATGACAGGCCTTGCCTAAGTGTGTTCCCTCTTTCATAGGAAGCAGAGATGAAAAAGCTGTATCAAAGGGATTTGTTGCAGGGGCTTGGTTGTTGTTTTATTGGCTTTTTTTTAATTTCTAGAAAAATATACAAACTCTGCATTCTCTTCCATCCATCAGCAAGACACAGCCTTGGTAGTTTTGTCTGAAAGCTGACATGCCACTCACTGGGCATTCCCCATCTGCTCAGAGTTGCAGGTGGTACAGTAAGATCTGCAGCCATGAACACACTTCAGTTTGAAGGTTGTACTAATGCTCAGACTACATTTAGTGATGCTCTGCCCCAGCTATTTTTCTAACGGAATGTGTTAGCTATACGCTTCAAATTAAGAAAGTTTGCCAAAAGATTAAGAATCTTCAGGAGTTTCCACTGAGGAATGTTTTTCTTTCTATTGTTTCAGGGTTAGGGTTTTTTCTCCCAATACTTCAACACAACATTTCTTTACTGTTTTTTTTTTAGAGGAGCTCTGAAAATTTCACTTTACAAAAGCAAAGTTCATCAGTCAAATCACCTTCTTTTCCTTTCAGAAATCAAGCACATATAAGAAGGAATTTTCTTTTCCCCCTATCCTTCACCAGATGAACTATAATAAATCAGTTTTTGAACAATGCCATATTCTTGTTTTGTAATCAGTGTTTCCTTTCTGCTCTGAGATTTAAAATTAAATAAATGATCTGAAGCTTTAACACAAATGACTATTTAGCAATACTCTAATCCCAGACACAAAAATGATTCACAGAAATGATACAAATTGAAAGGAATATTATAACAAAGCAGGTGGTATCAGATATCTGACATCCAATTACGGTCAACTGCCTTGAAGTTTGAGGCAGTTTTAAGAGTGTGAGTGCTTAAAGCCTAGCATAGTTCTTTTGGGCTTTGCATCCTGACAGGGAACATTCAAAGTAGCTTCTTCCAAAGGTTTATTAGAATATTTTAGGCTTAAACATAAGTTGGTTTTGGGGAAGAACAAAGCATGTGAATAATCAGATATAACCCCCTGTTGAAGTTTTAGGCAACAAATTGTCAAATGGTGATTTTTTTTTTTTTGGTTTTTTTTTTTTTTTTTTTTTTTTTTGGTTGGCTTTTTTTTTATCAATACATGCATTTATTTGCAGTATCATAAACTGTTTAGACTCAGCTTTATTGCTTGGAGTATAGTAAGTGGGAACCTTAAAGGAGGCAAAAAGGATGGGGCACATAACATGAAAGCATGCTAGGAGATATTATTTTACTACTTTTACTCCAGGATAATGGATTATTGCCTGAGAGGGACTCTGATATGACTAGCCACATTCTATTTCACAATATGTGGGGTTATTCATGTAAGTGTGTTTATTAAAATTAAATCTCCTGGGGTAAGATATTATTTTAGTTTCTCTTTAATCAATGTTCTTTCACTCTCAGTAAAGTGATCCCTGAAGCTGTCTCTGGACCTTGGAAACTCTTTGCTACTTAGGTCCAACTTTGTCCTCAGATTTTACCTTACATATTTAAAAACTGAATTGATCAGAAGAGTTATAAAACAGTATTACTACTTTGGACATACACACCCTCATTAATCTGATGATCCAAACTTGTTTTGCAAATACTAAAAATTAATTAAGATAGACACACAGAGAGGCCAAAGCTGTCAAATCTGCCTAAGGCATTTGGTCACCCTCTTCCCATCAAAATTTGTATTACACGAAGCATTACAGTTGTTGCCCTTACAGCCAAATCATGGACTGAATGTTTCTAGAGCCTCTCTTTGCCTCCTCATCCTTGAAGATGGCCTTGTCAAGCTGTGCTTGAGTCACATTGGCAGGTTACTGCAGAATGCTTATATTCACACTGCAGTCATTATCTTCTCCAGGCTGCAAAGTCCTCTGATTCAAGAATTCAAATCATAGGAAGAAAAGCACTTTCTGTCAATTAAACCCCTAGTACTTGTTTTAATTGAGATGTTGGTTTTTATGACTTGCAATGACCAAAGCAATTGGCCCTTCTGGCTAGGAAAAGACATGTATAGCCTGTATGGAAGGAAAGGAACAGAAGTTAAATTTCCTCATCCATAACCCCAGTTTAAAAATAGCATCTCTGGTTCTTATGGCAGATATTACATACGCATGACTTAAAATGAAGAGCAAAATACCATCTTTTCAAGGTTTTGAAGAGCCTATAATGCCACTCATGTGCAATTAAACTTGAAAACGATGCTAAATGCCAAGCTACAGCTGCAAACCCAAAAAGCCTGCCTGGAAGACAACAGCCTAAAGCAAAACCATAAATCCCACTTACAGCAACCTACTGCAAGGAAGTCAACATTACATTTTAACGAGTACTGCTTCCCTAGCACACATTTATAACTGCTGCAAAATCTGAGATTTTGAGTCTGAAACTTTTGGTTACTCACTGAGGATGGACAGAACTGAAAAGACCATTCAGGACTAAAGGGCTTCCTTATTAAATAGCTATTGTTAAACATACCCTTGTATCATGTCACCCTTGTCTTATGCCATTATACACATGCAATTGAGAACTAGAGCAACATACCCTCCCTGGCCTGCAGTGGAACTACTCCGTGTGCTGAGCACTGGGAACAAGCATGCTGTGTGACCAGCAGGGAGGACCCTGGGCTTGCCTGAAAATAAACTGCAATCTCTTAGTCTTTACACATTAGTAAGGCAATGTCTTCCCTAGTTTTTATTCTGTCCTCCAATAAAATTCAACGCAAACCACACCTGATAAAAACACTACTCCTCTTTAACCTGTGTCTGTTTGGGTCTGCAATTGTGCTTTTCTCGGGTAGACATATCTGGATTTTATGTACAAAAAGATGTTCAGCAATCTCCTGCACAAGATTCAGGGTCTTTAGAGACACCCTGCCTGTGGCTGAGGAATTTTGAGTTTTCCTACCTGACTTAGGGGTTTGTGGTTATGTCTTAGCAAGTCTATGCACACAGATGCTTCATTTTAGGAGGAAGGAGTGCATTTGCTGAAGGTAAAGGAGGAATTGAAGACATGCTAAAGAACGTCTCATGCCTTCAAAATTTCTCCTACAACTACCCTAACAAATTGTGGCAATTAACATGCTGTTAGTGTTAGATGTGTGCAGCCAGTGCAGGTGCTAATAATTGAAAAAGCATTTAGAGCTTTTACACCCTGGCTGAATATTTCATGATGTGCTGCATGTTTCACTATTTACTCAGTGGGCCTCTGTCACTTCAATCTTCTCTGACTGCTTTGACTGGTGCTATAAAGCTCAACCAAGACGGAGTGACGGCTTGTCACAGGAAAACTCCAGTGACTCCAGCAGCTCACTGGGACTAGCTATGAAGGTTGTCACGACATTCTGATGGAATTCAGCAAATGTTTTGTGACTAATACACCCAACATTTGTCGGCTACCATTAGCCATTCCCTGTGACCCTGCAGTCCGTGTGGATAGCATTAAGTTGTAATGAGAATTTGTTGCCTCTGTGTGTTACACTAATGACACTTTCTCACTGATCTTTCCTTTCACAGGTTAATCAGAAACGAAATTTAAGGATTCAGTGCCCAGATGCACCAGGCTTTAGAGAAGAAAACTCAATGTGACAAGAGAAAGAAAACCTGCATTTTACTGCTAAATGTTTTCACTGTCACATTCAGAAGCTTTCCTAATATTATTACAATCTTGTACTGTATTTTTTCCCTAAATCTAGGAAGAAGACTATATCTAATACAGTGGTTGATACCTAGTGCCTTGTCCAGTTTATGGGCTGAACTACAGTGTTAATTGTCCTTTCTTCCCTCCTGCTCTGCCCAGATGTTGCTGGTTTTACTATTCTCAGAAGCCTTACTGAAGATTTCCCATTAATTTATCAAGTCTACTAAGAACAATGATATAAAGCTGCTTACTGTAAGAATTTTGCTTTTTAAATTATCTTGATACCTAAGGGCATGATCAAAATATGCTTCTGAAGTATGAAGCCTCTCACATAAAAAAGTAACAAAATAGTTAACTTCCAGACTTTTCCATAAGCAATTTAATGAGGGGGAGACAAGGCACACAGTCAATGTGTCTTTTGTTTTTAAGATTTCCCATTTAGTTACACTGAAGCTGCAGAACTAGTAATCTTTGAGGGGTAGGAGAATGTACCTGAAAAAATAATTTCTCATTTGTAAAAAATAAATCCACAGTTAAGTGGCATCATAAAATATAGGAGTGTTTTTGTCACTTAAATGAAGTGTGTGACATTATGATAAAAGCTACCACTGTTGCCAGTCAATGTTTATGAATATTTTTTTTTTCTTTAAACCCAGTTTATAGCTAAAGAGCTTTTTATTTCTATTACTTTGCTCTGAGTGCATCTTCTCTTACCCTGAACTTTATAAAAATTGTATTTTTCATCTGCAGGAAAACACTCCATTCCTTTCCTGCTCTCTCATCCCAAAAAGACTTGTGCAAGATTTCAAGTCACCTCAAAAAAAAAAAAAAAAAAAAAAAAAAATCTGATGCTGTTCTTATTCCCATGGCTCATAACACCAATACTGTATTGAGTTTGCATGGTCTGGTTTTGATAGCCAGGGCGCTTCAAGGGTGGCTTCTGTGAGAATCTGCCAGAAGTTTCCTCCATGTCCAGAGGATCCAGTGTCAGTCAGCTCCAAGATGAGCACGCCACTGGCCAAGGCTGGACCAAACAGAAATTATGGTAACACCTCTGTTATAACATATTTAAGAACAAGAGAAAAAAAGTTACTGTGTGGATGTAATGAGGCCAGAGTAGAGCAGGGTGAAAACATGTGAGAGGAACAGCTCTGCAGACACCATGGTCAGCGGAGAAGGAGGGCAGGAGGTGCTCAGACACCTGAGCTGAGGCTCCCCTGCAGCCCATGGAGCTCCACAGGGATGCAGATCCCCTGTACCCCATGCAGGAGACCCACTGGAGAAGGTGGACGCCTGAGAGGAGGCTGGGTTCTCGTAAGACGCCCGTGCTGGAGCAGCCAGCTGGCAGGGAGCTGCAGACCCACGGAGAGAGGAGCCCATGCTGGAGCAGGCTTCCTGGTAGGACTTGTGACCCTGTGAAGGAGCCATGCTGGAGCAGCTTGTCCTTGAAGGACTGCACTCAGTGGAAGAGTGGCCCAGACTTCAGCAGTTTGCAGAGAACTGCTGCCCACGGAATGGACTCACATTGGAGAAGTGCACGGAGAACTCTCCCATGGGATGGACCCCACACTGAAGCCAGGGAAGGACTTCTCTCTCTAAACAATGGGAGAAATGCCATGTGAACACTGACCATAAACCCCACTCCTCAACTCCCTGCACTTCTGGGGAGAGGAGGTAGAGCTGGGAAGGAGGAAGAAGTGGGGGAAGATCTTTTAAGGTCTGTTTATACTTGTCATTATCCCGCTCTGATTTTGTTAGCAATAAATTCAATAAATATCTCTAACGTGAGTCTGTTTTGTGAGTGACCTCTGCCATTATCTCAGAATGAACCCTTTGTTGTATCTTCTCTCTCCTGTCCAGCTGTGGAGGGCAGTGAGAGAGCAGCTTTCAAGGGTGTGTGGCATTAGTTAGCATCAACCCACTACAGTCTTTTTGAAACCTGGGTACCATACTTCAGATCAAGAAGCCAGTCCTTCAACAAAGAAATGGAAAGGAGACGAATTAGACAGGAAACCAAAGTTACCAGTCCCTGGTCTACCAATGGTAGCAAGAGTCAGGAGGCTAACAGATAGTACCACCTATCATTTATATAATTTAATTTTTTAATATTGTTAAAAACTGGTGTAAGATAACATGGTAATCACTGAATTACTCCTGTTTTTCCATTGTGAACTTCCAAAACAGAATCAAGAAGTGAATTGTGCTATTATATACCTGCTGGGTTGCAGCTTGGTTATTGTTACATGTTAGCACTGCATAAAATCTGGATATATATTTGAGTACAAAATGGAAACTTCCAAGGCTGAGGGACATAAATATATACCATAATTATGGTTCATCAGTGGGCTTTTGCCTTTTCAAACCTTACCTTCATGTCTGGTTTAAGGGAGTCATGGAAAATTATCAGATTCAACATATTTTACCAGTTTTGGCTTGAGAAATGTTTCCCTAGAACTGCCATCACTTTTTTTTGTTGTCGTTTCTATGAAAAAGCTCATAGTTTCATTTCATGGAAGGGCAGCACTACAATGGCAGAGGCAATGCATATTCAGGCTGAGTGGCACTAGCAGAAATGTGTATGTACATTTAAGTGTATTTGGCTTAGTGGGTGGATGAGGAGATAAATGTGCACAGCCATTGTTCATATATTTAAGATATTATATACAACTTCAGGAAAAAAGACAGGAGGTTTCCTCCTCAACTTCAGATAAATAATTTCATTAGGCTTCTGGAAACGTATGCCAAAGAGCTCACTTTTTTTTTTCTGTGTCATTTAGCTGGGTCTTGACAGTTTCTGAGCAAGTTTTATTGTTTGGCTGGGAATTATTTTAGATCTTCAATCAAAAAAAAACCTCAGGCTTACAAAATTCTCCTTGGCAACACACTGAAAACCCGGTGTCCTCTGATGCCTCTGATTCTTATGTGATCAGGGACACTAATGATAATGACCCTTTGCTGAGTATGCTACTTGTCTAGAGGCCTATGTCAACTACACCACTACATCCAGAGTGGACAGGGACAAACTATTTGTTTGCTCTTCAGGCCCCTTGGGCCCTGTCATATGCTATTTGTTCTTGCATTAAGAGGTAGTTTGACTCGGCTGGGCTGACATTTCCTTCAAGTCAGTGTATTCCACTCATGCAGTAGCAGCTACCAAAGCAATAAGTATAGACTTGAGGCTCAGCAACAATCATTTAAGTGGCTTTTTTGATTCATATCCAGGACTTTTCACATTTTTACTGGTCATTCTGAATCCAAAATGACACATTTTTTTTAAAAACTAACTTTGCTATTTGATATTCAGGCAACATAGCCTCCTCATAGTTAATGTGGCTGCTTATCAATAACATGAATCAGAACCTGCAACTGAGACGATGAACAAGGACTGATACTGCTGCATGATACCAAAGGCATTGATCAGCTCTACTTTTCTTCTCCACCTCATGAAGGATACCTGATATGTGATTACTCTCCCAGTCACAGACTTCCTTCCTTTTCCTTCCATTTCCTACTTAAATTTTACTTTTTAGTGTAACAGGATGTCCTTGTGTTCACATCTTAACTGAAGTAGGATATTTTTTTTCCTGTTGGAGTTTCAGTACAGGTAAAAACAGTCATGACAATGCTGAGTATTTTTCTGGTTAATTTGCATTCGTAGGTACTGTTGGAATTTGAAAACTTTGTTTCTGATTCATTACACTCTTCTAGTATTTTATCACTGTGATCCTGCTCATGCCATTTGATGTGATGCAGCATTCAGTTAGAACAGTGACTTCCTAAATGTGAGTCTAGACCATCTGTGATGCACACAAAGAGCATTTGTATGTCAATTGCCTATTTATATCAGTTAGTAATTTATTGTAATTTAGAGTCATTAAAAAGGTGTCATTAAAAAGATGTCTCCAATCTATCTATCCGGATCATATTTAGTAATGCAGATTTTTACTTATGTGTTAGTAAATCTCAAAAATTCCCACTCTCTGACCAGGTCAGACCACTTGTCATGAGTCCCAGGGAATCCCTGTGATACCATTTCTGTCCTCTGTTCTAATCCATCAATACAAGAAGTCATAAAGTTTTGTCTCATAGCATAATACCCTCCACCACTGTGGGAATCTAAAACCTATGCAGCATTTTCAACATTATCTTAACTGCAGGGCTGCTCAGAACGATTCAAAAGTCACAATTTGTATTTCAATTTATTAATTAATTTTTCACATATTTATTGTTTTCATACTCCAGACTTCTTGTCTTCCAGGCTCCTTCTAGATCCTCTGGATGTAAAACCACAGCTGAGAAAAAGTTTGCAAAGTAGCCAGCTATTTCTGGGCAGGTGGGACAGGGGCAAAGCTGACTTGAAAAAGGAGTTTTTAAAGCAAATTTACAAAAAAACTTCTAAAGATAAATATCGGCTACAAGACATGACAGTGCTTTAGCTGATTTACCTCTTGGGTACTTCTAGCTGACATGCACTAAAGATTTCTGGGCAGGAAAGCAAGTACCTGTCACTTTCTGTAATTTACAAGGATACGAAACAGCAGATTATACAGTCCACCATTGTTCCAGAGAAGAGAAAATAGTTTGACCATTACCAACAAATCTTAACAGAGCACTCTTCTGATTCAATCCACTTTGTCTTTTCTAGCACCTTGGACCAAAGTTAAGTCAGTGTAGATAAAGAGTAAATGAAGAGACGGCTGGGTCTGGGGAGACACTGAGGGTGCGAACACTGGGCTGGAGAATAAATTTAGCAGCAACAGAGAAGAGGAAGAAAACAATGTCTGGATTTGGAAGCCTGGCAAGTTCTCCACTCACTGCTCAACCTGTGTTTAGCAATTCTGATGTGCTACTGAGCAGACAGCTCAGGCTCAGGACGACTACTCTCCCTCAGTCCCTCTTCAGCAGGCAATGAAAGCAGGCTGTACTTTGAAAATCTTCCCCCATCATGCAAACTGACACAGGCATGCTTTTCAAAAACCCACAGCCAATCTGTTGATCATTACTTATTTACAAAGGCCTTCGGGCAGAAAGTCCTGTAAAAACCATACTTGATACGGTATACACTAGCTTTTTCTGCTTGTGGAAAAAAGTACCCCTAAGGCTACCTCAAACCATCACTTTCTATTGCACATAAAATGTACCGTGTAACACTAAAGTATTTAATATATATGGTATAATATATCTACAGGAAAGGCATTTGTGTAGAAGTATGTTACCCTGTATTTGGTAATTTGATGTTTTGCTGAAGGCTATGACTTGAAAAAGCCTGCACCTAGTACAGAGGACCTGTCATCTCAGTACCCAAGAGCCAATAGAATAAAGAAGTACCCTTAAGCAGCAAAACTTTGACACAGCTTTGAAGCATATGAAAACAGTACAACTCCCCAGAATTATTATTACTCAAGATCAAAGAAATGAGGCATACTTTACATAGCAAACAGGGACAGTGTGTTCAGCTCCTTCTTTCTTTCTCTCTCTCTCCCCCTTCTCTTTCTTTTTACTTCTACTTCCCCAAAATTAGAATCTGGGAGAAGGGGGGCGGGGGGGGGGTGGGGGGAATCTCCACATGTTTAAATTTTAAGCAGTTAAAACAATTAGCACCAGATAAGAGGACTGTCCAAAGGTAAGTAAATTGAAAACTATGCTAGCATGACAACTGGCACTATAAAAATGAGAAGTTTGCCAGTATGCTCATTTTATTCTTCCTCATAAACTGTAAACAAGCATGTAAATCAGTGTCGTTTGGGAAAGGCTGAGCTAACAGGAAGGCAGAGAACTTTTAATGACACATTCTACAGAAATAGATGGTCAATAAGGAAAAAAAAAAAGCCACAGCTGGGTGCATTCTCCCTCTGTGAATCAATCTCACTTTTGGTTCTGTAGTCTAAACAGAGATGAAGACGATTTGTGGAAGTTACGTCCTTGAATATGCCCTATATTGCAGAAACAATAAACAAATATGGATGCTTCTGTAACTGCCCAAAGAAAATTCCAGTCTAGTGACTGAAATACAAAGAGAAATATCATCTACCTGTATCCAGAATTGTTACAGGAACAAAATCATCGTCAATAATAAAAATCACAAGAGATTTTATTTATGGAAAGAACTAGATATTTGTATCAATTTTTTTTCACTTAGCCTCTGTGAGCAGACACAGTTATACACAACCAAATCTCAAATTCCACAAATGTGTCTGTTTATATATGCAAACAAGTTTACATTTTTCTGTGTATGTGTACATACATATAGAGATAGAGTGGAAAATCTCTGCTATGGTATTTATGGATACAATAATGGACTGAGGGTCTAGCCTGAGTACAGAGGATATGCAAAAACAGAGCAGGAACAGCCTTGTTGGAAACTCTGTGCCTACTACAGGATCCAATTTTGACTGAGTTGAGCAGGTAAAAGGCAAAGCACAGTGAGATAGAATGCAAATCACATAATACTTTAATAGATTACAATTTCTTGTTGCAGTTCTAGTTTTAACAAATCTCTTAGAGGTAATTTGTCCTATAAAAGGAAACTACATAGTTATACAAAGGAGTACTATCATAAAATAATGTACACATAGCAACAGGGGAAAATATAGCTAATAAGATGCTGTTTTCATCACCCACTTTTAGAGTATATACTACCCTCTTAAAAATCCCTGTATTTCATAATTAATGTGCTTTTAGCTTGACTAAAACAGCGTTAGTTTTGAACTTTGCTTTGGCAAGTACATATATTATTAGACTTTTTCATCAGTCTAAATCAATTAACAGAAATTTGATTTCAATCGACAGGATAAAAGGAAGGTAATATTCAGGTTCATTTTTGATTGTGATGATACATCTCACATATGGCCTTAAGTACAGAAAACAGTACTCAGAGGGAATCCAACAAAAAGAGAATTGCCTGAGGCAAACTAACCACATGAGTTCCCCTGATTGGTTAGTGCTATCATTAGTGCCACTGCTGTTTAAGAACTACACATGGACAGGACAGGGTGACAGCTAAGACTTTAAAGCCTATGTATTTTTCAAACAGCTTTTCAAACTGTTTTTCATGACAGAATTTTTTTTCAGCTCTATCATTAACTGCTGACAAGCTGACAGAATAAATACTTCAGCCTTTCAGAAACCATCTAACAATCTTTTTTTTCACCCCCTCCCCTTATTTTTGATGTGGGGGGAGGAGAGAAGGAAGGAAGAAAGGAGATGAAGATATGAGTTTCTTAGAGTCTTACCTCATCAGTTTGGGTGAGGAGTTGGGTGAATTTCGCATGCCTCCATTTCGTTGCTTTTTTTTGGGTGATAGTGTCGACGGCTGCTCATCTTCAACTGGAAATATAAGGAACTCATGAGATTAAGTACTGCTCTGAGTGCAATATGAAATACAAGTGAAGTAGCAAAGAACACACACTCTATGTCCATTCACGCACTGATACTTCATTGCTAACATAGGCCAACAGTAATAAAAATCAAATACATGTTAGTCAAAGAGATTGGTTTGAAGGAGAAGCAGAGAAGAATACCAGGGTTTTGAACACAGGTGTTCAAATTGGTTTCATACTTCCAAAAACAAAGGCGGAGGGACCACATTCGGGTTATTCTTAGAGTTATTATCAGTTAATCTGCGCTACAGAAAAATAGAATTAGTGCTCTGCTGTATTCCCAGACAGATAAAGTACTATTTTCAATATCAACATAACAGCTGCCAGCCTGCTTTTGCTAATGAACTAGACACCAGTTGTTTCTTGCTCCTCACATGCCAAACAACAGAGTCTTCATGAAGAGATGTAAAATATTCAATGCCTTGATGTTCAATGATTCAGTTAGTCGGGAATGTGAATGCAGCCTGCCATTGTGCGCAGATCTCCAGCACAAGTCAGACCTCATCGCTCTACTCTCCTCCCAAAACGGAGTTTTAACAGGAGTGAACAGAATGAGGTTGAATGGAAGCAGGGAGACAATACCTGTATAACAGAGAATGCATGTGTTATGCAATCTTTTAATGAGGATGATGTGCATTTTCAAGGACAGATTGATTTCCAGATAGAAAATCACTTATTGTTTTGTCAGTCATAAACTACTCTTGGATAACTTATGTCACAATATGTACTGTTTAAACAAGTGCAGAGTCCTAAGAACTCATCTATTAGAATTAGCCACCATCTTTGCTGTTTTGAGATTGTAACAGCACTTGATAATCTGTATGTAACTTTTACATGTACTATCAAAGGGAATAAATTCATGCCTTCTTTCTCAGGTTCATACTAATGCTAATTTATTCTGATACAAAGAAAAAATAAATAAACTTTTTCCCATCCTACTGTTAACTGAAAAATTAATTAGAAGATAATATAACTGATGCCTAGGAAGCTTTTACTTTAAAGCTAAAATGAAAGACATTAGTAGTAGTAGTAGTAGAAGTAGCTGCTATATTTAAACAGCTTAGTACACATTAGCAGTGCACAAGCAGAAGTTGAGAAAAAAAAGTACTACTTGCAATAAGATACATAAGAAAACCAACAAAACTGGGATATATGTCGCCTGCCCCAGACTTATCTGTGAATAAATGAAGCAACAGCCTTTTGCTAGAACCCTCTTCTGACACTATTTTATTACAGACTGCGTCCCAGCCTGCCACCTCTATCTCTCTGCCCAAGTCTGCTATGGAACATTTTGCCTTGGTTAAGACCAAAGGGCTGGGCCCTGAAAAGACAGATTTTCCTCTCTTTTTAGATGACCTGGCATCACCTAGCACAAGGGAGCCACAACTAAAAGAAAGCATTGCAAAGAGAAAAAAACAAACCATAGCAACCAAACAAAGCTATTCCTAAAATAAACGTGCCAAAGAGTGGTGTAAAAGATAATACTTAGATCAGAACAATGAGTGTCTAATAATGATTTATTCACTAAGTTTCTTCTCTTCTTGGGCAGCACCCCTAAAGACAAAGGAATTTTCTTCTCATTTGACTTTTCTTTCTTTTTCCAAATCAAAGTCCTATGGTGTAAATGCTTATTGATGGTTAGTCAAATGCCTCTCAGTCAAATTTGGCTGAGAAATAAATAAGCCTACAGAAATTCTCAAAAAATACACAAACTGACATTTTCTTTCTGTGGTAGTTTGCACACATTAAACAAGATCACTTCAGTATTTAGCTATGTCTACCATGAAGTGAACATGCATAGAATTGGCTTTTATGGTAATATCTTTGCAGTTCTAACTGCAAAAAAGCACAAGTCTTTGCACTTTTCAGAACACCCTCTTCAAATTATTCTCTTGAAAATGGCCTAGTCTTGTTTTACGCTTCTCTACCAGAAAGTTATTTGCATGCTATTCCACACAGACAATAGCTTTCAAGATATCCACTGTGCTCTCTTGTTCTTTATTGGATAAAAATATTCAGTTCCACCACTTAAAAGATCAAATGAACAAGAATCATGCAAATGTTCCTTCCAGAAAACAACAAATTATCTATTTTGCTCTCTTGGGTGTAAAAATTCTAGATTTCACTCAAATTAATCTGTTACCATAGGGTTACAAAATGTTTGACCAGAGATGCAGTACGGCACCACAAGTGTGTTGTTATACAGTTTTAGCAGTTCAAGGAAGATACACATCCATCAGAATCATAGGCAAAAATCTTACAGTAACACAAGTCAACTGCAGATAATATTAGAACCAGAAATCTTTCTCTGCACAAGAGAAAATAATATTAAAAATAGTATTTTTCCAAGTTTTCAGCTAGCTAATAAGACTCCTGTCTGATCCTTTCAAATTCCGAAAGTTAATACAATAAGGACGTTTTTGTACTATATGGTCCAACATTTGTGTCCTGCAGTGCTGCCAGGTGATGCTAACCTGCTGCCCAATGAAAATCAAAGTCTTACTTTGTAATCATCCAAAATAACAACTTCTAGAAGGACATTTCTAGCAGTCTGCACAGGTACTGCATCTGCCATAAATAAGCTTCCTTCCTGGATATGTGCTTGTCATATTCAAATTATGCTACTGTCACCAGTTGCCTGCAAAGCCCAAGGTTGGCATGGCTCACTAGTTAATACCTGTTAGCAAAGCCTTCTGAGGGATCTCAATTTGTTGCTTAACCAAGAAAGCCATTTATTCTCATTGTAGCAATGGAAGTAAATCTATATTAATCATATGACAGAAAATCAAGTTTTATTTTTCATATTGAAATCTCTGCACAGAGTTTACAGGGCATCTGCAGTTTAGCAACACAGCTCCATAGGAATGGGGGAAGGGAACTCATGAAGTTGAAATATGTGAATAGTATCTACTGGACACTATTACCTATGGTTTGGTTCCCAAAAATGTCACAGTGATAACTCACAAGTGGTTTCTTAGTAGTTAGTAGGATATAAAACATATTTAATTATTATCCTTCAGATACTCCTATCAATTTCCTGCCAATTTAAAGAAGCGAATCTAGCAAAATTTTTAGTAAAGTTATTAAATATTTTAGTTTCTGCATTAATTTAAAAGGGAGTCTTAAATTCACTTGTTCTTATGAAAGACAAACATATTTGCATAATGGGGCTATGATATATGACAAATAAATTCTGATATTGTATGTTTACTTTGGTTAATGAGTCCCCATTTTTTATACTACAGGATTTGTGTTAACTACAGCCATATTATGTTAGCAGACTTTTTTTACCGCTTTCATAAAAATTGGAAGTAAGTTCAAGAATTGGACACAGAGTTTTATAGATTTGGAACTGAATTCAGCCTCTGAGTTCTAATAACATTCAAGAGCTTGTTTGCACATCCCTAAGTATAACACTTATTGTACTGCTGTAACAACCCGGAGCTCACTTGTCGAATAACACTTTTGCAGTTCAGGAAGACTCAATGCTAAAAAAATGTCAGGCGAGTCTAATGAGGCTTCAGAAACTCAGTTTTATGCTAGAGTTTAATTTAAAGTTACACTGATGTTTTAACATGTTTGCTTATTCTTGAGTAAAGAGTGTTCATTATTTCAATGACATAACCTCCAGACAATGTTCCATGAATTGGTTTAAGATGTGCTGGTAATTTTAACAGCCTTAATGTGGAGTTGAACATCTGTAACAACATATTACTTGACTTTTATCCTCATTTCATTTTTAAAGCAAAACAAAGGGAAATTCTTCCAAAACAGTGGACAAGTTCATAACTTTTTTCGTTACTTTCTCACCATCTTTAAAACAACACTGTCTCCTTCACTGCCTCTCCCAGGTCACTAGCTGAACTAGTTTACAGATGCTTTTTTAGACACC
This sequence comes from Pyrgilauda ruficollis, assembly GCF_017590135.1. Taxonomy (NCBI): domain Eukaryota; kingdom Metazoa; phylum Chordata; class Aves; order Passeriformes; family Passeridae; genus Pyrgilauda; species Pyrgilauda ruficollis. The sequence goes on along the minus strand of NW_024509210.1, from coordinate 9,849,807 downwards.
AAAAAGAGCTGAAATTTGAAATAACATCCATGTTACTGAACATCACATGTACTGGGATACCTGGTAAGTTCATTCTGCCTAGCATGTAAATGCTTCAAAGCAATTAAATCCTTTGAAAGGTAAAGCACAAACCACCCAGAAACATTAGTTGACTAGCTATCTCGATTAACTTATTAATCACCACATCTGGAGAAACCCACATCTGTAAGCACTTAACAGAGCATTAGTAATGTCATAGTCACATTGAAAACAGACTGCAAAACCATGCACAAACCATTCTGTATTGCCTTATGCATCCAACTACTGGGCTACCTACGGAGATCTTGGTTCAACCCAGGCTTTTGGGAATGGTAGCGGTATTTTACAGGCAAGCTGAGTGCCCTTTGCAATCTACAGTAGGTAGATTTTCCTTGTTCAACAGAACTCAGTAAGTTAAGGTGCAGCAGCGAGGGGTTGTTGGGTAGGAAGAGGCTCCCTTTACGGTTATTAACAAGTGGAACAGGTTCCAGGATTCCTTCAGTGGACTTGGCATCAATCAATGCATTAGTAGTTGCATTCTTGAACTGATATGAACATTTTGGGTAACTTGATCTAGCTGCATTCTTTACTTCTAAATAATAAGAAAAAATTTAAATTAATTTCTTTGTATTAAAAATTATTTCAAACCACAGGCATGAATCAATTTTGATACTATGTGGAAATACAGTCTTAATGTATCAGTATAAAGCTTAATGTATCAGTTCCAACAGCAGAAATAAAGGTTTATACCTGCAGCTTTCTTATGTTTTTTTTCCCCTCTAAAAATGACTCTTTATAAAATAATACTTATAGAAGGATTATTCAACAAAATTATCACCTTTAAGCAATAATCCCATCCTAGGGTAAGTATGTCTGAGGTAATACTTATTTCCCCATGTTGATAAGGGCTTTGAGATTTACTGTCTGTGGAAGATGTTTATTTCTTTGAAACTACTGAAAATGACAGGGGAGGTAAAGCACTCTGCTGCTATTAAAATAAAAAAGGAATCATAGAAAACATAAGGTCACCACTTCAAAATTGTGCAAGCCTACTTATGGAATTAAACAGATTTTAAGGACCCCACATAAAAATTGTTGAGCATTCAACAGTGCTGCATACTGTAAATTTCAGGAGGTCATACATAGTACCTCTGAAAAGAAAGTTAAGAAATTCAATTTCCTAAATATGGATTTAGCTTAAAATTGTGATTCTTTGTCTTCCACTGCTAATATATCAAGGCTATTTAAACACTACCCCATCTACTAATACCTCTAACAAATGGCAAGCTCAGTAAAAAACAACAAAATATTTTTCTGATAAAAACACACAATAAAGATCTCCTAATGCTTGTTTCATTCTGAAAGTATAGTATAGAGAGTATAGCATAGAGAAGACGGTATATAAGTGAGCTGCTAAGACCTTATATTTGGTTACATATAATGAAGTAAGAAGTTTAGGTAGAGAGTACTTGGTGGACTGATAAACTTGCAGCATTATTTCCGTGTTTCAATTGCCCTAAAGATTCTACGGAGAACACTGAGCAGAGAGTAAAGGCAAACTATTTGAGGAGGTCAGCATGTTTTTTGGGATCTTACTTTAGTTTACCACCAGCTAGAAACACCATCTGGTAACAGGAAAGATAAGAAAATAGCATTCCCATGCTTGCCATTTTTCTTCAAGCACAAAATCTGTCTCTCTCCCAGAAAAGGTGAGTGTATAGGAATTAAAAGAGTCATTTGAAGGTACCTTTTAACAAGGTTGAACTGGTTGGTGGCAAAGCACCCATTCCAAATCTATGACTTTTTGATGGCTTGCTACTATTCTGAGGTAGATTGAAAAATTAGTGAGGAAAGAACTGAAGTCTACTTTATTATACTATTCTGATTTTTATTAATAGAAGTAACATTTGAAGTATAATAATAATAATAATAATAATAATAATAATAATAATAGATACTCACCAGAGTTCACGTGTATTTTAAATCATCAGAGGAGAGCATATATCTTTGATTAGCAATAATGCCACAAAAATAAAATATACTGTATAAAATATTGAATACACTACCTGAAAATTATCAATTTTACCTCAGTTAAATTATCAATTTTACCTCAGGTTTTTTATCAGATTTTGTACTTCTACTTTTGATATTCCTCCAAGTGTAATAATTTTCAGCTGATAAAATATATCTGCAGAGAACTATCTCCCTACACATGTCACTGGTCAAGCATGTATTTGAAGGCTTTGATATGCATCAACTCAGTTCTATTTTTAAAGTGCAGGTAATAATACTGGAAATAATCTTTAGAAATCCACATCCTATATCAAAGTATCTTCACATGAAATGGAAGAAAACCAGAATCTATTAAGCTTATCAATCCTTTAATCAAGTTGTAAGAAACACCATAATCTTTTTACAGTCTCTTCTGGAGTTCAATAAGTGATGGTTTCAGATACCAGACCTGACTATTAAGCAATAACCTTCCACAGCAGTGCATGTCTCATGGCATATTCCATGCAGACAAATTCAAGCTTTCCCAAGATTTTGTGCTTGCGGTGGCACAGCATGTGTCGGAACAAAAATACTTGTCTTTTGGTATGGCTTCATATCTGGAGCTTGGCATCATATTTAATAGCACCACATGATCTTTTTCAGCAGGAAGGCAGACTGAGCTGCTTAAAACCTAAGTTACTTCCCCTTACTTCCAGTACCATTGTGGACAGGTACTATCACTGACCATGGGCATAACAAGGTGCCCATTTTTTGGGGTCAAATTATTGCAGATTTAAAAGTTCTAACTACTGGTTTCATCCCATGACTTCTAGCTTCCTGCCTTAAGAGCTTAGATCAAAGTGGAAGAAGCCCCACAGTGAACAAGTCATTAAATTCTTTGTACATAGGACAATTTTCTTTCTTAGTCCAACAATTTATGGCCCAAGTCTTTTTACTCAATCCTCAAAAGCAAGGATTACAGAATAATATATCCAAATTATCTATCTTTGGGAGAGATAATATTCTCTTTCTCCATCCTCCTAAAATTACACATATTTTTTTACTGAAGAAGAGTGAAACTGGTTACTCTTAGTGTAAATAGCCCGTCAAGCTGTAGGTGCACGTTGTACCACACACACGGGGCTGTCAGGATACACCCTGAACTACATGAGCAAGCACAGAGCTTTTGCATGAAGCAGTTCTGTACAACTGGGTGAGAAACACAGGTCAACTTCAGCAGATACAGACTACAGTGTGCAGAACCTAAACCACTTATGGAGCATTCCCCTGTTCAGCAAAGACAGTTGATTTTTGTTAATAATTTCTTTAAAATCCGATTGGGTTCTTGCACTGTTATGTGGGCTGATTTCCATAGAAAACATATTTGGGAAACAAAGATTGCTCTTGATTCTATGGAACTAAATACATCCTTACATATTGTCACTGCCTCACTAGGTTTGGCAATCAAACTGGATTGGGGCAATTTGTCGTACTACTATGCAACATCAAATCACAACCTCCAAATCCACCAGGGTTCTTTTCCAAGTACAGGATGAGTTTAGCACCACCAGGACTATTTTTCTAGTCATAGTAAGATTAGTTTTGATTTTATGCGTCATGACATATGACTTTATTTCCAATGCAAACAGTCACAGGCCTGCATTGTTTACACTGCCTAAGTTCCTTAGAACTGTTCAGTATATTGTCATGTATCCATAAGGCATTATTATTACCTAAGAATATTTTGAGAGCCATTTTGAGAGCAAATTTTAAACTACTTTTTGAGAATGGCAAACAGTAAGGAACAGGATAAAAGTAGAGTGAGGGTAAGAAATTCCATTTTCTGTAGTATTTTCTAATTGCACCCTGGGTAAACACTATCTACTTTTAATAAATGCTGTACAGAATTTGCTCAAGAAGCCTGTCACCATTAGAGAGATAAAAAATGATATGTATAAAATGTGATATATTAATGCAATCGTAAAGGTATTTTGAAGTTGCATATATTCCTATTCCTTACCCCCACCCTCAGGAACTCCCTTTCAAGCTCAATGAATATACACTTGCCTACAGACTGCGTTAGGGAATCATGCCTGTTTCTATTTCTATAAATTTTACTTATTATAATGAAGATAATTTGAATTGCAATCTGCAACTCCCTGAACATTTTTAAAACAACAAATGTATTTAAACTAATGCCTGTGGCAATCTCTATTTATTCTTTGTGAGCATACACTTGCCATAACTCAAAACTGGGCTGAGCTTTAATTTAAATGTAACAAGGCAGAATACCAGTACAGCGGCTTTCAACAAAATGGCTGAAACTGGCTTCAGCATGATTTGCCTGGAAGGGAAGATGAAAGTGTGTTTTAAAGGAGAAAAAAATATCCTGACCAAAACCAGACATTCTAAACAACCACCACCGATACCCAGTGCTCCTCTCCTCCCCCATCTCTATCAGCTGCTAGGCTTTCAGCACTGTTTTTCGCCAGACACTAGCACAGTGTTTTCCTTCACAGTCAGCCATCAGCCAGAGCTGTCACTTGCAGATACTTCATTTTTGTTTCAGTCTAATTCATACTGCACCCCCTTAATCTCTGTAGTGAGTAATGCCATGTCACTGTGAAGATATGTCAGATCCAGCATTCGAAATACAGAGTGTTTCTAACAGTTAAACTATCTTGGTTTGAAGAAATATTTTATTTCTTCCTCCAACTTAACCGATGTTTTTCTCCTGAACATCTTCCAAGCTGACCTCCAAAGGAGCAGTCACCGTTCTGCAATCAGGCTCAGCTTTCATGGGGTGGGGGGTGAAGACAAGCTTCAGCCCTGTATTACTAAATGCAAATAATCAATATGTTGATTGAGCTTTTGGCTACCAGAGTTCTTTTGATGGGGGTGACAGTGAGCATGACTTGCCTCATTCAATGACAAGCCTGTTTAGACTTTTTTCTACCTACCACTTTGTGAATCAGGCAACTGAAAATACCCACAGCAATTCCTCCAAACTGTCAGCTATTGCTGTGATTCCACCCAGCACCCCCTGTACAAGACAACAGATTAACCATTAGGCTAGATATGTTGAAAATATACAGCTTCAACCTTTCCTCAGCTAGCTCAGAGCGATGTATAGATGATTATTTCAACCGTCAGCTGCCGCATAGACTTAAACCCCTGCACAATAACTCCTGGATTCATCTGCCCCTTGTCAAACTTGCACAGCTTTAGTTTGAGCATACATAGTGTGGCAGTTTCACTGCGGATCTAGAATAATCCAGACGGCTGCTGTCTCTTTGTTAACAGGAAGCTAAACTGATGAGTTTGTAATGCATTTCTTATCAAAGGTAGTTTCAAAAAAGAAAATGTGCCAAATCAGTTGGGGTTGGAATTTAGCATAGTATTGAAACATGATTTAATCAAAACATTTGTTATTTGTTAGTGAAAAAAACCCACCCCACACTATTCATCCTCTAAAAATCATTTTATGCCAATGAACTATTTATTTAACAAATTTACTTGATTTTTTTGGTGGTAACAGATGTAATGAAATAAATGACTAGAAACTACAATATAATGGTGCTTGATGAGATACAAGAACATTAATTTTAGAAACTGTGGAGCAGCATTTGCTTGGTGTCTGAAATGGTAATTCAAATGAAACAGGATGGCTGCTTTTGTTTCTATGTGCATTACAAACAGAGAAATGCATTTCATTCTGTTTTTTTAACACAAAAAGGATATGCTGCATATCTACACGCTAGCACCATTAGAAAAGCAGGTGAGGCTGGCTTTTAGTTGCAGTGTGTGCCACATGAAGCAAATAAAACATCAAGATCCAAGAATGTCAAGAATGCATCATCAGAACATTTTGCAAATACTGAATGGTGCTTACATGAGACATTCTCTTTGAAACTGCAGATCAAGAAACATTTCTTTTCTTTTTTTTGCCTTTTTTTTTGTCCCAGGCTTGTACCTTTTGGCTAAACATATAAAATTTCAAAACAAATGTATTGTTTCTGCTACTTTTTTCTTTTTTTCCTTTTTCTTTCTATTACTATCCAATACTTAAATTTTGTATTAATAGTAGATGGTCTTTCAGTCTTAATTATTCTCCCACATTAAGAACTGAAACTCTGCTACAGATATATTTCTCATCTTTGCTTTTCCTTGAATGCTGGAAAAAAGACATTTAACAGCAAATGTGGAATCTTGCCTTGCTGGATCCTGTTATTAATTTAAGATGGCTGCTCTGATATTCAGTGAAATCAATATAGACTTTAAGTTCCTGATCTTTTAGAGTAACTTGTACATAGAATGAAAAATAGACTACAAAAGAGTTTGGAAACCCAGAAAACTTATAACTTGAATCTTTTGGTGAAAAAGGTCTGGCGTATGGATTTACACCATTTGTACTTGTTTTTAAGAGTTGAGAAATTCCCTAAGGTTACCACAGAAATATGGTATTTTTTTCTTTGCTCCTCCAGTTTAATTCAATGACATAATGAATATGAATGCTCTATTAATTATTATCACTTCCCTGTTACTATGACTTCAGCAAGCAAAGAAGTGGTTTAAGGCTCTCCAAACTGTGATTGATCCAAAGTCCACTGAAGTCAGAAATACATTTACACAGACTTCAGCAGAGGTTTGATCAGGAGCTGTTCATACCTCATGTATATGCTGTCATAAATGAGAAGCAAGCCTTTCCCATATACACAGCATTTTACACACACTGGCATGTGCAATCAGTAGTAAGGCTTCTGATTTCACGGATCTGGTTTCTCGTTCCAATACAGAGGTATATAGACAATAGGACACTATTTGTACTTAACAAACATCTTCTCTTTTCCCTGCCAAGTTTTCACAGTAGAAAAAAAGGTACTTCAATTCCTAATCAAATGCTAATTTATATTTAGACTAAGTCATAGGTCCATTGAACCTTGAACATATTTTCTAAATCAAATTTTAGTATTCTCTCATACATTTTTCTTGATTTTTAGTCTTCATTCTTCACTGCCTTTTCAAATTATGATTCATTTTGTAATTTTTTATTCAAGTCATTATGCTGTTATTGGAAAAATGTCAAATGAAAGTTAAAAAAAAAAGCAAAGCATCAGTGGACTTGGTTTTTCTTCCTGTCCATTTAATTGTCCAACTGACTTCTCCACATGCCATATCCATACAGAATACTATTTGGATGAAGTAAAGTGTGTTTTAGGAAAGGGCAGAGAAATGGAGATGTGCCTAAACTGTAGAACTTAAAACAGAACATGGTCTCTTTTCAGGGGGGTCTTTTCTCCAGACAAACATCAAAGTGAAGGGAACTAACTGTCTTTTGAGAGTGCACTTTGGAGAATAAGGAAAGTCAAAGTGTCTCATTGGTATGGCAAGTGTAAATATGCTGAGTTAAATTTTAAATTATGTTATCTCATTATAACAAGCTCTGAACATGGAGGAAGAACTACAGAAAATGTTACCCCATGTGTCAGAAAAGAGCTGTTCAGACCTTGTGTTTCTTACCAAGTCACCAGCAGCTATGAACTACAATTTTGGAGGCCCAGCTGCTGTCTCCAGCACAGCGAAGTACAAAAGGATTGCTCAAAGCCACATGTTAACATTTTAACAGACTACCTGATGACCCCATGGCTACAGGCAGAGGATTGGGAAACTCCTGACTGGGATTTAGTTTTACCACTGATCTTGGGTTACACAGCATTGGGTGGCTCACTTGCAGTCAATTCTGTTTTAAAGGATTTTATTTCTCACAGATCTTGCTAGAATTCAAGTGACCAAATGATGTGAAATTGTGGCTGTTAATCTCTAATTTTCTCAGATCTAGCAGGTGTAAGACTGCAATGTTGCTACTGCTGTTTGAAAAGTACATTTGGAATACATTCCATAAAAATATACTATATTCATATGTGATGCTGTTATTACAGTGTCTGGTGGTTTGTTTTTTTACTAGACACAAAAGTGTGCCTCTAACACTGAATAACTGTAACATCCTTTTTATTTCTGTGTTTCCATTTCCCTTCCTTAAAAAAAAAGTGTCAGTTAAAAGACACTGATTTCCTTATGAGTAGCCCTTTGACAGCTCCCCAGGGTGTGACATGTAAAGCCAAAACACATCTTTGGGAGATTCTTTAGCAGTAGCAACACAGAGTAAATTATAATATTCCATGCATTGTCATAGACTATCTTTGTGTCAATGCACAGCAACCCAAAGAGTATTGTCCTTTATCCTATTGCCTCAAAGAAGATTTTGACACCAACTATAAGAGACACAGAGGAAGAAGTTGCAACACTAGCAAGGGCACACTGTAGTTGTGCAGTTCTGCTAAACTGTAGGAGGAATCTGTCTTGTATTTAAAAGTTAAGGAAGTTTCCCCTTTGTGACTAAAACCACTCACAATCTGATCAGTCACTGCAGAATACAGTGAAGTTCTACTTGTGGACAAAAAATAAGCTACTATTAAAAAAGAAAATCTAAATTTGAAAGGCCACTCATCATTGTGCCTATGATCTCTTTACTGTTTACACTCTCCCAGCTCCATTAAATTCAGAGAAAAATATACAATGCCTTGAAGTAACTAAGAGTAAAAGTAAGCACAGGAGTCCTTGGTGATTGCTCTGCTCCTTGGGATTAGAAATCTTGTATTTACAGCATAGATTGTGTTTGTCAGGCAGAGTATTTCAATGCACAGGAAAGCCATATTTTCATGCCTTTGGAGCAGGACTCCACAAATTTCAGCTCAGTCTTGCTACAACTGCTTCCTTCCTGTGAACACTGGGAAGTGTAGATTTCCTCCTGCAGAAATCTAATTAGAATTATTACTCTGGTTTTCCATTTAGAAGTGACAATTTATCTTGATATCTCAAAAATACATATTTCCAGTGTAATTCCAACCTGCATATCCTAAAGTTTTAAACTGAAATAAAATTTCATCTACCTTGCTCATTACAAGAAGACAGACTAGGTCCCTGCCAATACCACAATGAAGTAAAGATTTTCCTACACTTCTTATAAATCCAGGGGATTGCATTCTTAAATTCTAAGATTTTATGTATTTTTTTTTCAATTCTTCCTCTGCTTCTCCATGAGTTGCCTTACTTTTGAAAACACACTTGAGAGGATCTGGCTGAGGCTGTTTCTGTTTTTAACTAGGTGGTTAATATGTGACTGATAAATTGGAGGTTTTTATTTTGCAAAATTTGATACCATTGAATTTCTTTTGGCTCGTGTGTATCTTTGAAAACAGGGTGTAGAAATGTCTTTGTCTCTGAACAAGAGAACTGAAGTACTAACATTCAAATCTGGCTTTCTTATAATTCGTCTTATACAGTTTCCACCCACATCAGTGGAAGAACTTCCATTTATTGAATTTTCATAGGATCAGGCTCAGTGATCCTCAATACTCTTTCAGACTTAGCTGTAATGTTCCTCTGGGATGGAGGTCTTCACACTCCTGTTATTTGTGTGGCCACCATATAATTTCATATGTAAAGTATAAAATGCTGTTCCTATTTACATAGACCCTGGTTCTAGAGACAAGTGCTTACACTGTATACACCTCTGTGGGAAAGACCCGCATACAATTTAAAACAGCCAGCAGAAATATTTTTTTAATGACATTGTTTCCTTAGCAAAGCAATATATAATGAAGTTCTTGCAGGCTCCTGAGCCACTACTGATTTCTAAGCCAGCACCACCACCTGCTGGTTACAGGGAGTTTCAAGACCCAGTGCTGTTTTCCTGTCTTCAAATCCATGCATAAACATAGTGCAGTATTTCTCATCTCTTCTTATGCATAGAAATGTCGTTACCAGAAGAGATTTTTAGCAGATTGGGTGCAGTTTAACAATACTCTATTAGCTGAATTATGGCTTTCATAAAAGCAGGTAATGTTAACAAAGAAATTGTTTTATGCAAAGTATTGTAAGTCACAGGGTAGACATTAAAATTAACCAAATAGATTGAACCTGTTGTAATTAAAGGCTATTGTCACATATGCAGGTTTTATTACTTACAGATACACAGTTAGACACTCTTTATAACACTAAGCAATGAGTATTTTTTTCCTAAGTGATCCCTACTTTAGTGTATTCCACAATGTCCTTCATTCTTGTGAAGCTTTTTTTCTTGCTCTGAACAAATGCATCTAAAAATCCAATACCACCTGTTAAATCTATTAATATAAAATTTCTTTTGAAACATTTCTTTTCCCGTCTTTTGTGAGAGGGGAAAGCATGCCATCTCACATTCACTTCATGTAAGACCAACTATAATAGCATAAAATTACATAGGCTAGCAACAGAGAAAAAAAGCAAGTAATACTGAATCTATCCAACTAATCCGATATCCATGTTAAAAAAAGAGAATTACATATGTTTTGTCCTTTTAGTCTTTTCTTTGATACTAAAGCTACAGAGAGATGCCATCCTTGCTTAGTTCATGACAAGGATCAGACAGATCACAACCCATGATGAGGAACAGCTTTAGAAAGAAAATTTCATCAAACCCAACTGCATTGTGCTTGGTACTTCTGGATTCATTAACCAAACCTTGATGAGAATATGGGCATTACCAAAGAAAGAGAAGGGAGCTCAACAAAGTGCCCTCACTGTTCTCACACAGTGCAATGAATCAAGAGGAGAGGAAAAAAGGCAATGGAGAATTTTGGAGAGGATTGTCAAGGTGTTGAATTAGCAGATTACTTAGTTGTGTCCTATAAAGAACTTGGTGTGCTCAGCAGAAAAATCACTTAAACATTACGAGTATAAAATTAAATACAGGTGATGTCCCTTTTCAAAGTAGGTAGCATGATAAAGAAGAGAGAAGACTGATTAAATTAAAACAAAAGGAAAGAAGATTCTGCAGGAAACCACAGAACTGCCAGGATTTCTGTTGTATTATCACAGCAACTACACAATAAACTCTACAATCACCTGGAGCTCAGGAACTCTCTCCAACAAAGAAAAAATTGACGTATAAAATTTCGTAAGATTTACAAGTCAGTTACTACCCTAAAAGAAACTATATCAAACACAAATGCCACAGGATGCCAATATATTTGGAAATACTGTTGCTGCCAGATGTTTTGAGAGTCAGATACTGAAAGCATCCAGAAGTCCTATGCTCAGGGGACACTGACAGCTGTCAAGAAAGTCATCTTCCAAAATCAAATTGCTTGGAGCTCTACCTCTGAGGGTTTTGTCCTGTTTGAGGAGAAAGAAGAGGGCACACAAAAGACTCATATGCTAAGGGCAGATTAAAACCAAACGCATATTTTGACATATTTTATATTCCTCATGGGCAGAACTCAAGGATACTGATGGGGAAATCTGTGAGACCCAAGGGACAATTTCAGGATGTTTCCTGAGGAGTATGTGGGGCTTGAGTATTGAGGCGGAATATATGAACCTAAAGATATGACTCTGGCCTCAAGCTACAATTTTAAATGCAAAACAAGAATTTTGCTTTTCAGCAGCAGAAGTACCAGTAAAACTGTTGATGAATGAGCTGCAGCATTCAAAGACTCAATGAGCCAACCAAAAAGACCTTTTACGTTTGATCAGCCACTAGACATGCTAACACTAGAAATCCTGAATCCAAAAACAGAGTAGGCACTTTCATTGAAGTAGGAGATAGCATTTTCAGGGATTATTCAGAAAAAAACAGAAAGACAGAAAGTGCTCCACAGATCATGCTCTAATAAAAACTGCATGTGGTAGTGGTAACAGGGGAGATCTGAAACAAAAATTTAAATAATTCTGTACTTGAAAGAGGCAAATTCAGGTGTAGGGAGTTCTAAGAACACCATAACCTTTATGATAATGACAAACTGAAGTGCAGATAGAGCACAGAATTTATACTTCATAAATTAACATGCAGGAGCATCTGGTGTCAGTGAGTTAGAAGAACACCAATCCCTGCTCTTACAGAATTTCACACTGATGTAAGATGAGTCAAGTCCAGACTCTGTGATTGGATTCTTGGCTTGTCTTCCCTGGCACAGCAAATTGTTTGTTCATCTACTCCTCTTCCAAACATAACCAAGGGCTTCTGCTGAGTCATGGAACTCTCTGAAGTGTAAGATGCCTGCACATTGGACTCCTTGTATGGAAGGATCCTGTCAAATAGTGAGGATCACATTACCGACTGCAGGCTCTGCAATCTTTGCACCATGATTATCGTTACAGGATCTCTGCTGAGACTGACATCTGTCCCAGCCCTACTGTCTTCTCATCTTTTCTCCCATGTCTGAATGAAGAAATCAGTAAGGTGTATCTTGTTACACAGGGCAGGGAGACTCTTGAATACAAATAATCAAAATATATTTAATTAAATTCTTCATACATGTATTTATATATTTATTTATTTTTCCTTGAATAACTTTCCTACAGCACACAAGTTTTGGTGGGAAAAAATGCATCTTTTAAGAACTATTGAAAAATTTAGATCTTTCTAAAAAATGAAAACTGATTGAAATGAAAACTGATTGAAATGAAAACTGATTTAATTCTCTGCAGAATTTTGTTCATAAAAATAAACAAAAATAACACTTTCATACTTTCATGTCTCAATTTACATAAAACATAATTTGCAAAAATTAAAATTTTACATCAGTAGAACTCAAAATGTGCAACCTCACACAACAGGGTAAATACTTTTCTCTGTGGAACACCTAAAGTAGTTATTAGCATCCAGGAGATTGCAATGTTTTACTCATTGGAAAACTTATTTTCTTTTTTCAGAACCAAGTAAAAAAATAGTGTTTCTTGTCAAAAACAAGACAAGATACAAGAATTGTTAGGAGTCCATTATTGATGAGAAATATTAGTATGTCATCTGAATATTTGGGAAACACGTCCCACGTGCTGGAAAGGACAGTATGTAGTAGAAGCCAGAAAAGTACACCCTGTTCTATTCAGCAGTGCATCTCACTTTTTCTCATCCTTCTCATCCTTCTGCTGTCTCATGGTGTGAATTATAGTCATTTTCATACCCTGCAATTCTAAATAAATACTGTATCACTTCCTTGCAGCCGCCCACCTTGTGATTAACTGATCACAGAGAATCTGGCAGTTCTTGCATGTTCTGGTAGATCAGGAATAATTCTAAAAGAGCTAAAGCATGAATATAAGGGAAAAAATAATCTTTGGACAAATGCCTGGTAATGAAATATGCCATCAATTTGCACCTATGGATTTACCACATGTTGCTCATGGAAGAGGAATAAGCATCATCTCTACATTAGGCTCAAAACTTGCAATTGTTTTCTATTCTCTTCAAGAAGAATCTTTGTCCTATCAGCCAATAAAACTTCACCAGCCAGGCAAATATTTATCTTGACTTATAAATTACTTGTCCATGTGTTAATCTGCTATTTTTACCTAATGACCAATCCCACATGGGATCAGGTAAGTATGACAGAAGCAGGGCTAATCTTAGACTAAACCATGTCCATTGTTAGATGGCACACCTGACGGTTCCTTCTGGCAAGAGTTTGCTCAAAAACAGAGCCCCCATTTCCTGATGCCAGTCTTCCCTCACAGCACAGGGTGATGTAAAATCTCTCTCCATATTGTCAGACATGCTGTGTCAGGGAACATACAGCACCATGGAGTGAGAGTGAAGACAATGTCAGGAACATGGGAATGGAGAAAGGAACATGCGTAGTGCAAGCAAAGATGCATAGTGCATCTTTTATGCAAGAATGAACAAAGGAAATTGCATGACAAAGATCAAAGATGCTATAATGAATTTTTGGTTTTCCTTCAGCAGTTCCTCATAGTAAACAAAGTCTGCATTCCAATTAAAGTTCAGAAGCAGCCGAAAACTTCACATTATTTAAAAAATATGGCAGCAGAGATAGTTCTCTGCTGATGCAGATAAACTCAAGTTACTCCTGCCCTCTCATACAGTACACCCTTTCTAAACCTCTCTAAATTAGACAGCAGCAAGGCAGTTATGGTAATTTCCCCACACCTTCTTTCTGTCTTGTATCCCATTTCACTCTTCTCTCGTTCTTGCTGTGCATCTACATTCTTAAGCAAAGATCAGAAAATCTGAAAATTGGCCTCTGAAGGGGAATAACCATGTCAAAACAACATTCAGGCTTACATTTAGGACTTCAAAATGTAAAGATCTCAAAGCACTTCTCAGCACAAAACATAATATAGTATAATAAATTGAGAATAGAGTATTTTCATTTTCTGAGGGGAAGAAGAACTATAGTCACGTAGTAAGTCAGTGGCACAGTCAAGATTAGGATCTTTGCCTTGCAGCACTTTTGTTTCCCGTTTGCCTAGGTAAAATTTCCAGTCAAACTAAAATGCACACAGGAGTGCTTGACCAGATAACGCTGGACACATCTTACACACTAACAATGCCTTCTCCAGCCTTCCTTTCGAGAATAATTGTACTGTGCTAACAAGATCTGATCAGTATCAGTGAAGCATGTCTGTGTGAGATAGCACACATTATGCTTCCTAAAATCTTTGATAACAAGTGAATCACAATATTAAGTAAAGAATCATAAGGAAAGATATATCATAGTATTATAAAAAAACGCTAAAAGAGGTTGGTGAATAGTCTCAAACAGTGAAAGGATGACTGAACTTTAATGTAAAGTATATTATCAACATATATTATCAACAGTATATATACAGAAAAAAATGTATTTATGATTTCTTAAAAATAGATTAAAACTTTTCCTCATGTGTTCTGTCCCACCCCCTCCTGTCTACCATAACCCAAATCAAAGCAACAGTACAGCATGGGTACTTGTGGCACTTCAAGAACCTCATATGGAGTTATATGACAACAATCTCCTCTTTTCATGCAGAACATAAATAATTCACGAGGTTGTGTTTCCTAGAGTACACAAATACCTCAAAAGGTTCTAGGTACTCAGTAGAAAATACAAAGACCCAGAAAAATTGTCGTGTAAGTTGCTTCGGACTTTCAGACTGGGGGCTCATCCACTCTGCTGGACCCACACTGACCTTGATAAAATCTGAAGATCTCTTGTTCTACTTCAATAGATTTTCCTAGCCTAGATAAGAAATAGGTTGTCTGCCCCTGCTTCCAATGCTAGAAGTATGGAAGTATTATATTAGTCACTTATATTAGTGACTACTTCATGTCACTGCAAACCTGATTAAAGGCAAGCATATATTAAATATGCTAGGGGTCTCATGGAATAATCAGATGATGGATCCACTGTGTTTTATTTTTTTCCATATTTCTCCTGTTTTTATATCAAAATGCATCAAAACCAAAAACATTGTCATACATAAAGCAAGGGCTTTCATTCTAGGGAGTTTTATACTGAACTGCATTCTACTTTATGCGTTGAAACAATATTGTGGTCTGCTGTATACTTGAATGAGCACCTCCTTCTATTTACTACAATGCCTTCAGACTACATAAAATGTGTAAAATATAAGCCAGAAGATTTCTTTTTCTCTCAATCTGAGGGGAAATATTCCAGATTGGTGAACATGTTTTTTCCTTGAATTATAAAAGGAGACAAAGAATAAGGATATAAAAGAAAATAAATTATAACATGTGTATGACATGTACAGGATTTACATATCAAAATCTTAGTTTTGAAGTAACTAGAAAAGAACATGAATTACGTACCAAAGTGTCTCTGTGATTAGCATGAGCTGATAGTTCTCTGCTGTTGTTTCAATATTAATTTGAGACCTTGCCCAATAACATCCACACAAACTAGCTAAGAGTCAAAATGGCAATCAGTTTGGGGGACCTACCCTGAAAAACGGTACTAACAACTTCCCAGCATCAATGAGCTTCCCAATTCTACAGCTGTTTTAAAAAGCTTCCTCCCAAAGGCACATTTAGAAGTAAATTAAATGCAACTTTGACTTAATTAACGTTTTAAATGATAATGAATACAATGTAGATTCATAGAAGGCATTTACATTGCGTTATAAAACTGATAAAAATTTAATAACTCTTTGTTAATAAGTTATGTCTCTCCAGACCCATAAAGCCTACGGCAGTCAATGCTGTAGTCTAGGGTCTAATCCAGGTTCCTAATGCAGGTGGTATAAGGAAGCAGGAGACTGACTTGACACTTGACATTTGCTCTAAGCCTGCTCTGGATCAAGCCACTGCTTGTTCATAAATACTTTACTTCATATAGTAAAGGTCAGAATTTGGGCTCAAGGCAGGGCTATGACAGAAATGCTCAAGCTGAAACCAAGCCAGCTCTGGCATCTGTCGCTTGAAATAGCTCGAAAGCAGCAGAGAAGGAGACCTAACTGGCCAGCATCTGTCCCACACCAAGGAGGTAACAGGAAGAATCTGCTGCCTGGTGGTAAGAAACTGTCATGGTGAGTTTCGTGACAACCAGCCACACTCAGGAACTAAAAATGCAAACATAATTTCCATGTCACCTTGCATAAGGCCTCTGCTAAATTCCCTCCACAGGATGCAGACAGCATCTCTCCTAGCTTGTACCCATAAAAGCAAGCCACTCACTAGTCCCTTCCTGTGACCCTGGCAAGAATCACTACTCAACATAAAGGCCTAAAGAAATTAAAAGCAGACTTCTCGATCTTTCCTTCCCCCACTACCCCGATTTTTCAAAGGTTTCACTGCTAAACTTAGCAGTACCTCCAACCCACGATGATGTGACAGTTCATCTCCTTGTTACAGACATCACAAATTGGCCAGAGGTTACTCTCATCAGCATAGGGGTATACACTGTACCACAAAACTCACCTGGAATAGTGCATGCCTCATTAATTATATTACCTAGCAATGAGCCAGATTGTCTCATTTTTACCATTCTACCTTCTAAAAACAGCTTAGTTTGGAGGGATTGTTCTGGGTTTTCTCCTACTACAGTAGTACTACAACTCAGTATTCACCTATATGCTCATACTATGCCCAAAAGAAGCTTAAATAATTTAGCAGCACTCAAGTTCTATTAAAGTATAGAACAATAAAAGGGATTAATTTTTTGTCTTAGAGCATAACTACACAGTTGAAGTCACCTATTGCAAAATACCAATTATTTCCTGTCACTTTTCCCCTTTTGCAATTAATGTTGTCTCTTCAGAGTTTGAAGAGGAAATACAGAAGTCATGGTGCACTCATATATGTGAAGAAAGTGATGCTATAGATACTTGGGGTCTCTTGAGGCCATATACCAGCCCATTCTGATCACTGCTTCTATCTCACTGTTACCAATAGAGAGCAAAGTACAGCTGGATCAAGGAGGGGATCACCTCCTTGAGGAGGGCTGGACATCAGGAGGGCAAGAAAGACACACAAAGGGTTGGCTCAGTGAAACCACTGTTCCAGCAAGCAGTTCCTGAATGCTTGTTAAGACTGTGATTGCATTTGTTGAGTCAATTCATCCCATCTTCTTTAGTGGAGAAACCTGAATGCATCTTTGTATGATTGCAACAAGGAGAAGAAGATGGAAAGAAAGTAGGCTATGCAGAATTGTAGGTATAAATGAAGTCTGAAAGTAAAAAGGTATTTTCCAGTCCCAGGAAAGCAGATTTCATAGTGTCTGGCTTCTGATTTGCCAGTACCAGGCTATGAAGCTGGCTGCAGATATGGAAATCTCCAGCATGTACAAACTTTGACTTCATGACAGTGGCTACACTGTACGACCCTCTATAAAATAGCACTGTGGTATTCTCCCACAGTGGTATTTTTTTCAATTGTTCCGTTATCTGGTTTTATGGGCTTTAAAACCCCACTGTCCAGTTTTAGCAATACTAGCTTTTTCAACAGTGGTTCATTCTCAGAAGAGGGCTAAGGAAGGTGATTCCCTTCATTCCTCAGTAGCAACTGTTAAGATATATATGCTTGTTTTTTATTCAGTTGTACTGGACTTGTATCTTAACTGAGTTATCTTAAATAGTGCTCTTTCTTAAAAACTGGCAACTAAAATAAACACAGGTACCCATTTTTACATTACTTTCAGTATTTGAAAGGGGAAACATAGTCTTGCAGAGGTATTTAGAAGAAATATCATAGTCATGGAAACATCATAGTCAGTTTTCAGGAATACAACACTGAATGCATGGAAACCAATCTAACTAAAGTAAAAATCTGTCACTCTAAAAGGACAATATCTGGAACTTGTTTTTACATAAATCAGTATTTTACACATACAGTTCCTTTCATGGGCTTATTATTATTTATATTCTCTGTGCCTTTGAATTACCAAGAACTTATTTGGCATATGTCCCATTCTAATGTTCCATTCTCATTAATCTCACTTAAAAAAATAAAATAAAATAAATTTAGACTATACAACATGGTGCTCTCTCATTGTCCAGTACACAGAGGTGGGGTCATTCCATAGAAGTAAGCTGCAAAAAACCACAACACTCTGTTTATAATCACTAGTTTAGGACCTGATGTCATTCAGAAAGGAGAGCATCTGTCTTTCCTTTCCCACTTGTTTTCATTTCCAAGACCCAGTTGCTTATTTATTCCCTCAATCTCTTCTTCTTCCTCAAACCATTAAAAGCATATTATTGGTTTTTTGTGCAGGGCAAAGATGAGAAAGTGTGACCACATAAGCGTCAGTAGGTTGTATAAAAGAGAAAGGATTTATGCAGGATATGCAAAAGTAAGATTTTCAAAGCAAACAGGTCCCCTTCCCTCCTGTGGCCACTGCAGAAATCTCACAGCTCAGAAAAGGTGGAGAAAGCAGTGGTACTACCCCACCTTGTCATAATCGGAGCATTATAAATATAATGTAAATGTGATGATATTCATAGGTGGATGAGCATCTCACACTCTCTAGCTACCACAAGGTGGTATATACATCCTGTGAAAGGAAACCCATTGCTGCTAAACTGTGAACAGAAAATTCTGGTACTGAAAGTTGTCTCCTGAGAGGTCACATACCTGCCCTTCCTGCACCTCAGTTCATGTATGACAGCTCCTTGTCTTGGCTACTACAGCAGGACTAGAGAAGTAGTAGGTTAGAAAAGCAGAGGATACATCCTCTGTAGAAAGCAGAGGATGCTCTCTTGCATTCTAGGAGAAATAGAGTATGCAGGTTTTTCAGCCAGTATTTCAAGACCCTGGGACTTAATAATTGTCAACTCATTTAGAAAAGCCCAAGCATATTTATACAACTGATGAGTTTTAGATACACTGACTAATGTCTGTCTCTGTTACGCACCCATCTCCCTGGATAAATCAGTGAGTTACACATCATTTCAACTCTCAGTATAGAATTTGGCTTTTTCAGTTGCACAGACACACAGGAAGGGTCTGAAGTAACAGGTCAATGAAGAAGCTGGAGCTTTTCTTGGCCTAACTCGCTAAGGTGCCACCACCAGTTATAGTTTCAGCACAGTTTACCAGCCTTGGTACCCAAAATGTTCACCTAACCTTGCAGAATGTGATTTTAGGTCCTTTGAGAAAGATTCAGCAGCTAACTTGTTCGTACAGAATAAAACATGTGCTGACACTAGAAGATTATATGGAATATATGGCTTTAAACTTGGCCTGGCACAGAAGTAGATACATGCTTTGCTTCTTTCAAAAGTTACACTTTTTCCAATTTTTCTTAGCATGGTCTTTCCATGTAAGATGTCTAAGAGGCTGGGCTGAACACTGAATTCAAAATATAGTAATAAGTATTCTTTTCTTTTGTCTCCAGAGATCCTTGATATTCACCAAAGCAAAAGTCTTCCCATAAAGCTTCTCAGAACTACCAGAGCATTCCAAAGCATGTTTTCTTACCAGCTCAATTAGATATGTCTGGGCCTAATATCAAGAATATCCTTGAAAATTTAGATTCCCATGGCAGTGGGTGCAGCAACAACTTCAGGAAAGGTTTCATTTAGGAACATGAACTTTTCATGTTCTTGAGAAGCACAGCCATATGGTGATGGAGAAACACAGAAATTAAATGGTTCAGGTTAAGATTCTGTCTGTATCAATTAATCATTTGAATGGCACCCCCCAAGACTTGGCACAGACTTAAGCAGAAACATCACACTTGCCAATAACATAATTTCATTGCATAAAGCAACCCAGGTTTTTCAGTGGCTAAGTGCCTCTCTCCACTCTGACTTAAGTCTCCAATGCAAAAAATATTTGGACCATTTGCTGTTCATGTAGCAATCTACCAAATACAGCTAAACCTGTAAAAATGTAGATACAAAAAAAAGACTTAAAATTCTCTTTTCTTACATTTAGAAAAACTATCAGTATATTTTTCCAGAAAACACCCTATAAACTCAAAAGCTCTTTTAATGCAATTACACCTAATAAAAGTACCAATTTTCATTTGCTGAAAGTAGAAACAACAATATAATAACAGAGAGACTCATTCACATGTGTTTACAAGTGTTACTTTCTCTGCAGATTATACTATTAGAAGATTAAATCCTGTATACACCACTGAATATGTAACTTGATATCTTCTACTCAACATCCGATTTTTAGAAACAGCACTAATTCTTACAAAAACTACTCATTGTTTCAAGAAGCTCCATACAATGGTCTGTGATTTTATTTACCTTGGAAAAAAGTCCGCTTTTATAATCAAAAGTTAAAAAAAAAAAAAAAAAGAAAAATAAGTACATTAAGCAATTGTAGAAGCAGACCAACTCAACTGGGGCACCACGACCAAAGCAAGCCCTGTAATAGTATAATGACCTTTAATGAGTGTCTGGGGAAACAATACAGTCGCAACATAAAAGACAAAGGGCAAAACCCATCATGGCTCCACTGACACTAATTTAAAATGATTTTCAGAACAACTAAAGAATGTAAGAGAGGTAATCTGATCCACCAATCTGACCTCACTTTGATTCTGGGGCCCTGCTGCTGCCATTTCTAATTGTCAAACACTCTACATTTCACATCTGCTCATATTTAATGAAAAGCTGACTCTCCCCACCATTCTCTGAGCTAACTAGCTCTGTCAAGATGGGCATCATCCAACCCCAGTGCACTGCAAAGAAAACACACTGATTTCTATTGAAGCCCTGCCAGTGCAACGTTGTGTGCATATATATATTTTAATTGGAAAAGAAAGGCTTATGCTGCTTTGCAAAGAGTGTGAATTGGTATTGATTTTTGTACTTATTATTAACAGTCAAAGGTGACTAGCCTCACAAGGGGAAGACTGAGATCTCTTTTGATTTGATGGAGTGATGAAGGGGGGGGAAAGGCCCATGAAAGATAGGATGCTAAAAATCCTCAAAACTGTCAATATAATTTATCCTTCAAAATATAACATAGCTCTAACATGTTTCCCAAAAAGCTCTGGCTTTTGTTGGAAATAATACCATTATTGTGGAGGATTTTGGCTCAGCAGGCAACACAATCAAAAATGTTTACTTTAGCTGCCTCTGTAGAGTCTTAAGTGGACTTGAAAGCTATGGTAAACCTACAAATTAGTTTTTCTTTCCTTGCCAAACAGTGCTAATGGCAGAAATTTTACCCACTTGCAGGGGACATATTAATTTTTCCTAATCTGGTTGCTGTTAACACCAGTGCCAGGACCCAGCCACAAACTCTCTGTACCAGTCTGTACTCTACAAACTCTACTAGGCATGGTGTTACTGAGGCTGCTACACTGTACAAAAAACTGCCTGCAAAATTCTCAATACAGGAAGGTTTCTTGCTGACTTTTCTTAACAAAATACGCTTTGCTACATTTTACCCTGATAAAATTCTCATTAAAGGATAAAACCTCCTGTGATTTAGAACAGGACTTAAAACTAGAAACCATCCACCTTATGGTGATACATGAGTTGCAAGCAAGTAGATAGCTAAGATGTTCAGAGTGCTTATACACAGAGAGATATGATTTTTGGTAAAATCTCCAAGAAATGCTATTAGAATACTTTTAATTATTATGGTTTTCAGACAAAAGAAATGTGACAATTATAGGATTGTTATATTTGTGACTGGAAAAATAGTTTGTAAGTCAAAACAGTTAAAGCAAAATCATTCACCACTTGGGCTACATACTGCAATATGGTACCAAAAGACAACCAGGTGCACAATCTGGAAACTACATTATAGCCTTCACAGTGGAAGGCACTTTCATCCATAGTGACTTGCCTTGGAAAATGGACATGCTTCCTGACCAAAACTCCAGTCTATTCTCATAGCTGATCTAAATAATATTATAGCTCTTCTTTGCCATTTGTGTAGGGAAAGGAAAACAGCTCCTGTCCCAAGACATAGTTTTGCCTGTTAAGAATGACTAAAGAGGACAAGAAAATGAAACAAACAAACAAAAAGCCATTTAACAATCTTCCTCAGTTGATGACATCACACTGATAATCCAAGCTTTGGAATTCCTACAGTTTGTCCAAAGAATTATGGCCATGCACAATTGTCCTAGGTTCTCTCTTTTCCCTCTCAACTCTGATCTTTCAAAATAGCTTTCAGGGCACGTTCCAGAATGGCAATATCCTATGGAACAGATTCTACATTTAATTTCAAAACGTTTGTACCAGGGATTTGCACTAGCCTAGTTTTTCTAAAAAGCCGCTACAAAAAGTACAACCAATTTTACAAAAAGTACAAACAAGTCTGTGGCCTCAGTATTAGATGGAAGATCTTGCTTTACTGAGAATGAAAAGTTACAAACAAAACTAAAGGCAAAAGCAGCAGCACAGAGTAGAATTCCAGCTACTATGTTGTATCCTATATATTTATTCACTGCCCATTGTATGGTACTCTAGTGCCAGCATTATTAAAGCTACCCACTTGGCACCAGCCACAGATTTAGACACAGGTCTGGTCCTCCACCAAAGCACTTATTGCTTAATTAATGACAATTTATATTGTATGAATTAAATAGAAAAGATGTCACCACATTGCACTACTAAGGTCCTGAAGGCTATTGCAAGAGGATGCTTCATAAAGAGCACATAAAGCAAAATAATGATTCACATTTTTTTGCATTAAAAATAAAAACAGAAATATAAATACAGAGCTGTGATCAAATTTGGGGTTGATTTTTTGAAAAAGCATCAGCCCAGTAAAATCTCACAGAACTACAATGCACGACACAAGACAGGGATGATACCACAGACACCACAAACATGGAACAGCATGTGTTGGTGTTAAAACTTACAGGCACGTAAACTGGTGGAGCAATCATTAACAGAGACAGAAGAAAGTGGGAAGGCTCTCTCAAGGGTGTCCATGTTACTATGTACACTGCCTGACATGCAAGAGCAGTCACGCTCAGAGCGTCCGCAATCAAAACAACATGCCAGTCTCATTCTCTTGTAGATGGACATCTTGGCTATAACCATGTGTTGGATGGGAGGAGAGGAAGAGCAGCAGGTTAATGGCAAGGTTATATATATAACAAGGCATCTGGAAGGTAATTTAAGGGATTTAATACAGGCCTTAGTTAATGTTAACAGTCTTGACCCAGGAAAAAAAAATGCAATGAGATTATTGATAACACTTTGGCTGTACATTAAAAGTAGGGCAAAAGATTAATTGCTCTTTATTTCTGTTCAGTCTTAGAGGGTGACCGCAGTCATGGGGGAAAATTACTGTTTACAGTCAAGTGTTTGGATCAAAATAGAACACAGTAAAAGCACAGAATAATAATTTCCCTTGGCACAATTAATACCATTGGGCTAAAATGAAAACAAAAGTTGCTAGTCCATTAGATATTTTGGCCTATCCTGTTTCCTGCAAAAATCAGAGAATTCTTCATATATAAATATATATATGTACGTACACACACACAGGAACACACATACACATATATTCTTACATACACACGCTCATACACACATATGCATTATACATACACACATATATATATTTATTCTGAAATGTATTATAACATTTTTTCTGTATTAAACTGTGCCAAGGAACATCTTTACTACAATTAATTATACATTAATAAAGAGTTACAAGATATTAATAAAATTTTCCAAAAAATTAATTTTGCTTACATTTTATCTTCAGGAATTCAAATTAACTCTTGACAGAATACCAAAATTTGCCCATATAAGAGACAAAACTAAAAATGGTAAATATGCTCGACATTAAGTTCAGTTCACAAATAAGGCATCACCAAAAGCACACAGAGCATTGGTCCACTGAAACATGCTGAGCCAATCATTGGCATGGTTTCTGCTCTGGATTCAAAAGTTAATCAAGAACAAAATAACTGAACGTAGAATTAACTGTTAGTTCCAAAACAAGTGCCAGGTTAGAACATCTTTATCTTTCAGTCATCTGAATGTTCTTGGTATGTATTTCTAGAAATATAGAGCATCCTATTTTATAAATGCATGTACAATTACCATCCTGGAATTTTGTATGTCATCTGAATCAGGTATGTTTACATCTCAAGGAATCCAAAGGCCATTTAGATTGTTTCACATGCTGCACTGAACCAACTTTTGGTAATGGTTTAGATTGAACTGACTCAATTATACTAAAAAACAAAACAACACTGACAGGCAAAAACAAAACCTTAAAATCAAATGCAGAAAAAAGGTAATGTTTCTCTGGCCTGTACCTTCAGTTTAGGATGTCTTTTTCGCATTATGATAATGACATTAAATTTAAAAGAATTTTTTTTTCCAGTTTCTTAATCCCACAGTCACCAGGAAAGAGGGATTGAAATCACTCAGATGGGTCAAGTCCTGTTCTAAGGCCTTGATGGCTTGCCATACAGTATACTTGTCAAGCAAGGGTAACATTATGATTGTGGAAAACAGGCATTGAGGGAGATGAATGAGTGATCTCTTCAGCAGCGACCCCATTCCTCTAAAACTTTGCTCACATGACTAATGCCATGTTCTTTTAGCATCCTAGTAGAGTTATCTTACAGCTGTTCAGAAATTCATCATGCAGCATCAGGCTTGTTCATTGCACAGTACATCATTCGTCAGAGCTTGGCTTTTAGTAAGAAGGCTTCCACTGCAGCTTTTGATGCATACACATTCAAACTACACAGAAAATTCAAAACAGCATTTTCCCATGTTTTCCCTCTAACTCTTCCCAACACGTTCTTTAAAGTTGAAAAGTTGGACAGCAAAAGAAAAGTGAAATAAGTTACCAAAACTGTGACAGTCTTTCCAGTATGCCTACTTTCTTATTTTTTAAGGAAATTATAGAAAAAAAAAGGGCATTTGTGAGACACGCTGACAGTAGGTGAGGCTGAAAAAGCAGGCCCATTTTGCTGTAATTATAGCTGTTTTGAAGGACTTTTTCTAATCAAATGCTGTAGCAAAACACACTGCTCAGAAATTCCCAACTGCTCCATCATTGGTTAGCAACAGTCCCTGGTTTTCATTTACTTCTGGCCATATCTTGTCAACAGTCAATAATAGGATAGGACACATTTATGGAAATTAAAAAGAAATCATCCTTAAGGGCAAAGAAGGCTGGGAAGGAAAACTTTTTGTACCATTTTCATCAGAATTAAAACAATAAAGTTGGAAATTTAAGGCCTTCTCTTCAATAGGGGAAGGACACGATGGCGTTTCTCAAAAGCAATAACCTTCAGGGACTGTTTTTAACTATTATTGTCAGTTGTTCTGGAGATCATGCATCATTTGAATATTTCACATCATTAACATGCAGGAAACAGGCCTGGACCTGGAAATACAAGTAGCAGAAAGGACTTGCCACAAGGATTTTAACAAGTATATAAGCAACTGCATATCAGAGCAATAACTTTTAGAAAGAAAACATGCTGTTACTCTTCATTCCTTTTATACAGTCAGTTACATTCACACCAAATACAATACTAATTTCAAATAAAACAAAACATGTATTATTAGTAGGGATGACTAGTGACGAGATCAAAGACAGCACAGAAATGATTCTAAATGGTTCAGCCACACACATACCAGTTTCTGTAAAACTTCCATAAACATTAACAGAAAATGGGAATCATCAGAGAGACAGGGGGACCTTAAGAACAGCCTTTGGGTGTGTGTTACATTTATTTGACATCTGTAGAACCTGCATAAGAATCAACTTGCTTCTATTCCTAGATGTGCTATAAATGTTGAATAGAATTGTAATTTGATACTGGTGAAAACAAAAATTGGGACATAAAGGAAACTACTTTCCTATTTTCAATTGTATAATAAATAGGAAAAAATTAGAGAAGACAGATCCTTGTACTTAATATGATGACAATCACACAACATTTGTAAAACTAATCAGTAAAAATATCAGGGGAAGTTTTTATGGACATTAAGTTAAGACTGCTTAAATAATTTACAAAACAAGGCACATATGAACTACCCATTAAGAGCAAAAGGAGAGCAAAGTTTCTTTCAATTACTTATAAAGTAAATAAATACTTCTAGAAACTTTCAGATGCAATTTTTCTCAGAAGGCAGTAGCCTTCCTTTCTATAAAAGAAAGAATAGCTCCCCAGATGTGTAAGCTTCCCACAATACCTTACTTTCTGATCTCAAAAAGTCAAAAAGTACAGTTAAAATGTGTAGATTGTCTGGATCTGAAGTGTTTCTTAGAGTTCACAAACAGTAATGGGAAATATTTCCAGCTGCAAAAATAAGCAAAGGAAACTGCAGATTATTCTCTACCTAAAATGTCAAGGAACAGCTCCTTTATCTTTTTTTAATTTTTTTTTCCTTTTCTTTCTTTAAAGAAAGCAGAACAAAGTATTCCTTCTTCTTTCCTGATTTTTCGTAAGCCACAGGCTGTGCCCCATCCTGGTACTGCTCCCGTCACTGCGGCGCTTTTCCCTGGGCTCAGCGCAGCCAGGGTGGAGCTCCGAGGACATCTAGTGGATCTCTCTCAGGCAGCAACTGCTTAGGAGCAGGAACCGGAGGCTTCCTGACCACCCAATGGTACAAAAAGGTATAAAAAGGTCCCAAGACACTTCCGAATTGAAATGCACAATGTTATTTCAATTCGTCAAGTTCTCATGATCCAAAGTATGAGTGAAAAATCATCAGCATTAAAGGCGACCAGAGCGGAGTGATCGCCTGCCAGCAATGCTGGTTAGCATCATGAGACTGAAACACAGACAGGACTTCCCCCAGCACAGTTTCAGTTTCCTGAAAAATACAGCAGCCTACCTTAAACTGTTTGTGAGAATTTATTCACCTTAACACAACAGGAAAATCTATCTCTCCATAATTTAATTTCTACAAGACAACTTCAAGACTAGCAAGGGGGCTTGTTCACTCTCTTGTAACTTTTTCCATCAATGACAATTGGATTGTTTGCTCCAATTCACAAGGTGCTGTTCTATGTCAAAACTGTAGAAACAGCAGGAGATCTTAGTGGACATCTTGCCCTATTTTAGCAGATATAAGAACGACTCACAGGTAGTGATGTAATAGCACATTTATAGACCAATTCACTTTAATTTTCAAATCTGATCATGACCTTTCCTTCATTACCTTACAGAAGACTCTCAGCCAGTGTACTCTCAAAGCAAACTACATTTCTAAACAAGCTATTGGGGAAATGGAAAAAAAACCAAACCAAAACTACATGACCTTTTCTAGTTCTTTCACAGCATGAATAACTCCTTTACTTATTTATTACCATTTAAATGAATTTCTTTAGTTCAGACAGGTCTCAACATAAGAATATATTTTAAATAAATACATTGCTTCAGATAAATCCAGATTACTTCCAGTATTTTGCCTAAAAGTCAATGGGATTCACCATTCCATCCACAGAATTTGTTTTAATGTTGATTCTTATCATGGTGACCTGTTTCACAATCTGCTTTTTCCTGCTGCTTCATCTGTCTGCTGTGTCATTTTATTAGCTAAAAATAGATGTTTGAAGAAATTTCTGTTCTGTCCTTGAATATTTTCTTCCACAACAAGATCTCAATAATTTAGTGCAGTTTGCAGGCACCACAATAAAATAAATAGTAAATAATGATAATCATAATGCAGGCATTAATCATAATGCCACCATAATTTCAAGAAGGCCAGAACTTTATCAAGAGCATAAATTATTCCTTGATTCTTTGCAAGATGCTACAGTGTGTAGAGCTGAGAGGGGGGAAAATATCTCAATCCTGATTAAGACCTGTTTTTACACAATCAGTTCAGAATATCTGACAAAATGTTGAAGATCCATGGCCTCCATCATTTAGAATAGCTGCAGCTACACAGTAAATTTACAGCCTTAATCTGGCACAGCAACGCTGCACTGCAGCTATGAGATACTTGATCCCCCTTGCTCTTTGAAAGAACAAGCCCATATAATCCCAACACTGCCCTGTAACCAGCACATTTCTTTGCAGCACTTGTATTTCTAAGCAGGAAATTCTTTCCATGTCCCAAATGCTGTATTTACCATGAGTGTACACACAAAGTGGCTGATGAGAGCCTTTATAGATCCTGCACACTTTCAAGTGGTATGACCTAGACTGATATGAAGTGGTCCATAAAGCTCATATTCAATATATAATAATACTGTTAAACTTTACAGCTAGGGCCCTGAAAAGTCAGTGTGTGTCTACTTATGTAAATAGTGTCAAAACCAGCAAGCTCAGGAAAATAATCACTGCAGCTTGTTTCTTGTTGAAGGCATCTCTGAGTTTATCCATTAAAAACCACACTTTTAATTAATTGTCTGGCTTTCTCCCATAACTCTTTTTTTTTTCCTGTCATTGGGGAGAAAGAAGTTAGATAAGGACAGTAAAAAACTGCTGTGCTACTCTTTGTGTCATCTGTGCAATGGAAAGGACAAAGTACCAAAAAAATAAACAGGGACCTGACAACTGAATTGTATTTAACCAGGCAAAGAGTGCTATAGTGGCAATTACCCTAGCCTAAACAATATTCCTAAAAATTCATGAGATATCCCTAGAATAATTTCAAGGAAATACTATTGCCAAGATCTAATTTTCATTTAGGGCTAAAAATAAGCTTGTGGAGGAAAAACAGGCAAATAGGTGGAAGAAGTGAAAACTGCTGTATTTTCTTCAACGTCACCCTAATCTCCATTGGTGTAAACAATGAGAAACTTGTGGGTATGACGTCACTGCTACATGCAACATAAATAAAGAAAAGAACCAAAATACTGAACAAAAATACTCTCTGCTAGAGAAAGACAGGTTGGACCGCACTCTGGGCTACAGGGAACCCATTTTTACTCACAATAGATCACTATCAGTGTGCAGTTAAAATATAGTAGGGGCCGTGTTCCAAGGCAGCAAGAGGAAAAATAAATCAAAAGTTTGTCAATTGTCATAGATTACAAGAAATTCCTTCAAACACATCAATGTACACATGATTTGTCCCCTCTGGGGTTCAACCCCCACCGTTCACAGCAAGCACTGTCACTGAAAAAAATATAGTGAGAATTAGACCATAGCTGCACAAAATGAAAGAAACAGGAGGAACAGGTCATCCAGTTTAGAAATTTCATCCCAGCGTGGTAGCATTTTGTATAAATATATACATATATTTGGCCTCTTGCTGCAAAAACTACAGTTAAGTGGAATAGGAAAGAGATTTAAAACATAAAAAAAAATTAACAATCTGCGAATAAAATTTCCACACAAGTAACTCTTTGGACAATATGCCATCAGCATTTATGTGCTATTCAGGGAGTGGGATGGGTAAGGAGAAAGGGATGGCAAAGAAACTGCAAAAGGAAAGCAGGATTACATGAATAATCCTTGGCCTTGTAGAAATGTACTGATCTGCCCTGAATTATTAATATTAGGCCTAACGAGTTTGGACAAATGGCTATGTAGGTCAGACTCACGTTTAGACCCCACCAGTACCCCAAGCTAATATTCAGAAAATATCTAAACTGAACTGCAACCTCAGATGCATTATTAAAGAATGTGAGTTAAGCATTACGGGAAACTGCATTAATTAGAGCCACCATAATTAAGTTTTCCATTTCTTTCTCATTTAATTCATCTGAATGTGTCAATATTTTTATATACAACCTTTCTTTTCATCTTACATATTTTCCACATTTAGCTGCCTCTAATTACTATGTTACTTGCTCATTAAAGCATGTATTTCTCATATAGAACTATATAGATACATGTGTATGCAGTGTCAAGAATCAAATTGGCATAGTGATGTATTACATGTTGACATCACAGTTGACAGTTTTCTAACTCAATAGGGAGAAAGTTTTCTCAATTTATGCTTTGTTTTGGTTAGAATTGCATTTTTAAGACCAATGATCTGCATCATTTACAGACGGATAACATAGCTGTTTTTTCAAAAGTGATTAGTCATTTGAAAGCTAAAACATTTTATGTGACTAACATTCTGCACTAAAGACTTACCTTAGAAACAAACCCAAATCCAAAAAGCAGGTCCCATAAAAGGGATTTCAAAATTGTCAACAAAATTTGAGAAACAAAAATCACTAATTACTATTGAAATTTTTCATTTCATTTTTTCTTTAAAAGAAAAGCAATTGCCTTATTTCTAATACTTGTGAGCATGCTCCTCATTGAAAGCTGTTCTCAGCTCTATTACAGGCTGCCTGCTCTCGTGATATCTGTGACCTCTTGTGTGTCTAAGAAACAGGAGGAGAGAGGGCAGACTGAGGAGAGGGGAGATGATTAAAGAGAAATTTAAGATGTTATTCTCATGGACCATTATTCTTCACCTGACTCAGAGGACTCCCTCCTTAGTGTTCAGTGCTCACTGCACGAGCTCTGAGAGCCACCTCCTTCCTCTGCCTCACTAATTCAATAATTTTGTTTGTTCATCTGCCCAACATCCTTTCATTTATTGGACTGATATGTGTGACCATGCCATTTGTAACCCTTCCAACTGCTACTCACAGAAATTGTTACTCTTGCCTCTCCACGGCCTTACTGCTGGTAATATCCATTGTGTTGGCTGGGTCATACCCTACTTTCAAACTACTGAGAAGGTTACCTTGATTGTCATTAACATATAATAATAAAGGGCTCTTAAGCATTATAATGTGAGTTCCTGATTCCTGTCTTCTAGCAGATGACAATGAAAAGTGTAGTTCTCATGTTAAACTGAGAGATCTTTGGGATTTATTATTTTTTTAAGCAGGACATGTTTAAAAAGCATACACCATGTGAAGGAGGAGTAGAGAAGAAAATAGAAATAAAATAGGGGTGGTTTTTTTTTGGTTTCTTTTGGGGAGGTTTTTTTTTCCTGACAGAACCAGATAAAATTAAGCAGGTAACATATTTCTCTTTAACTGTTGAGTAATTTCAAAAAAAATATTTAATTTGAGAGTCACAGGCACCCTGAGGCATCTGTAACTGGCTTTACCAGAACTTACTCAGCAGACTCATTGGCTTTGGCAGCAGTTCAAAGGTCACATTCTCACATGGATAAACTGTTCTTGAACAATTTTTTTCCAATATGTTAGGCAATGCATACATTCCTTCCACATCAGGCATGCTTTCCATGTGCTTTGCTCTCCTTGTGGCTACTGGGAAGATAAATACCATTTTCTGTCAGTTCCAGCTGCTTTCTCCCTATCATACTATTGTTCCACACTCTTGGTGTTTTGGAGGAGAGGAGTTTCTTTAAAATCTCCAGCGATAAATTTTTTTCTTTTTAAAATAATCTTCAAGACTTCATTCATTTCAGGTACTCCAAAAAGGCAGAGAATGTTCAGCTTAGGCTTTCTTCCATCCTCTGTAACAGTGCACTGATACTGCAGACTCAAGCTATAAATAAGAGTGCTTTTTCCCTTTTAAAAGTAATGGTAAAATAGGCATGATCAAACTCTTCTGAGATCATTCAATTTACCTAATCAATACCTTTAAACTGAATTATCTTTTTCATGGCAGAATACCATGGAAAGCACATAAATATTTAGATAATCAAAGAGAAATTGATTCCTAAGTAATTTTACTATTGGTATTACAAATATGCATGGGTCAAACACATCTTTGCTTGAAGTGTGGTCGTGATAGCTCCTGGAAAAGGTCCTTTAAAGCATATATGGGTAAAATGCTGATTGCTACATATTTGTAGAAATTTAGGTAAAAAGTCTCATCTCCATTCAAACACTCAATTATTTCCTCATTAAAACCTGTCCAAACAATTTAAGAACTTAACTAAACCTAATATTAGCATTACAGCTAAAAGGATATATGTAAGAGGTGCTAATATTTAATTTCTTCCAGACAACCCTTTCCTCCAGTAAAACTGCTCATTTATTTCGACAAAAGAGTATTTCAATAGCTGTATGATAAAACAGAATTCCCTAGTTTCTTCTTTTGCAGAACCTGCATGTTATAAACGAGAGAAAAAACTTCACTGTTGTCCCATTCTTAATTCATAAACCTCCACAGTTAGATTTAGCGTCACTTAATTCTTCAGTTTTTGTTAGCGTTGGACTTTAATTTACTTTTTAATGAAGACACAGGTGTGAGTGGTGTGTATGGACTTCAGAAACTCAAATAGCACTTACTATGTTGCTGTGCATTTATTTCTTAGCTTTTCTGCACCTCTGTGTAAAACATGTAAAGGCATGTACAGGTATTCTTCAGGGCTGAACAGTTCATGAAAAGGAGAGGAAGGGAGGGATAGAAATATTACTTACGCCGTTTGCAGCCACATTTTTTTATCCTTTTGGGATCCGTGATGTCATCATGACAGGCCTTGCAGTAAAAATATGCCCTGGAGAGACAGAATGGAAAAACTGACACATTTCTTAATCCATATAAATTAAATTAGTCCCATATTTCATCTTGTTGCAGTGACCAATTAATGAAACATGCCAGTGCTAATTTACTGTAATTTTTGCAAAGTTTTGGACATTTAAGGTAGGAAATATTTGATGCAAGACCATTAATTTCAAACATAAGGCTCCAAATTAGTATGTCCTTTAATGCACTTTTATTTGAAAAGTAACTGGAAGAATGTATGATAATTATGCCACAGTGTATTACTTTATTTGTTTTTCATCTTAGAAAAAAGAACATCCAATGAACCTCGTCACAATAAAAGACATTTTTGTTCTTATCAGCTATACCAGGGTGTTTTTTTTAAATACTGTCTAGCACCCTGTGCCAATTTTTCAGGTTGTACATTTGATCATTACTGTATGATCAACACTGCACATTGATCTTAAATAAAGGTAGAAACGATGACCCTGGGAACTACTGGCCTGTCAGCCTCACCTCTGTGCCTGGAGAGATCATGTAACAGATCCTCCCAGAAGCTGTGCTGAGGCACATGGAGGACAGGGAGGTCATTCAAGACAGCCAGCACAGCTTCACCAAGGGAAAATCCTGCCTGACCAACCAGCTATGATGGAATGACTACATCAGCAGATAAGGAAGTACTACAGATGTCATTTATCCAGACTTCTGTAAAGCCTTTGACATGATCCTGCAAAACATCCTTCTCTCCAAACTGGAGTGATGAATTCCATGGGTGGATTAGGAATTGGTTGGATGGTCACATCCAGAGGATAGTGATGAATGGCTCGGAGTCCCACCAGGGACTAGTAACAAGTGGGGTCCCTCAAGGATCTGTACTGGGACCAGTGTTATTTAATACCTTCATTAATGACACAGAGGCATCAAGTGCACCCTCAGCAAATTTTCAGATGACACCAAGCTGAGTGGTGCTTTTGCCACTCCTGAAAGACAGGTTATCATCCAGAGGGACCTGGACAAGCTCAAGCATTGGGCCCTTGGGAAACTCGTGTGGTTTAACAAGAGCAAGTGCAGGGTCGGGGCCACCCCCAGTATCAGTCCAGGGGGATGAACAGATCCAGAGCAGCCCTGCTGAGGAGGACTTGGGGGTGCTGGTGGGTGAGAGGCTGGACATGAGCCAGCAATGTGCACTCAGCCCAGAAAGTCAAACGTGTCCTGGGCTGCATCCAAAGCACTGTGGGCAGCAGGACAAGGGAGGGGACTCTGCCCCTCTGCTCTGCTCTAGCGAGACCCCACCTGCAGTGTTGGGAGTCCCCAGCAGAGGAAGGACATGGACCTGTTGGAGTGAGTCCAGAGGAGGCCCCCAGGATGGTTAGAGAAACAGAGCACCTCTCCCACAAGGAAGGGCAGAGATAATTGGGGTTGTTCAGCCTAGAAAAGAGCAGGCTTCTCAAAAAGAGCAGGGTGACCCAAGTGTGGCCTTTAGTACCTGAACGGAACTTACAGGTAATAGGAGACAAGAGCACCTACAAGAGCATGTAGAAACAGAACAAGGGGGAATGGGTTTATATTGAAAGAGGGTACATTTAGATTAGACACTACGAAAAAGATCTTTTCTATGAGACACTGGAAAGGTTGCACAAGGAAGTTGTGGATGCCCCATGCCAGAACAAGGAGAAATACGGAAGTGAGAAAGAAATATTTTTACTTTATATAAGATTTTGTACAATTTCTGATTTAATAAATATGCATCAGACTGCCCACAGGAGAGTGCAGTCATGACTGCCAAGTCAACATGTCATGTAAGGCTGCCATGACACATTTCATGAGGATCACCCAGCTGGACTCTAGGAAGAAATTACAGTTTACCAGGATTCTTGCTGGCACAGCAAATAAAACATACTATTTAACCTTATGAATTTTTCTTGCACTTGTCCACACTAAGGATAGGTCAGCTCCCTGCCTATCTTCTCTACCCCTTCCTACTGCATATTTCTCAATACAATTTGGCAGTAAGAGGCAAAGCCCCCACTTTGCAGCCACCAATATATTTTGCTGACAGTGTGAGATCATTAGATTGCTACAACAGTTGGGAAGCCACTGAAACAAAACTATCTACAATCCAAAATATAAAAAAAAAACAAAACCAAACCAATATTTATATACAGCCTCTGATTAAACACAGCCTTCGGCCCTGCAGCCAGGATGATTACTACTATTTCTTCTAGATGAACTACAGCATGGCCACTGCAGGTGGAACTATACTGGTAGTTAAGTGACCCATCGCGAGAAAGACAGCAGGTCTAGCATAGAAGAGATGAACCATATCCGTGCTTCATACAGGTTCAAATACAAATTGAAATTGCAGGGAGACCTCACTGAATGCTATTAACATTTCTAAAATCAGTATCACATGAAGCTACCAATGGAATATGTAAGTCCTAAACCTAGCACATTTTATTTCTCTAAAAAACTTACAGGAAGATTACGCTTTCAGCTGTGAAATTGCCCTAGTATTTCCAAGATGCAAAATGTAAAAGGAAAACATCTTCTCTGAGCACATATACTTTGCTGCAGAAAGTTTCTGGTCTTCGAGATATTCACATTCCACCAAAAGAAAATAAACTACTTCCAAGGAAATAAGAAGAAAATGTTTTTCAAACCGTGAGTCAATGTCAAGATGTAAGCCAGGAGGAGAAAACTGCCTCAAATTTTTACAGTTTCTCTTCTGCCCAGCTGTAAAGTCCCATTATTAAACAAGAATCAAGTACCACAAACAGTCCCTCACAAAAACTTAATTACATAGACATTGGTGATTTCTAAAGACCGTGTTTCTGAAGTTCACTGCAGGACAATTGTCCTAAAGGGTACCTTCAATCCAATGCCCAAGGTAAAGAATAAATACCTGAAGTGATTGTTGTAACAAAAATTATTCTAGGTAATTGGGGTAAATTAAGTGGATTTGAAGAATTATGGATTTCTGACTCTAGTGCTAACATGTAAATGAACAAGGAATAATGAAGATGCAATTCAGGTAGTTTGTATTATATTTAACAGGCAACATTTTATGTGAAGCTATTTACCAAGGCATAACTGTTTGTAGGTATAATTGCTTCTTAAGGAAAACGATTCTTCTAAAAATGCAAAATTGATTCTAACAGAAAGAGTAATTGAACATTGCAGGTTATATTTCATTGTGGGATACATAAATATGAATAACTTCAGCTTAAGGGAGTTGAAATGTCTTCATTAACAAAGCCAGAATAATTTAATTTCCATTTCAGGTATAAAACATATTTAATTATGTTTTATTAAAAATAATTTTCCCCCTCCAAAAGACCTCAATTTTAGAAGATATTTCTGACTCTGATTCATAGCTCAAAGGGTGAAATTAACACTTTTCATAATTGGCTTTGTTAGCAGAAACACATCTGATAACCATTTGCTTTGCACAGAGCAGCTAAGAAAAGTGGCAAGGGAGGCAAAATATTTCTAAACAAAGCCTTCTGCCAAAAGCCAGGCAGAACTGGAAATCTTGCTTCACATTCGCTATCAAATAAAATGTGGTAGATGAATGATGTGAAAAATTTGTCTAAACTCCTTAATAACAGTTAACTGCTCCCTAACTTTACCAGTTAAAAATACTATGCCATTTTATTTAGTCTGAGAAAAAGTACATTACAGAGTAAAAAATGCCTTATAAATGAAAGAAAACTAGCAATAAATGAAAGAAAACTAGCAGCTCAGTAAAGCAGTGTGCAGACAGTTCAAGTGGAGAAAAGCAGCAGAGAGGAACAGAACGGAATGCTGCAAGGCAGAGTCCCTGAGGCAGTGCAGGAGGCACACGCTCCAGAGATGGTGCTGGAGATGTGACAGGACAGGAGCACTGCTGCCCTGCTCTGCATGTCTCACCTAGCCAAAATCTATGTCAGTTCTTTCCAGAAAAATAGAAGTCAAGTTCTCCAATTTCACTGTTTTGGTGTTTTGACTTTGTTTAAGTATGCATGGCAAGTATGCATGGTTAGGTATTTCTCTATATTTTCATTTCTCTATATTTAATCCTAAAAGGTTGGAACTTAATAAAGGGTATCATTTGAATATTTTGTCATTTTAAGTATAGGATTTAGTTAAAATAACAAACTCATGGAGAACAGCAGTAAAAATCTGATTGCATGACTCAACAAATTATGAGGAAGCACTCTGCTGCAAATATTCCTTTTTTTCTTTTTTTTTTTTTATATCATAGGGACACAGTATTTTTCTATGAAAAACTATTTTATTACATTGCTCTTTTGTTCCTTCCAAGCATACTATAATCCTGATGTACAAGAGTACACACATTTGGTCCTCAACACCTTTTCATTCACCCCAAATCTAGCACAGCCAGGTACATTGAGCCTGTGAAGTTGTCTGTAATGGATATAATGCACTTTTGTAGTTTGATTTATTATTACAAGGTTGTGGAGTTTGCAGTTCCATTAAAGACAAATTAGAAGAACATAAATATTATTTTGCTAATGCTATTACAGAATGAACACAGCAGCTAACTCGCACCAAGAATTTGCTAAAGTCTGAGTAGATAAGAACTCCTCTAAACCCGAAACTAACAGAAGTGTCATCCCTGTCCTCCTCTCCCATAGAAATTCCTCTGAGACACAATATGTATAG
The DNA here is from genome assembly GCF_017590135.1 of Pyrgilauda ruficollis. Taxonomy (NCBI): domain Eukaryota; kingdom Metazoa; phylum Chordata; class Aves; order Passeriformes; family Passeridae; genus Pyrgilauda; species Pyrgilauda ruficollis. Next base: position 9,812,527 of record NW_024509210.1, on the reverse strand, counting down.
AGAAAACAGATGAAAATATTTCACATTTTCTAGGAGGACTCACAAACCCAGTCTCTTTATTTCTTTTCATATCTGCTGCAAATTTCAGTTCCTTGATATTTAGGACAATAGTTAGGAAAACATGTACATAGGTGGTTCAGGAGTAAAAACTCAACTCTCCCCTCAGAATTTTTAAACAGATAATAATGAAAATTAGCTGAAGCATTTACATGTAAATAAAAAAAACCCTGAAATTAAATATATTCATTTCTATTCAAAGATAAAAACATTTTAATTACCTTTTTACTTCTTTGGCATCACTTGCAATGAAGAATCCTAAGGTACCTTCTTGAATCTTGACGTGGTTTCCAGGATTGATTAATATACTGCTCAGTGAAACAAGAACAACAAAAACCAACAAAACAGTAAGTTTATATTGATTTTAACTGAATCTTCCAAATTAGCTTGATTTGATTCTGTTATAGGGGACCCACTAGTTAGGAAAGGCTGCAAGGAAATTTTAAGCCATTCTTCCTTGATATTTCCAAATCAAATAAGAGTTTCACATGCTTTTTACAAAAAACTTTGAGACAGACAAATGCCTCTGCCTATAATCACATCACCTAAGTGCTTACATCTGTTTTCTTATCTTTTTGCTTTAAATATAGACTACACAAAGTCCTCTCAGAAATGTGAAGTGTGAAGCTGAGCATTGCTGTTTGCTTGCTCTGTCATGCAAAGTGGTGACAAATTCACAATATGGTGAAAAGGAAAAAACCCTCAACCACTGCTCAATAACAACAAAAAATATCACTTATGAAACTAAATCCTTTGATGCAAATTTTTGCCGATTTCTAGTGGGAAAAGTTAATGGGACCCCTATCTGGATATATAATGTTATTGTTTAAAAAAATAAATACACACATACACTCAAGGGGAATGGTACAAGACAACCAGTCACGACAGCTGAAAAAACATAAAATGAATAGAAATCTTTTAAAATACTGCTATGCAGCCATGAAGGAACAAAAATAACCCAACCACCATGACAGAAGAGTCTCAGCTAACTTTGACAAAGGAACTGCTATCAACAAGTGAGGTACTCCATGTGTATGAAATATCTTCTTTATTTTCATAATAATTTAAATCTAGACTTTAGGTAAGGTGTTTTGCAGAGCACCAAGCTAAATATGAATATACAGATAGATATAAATATATTCTCCAGTAAGTTTTATTCACGTGTAATATATCTTAGCTTTTGACTCTCTAAAACTTAATATAGCTTTTCAAAAGTTTTCTCTTTTTTGTCTTTTATTAAAGTTCAGGTTTTCTAACTCAATGGTAATAATGGTATGCATATGCAATTTAGAGTAAATAAAGACTACCAGGAATTGAAACACTTGTCCATCTCGCAAAAATTGATGTTAGGGAAGTACATATACACAAAAATAAATAAAGCACAATGCTGAACAGACATACATTACTAAAATTTGAAGGTACAAAGTTTTTCATGCTATTGATAGGAGGGAAAATGGATCTCAGTACATCTCTTATTCAATATGTTATGTATTCTCTACACATTAGGAATAAATTAGTATGACAACATAATATATCTGAAAGATTAATAATCTGCACATTTTTGGTGTAATTCCACATGCCTGCAATGCCCTATGACAAGAATATGCAGGCCACAAAATAAAGTGCTCATGAGTTCAGAAGTAAAAGTTTGGTCATGAAGTCATATTTCAGCCCCCTTTGTAGACCTTATGATACAGCTCTTAATTTAATACCCACAAACTCCTTCTCACAATCTAAAACTTAATTCAGTGGTGTTTTACTGCCATTACTTCAGGCATGGCTTCCTGTAATTTATCTCTCTTGAAAATCAGCATCATATTTTTCTTGTGTGTTTTTCTGCAATGTTCATCACTACAACACGCAAAAGATTCACAAACACGTAATTTCTTTGACAGGAAGAATGAAGATATAGTATTACCCCATTTTAAAAAGGAGAGATTAAGTAACTATGAAATATAGTACTTATTAATTTGGTTTTCCTACAGGCCAAATTTTTCTAAGTGTTTAGCATTGCATAGCCCCATACAGACTTCCTAGGGACTTTTGCTGTGAGAATGCTCAGCATTTCCAAAAGCCTAGGCTCTGATTCCCAAAATAATGAATATACTTAATCAGAGGACAGCTGTAGAAGGTTTGGTTTAAATTATTATCTCCTTCTCACACAGATAGCCTGTGTCAGAGGCTGCAAGAGAAATTAAATCTCAAAGAAAGCATCTACCCAGATATCCTTCCCTTTCCTTCATTCACAGTTTCAAGCTTTGCAACAAATAAAAAGGAGAGGAGAACGACAGGAATTGGAAGGTATCACCACAGAAAGCAGGTTCATCTCCACAGCACACTTTACTAATATTTGCAAAACATGAAATGTGATGGTATAACTAACACCTGTATTACACACATAGATAAATGGGATGAAAAAAGTTACACAGCTAAAGTAGTATCATCCATCATCAACTAGTATCATCTAGTGTCATTTCTAGTATTTCTTTGTCAGTGAATTGGGCCTAATGGCTGCAGTTGCAATGAAAACTTCTACCTAATGCAGTTTCAAAATGCATTTTTACAGGTTTAAGATGGAATAAAACAGATAAAAGAAAAACTAAAAAGAAACAACTACATAAGAATTTCTTCATATGAAACCAGCTACTCAGGTCAAAAATAGGCTGGCAAATTTAGCTATTTAGCTTTCCTGCACAAGCTTTTGTCACTTGAACCCACAAAGTACTTACTAGCAGTTGCAGAGTGCTGTACTGGCCATCTTAGTCTCCACCTTTCCTCCTTCCTGCCTGCTAGGATGCAGTAACCTGCCACTACACTGAGAATTTAGCTGCTAAAATCAAAGAATCTTCTATAGAGGCTAATCTCATGTATTTATTATACCGTTCCTTACGAAATAAGTAAGGTCTTGTAGTATCATTTGGGTTGGATTTTTCTTAGGTACAAATGGGTACTGCTCTATCTGAAAAATACTTTTTATTTCCTTACTTGATTCTTAAGTTACATAAGTGTTACAGCTTTTCAGTGAAAGAAGATGAACACATTTCTTTACACAGACCCAGGCTGGTTCTTTTCCCCAATACAATTCTTGGATATAGATAAACCACAGCAACGAGGAAAAAAAAATCCTACCCAAACCTCAACAACCCAAACTCCACAATCTGAGGTAGCCACTAGATCTATAAATGTTCACTTCTCATAATGACACTTAAAATTTGATGAAGTAACAAACAAATGAAGCAGTTCTTTTGAGATGCATGGAACATAGTCTTAAATTGGAAGTAACTGGCTTCATTTAGGATGCAATGCATTGTGAGCATGATTTTGTATCTCAAGGTTTTCTGAGACACATTAAATCAATTCACATGGGTCAGTGTACAGGCTTTATTTTGTCAGATCTTATACTTCATTCACATATCTCTTTTCACAAATACAAAGTATTTATAACCACAAAATATAGATGTGATCACAAGTAATGCAGTATGACCCCAGCAGCAAAATCTTCTGTTGGAAATGAAAATTAATTTGCCCCATGACTGTTACTGGCTAAGAGTTACAGAAAAAGCTCATAAAGCTTTGGGTTTATATACACACCAGAGAAAAATCATGAGCAATTTGTACTGATCTCTATGGATATATTAAATATACTGCTATTTAAAGCTGCAACTGAATTATTTCTTATGACACCTGTAGTGTCATTAGCTGAAGTTATGCTTTGATAAGCACTCACTCTAATATATACAGCAAGGGAAATGTTTTGAATCAAAACAGAATATAGGCAACAAATAGCACAGAGAAAAACAAAACAGTCTTCTGAGTATTCCAAGAAAAATGCATCCATCAGTTATTTAGAGATGCATTAGATGCATTTAGAGATGTGTTTTTTCAATATTAAAATATGAATACATATCCCCATAGTTAAGAATACAAGTACAGGGTAAACTAAATAGGAGTTTTAGGAGAGACAGCTTACAGCTAATGTCTCCTTTTTATGTATATCCAAGGCTACAAAGGAAAAGGGGAAAAAGGAAAACTCGAGAGGTTTAATAGCAATATATATAGCTAATCCATATGCATTCTGTGCCACACATCAGAAAAAAGATATTACTGAAAATGACACAGATTTTTCCAAGTACATGTTTTTAACCTAAAGCAATATTTAATTTTTTAATCTCCTCAATCAGCTCATGAAACCAAGCAAGAAAGGCCAAGAACTTTAGAAACTTGTAAGATCTTGATCAAAATTTGTAATTTTATAACATTTCTAGTTTAGGTTGTAGTCAAGTAATAGCAAGCTTAAAAACATGTAGTCATAATTTCTTTAATGACTGCAATTCCAGAAATACATCCCTCAGGACAAAACTTTTCATGACAGGGCTCACATGATTGCTTGCTCCTTCACACATCAATGTTTAGGACACATGGCAATTAAAGCCATGTAAATTAAATATGATTTAATGTGTTCAAATGGGAATTTAATGTACTTCCCCACCATAAACTTAGGAGAAGTCAGTTCTATTAGAATAGTATTACAATTAGGAAACCACTTGTGGAATAGAATATGCACTCTGGAAACCTGTGTTTTACACTTATCTGCACAAGTTACCCCGTTTGCTAAAGATTCACTTGGTGACTAGATGCAGGATCATGCAGCTAAGAGCAATGAACATGTCCCACACCGAAAATGTGGATATCACTCTTGAATTCAGCTGGACTCTTAGGAATCACAGACTGTATCACAGAATGGTTTATGTTCAAAGACACCTTTAAAAATCACCTAATTACAACTCTCATGTCATGGTGAGGGATAATTTTCACTAGAACAGATTGTTTAAAGCCCCATCCAATCTGACACTGAACACGTAAAGCACAGGACAGAATCATTAATATTATCTACACAGCTGAAAATGCACTCCCGGACTGACAGAAATATTTGCAGGTGAAACACAAATGGAAATCAGTGCACATTTGAGATACACAGTTTAAAAAAAGAAAAAAAAAAAAAAAAAAAAAAAAAAAGAAGAACAAGGTCACAGAAATTCTAGACAAATGTTTATGGTTTTCTTTACACAGATTATTCAATGAAAATTTCAGATTGGACATGATGACTTTTTCATATGACAGGGGAGAATAGACATCTGTTCATGTTTCTCACTGTGTGTTAATTGTGCTCAACTTATTGGATTGTATCTTTCTGATGTTTTAAGTATACATACTACCTTCAGTAAAACACAGATGCACGAAAATATCTGTTCATCCATTCTTATTTACCTGAAACTACTCCAGGACATGAGTGCTGCTCAATACCTTTTTTGGTAGTGCATGGATGACTGACTGCACAAGACACCAATATTCTGACCTAGCTAAAGCACACCATATTATATCTTCCTTTAAAGCACTAAAAGTAAGCTAAGGTTTCCTTTACTAATTATGTATTTTCTATGGTTTTTTGAACGTAAAGATACTTGATGGAGAGCCTAATAATTGGAGACTTGAAGGGTAAGACAATTTGTGAACTGACACTTTGGGGTAGGACTAAATTCCTTCAGCTATTTTTTTTTTTACTAATTTCTGCTGCTAGGAGATTTTTGTCTCCTGCTTTCAAATATCACACATATTTCACTCAAGTTATGTTTCTTGGTCTAAAATATTATTACAAAGTTATAGAAAGCTGATATCTTTTAATATTACAAGAATATTTAAAACTACTTCTAATAATTTAACAGCACACAAAAGATTTCAATAGGAGATGAAAAATGTTTCCTGTAGCTTTCTAGAATATTCAGCCATCTTCTAGGTGAGCTACATGGGAAAAACAGTGTCAGAGTCTGAACCATCATTATGCAGTATGTATTTACTGGTGGGCCACTTGCTAAGTGGCATGGCTTCACAATTTGCTTTGCATAGCTTGAAACTGAGGAGGCTTCCACTACTGCTGAAGTTGTGAACAGATAGAATTTCGAAATCTTAATCTAGATGTAGTAGTAGAGTAGCTGACACTCAGATGTGAATAACTGTCAGCCTTCTCTGAGAAAAACAAAAGAGGGATTTTATTAATATGGAACAGTGTGGTGAAAGTCTTTAAACTGAGCTGACAAAGGCATGTGGAGATGCCCAGCAAGTACAACACAGCAAATATGCAAGGATAATGGCAGCACTACATGAAGACTAAAAACTGAAAGCTCAGGTAAGTTCAACCAATAGAGACATGGACCAGGAGAGGTCTTTTAAGGAATTTCTTTATCCATGCCTCTGTTATGTACTTATTCCTCTTTGGTCTTACTTTCAACTTTACATTTTAGACAGCACTAAATATGGGATTCATCTCATCTATTTTAGGATTGAATTCTAATGCATTCAAGAACTGTCTCTCTCTTCTCTTGTAATTATGGACTAGGTCTGGATAACTAACAGGAGACTAGACATTTAACATTTTGATTTACAAAGTCAGGTGTGATGAAACCCATTACCAGAGACCAATTGAACAGCTCATCCCTGCATCAAGGAAACCTGTCTGATTTAGTAACCCTCCATCTTTTTTTGCTTGTTTGCTTTCGGCTGTATGGCTACCTGTGTTACTGCCATCACCCTGTTCTAAAGAAAAAGAAGGACCAATTGTTGAAATAAATGAAACACGAACACCAAAATTTTGACTAAACAAATGGCAAAAGCTGTAACAATTCTGTTTTAAATCTTGTGGCAGATGTACTGTACCATTCCCCATGCAACTCAAACAGTAGCAAAATCATCTAGTAATCAGGAAGATATAATATTAAGTACTATGAATACATTATCTAAAACAAAATTATGTGGGATTATTTACTATAGCTACCATACTTTTAAGCAAAAACAGCAATTATTCTTGATTGTTTCATGCTATGCCCAGACAAAAAGAACCACTATTAGCATAATGGCCTTTTAAAATACACTATGTCATTCATCCAACTATAGAAGTAGTTGGAAATAATATTTTTTGTTTCAGGGCATGTTTTGAAGTGGAGTGTGAGTGTAAATGCACAAATCTCATAGTGGGAGTTGTGCACATACCAGTTTTCACACTAATTGTAACTCGTAAGTATTGCTTCTTTCTTCTGGGCTCTATCACTGACATTAATTCACAATGCTCCATATTGCTCTATACAGCAAAATCTAGTAAGACACTGAAAAGAATACAAGGCAAAAGACACAGTGCACATTACATGCTACAGTATATTAAAGCTTAATTACTACAAGCATATAAAAGGTTGCTCCCAGGACTTAAGTTTTTTAACAACAGCACCTAAGTCATGGTCTACAGGATGTGCATGAGGTATTTTATTTGGGCATACTCCAAACTAGTTCAATAGTGATGGTGTACTCAATACATTTGAAAACCATTAAATTATTCCTTCTGGTTCTAGAAGTGATTAATTATCAGTACAAGGAGGCAGAACAACATACTTTATTCTGGGAGCAAGCAACTTCACTTGGTACAACACTTCTTCATATTGCTCATCATGCCAGCATTAACATGCCTTCACCACAAGATAAGATATACTTAAAAGCAAGAAGCAAAGTAGAGGTGCAACAGCTGCAGATCCTTGGAGATGCTAAGTGTTGCAGTAACTTCTCTGCAGTTGGATCATATCAATAATGCCAAACTGACAGGAAGCCACCTCTCTTATCACACATCTACTCAGAAACTATAGGAAGGTAAGACTAAAACTTAAATACACGTAACACATACAACATACACAACAGAACAGACATGGAAAATAGAGTTTGAAGACTACAGTGAAGACAGAAATTGAAATGTTTGGACAATGAAAGCAGGTCTCCAACAACCATCACTGACAGACAGACTGCTATAAGCAATTAAGGGGGAAAAAAAGCTGTTGGGGGAAGAGAGATGAGGAGAGACAAGGGTATGGACGAGCATGCCTGATTTACTTCATCCAAACCAACAGCAGCATGATAGAACGTAGACTAGAGAGGGACTCACAGCATGGTATACCAAAGAAAATGCAAAACATGCCATCTCAAAAAAAAAACTACAAAGTTGAGAAAAAAATACATTCAGTAACATCTTCATAAATGAGTTAATAAATGTCACTAAAATGAATGTAGCATATACAAACTATCCATGGCACTTTCACTGGAACAGTACAAAAACTTTAATGAGTACTGCATTATGAGTAACTGGACTCAAAACAGGACCAGAAATGCAAAGAATCAGGTATTTTGTTGCTGTTAATGGAAAATGAGACTGCAAGAGAACATGAACTACTATATTGTAAGACGAGTTTTGAAGGAAGACTCTGGGGAAAGAAGGACATCAATGAAGGTGTGAATATGAAAACAATATGGCAGCACAAGGGCTGGTAAAGACGAAATATACATCGTCATGATACAGTCAAAATGAAGACAGGAGATATTAACAGTGAAATCTGCTTTTCAAATGCAACAATCTGATACACCAATGACTCCACAAAGGGGACAAAAAGCCTAAAAAATGAATCCTGTTTTATTTTGTACTTCCTGCAAAGAAGTTAGTGCGTGAGTCACAAGAAACACTGGAGAGACAAAATGCTGTTCTCTCTCTCCTCTTTGAGATTGGGGGCTCATATATAAATATATACACAGATATATATATATACACACACACATAGATAGATGAATATATATAGATATATATGTGTGTGTATATACAGAGAAAGATAGACAAAGATGTTATCTTCCTGTGTTCTTGGCAAGGAATTAGTCCTGAAGTTAGAAGGAGTGAAGGTAGGATTGAGGTTGGAAGGAAAGGTAACGAAGAGGGCATACCGCTTTCGGCTTCTGCAAACGACAAGAAAAAAATTGCAAATCAAACACTTTGATAAGAAATCAACTGACACCAAAGCAAAAGCAAAAAAACCCTTTATTTAAAAGTCTTCAAGGCTTAAAGGTTTTTCTGCTGAGAATGAGAACAAATATATGGATAGACAAAGAGAAAATTTTACAAGTGGACTATAAATGGGGAGCAGGAGGGAAGAATCCTGGTTAGGCTTTCCTTCTTGCTTAGTTATGTGGAATAAAAATACAAGGGGAAAAGGAAGGCAGAAATCTCTCAAAAAGGGATTTCAGATGAGGAGTTTGAATGTCTGCATTTTGAACTGTTATTTTTTGCTATATATTTAACACTGGGATATTTTCAGGTTCATGTTCTCCATGTTTCCTTTGCATTTTTCTACAGAAAAAGCAAAACCTCTCCAAATAAGCTAAGAACATTTTTTAAGTGATGGTATTTGGCTTGCATCAGGGAGACAGAAAATAATTTAAGTGCTTCCTGTTCTTAATCACGGATTATAACATTCCCAGAAAGCAATTAGAGATGAAGCAATGGTTAACTCATATTGTGAGCTGGAGTTACTAGAGAGCAGACTTTAATAGCTGGTCAGAAACACTCTAAATTGAGTTTTGTAAATTCAGGGATTTCTTTGATAGCTGACAAATTATTTAAATATTATCAAATATATAAATGCAAAGGTTAAAAGACATCTAATAATGGGGTTTTTTAATGAATCTTTATGATACCTTGATGAGAAGCAGTTGTGTAAAACTATAAACATACTCTAGATACTCTATCCATTATATGAAAACTAATATGCATTTATCATATTTATAATTATATTACTTATATTTAGGCTGGAATACTGGCTTTTGAGCAATTCTATAAAATCATAATTGTTATTAATTACCTACCTAAACTGACAAAATTTGTTATCAAGGCCAGCTTTCTGTTTTGTGCAGCTCTATTAGTAGTCAGAAAAAAAGGAAAAAAACATCTGCAGGCAGGAAGCTCAGCTGCCACTAACATGTACAGCAGTATTAGCTTGGATAGAGTTCTCATAATTTTTAATTTCTATTGATTTCAAATTCCCTACAGGAGAGTTAACAGAATTTGACTGTAAATCAGAAAGATTTAGAAAACTAGAATCCAGGTGGCCGCCTGGACAAAAAAAAACCCATGCAGATGTAAATTAGTATTTATGCCATTCTACATTTAATGAAGATATTAACAGACAAATAAAAGTCTGCCATTCAATGGGATTGGGACTAGTATTTATCCTTCAGACTGATTTTAAAAATTTAAATTTTGAAAATTTAAAGAGGGGGTTAGGAAATTTAGAATGCTCTTAAATTACTACTGTTTAGAGCTGCATACACTCCTGAGTCTTATTCACTGCTTTAGCTCTGAATTTGCAAAGGCAAATTCTTAACAGAAACTCCCTGTGTAAGTAACAAATCCAATATATAATTTAATGATATAGACATTTTATTATGACTAGCAACAAAAATTAAACAGTAAGTTGGAAGTAAGATCTTCTCATCCTTTAAGTAGAAAGAATGCTTTGAAAATTTCCTCTGCCTCTTAAAATACTGTTTTGAGACCTCTCTCAGCTATGGCAGTAAGTATTAGATCTTAATGAAAGGGCGCCATCTACATAATGTTCTAAATTTTTAGTTATATTTAACATTGTTTCTCTGAATTTTAAATTATATAAAACTTCTTCCACAATAGGTCTACAAAATGTGAATGCAAAGTATAATTATAAAATAAATCAGCATGTATCTACTTTTTGTCACTCTCATAAAGACTGAAAACTTAGTCAATTCTCACTTCACCTTTATGAAGAATTACCAGGAAGAAATTTGGATATGAGCAGAATAAAATACTTCCAATTTCAGCATCAACAAACAGAAGTGACAAATGACAAATTTACATTGTTCATAAAGAGCTTGTGCTTCAAAACTATGTTATTCTAACTTTTATTTTAATTCCTCACTTTTTCATCCAGTAAGATACATGGAAATGCAAGTATACTTAGGAGGTGAGAAACTGAAGTTTTGTTGCATTACCCTTCTGGTTTGACTAAAGGATCAGTAAACCACAAATGTCTAGTTAACATATTTGAGTTGAAGAGCACAGGAACAAGTAGAGCAGTAAAGATATGCTGCAGGTAGCTCTGTGATAGATCAAACAGTGACTATAACATTATCACTGCTTAATAAAATCAGCAGATATTGCTGCGGATCAGTGTTATAAGAAAATGTGACTATCTACCTTACATGCCTTCCTCTTGCTACATACATATTCAACAAATCCAGCTGTTAATATCTCTTTGTTAGCATTGCTTCCAGCAATTTTAGGCTTTTTTTTTCCCTACTATAATAATTATTTCAAACTGTTACCTGTGTGGCTTTAAGTAAGAAATATATGATTGCACCACACTGTTTTGCTTTTTGTGGGATCCTCTGCATCACCTTTTGATTAAGAGCTCAATCCAACTCCCACTGAAGTTAATGCAAAGAATGATACGGAAGCCAAGAACAATCTGTTATGACTGTGAAAGACTGCAATATTAGCACTTATGTAAGTAAATGACAACTGAAGTAATGGCAATATAAAGTTGGCCAATATTTGTTAGGAGAAAAACAGAAACCAAATATTTCTTAATACTGAAGGCACAAAATCTGGCAAATTGTTCCACTACTGTTGCTATTGTATTTTTCCTTTTTCTAGCAAGAGATTAAATTGTTCCTAGACAGAAGAATAGATTGTTTGCTTTACATTAGCTGATACAGAATGAGAACTTACAATTTAAGTAATTTAAGAGTCCAAAGGGCCTAAATACATTAAAAAAAAATCTGATAGTAAAAAAAAAAGAGGATCTCTTAATCAGCATAGTATGAACAAAAATAATATCCAATAGTACATACACCACTTCACATTTCATTTTATAACATACAGAAGAATCCAGCAAAATCAACTATAGAGCATGGAAATACTCATAAATAGTTGTAACACTCCTTTTCCATGTCAAATGTCTAACACAGGTTTTATAGATTCTTTTAATAAAAAAAAAAATTATCAGAGTTACTACTAAGTATTAAACTTTCAAAATCCCAGGAAATTTAGAATGAGTTCAATTGATAGAATTGGTTCTCCCGTGAGAAGAAGCAATTGTCCTCAAAAGCGCCCTTTGGCCACAAAAAGGTAATTAGTGGCCAAAAAGAAGATGAACTAGTATGTGTCACTTCAGGTTTACTACAGCAGTACAAAATGTAATTGTGAAAGAGGAAAATCAAACCTCTCTCAGAGTCAGTATTGTCATATTTTTTTATATGACCCTCCACATGTTGCAGAGAACATTTATAATATTTTTGTTACAAAAAAATAAATATTGTTTAAAGCATTAATGGACAAGTTGATGGAACACTGACTTGATTGTTCAATCATGTTTCTACGAACCTTTGCACAAAAACAAAAATGCAAGAAACACTTCCCATCTGTGAATCTGTACTAAAAATAATGATATGTTTTTCTTTTTGGTTAACAAAAATAGCCAGCCAATTGGTAATTAATCTTTTCCAGTTTCATGATGTTATTCATATAAGTTTTGTCAGATCATATATGATTTAAATATTATGGTTACCCTATATCTGTTTATCCTGTATCATATCTAAACTGGTTCTCTCAGACTAATTTAAATGAAATTTGTATTTTGACAATACACATAGCCATAATGAATTTTGATACCACATCTGTTTTCCACTTTTCTGTTTTCAGTAGTGTATGCTGGACCTCTCATTAAAAGTGATATGCTATAAACACAAAAATTGTAAGCTTTTCTCTAAGTAAAATCACTCCTGGAGATGAGACATATGTACTACAGCACTTTTTACTAAACATTCTGACTTGGGTTGGTTTTAGGTAGGAAGAGGGCAGAAATAAGTCCCTTTCAGTGCTATGTGAGATGCTGCAATGCGATGGCATGCTAATTACATTCTGAAATGTTTCAAAGAATAGATATGTTCATTCTAAAAAAAAAAAACAAAAAAAAAAAAAAAAAAAAAAAAAAAAAAAAGCAGGCAAAATTCTAAACTTCTTGCCAGTGCATTCGAGAACTTCCAAAGCTGGTGGCACAGGACGTACCTGCTTTCACGTTTCTCCGACTTGTATTCTATGGCTATCATTAAGAGCTTCAGTTTCGCAAACACCAGTCTGAGGGAGAGAAGAGGCCAGGAGTCAGTCTCTTGTCAGAACCAATATCACATATGGACAGGTGGCTGCTCCCACTGCTAGATCGAGTGTCAATGCAGAGATATGCTGCCCTCCTTGGGAGAATTTTGGGGTAGAGAGTGGTAGGTCTAGAACCTGGCTGAAGGTTAGCCTTACATTACTAAATATTAGAAGGCTCTGCACTAGTGGGAGACAGATTGGTTAGTTTATCTTCAATCAACATCATCCACACCTGGTCCAGCAGTATCCAAGGGCATAGAATATTACATTTACATTTTGAAAATATATTGGTTGGAATATATTCACACAGTACACACACGTGGAGTTATAAATAGAACTTGCAGACTGATATTAACTTCTGGTTCTGTCTAATTCTTCACCCTAGTGTTGACATCAAAAGCTTGAAATTTTTCAGCTATATTGAGTGCCCCATCCTCACTGTCTCCGCACACACTTTGTTATTCAGACTGTATGGCAGGCTATTTACAAAAGAATCACATTCCTAAACTTGCATTTATGACAAATAACTTGAGGAAACAGAACATTTCATTTAATTTCAGACTTTTGAAATGTCATTGACTACATGAATTTTAAAAGCTACACTACAAAACCTGCTCTCAAAGTCTATATATTTCATGGGTAGCTGAATACACTAAGACTATCCACTGATTCAATTTCCCCTTCAAAAACCAGTGCAATGGACATTTTGCTGTCCTTGTCTTTGGTTCTTCTGGAAATTGAGCAGTCAATTCTTACAGTAATGAGAATATCTATGCACTAAACTCATTAAGTAAAGTGCTTGAGGAGAGCTCCAAAGTTTAGACATGTTTCTAAATCTCAATAAGCACCCTTTCTTTATTATTTTATCTCCATTCTACCAGCACAGATAAATGAATGTCAGCTTTATGTCAAATACAGTCTCAGTCACATCTTCCTACAAACTCATATAGAAACTTGACACATTTGAAAATGGTTTGGCGTGGAGATTTAATTTTCATTATTGTAGCTAGTGTTAACAGCACAAACTACCATTCATTCTGAATATAATACACTTTCCTGAATTATGTTATGAGATATCCTGTTTCAAGAAATCCACACCAACTTTTGTCCCCATAGTGAAATATGTTTCCCCTCAGTAATCTCAACAGAGTTTGGCTGACACAGGAGAAGGATGGATTGAGAGCCCCTTAACATTACCAGCAAACTGAAGACTGGGCTCTGTCACAGCTACATCCCAGACAATTTCCAAATGAATAATATTTGTCTAACAGTTGTTTCTCTCTCATTCTAATGCCATTGTTTTGCTCCTGTAAAAACTGGGAAAGTTGGGGAAGTTAGAGGAGTAGAAGCATACTCATCCTCCTTTACATAAGAGCTTGTATTTTACTTCTCCATCTCTTTCCTCCTCTAAGAACAGAGCAAAGAGGACATATGAGTGTGCTAAACTAACCTGTGGACACAGTACTTATTATACAAACCTTATGCATACATATCTCTCATTCACAGACACACTCTAGGCTAAGCAGTTTTCAGTGTCCAGAAATGAAGCTGTCACATGGCTTACACTATGGTTAGGTACTGTGTGCTTCTTTCTCATAACTGAACAAACATATCTTCTCTGACATATTTTACTTGTTGCAAGGGTTTTCAACCACTTCCACAGAGCTCTGGGTGCCACACTGCTTATATGACCCCACGACATCTGTTTAAATTAATGAATAGTTTTCTTGGAATGGAACACAAGCCAAGATGGTCATGTTGACCACCACAGAAAAATAACAGGAATAAATAGCTTGTGAGTAAATAACTCAATTTAAAAATTCAAGTTTAAAAATTCATTTGAGATCGTTCAAACCAAAACCATTTATGCTTTCATTTACAATCATTTAATTACAAATCTCTCCTGAAACCAGGCATTACAATGCTTCAGCTACTTCCATGCAGTGATTGCATTAATGTTTATTTTATTAGACACCATAGCAACGTTAGGACTTCAGCACAGTGAAAAGGTCTCATGCAAAAAAAAATAGATTTCTCTTGCAAGAAGGGAAATACTTCTGTATATTAAATGTATTTCTACTTACTCACAAACTGCAGGGAAGGACAAACCCACAAAGGCACTAGACAGATATTCTGTATACATTTCATTTGCAACTCCTTCCAGGTAGTATTTCTGCCACGTATCCTCCTCAATCTAAAACCAAAGAAACAGATGCAGAGTTCTGAGTAAAAATCACAGCTTTCTTTGAAATTTACAAACAACTACTTAAACATGAATCAGATTTTAACACAAGTTAGTACACTGTTATAGCAATTAACATTGCTTATTCGTAAGGGATTTGCTAGAATGCTGAAAAAAAAACAAAACAAAACAAAACAGAGTCCCTATAGTCAGCAAATCAAGTATCATATGCAAAAATAATACACTGAATTCTTGTCAAGCACATTGAGCATGGGGTGAAATAAAGTTGTAGAGAGCATGAGGAAAAAGTTTCCCAATTTTCTCTTTTTAAAAATCATAGAATCACAGAATCTTTAGGGTTCGAAAGGACCTTAAAGATCACCTTCCTGCCATGGGAAGGACAGCTCTCACTAGACCAGGTTGCTTAAGGCCTTATCCAACCTGGCCTTGAATGCTGCCCAAACTGGGGCATCCACAAACTCCCTGGGCAACCTAGTCCAGCGTTCAACCACTCTCACAGTAAAGAATTTATCCAAATATCTAGACTAAATTTCTCTAAGTTTTAACCTACTACTGCTTGTGCTATCACTACAGTTCATAACAAAGAATCCCTTCTGGCTTCTCGGCAGCCCCCTTCAGATAGGGGAAGATTGCTACAGGGTTTCCACACAACCTCCTCTTCTCCAGGCTGAACAGCCTATACCTCAGGGGAGGTAAGGATATCAGGAAATGGTTCTTCACCAGAGGGTGGCTGGGCACTGGAACAGCTCCCCAGAGCAGAGGTCACAGCAGCAGCCTGGCAGAGCTCCAGCAGTGTTTGGACAACGCTCTCAGGCACACGGGGGTGTCCTGAGCAGGATCAGGAGTCAGACTCAACGATCCTTGTCAGTCCCTTCAAACTCAAGATATTCTGCGATTCTAGGATTCTCTTGGACCAAAAAATTTCAAGTTTTCAAATTTCAGTATTCCAGAGATATTCTGACAGGACTCAATATGGTATTTTAGATAAGTTTGTGTTTTTATTCCACAGGTTGATTATTAATTTGGGGTTCGTCAATCTTTTTCTCATGTTGAACTAGCCAAAAGGCACTCTTTCAAAAATTGCTCTAAAGTACAGGAGGATGGAAACTTGTTAAGAAGCCTGGTGAAATGTAAGTTACAACTATTTTTTTCCACTTCTGTTTTTGTTTGTTTGTTTTCTTTGGTTTTTTTTTTTTTGGTGGGGTTTAGGGTTTTCTATTTTTTTTTTTTAATTTGTTTGGATTTTGCCTTTTTTGTTTGTTTGGTTGGTTTTGGTTTTCTGGTTAGTTGTTTGTTGTTGCTGTTTTATTCCCCCCTCCTATTGCTGACAGGCTGCCAAGTAATCAGTTGCTTTAGTTTTGGAGATGCAAACGACTGAAAGAATAAATTGCAATATGGAGATGTTCCAAATCATATACAGCCTGACAAGTGGGCTGCAAACAATCAGGTGAAATTTCTTCCACAGAAATTGTTTCACCACTCAGAGGCCATGTGGGATGGTAAAAGGGATTTGCATTGTGTTATTTCCTACCACACACAGAGAAGCCATATCACATTTTTTATGACCCTTTTATTTATAGGAAGCTTGCAAATGTTGCTGATCAGCAACTCTATATACAGAAGAGAGATAAAGTCCAGGCTTGGTAAAAAACTAAGAGTAATGATAGCAAGGGCATGTTTGTAACTTTTGGTCTATTTTGTGGTTTTTTTCTTACATTGACACCACCTGGGGTTGCAAAAAAAATATACAAATACATTCCATATCTTACTTTCTACTTTCTTCCCTTGCTTTCTTTTCTTTAGGCAGATGGTTTTGATTTGGAGGAAGGAACTCCAGATCAGCCTATAGCTAAATTCTCACCCTTAGTCAAGGACCAAGAAAGGACTGGAAAAAAACCAAACATTCCCAAAGCAATGATCAACCTCCACAGACACCAGTTAGCATTACATTAAACTTTGTTAAGTGATTGGAGTGTTTAAGATATGATCTGTTAGGATACCACAAAATGTTGATTATAGAATTTAAAGAATTGCTGATATTTGCTATAAAATATTATTATAAGATGATTGCAACAGTTGACTAAAGATGATCTTTCTGTTTTATCTCCACCTGAACCATGATATTTTCCCAATTATTTCAAAGAGACAAATGGTCACTTGCCTGGTATCTTTCATGAGGAAAAATACTTTAGGAGTCATTATGCTCTTCATTATTTTAAGCCTTTGTGATGATATTTTGAAGTTTAAGCAACTGATGGAACCAATCCAGGATGGGCCATACTACCAAAACAACTTCAATCTGTATCTTCCTGATTCCTCTCTAGTACTGCAAACATTATTATCACTCCCTAAGTCACACTGCAATTCTGTCATAAAACAAATTAGCCACTGCTTCAATAGGCTATATGAAGAATAGCTGGAAAATTACATAGTGCAATCCAAGAGAAGAAATGCAACTTTCATCTGAATCTTTTTTTAAGTCACAATACTCCTCTGCTCTCCTCTATCTTATATATAGATACAATATTGTTACCAGCAAATATATTTACATAATACAATAAATTCCTAGTGAGACATGGTAACAGATATATGAAAAAGTGATGTAGCTCTTGCAAGCACAGCCATTAGTATTGTCAGAAGAAAATGAAAACCTTTAATACACCCAGCCCTACACCCAGCAGTGTAATTATCAGGAGCTCTGCAGTTCCAAAAGA
Organism: Pyrgilauda ruficollis; assembly: GCF_017590135.1. Taxonomy (NCBI): domain Eukaryota; kingdom Metazoa; phylum Chordata; class Aves; order Passeriformes; family Passeridae; genus Pyrgilauda; species Pyrgilauda ruficollis. The sequence goes on along the minus strand of NW_024509210.1, from coordinate 9,794,511 downwards.
ACTCTCTTGCTCACAGCATTTGCTTTTCAGTGTAATGATGGTTACATGAAAGAGATTTGAGTGTATCTGAACCTGATCATGCTATATAATCTCTTCTGCCACGATCTAAGTACCACTACCAAGACAGAGAACAAATGCTAGAGTTGTGTTGTGACCTAGGATTTTTCACTGCAGTTTGCAAGGCAAAGGATGGTGAATATCCAATTCCTTTATAGCACAGTGAATGCAGATGTCAAGTCTGCTCCTTAGCACTGAATAAGATCAGCTCTTCACCACCATGGAAAGAGCACAAAACAGGACAAAGCCTTTGAGGATGTTTAATGTTACAATTCTCTGTCTCAAACAATATAGATGAGAATGAAAAGAAAGTACCCACTGAACCATACAATGGTTTGGGCTGGAAGGGACCTTAAAGACCGTCTCACTCCACCCCTGCTGCTGTAGGAAGGGATTCCTTCCACTAGACCAGCCTGTTCAGAGCTCCATCCGACTTGGACACTCCCAGGTATGAGGCAACCACAACTTCTCTGGGCAATCTGTTCCCGTGCCTCACCAGCCTCACAGTAAACAGTTTCATCCCAATACCTATTCCAATCCTGCCCTCTGCCAGTTTAAAGCCATAACTCCTTGTCCTAACTCAGTATGACCTTGAATATTCTTGATTGGTAGTTGAAAAGGATGTGTACAGTGAAAGTAATGTAACTAAAAGATTTCCTCCTATTCACCTATAATGCCCTTTCAGTCCACCCAAAGCATTTGAGTGAATGCCTAGTTTTGTTATGTCTTTGCATATGGATATCTAAATCAGACAGAAAAGTAATTGGCTGAAAGCAGTTCTTATTGTCATATCATAGAGTGAAGCTTCTTAGATTTACAGTCTTATAATTGCATTTCCTTTATTATTATAAATTATCAACTACCTCTTTACTCAATTCCATTGTCTGTTGAAATCAAAGCTAACAAATATCCTTAGTACTATGAAGACTTTACAATCTCAGTCAACTATTTCCACAGCTTTCTGTATTGAAGGATGATTTTTAAAATTTGTATAAAAATACTATATTTTATAAAACATCAAATATGCTAATTGAGATTAGTTCTAATTTCAAATGAGATTTATGCACTTTTCCCCATTAATACCAAAGTAGAATTTTGTAGTGAGTCAAAGCAGAGAGAGTATCCTTGAAATATAATGACATCCAATTATTTTTTAGATTCTGGCCTTGTTGGATTTGAACTGAAAGAGATACAGGCTCTACTTCTAATACTTTCAAATATACAGGGCAAGACTTCTATCTAATCATGATGTGAAGGATAGATTGGTGTTGGTCTGCTCAAATGACTGACTGAAAATGCAGTCCCATGGTAGACTTTAGTCCAAGACAAATACACTCTTATCACAAGGACTGATACTATGTATACACAGCAAACAGTTTTAAACCACAATAGGTTTTAATTCCTATAATCAATGATTTAAAAACACTACAGTCAGGAAGATCTTTACATGATCTCTGAAGATAAATGTTTTTGGTAACAGGCTATATTTAATATTTGATCTAGGTCCTGTGAGTAGGATCAGGTAATTAGTTTATTATGCAGCTTCCTGAAGAACCTCACAATAAATTGAAACATTGCATTTCCTTCTCACTCCTCTTTTAAAGCCCTCCTACATGTCAAGGAATTCACTGTTCATTGTCCAGTTCTACACTTTGAAATATTCCAAGGCTGCCTAGGTGGTCAAAAATAAAGAGCAAACAAGTAGATGTGTTCCATCAATGTAGGTAAGCACCCAACTGATGTAAATCTGTGTGGTTTTATGTCTCTCTTTCAGCTTGGACTAGAAAGGAATGTTAAGTGGACATTGCACACGTGTAGGTGTGAGCAAAAGCTGCTGAAAGAGCCCACAAAACACTCCTGCTCTCAAAATAGCTTAGAGGATAATAGAGACAGCTCTAGATAATTGTGATATCTGGAATGAGGAGTACTGGCTGTCTTACCTATGGAGCAAAGACAAAACTAATTTGGCTGTGGACTTATGTAACACTCAATTAACAAACAAGTACCACATTCCACATTTTATTAATTTATACAAAAGTACTAACTTGGCTTGTAGGTTGTAGATTGGCCTGTAGGATTGGCCTGTACAAAATTTAATCACTTCTGCCAATTATTACTCCATGTATCTGGTTTTTGCCATGTTTTTCATATAGACAGACTTCTGGTATGCACTTACTAATTCAAACAATACAGAATTTGCAATACAGTAAAATATTTCCATCTTTTTCTCAGACTGTACAAGTAAATAAAGAGTCCAAATTCCTTTTTGAATACAACAGTAACAGTCTGTATTATAACAAGACAGGATTATTAAAATACAGTTTACAGGTGTAAAGTTTTGCAGAGTTTTTTTTTCCTTAGCATATATTTTGGTACAATCTATCTGTCTTTAAGTGTTTACAGAACATTAGTCTTTTTGAGCTGATTTCCTTTTTGTTCAGTTTGGTGCCAAAAAGAATATAAAGGATTCCACATGATATTACATTGCTAAAACCAAAAGGAAAATATTAGGAACAAATATAAAATTTTGAGGTTTTTTAGTTTGTTTTACTTCTAACACTGAGCAGACTGTTTACACAAATAATTTTGCTGTAAAGTAACACATAATGAGTTAAATGTGTGCAACGTCACCATCAATCATGTTCATTTGTGTCTGACTGACCAAACATTTATGGCACATTAAATCACTTTCTAATCACGCTATGGAGGCGGAACAAACCCACATTTCAAGCTTTCATTAGAAAATACAGAAGTTTCCATACATTTTCCTGGCAATCTCCTGACTGGTGAGAGACTCCACTAAAAATGTTTACCTAAGGAATTTATGAAGGTCTGACAGTACTTAAATTGAATGCTCTTAATGAAAAAGGGTGAAAGTTACTTTAGGGAATGGACATATTTCTCTTCAATAGAGTTCTCTTCAGCATTTCTAATCAATGTAGCTGCTCTCCTACAATGCACTGATGATTCACAGCCACTATTCAGTAAGTTTTCTTTTTCAAGTTTTTAGGGTTAGACAGACATGAGAAAGATCATCCTTTCAGCTAAATAAACAAACCTTTTGTTATCACCAATAGGGTTAGAGTAACATAAAGAAACGTGTCTCAATTCTTGTACTTTTATTTGAAAAATAAAAATCTGAATCAGAACATTCAGATTTTGAATTAGTCAGAGATCTTTGGGAGTGAAGATATGCATTTTATTTTCCTAGAAAATTCACTCTTCATTATGTGGCAAACATATTTTTAACCAATATTAATAGAGTATTGCAATCTTAATGCACTCTCTTATGGTGTTTTTTCCCCCCAGTGGCATGGGAAGGTGACACTTAAAGTCACACATAAAGTTAAGGTATGACTGCACACTACTCTGTTTATAACTGTATATAATCAGACACCAGCAAAACTGACAATGACAGCTTCCCCCAAGACAAATTCATTGCTATTTTTATGCTTATTCTGTGTACAGAGAAATACTCAGATGTAACTTGAGTAATGCCTTGCAAAGCTGTGCCTTCATCTTAAAACTGTTCATCAATGAGATTTAATCTGTAACTGTACAGGAACTATTATAAAAATGTATTATAAAGTAAGAAAACATAGCTGGCTAAGATAATGGCAGAAGTCTTGAGATATAACTTTTGGAAACACGGTACCTGTACATATCCAGGTTTTGACTTATTTAAAGGTTTTTAGATAAAAATCTAGGCCATATATGTGTGTATTTCTAGTACAGTTCCTCCACAGTCAGACATTTGTACACTTCATCATTTTGTGAATCTCTCAACTTTTTCACTCATTTTTAAAATGAGTATTAAAATACCTTGAATTAAGACTGAGGCTTCTGAGGATACCCACATATTTGGATGCCCATAGGAGAAAACTGACCCCTCCTGATTTTGGAAAGACAGAAGGTGAGCAAACTTTTCTCATGTACTCTGCTGCCGAGCCCGAGTTCATACAACAGGCTGCCTCAGTAACTTGCATACATTAGTGTGACTGTCACAAAAGTTTGACACTCCCAAGAGTCTTGGGTTACCACAGCAGGCAGGAGTGAGAGGGATCAAACTGACTGGAAAGGAGAATGATGTTCACAAGATATACAGTTTTCTTCTGGGATACAGATAGAAAGGATTAATATCCAATTGGCCATGTGCTGAAGAGTCACAGACAGATTCTAGGTGTGCTGAAGTAAAACAACTTTCTTTTTTTTTTTTTTTTTTTTTTTTTTTTTCTTTCAGTTAGGTTTTTTTAGAACATGAATAAAGATGAAGATATTGTAACTGCAGGTAGTAAAGAGCAGAGCCCAGACCTGTTTCCATACTGAAAACTGATCTTTTTCAATTAAATGCAATAGTATGAAATATTTCTTCATGGGAGCCTGCTGTCTTCTAAGGATACCTTCATAATAATGTCAGGACTTTATAAGAAGCAAATAAAGACTCACTGTCCTGCATCAACATATGCACCTATAAGAGAACAGTCCTGGCTTTCTCATCTGAGGACATGAGGGTATTTTTATTTTTAGCTTACTTGCACAATGGACTTGAAGTGGGCCATAGCCTACCTTTCACTCCAGTGTTTCCCATCCCACGAAGAACACTCGTGAGACTGGAAACTGCCCACCCTTTATGTCTGGAATCAGTGTCCCTGAGATGCCCCAGGAAGGATGCAATGATTGCTGCAATCGAGGCCTCGGTCCAGTGAACCAGTACAGCTGCCACAGAAGTCTAACTGGGTTACAATTTTGTAATCTAAGTCCAAAACAGCTCTTAGACTGAGGAGAAGCAAACACATGAATGATGTTGTGGGAAGTTGGGCCTCAGCTCTAACACATGTTCCTTATTTACTCACAGTCAGAGGTCCACTAGTGTCTTAAAGTAAAAGACAAAAATGACCAGTCCCTTTTTCTGGCACTTTGTTGCTACATGGGACTTAGATAAATCATATTTTTGTTTTAGCAGCAGCAACTTTTCTAATATACAAACATGTGGTTTGTTTAAAATCAAGAAAAAACACAAAATGCCAAAAATATCTCCCTGGAAATGGATGATGATTTGGAAAATATTTTAAAGGCCAGACACTTGCTGAATAAAAATTTCAAGAAAAAACCTACAAGTTGATAGAACCTGGTTTATTGCCCAATTTTTAGCAAAAAACTTTTGCAAGGAACTGTATGCTGGCTGTTTTGGTGTTACAAAATCTGTTATTGTCTTTCTATCTGTTTCACATTTGAATCACGTTCTCTACTCCAGTCTCTGACAACCTGAATTGCAGACTAATACGTTCTAATGAGACAAGGCATTACCTTTATGAATGACCTCATGGAGAAGAGGTTGGCTAACATTGTTGAAAGGCCTGGTGCCAGGCAGCTCTGGGCTATAAAACCCAGCTTCAGCTCAGCAAGACAGATTGCATCATCCCCTTCTTTCCAGTTCCAGCTTGGGATATTTAGTAGATGAGCCTGGAAAACAAACAAACAAAATATCCCACAGGTGAAGAACCAGAAACAGAAGAAGTTCTGAATGATTTTCTCTATTAATACCTTGATTTGTTCTGAGTAGGCAGAAGCACTTCAAGTATTTCAGAGCTTAATTCTATTTCAGAGCTGAGAAATGTTCCACTCTTATCTACTAGAGATAAAATGATACACTTCTCAAGACATGCTGGCTGTGGCACTCTGTCAGGTCCATCCTCACACCTGACCAAGCAGAATATTGTAAAGCTTTCCTTCCCTTCTGCATGTTCCTTTTACAGCACTTTGAGCTACTGCCTGACTGATGAGGAACACACATAATATACAAGAAGCTAATACAACTTAGACTACAACTTATGTGAAGCTGCAAGCTTTAAAGGATACTAGAATTTTAAGATGTGTACAACATCTTCTTATACAACATCTTCTTTTCTATTTCATTTCTTCCACCTTGAAGAAAAGTACCTGACAGTGAAAAACTAAACCTTTTTTTCTAAGAATGCTATTTATAAGGACAGAATGAAGAAAATAACTGAGCAAGACATACCTGCAGTATTGAAACTGATAACTTAGATAACTACAAATATTACTTATTTACTGGCATAACTTGGATTTTCTCTGACATGCAACTTTTACATTTGCGTAGATACAAGGAAGCACAGAGTATTTCCTCCTTGTTTCCCTTCCTAAGTTAATTACACAGTTCAGCACTTTGATAAAAGCTATTCTTGAAGACATAACTGTTGGAATAGCAAACAAACTGCAGTATTTAAAAAAAAAAAAAACAAAAAACAACTTCCCCTCTGTGGCTGTTTAAAGCAGAGAAAGTCCTTGCTTTTATTCTATAAAAAGACTGGCTTCTTTCATAACATACAGGAATAGGACATAACAGTAGATGCTCTTGTTCTAGCAACAGATTACAGGTACAAGGAGTTGTTATCAAACCTTCCTAGTACCAGATTTATTGTGTATTTCATCAAATGAAAGTTTACCCAGTCAAGCTTTTTCTCAAACACTGGGCAGTGGTTGATTCTTTCAGAGCTAATAAAAGAAGCAGGCCACATATGAGTACTGTGTTATCTGATATATCTTTCCTAACACTGTTAGTCAGCAGTTTATGGACTTCCTCACCTCAGGATTGAATAAACTGACTTCATTGTGTTTAAGGGTCACAAATTTACCATTACAAATTTTTTCAAATTTCTTTCCAAAGTGGATTTACCATTTTGAACTTCACAATATTCTTAGCACGGAATCCCACAAGTGGGCTATGTTTTATATTAAAAACCACAAATTTATCTATTTTATACCTACTGCTTGGCAATTTCAGGTCTACATGGTCGCACTGGAATAAAAAAAAATCACAATAACCTCCAATAAGACAATAAGAGCAGAACTTACAGAACTGAAGTGGTGAAAGGTCATCTGGAATCAATAACAACTATGGACGCTGTAGCTTTGAGAATTAGATCCTAGGCAACTCATAAATGTCAAGATTATGGTAAAGTCCCTTGCATATATAAATAAAACTAAATTAATTTGTAACTGGATTACATGACAAGGTTTATTAAGATGTTTTAGTTTGGAAAGAAAAATGCTTGATGTTACTGGAACTAGAAAAATTACGTATGAGTGAATGCAATGTAGCAAAAAACTCTGAGAAGAAACACTGGCCATCAGATTACCTTATTGTGGTACTGCAACATCTGAGTGATAATTCTTATCTTCGGATGATAATTCTTTATGGAAATAACTCTAAAAAGAAAAGGAGAAACCTATTTAAATAACTTTTAACTGATACGTTATTTGGATAATGCATCCACATACCTCTATTTTACCATGTTGTCATGTCCCACAATTAAAACTGTACCTCCTTATTCATCTGCCTGTAAAGCAAACTGATTGATGTCAGACCTTTGAAATATTTACACATAGTCAAAGTGAGGTAAGAATTAGTGGCTAGTACTAGAGAGCAGTAAGCCTCAGGAAGTATTCAGTTGAATGGTTTGCCCTTATGGAGTTTGCAGAAAAAGGGACTTGTTTTAGCAGCACTATTCAGATACTCCTTCCATTAGGAAAGTAATGCAGTTGGAACTGTTACATCATTCTCATCCTCAGTGATTATCTTCATGTCTTTGAATCAGCATACTTGATCAAGTTTCCCAATGATAAATGCCTGAAAAAAATAATTTCTGCCCTATCACATATTATTTATCTATAGCTGCTAGACATTTGTCATATCTAAGTACCTTGAATAATGATTTTATGTTGCACATGCAAATTCATCTTAATTTTGATGGATTAATCCAAAGATCAATACAAAAACTGATAACTGAATGTGGAATTTATAAAACATGGGGCTACTTTCATAATCTGCACATTTTCTGCATTCTAAATTACTTAATGAATCCAAGATATACTCAACTGTGTATAGATTTTAACTGGCTTGAAAGGAAATTGTTTGAGAAATGCATGAATTGATATTGTACTACAAAAAAAAACATTGAGTAAAATTAAAGAGATGAACAACCAAAAAAAAAAAAAAAAACAAAAACAAAAAGCCTTGCATTTAAAACCTAAAGGTAGAAAAAGAAGATAAAACAATGAAAAAAATATCTAACTTATGGAATCATGAGTTTCAAAAGACTGAATGCCATAAGTGTTTTCATTGGTGTTTTGTAGATTGTATCTTTTAAACTACTGGTCTAGCTGGTGTTTTTAAGCATATCAAAGCTAGAAGAGGAAACGTTAAAAAATTGCATTATTTTAACAAGTCTTTCTTCTAACTTTCCATTTCTTGCTGAATTGTTTAATTAAACATTCAATTTTTTAAAATGAAATTGTGACAAAACACAAGAGAGTTAATTTTTTTGCATTTTTATTACATTAAATGTATTAAATCTACAAAGAATGTACCAATCTGCAACTGGAATATTTTTAATGTATTCATGCAATCAATGTCAAAATAAAGTTTCTTGCACTGCAACTCAAACTATGTTTGCAAAATGAAACTAGGTGTATTTTAGCCTTGTGTCTTTCTCAGATATCTACATCTCTTGCACACAGTGGTAGTTTTACAGAAGAGCAACTTTAGTAGCATTTTTTTATTTCTCCCCTTCCTTCAATACACAGCATGCAAACATCTGACAAGCCAGTAAAATCTGTTTATAACACTGGCCAAACTTTTAATCAATCACTGACTGAGATTTTAATTTTAAAAAGGAGACTGCTCTCATTAAAACTAGGATTGTATGAACAAAACAAAAAATGGAATGGCTTAGGTTTGTTGTAACTCTAGCTGCCATCTGCTGACTGACTGTTTCATCTCCTCCCTTCAGAGACTACAAGGAGGAAAGCAGGAGGAGATCTGGTGGTCCCTAGTGCTGTAAATGCCTTGTCAATCAAAACAAGCAATGTCTGGTCTTCAGTGTAAAAAAAGCAGGATGGGGACAGGAGACAACTCCCTTGCATGCTCTGCTACCCCCTGAGCAGTGCTGTACTTGTAGGAGCAGATCCACCACGGAGCAGCAAGAATGAAGCACTGAGGGTGCTTCTGCCCCATCATTGACACAGCCCCTGCAGTGTATTGTTGCAACAACATGACTGCATTCCCTTTCCTCTCTGCGTTCAGCTCAGAATACTCAAATCTTAGCTCCTGCAAAATGACTATGAGTGTCAAAGCCCGTGCTCCAAGTGTCTCTTCTGACACACTAAAGCAGACAGATGAAACAATGGAGGTAGGAATTTAAGGTATTCTCACCTCTGGACATTGGTGAGGATCTTTTAATTTGTCCTCTTAAAAAAAAAAAAAAAATCTACAGTATTCTTTGAGTGCAACAGATCAGATATAAAATTAGCTAATCAGAGTTAAGAACCAAAAAGCTATTAAAACTACAGAGTTTACCTCATAATATTGGAGGCATCTTCAGCATCTGGGTCAGCGCAGTATTTATTGGCAAGGATTAGGCACGCATCTGCTGACTCTATCTGAGACACCAAAGAAAAAGGAAACATATAAAGCAACATCTCCTTCCAGCTCTTCCTTCCTCATAAACTATCAAGGCATCCAGCACTGGCTGCATGAGTGTGAGTGCCACTTCTCAATAGTGGTAATCAAAAATGTTTCTAGGCTAACACAAGTTCATGCCAGCGATTACGACCACTCTCGTGTACGCAGAGAATTTCTTGAAACTTGCTTGTGATGATCAGAGCAGGTCAGCAGTTCAACTGATGACTCTTACTCTGAATCAGCTGAGCCACAAAGGTGGTAATGTTAATCATTTGTAACCAGATATTGGAATTTAGACTTGTAGATCCATCGGAAGTTCCTGTTGCATCAGCACAGTGCTCCCACAATCCCTGCAGCTTTGTTTGGGAATTTCGGTACTTTCCTATTCAAGACAGGAAGAGGTGGCTGAACTGATTTAGAATTTGAGCACTGGATTTAGAAAGCAACAGGAGGACAACTGATCTATCCACAGGACCTCTAGATTCACACAAACCTGAGCTGTACAGAACTCAAAGCAGATGACAAAAGTATTTACCAGCGTATACAACCAAATATCAACATAAAGAATGGTGGAATACAGAACACAAAATAAGAATACTATTTTATGACCATAATTAGGACATGCTCTGATGAACTGAAACAGTGTAAGCATTGGCTTACAAAAATCTTAAGCAATTTCTGCAGGCAAAATGGACAAAAGACATGCTTAGTACTCCAGAAAGTGTAAATTACACTGTACTAATAAAATATTATTGACTTAAGTAGCCAGTTTACATTCCACTGGGAAAAAGAAACAAAAAAGTTAATTATGTATCTGACAACTCGATTTTTCTTTAATTTTCTTTTGTTTCAAACTTCATGCTTTAAGAGAGTGAAATAATTTACCAGTTAGAAATTCTAGAAAATAAATATCTAAATAAGTCAAACTATCTAACTTTATCAAAAACCTTAACTTGCATTTTTCTTTCTGGATTCTAGACAATAGAAAAAGGGTTTGGAAGGTGAAAAAATATTTTTAAATTGTTCTGATAAGTTAAGACAACAGCACTTTAAGCAATTACTGTAAGACAATATCTTGCTATATCAAACATTAATGTAAAATACACTTTTCAATGAAGCGTCAATGAAAAATTCATAAAGTGTTCAATGGAATGGCAGACAATGTATCTTAAGTCACTGTTGCTGTAGCTTTGAAGATCTATAGATATGGGAAAAAAAAAGGTTTACCAGTATAGATATAATTTATTACTTAAGATAATAGAGATGGAAAAACATTCTTTTGGGGTTACATGAAGAAGGGCTTTAGTGTTTGGTTGTTTTTCCAAATAATGAAAGGAGTACTTATAAAAAAATAAATTAGCAGAACAGAACAACAGAGCTGTTACCTTTACTCTTGCCAGGTCATGGGGATTAAGGACTGAACCCTGATAAAATTCCACCTGAGTGAAGTGTCGTTTAAAAAGAGCTTCCAGCTCAAGGTTAGGGGAGATACTGCATTGGAAAGAGGAAGAAAACACAAGAGCAAATGAGAGGTTAATTTCCATAACTGCTCCATTTCCTGCATTTACAAACCCACCTATTTATTTATTTCAGATATTCAGACTTCTGCTGATGCTTTTTCTGTGGCATGGAAGCAGCATGCCTTACTTAACAGATGAACACTACATTGCCTACACTGCTGCCTTACTTGTAGCTGCAGCACTTCTGGCCCACCCTGCGTTACTCTCCACGTTTGTTGTGTGTACATTTCCAAGGGATCCAGAAGTATGGGTGCAAGCATTTGAAAATATCCTCTCCCAGCATTCTACCCAGAAATTATATAGTACCACAATCATCCTCTGCATGTCCCTACCATTCTGACAACAGCTGACTCTGTTGAATAAAACAGCTTAATGCAAGCTCTCTAAAAATCAGAAAATGAAACCAGACAGGGACCCTGAGGCCTCTATGAGCTACAATTAAAACAAACATAATGATGCCATGGCTTTGCCTCATTTCATTTTGCCAGAAACAAAAGAAAATCAAACGGATTACAGTCAATTACATAATGTGGCACCAAAATTGTACATATATTTTCTGGTGCCACTCATTAAAATAGAAGGAATTTAATAGCTACTGGCACAAACAAGTAGCAAGGTGCTAAACTCCTTTCATGTGAATGTGCAGTTTCCTGATTCCTATCACCACACATTTTCACTGTGGAAATCTTGATCCCCGATTTCCTCTCACAGTCACTTGTTATTACATAGAGAGGGAATAAAAAAAAATTATGTAGTTACTTGAGGATGTCATCTTTAGTTCAAATTGAAAGGACTAGATTAAAAATTTGTGGAAGTACTCTGATTCTTAGTTTTCAGCTTTCACTGTTAGATCATCACAAATAATATCCTTACCTTTTTACTAATTTTCTTTGTCAACAAGTGCAGAATGCATTGCTGAATGCAAAAAAATAACACTTATAACTTGCAACTCTTCCAAACAGATGCCATTACAGAACAGAAAAGATACTGTCTCCTATCACGTAGCTTTTTCTAGCAGTTCCTCCCCAGGAAGGAGGGAGGAATAATACAATGCCAGCATTGTATTAGTTATTTGGCATTGTATTAGCTATTAAACTGTTATTATCTTACACATCATGTAGAGCCTGAAAGAAACATCAACCTCATTAAGACTCCTTTTCAAATTCCACATAAGAAAAAGGCAAGATACCGTGTGTGTGTATATATGTGTATATAATGGAATAAAGAGCAGTACTGACTACCACCATGACAATAATTTCATTTATATTCTCAATACCTTGGTAAAGTATCAGTTATATTAAAGCTGAATCTGCACCTACATTTTTCATTTTCTAAATACTCTGCATTTTAAAACAAGCACTTTCCTAGAGAGATCCAGGGTGAAAACATGTTTCAGATACCATAAGTTGGTACAACATAAAGTGCTTTTCATCAGTTTTACTGATGCTACTAATTTTGGTTGTTTCCCTAGGAATATTTACCACTAAAAAAAACATCTGATGCTATCTATTTGCATTTCAGTATTTTTTATTTCACAATCCAATCCCCACTTCAACTATGCATTTAGCTATGCACCTCACAGACAACACAACAAGGTCTGAAGTGTCTGCTTAAAGCAAATATACTTAGTAGGGTGTTATGGAAAATGTAGGAAAACCCCCACTTTTCTCAAGACATATTTTTAATAAACTTAAATGCAAATATTAATCTTAAGGTTATTTGGAGCTTTAAATATTCTCTGTCTTCCCAGAAGATACAGCTGAACTTAATGAGTTTTAGTAACAGAGGATAAGACCAAAGTCGAAAGATTACTCACTTATGCAGAAAGACGATTTCTACATTGACATCATCCCTATCCTTGTGCAGGAAGTCCTTCAGGAAGTTCGACACACTTTCAAGTGTTATGTGACCACAGACAACTATGTGCCTGTTACAGAAAAATAAGAGTTAATCTTGCAAAGCAGGTAAAACAAGCAAGCAAGCAGAAATGGAAATGACAACTTATTGAGAAAAAAGAGCATTAGTCTCTTCTTGATATTTCTCTAGATCCTATTCCACAAAGTCAGAGAAGAAAAGTATCAATTCCAAAGGGTTTTTTGCAACTGCAAATGTACACATGTACACACTGTCACCTGTAAAGCCATTTGTCCAGGTTGTATTACACATTTAACAATAAGTAGGATCAGTTATATATATGTTTATACACTGTATTAACCAATCCCTTTCAAAGTCATATTTCTTCATTTTACACATCTTTCTCAAAATCTTCAACTCTTCTAACGAGATTCACTGTTTAGATTTTTGGGTTAAGACAGTAAATCTCCCTAAAATTATTCAATATTTTTCAATAGTTGAAGCAGACTTTTGTGCCAAGGAAGGGAATGCAAAGCTTGCCAATTACAGGCCATAAGCACTAAGAAAAGAAATCTTTTTCCTAGCATAAAACCTAAAGGGAGGGTACTTTACAACAGAAAGTCATTGTTTACTATTATCACTTTTCTGGCAGAGCACAGTGTGTTAAACATTTATTTTGAAATGCGATAACTCCTTTTACATGAGTATTTAAACATCACCAGGACTCAAATGCAATTTTAGAAATAGCAACAATCTAAAATTTCAATTGTTTCGTTTTATTTAATAGGCAAGAAAGAGAAGTTTACAAGAGACTGTGGCCATGCTAGTTTGTATTTAACATAGGACTAGATATGTGAATGTTTATTGCTAAACTTGCTATTCATAGTTTCTGCTTTGCCATTTTTTGTTTTTAAACATAAGTTTTGGGTGCAATAAATGTCCTTGGACTGCAAACAATTAAAAACACAAAAACACGAGTTAAAGCTTTTCTGTTTTATGAGATGGTAAGCACAGTATCAGAAAACAAGACATAAAATATATCAGGTCAGCCTTTTTCCTTGGGCCAAGGGGTTCTCTGGAGGTTCCTCTGGGAGTTTTGCAGCCCGGCAGAGTTTGCAGCACGCTGGGTACAGGGGAGAACCAAGCCTACACTGCCCCCACCAGAAGGACTCTGCCCCTGCTTCCCTGATGGCCACTTGCCTGAGTTGCCAGAGGTGTACAAGTATGACTTAGTGCATTGTTATACATAAAGCAGCAATGGAAAACCTCAGGCAGCTTCAGATTCTGAAGAGATATTTTAAACCTTAGTAGTTTACTTGTGAATTCTGAACAGACTGTTTGGTACACTACATTACACTAACATACAGGGAAGTCCTTTCTGTCTGGTAATATTCCAGACTTTTCCTGGCTATAAACCCATATTGCATCAAAAACCTACCAAGTCCCAGGGAAACTATAAATAGCATCTAAAAATAAAAATTTGTATTCCTTATACTGTTTGTGCACGTCTTCCTACAGGACTGATTTTAAACTACGGGTATTATTTTCTTCAAATGTCTTCATCTATTCCTAATTAAGAAATTGAACTCTCCATTTGGATAGCTTATAGCTTTTGATAGCAGAAATAATTCCTGATTGTAGGGGAAGTCCTTTGTAAAGATCCAGTGCTCTTAGCTTTAGCTGGGTCTCTTCCTGAATGCTCTTCTGATACACTGCATTCCAATGGAGAAAATTTATTACCTCCCTGGTTGATTTCACTCAATATTGGTTCTTTTCTGTAATTAATTAGAGTCCACATTTTAAAAGCATTTTTCTGGGCTGTGCAACCCAGAATATTCCATAGCAGAAGAAAGTACCAGAGTATCAAAAGATTACAAGGTAATTCATGCTCTCAGATACCTGCAGAGGTTACTTGCTACAAAAAGCTCCTGCTAAGAGCAGATGCATTTGGTACAATCCTGTTATGACTCTCACTGAGTAGAGACTCACAGCAATCTGCTCCAGTGAAAATAAAAAATTTGGCTGCCAAAAACTCTCACATTTGGGTATCAGGACTAATTGCTTTAGGAGTTTCAAAAGGCATTTACACTGCGGTCTCCTTTTATACTCTGATTCGGAGCTGGACAGAATCTATTCTTCTCTTCTTTACTATTATACAGTGCATGGCAGTGTCCTGAACAGTGACTGCAACAAAACCTCCTGGCTTTCAAAGAACATTTTCTGGTAAGATACTTGCATTCATTTTTGGTTGAAAACTCCCACCAGAAAAACCTTCCTTTAACATAAGTCATATTTTTGCTTAGAAGTAAAAGAAATTGAAAACAGATTTCCTACTTGCCCATGGAGAGTTATTAGGTATATTATTTAAGAAAACTTGAAGAATTTATATTGGAACTTATAATGATCCAATCTGTTCTGTGTATGATTTGAAGATTTATAACTTCCTCTGTTTGTTTTAGTAACCATTGTATCCACTTTTTAATTTTTTTTAAACACCCTTTTTTTTTCATGCACTGAGAAAGTAAAGCCAACATAGTGGATGTCTTTTGTTGTCTGCAAAAGAGTTGGTTAGTAGAAAGACACAGAATTCAGTTCATTTGGTCAACAGAAGTATCTAACTTCTGCATTAAGCTTTTCTTTCTGAAAAGCCTCAGAACTAGTACATTACTATTATTTCTTTTTTTCATTCTTTACAAACAAAATCTATAAAGTCCTTTGCCATACTGAAAGACATGATTTAAGAATTTAGACATTTTTATTAATGATAGGTATTTAGGAGGACTAAGGTTTTTGTTAAGTAGAAGTTGTCATTGATACACATATCAGATGTAAAACTGGTTTAATGTACCAGTGGGGATCCATACTATATGATTGTGATGCTGCAAAATAAACCTTTAACAAAGAATCAAAAGCTTACCAGGAGCCATATTCTATCAACAAAGATAGGCTAATCCATCCTCTCCCACATATATTTAGCATTCTCAAAATGAATTTGAGAAATACGAAAAAATATGAAAATATTTCAAATATGAAGAACTGGCACAGATGTACACAGTTGACTTCAATTGTGATTCTACAAAATTGGAATTCTCTACAGTAATGATTTTTTTCCACCCTAGTATTGACATAATGACCCATTTACTAAAAATCCTCCAGTTTCTTATAAGGTAAATAAAAATGGAGACAAAAAATCCAAAGCTACTACAAACTGTTTCAGTAAGGAAAACAATGAAATGAGCAAAAGTTAAATCATCTAGATTTTTGGCATGAGATAATTGAGAACATACACTTAAACCATGTAAATAGCACTGTAAATGAAAACAGATCCGCTCTGAATGGGATTCTTTAAAAAGGATCTTTGCATGGTTCTTCCCTCAGAGGACACAATACAAAAGGCAAATCTTTTGCCTCTTTATTTTGCAAGAAACATCCATTTTATTGGAATAAGTACAAAGAACCTGAAAAAATTCACTCCAACTAGTCTGTTCTGATAAATCAAAAATAATAAATAAAAAATTCTGTTCAGTATTCAGCTGAATACTTGGTGTTCACTTGTAAAGTAACTAAAGGAAGTGGGGTGCATATTGATATAGATACCTCTATAAAATTATGATATTTATATCAAATACATATGCTCAGACCTTTTCATGGTATTTCTGCTTAGCATTCTGCTCTTTCCTTCATCCACTGACCATCGAAACTCTTAATATACCAGCAGCAGGCTGCTGTGGTTGAAGCAGCAGCAGCTTGTAAAGTCTAACAGGTTTTGCTAAAAGAAATTATGGATGTCAGTCATGTTTTCTTGTTAAAAAGAATCAATAAATGTCAACAGAGAATGTATATGTGGCCTGCTTGTTTATCTACCGGTAATATGCATTCTTAAACATGCCAGTTTACAGTACATTTCTAGGTGGTTGTGCTTTTCATGATTTACCAAACATTACTCAGGATTCTGATAATTCAGCTTAAAACTTCATGTGTGTGCTTCTGTGTCTTTCTCTTATTTCAATATAAACTCCCCTCTCAGATTAACTCTGTTAGAGTAGTAAGTGCTGTGCAGCCACAATCTGAAGTGTTTCCCTTTCTTTTTCACAGAAGACTTGAGCCCAAGGATGATGGTCCTCTAAGGATCTCTTATGTAGCCAATGTGTACAGTAAAAAAATAATTAAACTGTAAGCTAATTTCTCAATCTGATTCTCCCATCAGGCTCTGTAAATCTTCTAGTAGAAAGGAGACAAGCAGAATATATTAAAGGATACAGCAAATGGACCATCAAGCAAGTTTAAGATCTTCTTCTCCTACAACTGTTTGTCCAAAACTAGATTTTTATTATTCTCTTTATTCTTGAAGGATTAAAAATCTCAAAAGCGTTGCAGTTACTAAGAAGTGTTGCAGACACTAAAATATGTGTCAGCATTAAAAGTATACAAGCATATGGCCATACTGTCAGAGGAGATGCAACTGAAGTATGTGAAAACATACCTCAGTACCTTTAATTTCTGTAAATTGGACCTGATAGCTTCAACTGTCAGCTATTTAGGAACCAGAGTGTATTTGTGCAGCTGCTGCGCTTAATTCTGACAGAAAATATCTGTTCTTTCCACCAGGTTCCATGCCTTTGAATTCTCTCTCAATTCATAAAACAGAAAAGGGGATTCGGTAACACCAGGAAGCACTCAAAAAGCTCCATTCAATATGTGGTGGACTGTACAGATCAGTAGAACCCTACTAGATCCTACATCAGATTAACACAAACAGGAAATTGTTAATGTCAGGCATTTGAAATTTTCTCTGATGCAAATATTAAGTCACTTCGTGACCAATAAAAGAGTGCATTTCAGCTTCTTTAATCCAGGATAAATAGCACATTTCTTTGTTTAAACTACACATTAGAGCTTTCATCCAAGTCTGTTGGCAATGGCACGCTGTCCTACATGACTCACTCTGGGCTGCTTTGTTTGTTTAAACTTTGCTCAGCTACAGCTAGATGAATTTATCTTGCATTTTTATGATCATGATCTAAAGAATTTTGTAAAGTTTCGCTATAATCCAATTTAAAAGTCAATATTCTTTGTTTAATGCACACCTCCAAACCAGCCATAATAAAATGAAAGCACAGCAATTTGTTTCTTCTATGGTCAGGATTAGTGGAGGCTTCCACTGTAGCTTAAAGTATGAATATTCATCCTTTCATTCAGTCTGAATGGCAATATTATTTAGAGTATTTCTGCTTTTATGAAAAATACCACAACATTCAGTCACAACACCTTCTATCACCAGAAGACAAAAGTGAGTAGTTTACTATAAATAGAAGGGAAAACATGCTGAACAGCATGCACAAGGAGCCCACACTAGAAAGCTTACAGTGAAATGCAGGGGTAATCTACACCTCCAGCATTAGCATCTCACTTGCAAACAGACCTTAACTGACTGTTCTAATCCCTTCAAACCCTGGACTTCATTTTTGTAACATTTTGTGTGACAGATATCACACACACAAGCCATCCTGTTTTTACTTCTGAAATCAACTGAAAGTAGTTTCTATTAAATACATTGCTTTCTCCCATTATTACTCATTTTCAAATCACCTTATGTGTTTTTTAACTGCTCAATGAGTCAAAAAATAATTAAATCTTTTGTAAGCAATGCAGGAGTTAAGAAAGGTTCTTCAGATTTTTGAGCATTTCATCCATAAGCAGAGCCAGTGCATTTCTCTGCACAGAAATCATCCCAAAATGTCATGAGTAATTTTCTGCAACAGAACGTGAGTGAAAGCAAGAAGTCTCTAAAACTTGCTGAACAATTAATCACTTCTGCCATCTCACATTACACAGCCTGGAATGCCATGTACTGTACAGTTTGTAGAATATGGTAGATCAGCAGATGCATAAACCAGATTCAGTCTTTCTTGGGTCAAAATTTGAACAGCAACTACTGCTATTTGATGCCAAATCCAAAAGGTTTTTTTCAAAGTTTAAGCAGAGAAAAGGAACTTTTAAAACTTCAATTGAAAATATAAAAGAAGTGCTATAATTGTAGGAATGGAACATGGTATGATATCTCAAATACACATTTTAAAGTCATGATGTTCTTATATGTCACTTCCCACATTTCCCTTCTTACTTTCAAAAGAATGGATATAGTTTCATATACACACAAAATTGGAAAATAAAGAAGTTTCTCCTATTTCTTCTATCTGTCAGTCTATTTAACACTCATCAGATTTTCTTTATCACTAAGTGAAATTTCATTTGAAAAAGTGGGATTAGAAGAATGGCAAGCAGATGGGAAATAGAGACACCCCTGGGACCATAATGTAATCCATGTCACATTCTCTTATTACATTCTCATCCCACTGAAAAAATAATATCTTACATCTTGCATCAAATTATTTAATATAAGAATTTAATGTCACTTTCTTTGGAGCTATGCCTCTCATTACTGCAGCAAATGGACCTTTTCTTTGGTTAAGCCTTAACTTTTCTTTTTTCTAATTTGTAATGAAATTCATATGTCTAATGAGTCCAATATGACCTGTCAACTTAAATTATCTGTTTGTCTTTCTGTTTACCATATCTATCTGTCTACAGTTTTTATTTTCCTCTGTGAAGTTTAGTTATTGAATCCCATGTTTCCTTCTGGAAGGAATTTCTAACAGATGATTATTCCTGTTGATATGTTGATGATTTGGTAATTTATGGCTTGTAAATTTAAGAAATCTGTAGAAATCTCTGGGAAGCAAAGCAGATCATGAGTGAAGAGAAACAGGAGGTTCTAATACCTTATACAGTAAAGGGCTGTGATTTCATTAAAATGCTTTTTTAATCTTACATATTAACTACAATAATGCCTCTGGATAATTTATTTTTACATCTTTTGAATCTGCAATGAAGTCTAGCATAAACCTGTACTATGCTGACAAAGCAAGCAGCTTATATAAACACAGCCAGAATCACAGAATGGGTCAGGTTGGAGGGGACCACAGTGGTTCCTGTGGCCCAACCTCCTTGCTCAGCCAGGTCATTGCTCTCTCTGCCATACCTACTCATGCGAAGCTGTGTTCTACTTTCTGCCCTCATAAAGACTTTGCATCAGACTTGATAGCAGTATTGCACAAAAAAGACAAAATAATTTAGTCCATGGAATTAGAAGTCATTAATTCAATGTAAAGACCGAAAAAATCAGGCTGAGTTCATCAGTTTACAAATGTTCTTTTCATATGCTTTCTAGAGCTTCATGCACACTGATTTACAATAAATTAGTATCTTCAACTGCAAAATATTTCAGAGAATTAAAATCCAGTCTGATTGTATGCACACGCAAATACGGAAATGGAACAAGCACAATCTTGACTGAAAAGTAAATTAGTAAACACAGAATAAATTTTGTATAGATATATTGGTAAAGACATGTTGGTATAAATGCAACAGTAAGTACTGCTGTTTATTTAATAGCTGAAGACGAAACTTCAATCAAAAACTATTAAGATATTCCTGTTTCTCAGAAGTCACCTTACAATAAAATTACAAAGCAGAAATTAGAACTCCATTTTAAATCTAAAAAATTCCCTGTGGACTTTCACAACTAAATGAACCTATTATCTAGTAAGTTTAACCAGTGATAACTGTCTTCAAACTACTTTTATTTCCAAAGTTTCTATGTATGGGTCTCATCTAAAACAAAAATAAGGTTCTTTATTATGCAAAATGAATCCTATATAGTTTATGATCCTCTGGGGACTTTATTGGCTGAAAAGCAAAATGAAATGTGAGCTCAAATGTGACGTGTTTGTTATTTCTCTTCTTTAGTTAGTGAAGTTTGTATCAATAATTCTTATGCATACATTCTAGCTCCTTTATAGTAACCATTCTGCAGCAAGGCTCTCCATAGTATTAAAGTCACTTAGTGCAAAACTCAAAACATACCTAATCATACTCTGGTTTTAATTTCTGATTAAATGTTTAATAATCATGTTATTACACACACTGAGTTTAGGAGGCAACACATTGTGCTGTTTCCTGGCATGGTTACTAGCTGGGGTTAAACCACGACAATGTATAAACATATATACAGATGAAGCAAAGCAGATTCCATGCATTTATCCATTTTGTACAGAGTTAAAAAGTACACACATTTGCTGTTTCAAGGGCTGAAACTATATCTTTCACCAAAATTCAGCTGTTTTCATATTGGAAATGTATTTAATCTGGAAACTTTCTGACATAAGAAATAGAACAACTGTAGTTTCTCATTATTTTTGCTGCCAGAATCTATGCTTGGTTGCTCAACTAAAGACCTTATACTGCTAATTACTACCACATGCCCATATCCCAAGCAAAGGAAAACTTATTGGTTCTGACAATCCATTCTCTCAACACTGAATTCCAAATGAAAACTTCAATTTTGGCCAAACATAACATTTCATCAATCTTGTTCTACTGACTGCAAAAGCAACATCAAACAAGGGGTCCTAATGGCTTTTTACTGTGCAGTTCCCAAGCTTAGATTCTCTGATGAAAGACCCACATGAGCAGGACATCTTTAAACTACTTAGTAATTAATAATTGAACCAGAAAACAATGCATAAAGTAAATTGAACAGTTTGTATGCTGATGACAGAGATGAGTTTCAAGCGACAAATTATATGAGCAGTAGAGATCAGCAAAAAAAGCACTGACGACAGAGTGAGATAAAAACAAATAGACAATGCATATAAAGAAAGACAAAAACGAAAAGTGAAAAAATAAAAATTAAGCACGCCCCAAAGCTAGCAGAAGCCTGTAATCTGAAGTTGAGTTTTTCAGGATGTGGGTTTCTGACTGAAGATCAGGTCCAAATTTAGAGACATCTGAGCAATGCCGGGTACTAGTGACAATGTAGAAGGGAAGGGACAAACTCTGTGCAAAACAGGTTTTAACCATATTACCCTCTGCTATAACTCCTTTAGAGCTTTGAAAACAGAGGGATACGTTCTGAGTTTGGAAAACCTCTCTTTGAGAAAACAAGTATGAATATAAATATGAAATTGTCCTGGCGTCTGTGACAAATATTTTGGGAAATTAAGAATACTACTCATTCCCAGAAACAAATCAAGGCATTTAGTTTGTCTAGGTAAGTGATGCAAGCTTTCAACATCAGTGTTTACAGTTTACCTTGGACATCTGAGGGTATCTCAATAAATGCACATATTGAAGTTCTCTAATTGCTTGAGTATTATTGAGGAAAAAACAGTATAAGTTATATCTAATTTTAAAACTTTTATTTATCTTCACAGTGATACAAAATGCTCTAGAATTAGCTCTGTGAGACAGGTACACTCTTTCTGCTGCACAGAGAAATAACTTGATAAAATCATAATCCACTTCAACAGAATGTTGCATGGGTAATGATTTGAAAGGAACCTAGTAAAAATTATCTTCTTAAAGTAAGAAGAGGGACAATTCATTAGATAAATTTATTGCAGTACTTTAATTTATATCATATGAAAAGGACTCCATATGACTAGACTTTCAGGGCAAATATACTCTACCAGTGGATGTCACAATGGCATGTAATGAAATGAAGGATGGCAACACTAAAGGTGATATTGTGCTGTATGTCTCTATTTTGCTGAGGATATCTAGTTCAGTAAAGGCTTTATCCCAGCACAACCAGGAGCTGGGAATGCCAGAAGGAGCTAGTTTTAACTTGGTCAAAAAAACAAGCAGGCTTTCAAGAGAAATGTAATGAGGTAATGTGGTCCAATAAAATTTAACATTTGCCACCAGGTAAAAATAGTAGGTTTGGTTTTTTACCATACTGTTTGTTAAGGCTACTGCTTACTCTTCTTCAGATACACTTAATGTGATACAGGGAAGAGAACTGCTTTAAAATCCCTGGTCACAGATTCTAAACTCATGAGAGTTTGCAATATCCATGGAAAGTCAGAAAAAGCTGCATGAGATCTGACTCTGCTGGTTGAACATTGAGAAACAGGGCTATTAGACTTCTTATATAGTCAGTCCAACCAAACAAACTGGTAAATATGTATCTCCTATTTTGCATCCAGTAAAACAAAGTTTTCTGAAGTTGTCTGAAAATCATGCAAATTATCATTGTCACTTAGTTAAGAGACAAACATGATAATTCTGATGCCCAAAATGGTGAAGTGACAATTCACCCTCGCTGCAGAAGTGAACTGCATATGTAACAGCAGCAGTTTTTACAGGATGTATCAGTGTAGTCTGAGTGGTATCCAAGTTCTCTTGACATAGGGACAAAATGTTGTGACTTGTACCATAGCACAGCCCAGGTCTCTAATTATAGTGTGACAACTCTCCAGTGGTAACATCTGATGTCAAAGAACACAGCCTTGTAAGCTGTGAGTCAGCTGTTACCACCTTCAGGGGCTCTTTAGAGTCCCACAACCACACCTGGTCTTTTTGGACTTACTTTCTGCCTCGGGTTGAGTTAAAAGTTCCGCCGTATTTCTTCCGATTAAGGATGAGAGCAGCAATTTCTGGCACGTAGCGAGCAAACATTGCCTACATGCATGAAACAAAAACACAAAAAAAAAAAAAGAAAATGGCATGCAGAGAGTGTTCTACTGCAGCAGAGGCAGCAGAGCCTCTTGGGATACTTACTTTCTTCCACTAACCGCACTATAGGAACCACCATATTTCTTGCGGTTTCCTATTAACTCTATGATTTCAGGGACGTAGCTGGCAAACATGGCCTAAGAAGAAGATAGGAGACAGAAGAAAAGACTAAAAAGAGAGGCCAAAGAAAGGGGGATGATGAATATTTTCAGAAGATATATATTTTTAAGATCTGAAAATGCAAAAGAATTAGATCTATGCAGTTGTTTAAAAAGAAAATGTTTAAAAAATAAAAAATTTCTTATCAAACAAAACAAGAGGGTTCAATGTAAAAGTTGGTTTTAGAAAAGGTACACACCTTATAAATAAAGAAAATGGTCAAAAGAGGAAAAATGGACATGTAAAACAAAACAAGAACAAAATTACTTCAAACTGGTGTCTAACCACAAAAAACAGTTATGTCTATTTCTTCGTGAAGAGGGGAGGGGGAAAAAACCTATCCAAGCCCCACTCAAAAAAAACCAAAACCAAGTATTATCATTACTGTTACATTTCTGTTTTAAAACACACTCTTCCCCCCATTGTAAAAATTTAAAAGAAGACAAAAACAAGATTAAATCAGGGGTTATTTCCCCATCAAGAAACAAAAAAATCACCCCACCGCCACCCAAAAAAACGTTTCCAAAAGTTCTTGGGTTTAGAAGTATTGGAATAACATGTGATAGAAAAAAGGTTTTGAGGAGAAAATAAAACTTATTCTGCCATGTTTTGTCCAACAAACAGCTTCCTTGTGGCTGGATACTTCAAAGAGCTACTGCCATTTGACATGATCTTTGTCTTCACATGCCAATAAACAGATGAGAATGCATATATGTAACGCTCATACACATCTGTGTGTGTCTAATATATGGCATTCATAACATTGTTTATATACATACCACCTCTGTGAGATGTATGTATATGTGAAACCAATGGATGGGGTAAAGTAACAATATGCATGTGTGTGTGTGGGCACAATACACATTACATCCGCATAGCATTTACCTTGCACAGGGTAAATACTAAAATAAACTTGGCTAGTTTATAGAACATTGCAACAAGTGTAATAATATTACTAGCACTAACAAATAATGGAAAAGTTGGCAAGACAAATAGTAACTTGGGTGCTATTTACATATAGGATAAAGAACACGAGAAATTGCTGATACAAAAGGATACCAGTTATGGTCATGTGATAAACTGTGAGCTACAATTGTACTACATGACATGAAAGGAAGCTTGAAATTAAATAGAATGTGATTTGCCATCATCTGGATCAGGCAAGCTGCTCTTTAAGGCAGTCCAAAGCCACAGTGTTTGTTGGAATTCTGGGAAGGAACACAGAAGGGTGGGTAGGACTTCTGAAACCGCAAAGTGCCTTTAAATATCAATAGCAACCCCCAAAAATGCTCTACAATCAGTCACTAAGAAGTAAAGGACTACAAATAACATTAGATGTTGAAATATTAAGGCACTTCATGTATTCACATGCATTACTCATTTCAATGGATTAGAAAAATTCTAATTCTGGACTAATTTGACAAGCTCTGCCGAAATATCTATCTACAGGAAAAAAATGCATATTAAACATACTTTAATGTTTTATAATTAATTTTAGTTCACTAATCCAGATATTAGTGTTTCTTTAATTACAACATTGAGATATACAGGATTAAGTTTTAAGGTAACTGGAGTATTAAGAAGAATATAAAGAAGAATTTTTACCAATCCCCCAAGGATGAAGAAGACCATGAAAAGGCGACCAAGGGTTGTTTTTGCATAAACATCTCCATAGCCAACGGTGGACATTGTAACCATCAGCAAATAAACACATTCCCAGTATGTCAGCGGTTGATTATTTTGGAAATTTTCCCATGGATCCCCTGAGTTCTCCACCTACAATGTACAAGAAAACATGTAATGAATTATATTAATTATAACTGACTCTAATTAACCCCGAATTAACTCTACCCATATATGCACGTGCCTGTGCATGTATATAGATATATAATTTGGCACATAATATGAACACTGAATCCTTTCCTGTGATTTATTTTCATCAAATACAGAACCTGACCCTGTGCCAAATAGAGCCCTGCAGTACTTTTGCCAATATATACAGCCCTGCTACTCAGATCATTTATGGGAAGTATCTTTTCCAGGCACCACAAAATAATGTAACTTACTCATGTAGTTTGGTAAGTTCATTTAATAAAAATGTGTTCAGAATATTTTCAGAGTAAATCTTACTTTTAATGCAATTATACTCCTCAGTGTTTTTGTTTTGAAATATTATGAAGCCATTGAAAGCATTACTAGCACCTTTAGTGGAATGCTAATACTTTTTTCAAAAAAGCCAGCCACTGTTAAGACAAAATTATAAATTTTTCAGTGGCAAAGAAGTGTGCCATCTAAAATTTGTTCCATAGGAAAAAGTTGAAGTCTGAGTATTCCTAGAGTAGAATAGAAAAGCTTTTATTGAAAAACAAAAGGAAAAAATTCCAAGTCCTAGAAAATAACATTCCCTTGGTCTTGATGTAACATTTAAGGGGTGTTGTACTCTGTTTGTTCAAAAATAGAAAATACATAATTAAAACACTCAAAATCTCTGTACATCATTTTAAGGGCGAGCATTGAACGACCGATACCGCAAGAAAAGCAGGAGTTGGGATGCAATCCCGCATAGCTGGGCGCAGTAAGCGACTGACACGGCAAGAAAAGCAGGAGTTGGGATCAATCCCGCACAGCCGGGCGCAGTTTCCCAGCGGCGCCGGCGGCAGGGCCCGCACGGGCCGCACGCTCGGGGCGCTGCCGGGCCAGCAGCGCCCCCTGGCGCGCAGCGCTCCCCGCGCCCCTGGCGCGCCCCGCGCAGAGCCGGCCCGAGCGCGGGGACGCGGACAGAGCGGAGCGCCCTTTATTGCACTCTGTCCGGCACTGCCGAGAGCAGCAGGAAAGCAGCTCGGAGCCCACGGTGCAGCAGGAAAAGTCAGTGAAGTGTTTGGAAATGCACTCACCAAATGTATGAACCCAGCTGCTGTCAGCCACGTGCTGATAAATATAGAGCACAGATTCACTAGCTTGATGGAATTACTGGAAATAAACAAAGCAAATAGGAGTTTAGACTAGAATTTGTCACATATATTTTATAAGTACTTGTATACAACTACAAACTTTAGATTGAAGAAGCTGATGATTACTTCCCAAAAGAAAGATTTCCTAAAAAACTTATTCGAAAGTTTATGTATAATATGTATTATTTTTCCTTTGGACAGTTCACATTTTCATAATTTAGACAGCTTGAAAAGAAAGTCCCAATGTATGAGAGGAGAAAGACAAACAGAAACCTTAGGTACATCAGTAGTCAAAAACAAACTAATAGAAAAAAATAATGCTCTTTCACAGATAATCTGCCTGCCTCTCAGTACACTCACTTCTTCATTTTTCACTGCTATACACTCAGAATTATTCACATATAAATACATTAAAAATACATAAGAAAATATGATTCCCAGATGAAAGAACTAAGGTATTTCAGAGTTCCTGTGCAAAATCCTAAGTATTTTCCATATTATTCTGCTTGCATGAACTCCTATGGACTTATTTAGGGAAAATTCACATGAAATTAGAGTATTTCATACTTCACACTCACATTTTTCTCTAAAAGAAGAAAAAAGTATTCTTTAAACCTACCAAAAAATCTGCAAATGCTTTTTAGTCTCACTAAGTATTATTTGCCCTATTCTAGCCAGAAGGGATTTTGAAACATGGACCTCACTCAGTTCAGCAGGAAAATACCATGCGTAAAGTCTTCTAGAAGAAATGCAAATAAAACTTGCTCCCCTCTCTTCTCAGAAAAGTCACTGTCCTAAGAAGGATAGTCAACAGAAACACGAGGAAGTGCTGTCCATGTATGACTGTGTTTAAACAATCTTACACATTCTTGCTTTTGAAAATATTTATAAGAAGGTGTAACACCTCAGAAAAGATCCCACAATTACCCTTCAAGCAATATATAAAAAAATATAAAAATTGAGAAAAATTCACTATCAGTGTTAGCAGTAGTAATTTGTGGTAGAATTGATGTTTCTGTTTATAACCACTTTAAGGGCAATAAAAATGCATTCTTTTCTGAACAAAATAACCTGTAAAATTAACCAGAACAGCTCCTTAAAAGATTTTTTTTAAAGTTACAGTTAATAGACATATGGGAGTGCAAGAAATAGAATATGACTGGGTAATATGATAGATAATGAAATGAATACAGTACTCAAAAATAAAATAGTATATCAGCAGTCTTGTCATTAGTGTTCACCAGCACCAACATATATTCCCTATTTCTCTCTTTCTTAAACTATGGTTGATTAAAGTCCCTATTTTCTTAGTGGTAACATTCATTTACAGAACAGGACTCTAACCAATGGGTTCCTAGATTAAACAAAATCCTAGGAGTGATGCTGATGCAAAGCTCCATTATGAAAGGCTGAGTATCTTCCTTCACCTGAGCTTAGAACACGAGATGTTCCTGATAAAAAAATTACGTGTCTGTTGGTCTCTTCATATCACTGGAATACCCATTAACAGTAACTATTTACATGACTTGTTTGGTACATTTTATTTTTGAAGATTTATTAAACACTGTGCCTTGTCTGTCCTCTATGAAATACTCCCTGTGTTTCTGCCAGAGTCTAAATATAGATGAAGGATTAGTCATAAACATTTTCTCCCTCTTTAAGCTCTTTCCAACATCTGTGCAAAATCCCTTACTGTGAGCCCTGCCTAAGCCCCTGCAGATTTTTTGAAAAATATTAGAAAACAATGAAGGAGAGAAATTTTTCAACTGAAAACTGTAGAATTCGATTTCATAAAACATGGGAACAAAAATTCTTGAATAAAATAAATTTAATTTCAAATAAGAGAAACAAAGGGGTCCTTGGCAGAGTACAGTATTTTAAAGTGCCACTGTAAAATTTTGTTTTGTCTTACAGGATCTTTTCAAATACATTTAGCTTTTTTTTTTCAGATATTCTAATAACCACCTAACACTCTGCTAGTCTCCTTACTGCCTCTGGTTTTGCACTGTGCAGCTTTTTTCACTGTATTCCAGTTTTTGGAATGGCACTTCTGCTCACTGTGTAAATAATATATATTCCTTTAATCCTCATACCTCAGTCAATAATTCTAGCAGTAATTTTCATTTACAGGTTACAGTAAATGTTTTTCTTTACTGGAGAAAAGAGCAAAGGAGGAGAAAATTTCTCTGCAATTTCAAAAAATATTAAAAACACAGCAATACCCAGTACACCATATCAGTTTCTCATCTTCTCAGTTGTTTTGTATTATTAATGCCAAATGCACTGAAATGCCTAGGTCAAATTAGTTCCATACATTCCTCATATAAATACATATCACCTCACACAGAGAACTCTTTTCTTTTGCTGAATTTTTAAACAATAAAAAGTACTTTTTCTCCCCCTACTATAATTTCAGAGCTAGTATGATACATTGAATTTTCTATCCCAATTCAACAATTCAAGTTCTGTTCATTGACTCTTGGTCTTTATGCTCACAAAATTCCTAAAATGTCAAAAATTTCAATAAAACTTTAGAAGTGGATTGCAAAAAATGCTAAAATATCTTACTTCTTGAAGATTTTTAACCGTTCCTGAGCAAAATAATGTTGCAGTAGTGGGCCAAAAGCATACAATACCATATAAGACTTTAAAGTAATAACAAAGGTCTAAGGCCACAGTATGTAATTGAAATCATTGATTGAATTAAGGGAAGCAAATTTTATTTAAATAATACTAGATTTGTTGAGACTACTAGTTTTACTGCTCTAGCTTGTAAAAATTTTTAAAGATTATCCATCTATCACAACGGATCAGCGCTTTATTTTTTTAGGAAACAAAATAATTCAGAACCAGAAGCTGTCAATTAAAGAGTATTCTGGTACTCTAATGGAAAATGTGTGTGCAGCACATGAACTGCAGTTCTGATGGTACTTCAGAACACACTGAAAATATGAAAATTTCTCATTGAAGGTAGCAGTAGCAATAATAAATTAATTTTCTAGCTTGTTCTTTCTAAAAGCTAAACTCATGCAAGGCATTAAAAGAAACCCCAAGCACTTACACAATTAAATTTATGTCAGGTGTAACTAGAAACTCTTCTAAAACAAATTGCATTCTGTTAATTTGTTTTAATTTGAAACATCCATTAAAAAAAAAAAGTTTTGTGAACATTGCTGACATTCCAAATTATTCAGGTCATTTCAGGTTATTAAGTAAGACAATAAAGAGAGCAGACATGACTTTCTGTTGCATTACCAGGAACTGGGAGAGACATAAAAAACTGTTTTGGGGCAGTGACAATTTTTCAGTTAAATAAATGGTATTAGTGATGAACTGCTAAGGATGAATTAACTGACTAAACTGAAACAGTCATAAAAGAAAGTTTTGCTTTACAGGCTTTCACTAATCATCATTTGAGGTTTATAGATATTTTGACAGGCGTATAAATTATCACAGAGATTATGATATTTAATAAGAGAGTAAATTCTGCACCAGAGAAAGGCTATTTCAATGAACAGGTCAATCATAAATATACCAGCTCTGAGTACCTTGAATGTGATTAATGCACATTTATGGATCTGGAATTTCACAAATCCCCCACTACTGAAGGGACTATTAGCTTTTCTCCAAAATCTTTGAGTTTATGGGGCTTCTCCACTGACTGCCATTTCTGACTGCCATTTCTGACTGCCATGGCAAGGCTGTTCTGCATATTAAATCCTATTCTCCTTTCCCATACTGAGAATTCTGAGCTATGGGACTTCACCTTACATTCTTTGATGTCTTTGTTTGACCAGAATTGGCTTCCTTCCAGTAACACAACTAAAGACAGATAGTGTGAGAGCTTTACAGTACAGAGAATAGTTTCAAGGTTAAGGGTTGAAGAAACAGCTGTTTACTGTGAATATTTACAAATTTCAGCACCTATTTTCCCATTGCTACAAATTATCACAGCAAGAAATGGATTTACCTGCATATAAAGCCCTCACACATGTATAACAACTGGTGCAGAGAGAGCAAGTTTTCAAAATGGAATTGATTTTGCAGTAATTATTGGAAACTGGGTTCAATACTTCCCCCGGAGCACTTTAGAGAACAATGAAAAACAATGTGTCTTCAACTGCAAGGCATGGGATGGTTTCTCTTTATTTCCTTCAAAATGATCTTTTGTCCAAAATTGTGCTTTTCCTGCACAATATTGATGTATTAATAGGCCAAAGAACCAGCAAGCCAGAAGGTTAATTGGAGTATTTTAATTATTATATGGAAGATATTCTAAGGATAATGAACACAATATAAAGATAGCTCAGTGTAAATTTAATGTTTTTGATGTGAAAAAAGATCCTCAGTTCAAAAAAACTGGAAGAGCCATAATGAGAATTACTCAAAATACTTTTTAACTGTATTCTTTTGAATGAATTTTGATTTCAGGTTTTTCAAGACAGCAGAACATGAACTGACTATATGAAAAGAAGCAATGTTTAGTCTGTACAGAGCTATGTAATTAATTCTGCTTTTAATTTATCAACACATAACCTTGCTTGGTATTTCAAATATAACAATGCATCAATTAAAATGATCACATAGCAAAAGATGCTGTCCTGACAAATCATTCATCAGCAGAAAAAGGTTTAAAGAACAGATAACAAGTGGGGGGTTTTTCCAGAAAAGAAAATCATACGTCATTAGGGCCCCAAACCAAAGCCATTTACATTCTGTCACCAATGCAACTAAATCAGCATGTAAGAAAAAGTCTTACCTTGTTTTAAGAATATTCAGAAACTGCAAGATTTCTGAAAACTGTATCAGTCTAAGGGCTCTTAAAAATCTTAAACCTGCAGTAAAAGAAAACAAAGTTGTAGTAACAGAATAATTCAAATTGTAACAGCATATCACAATGACAGTGATCAATTAAATCAACACAGGTAATATACAAAATGTTAAATACCTTTGAAATGCTCTTCCATATTTAATTGTTCAAGGAACCTTGACAGGTATTTTTCAAATTGTTTTAAATTTATTTCCCTAATAACAGGTTTATCCCACCAGAAAGTGTTAATTTATATAGGAAGTAGTGGAAGGAGACAAATAGGCTGAAAGCTAAGGGGGAAAAACCTCACTGAGGTTTCTGCTGGCAGTTGCAGTGCACATGTCCTTCTCTTTCAGGCTGTCAAAGACACAGGCAGGTCTGAAATATCTCAGTCCTCCAAGCTCCCATGTTGCTTAGTGAAATATAACAGATCATGGGCAAGAGATCTGATAACCTGGATAAAGTAGACTGTATATGCCTGATTAAATTTGGTAAATCTTAATGACGTAAAATCTTTTATAGTAATAATGCTCCCTATCTCCACTCTAATTTCAAAAACCTCATGCAGGAAAACAGAGAAATCACACTTTTTCTCTTAAAAATGGCAAATTTACTATCATTATTTCCATCAGTCTATAACTATAGGAATACATTACACATCACTATTTTAAAAACAATATTTTTACAAAGAAATAGCATTTTTATGTTGAAATCAGATTGCGTGCATAGCAATTCCCAGACAACTAAAAAGTCAGTAAGACAGAGTGTGTGTGTAAGAGAAACCAATCAAGAAGATTAAGGGCTTAAATTATTAAAATAGTCTTATGCTGATAGTAAATGATTTGGCTGCAGATCTTTGGCATATGAATGAAAGTACACTCTGTACTGTACATATGCACAGTTTATAAAATTAAACTAAAGCTTGAAGGATAATTTTTATTAGAGAGTACAGCCAGGAGTTACATAAAAGTTGTGTAATGTGATATTGCAACTGTTACAGGAAGGTCCAGAGCAGCTTCTTCTCATACATTCTCTTTATTGACATCTATTTTACCCAACTCCAGTGCAGGAAACCACTTTTTATTTCCAGAAACTTAAGGAAATAGTGATCTTGGCAAACATATAAACCTGGTCACAACTTTCATCACCTCACTGGAATAAAAGGTTCCCCTCAAGCACAAAGGTGCATGTGGCAAGATGTGTTTAAATCAAGAAGTTTTTCCTGCAGTAGTATTGGAAAGTTGCTAAATAAAATATTTGCTCTTATATTTTTGCCTTTTTAAGACTCCTAAGTAGTGTTAAAGTACACACCTGTCAATTATACGGATAGAAAGTTTCTTTTTAATTACTGACTGTGGGTAACTCTGAAAATTAATCACAACTTGCTAAATGGATTCAGGGACCTAAATGAAAAGCAATAAAATGAAGCTTAATAATGCTAAATGTCAGACACATTTGCAATTAGAGAATGATAACTTTGGATCATATTGCTGAAACTGTGAGAGACACATCCTTCTGTTCCACTTCCAGGAGTTCCCACAGCTGCTACTCCTATCCAAAGAGATGTGGTTAGACAGGGAAGGAGAGGATCCTTACTAGCAATCATAAACCTTCCAGCTTTTTCATCCAGCTGCTTTCCTCACTCAGCTTCCTGTGAACTTTTATGAAAAATGGCTGGAGTGAAAAACACTGCCTCTAAAATATTTTGCATCTGAAGCTAACTATAAGACCAAGTTAACCATTGCTATATTTTAAAAAGAAACCTGAGAAACATCTAAGTTAGCAATAAAACCTCTATCTCCAAACCTTATAAGGATTAAGTTACATTTTAATAGCTGAGACATCAAATGATAGAAGAAAAATACTATGGGTTCAATGTGATTTTTGTGGAAAAATAAAGTCATTATAGGTGAAGTTCTGCATTTCTTTGCTTGGACAGTTTAACTACAAAATAGGGCTGGCTTTCAATTATAAAAGCCAAATTAATTACTACACGACAAATTAATTCTTTCCAGCATCCTGAAATTTCCTAGGCACGAACAGATCTCCTATTATATTCCTATATGTGTTTCATTTTATGTGATTTTCACAGAATCATACAATAGGTTGGGTAGAGGAATTTTCAAGGTTATCTTGCCCAACCATCCCTGCAATAAGCACCTAGATCAGGTTTCTCAGAGCGCTTTCTGGTTTGTCCTTGAATGTTTCCAAGACTGGGGCATCTACCACCTCTCTGGGCAACCTGCTCCAGTGTTTCACCATGCTCATTGTAAAAAAATTCCTTATCTGTATTCTAAACAACCCTCTGTAATATTGAAACCATTACCCTTTCTTCTATTGCAGCAGGTTCTGTTAAAAAGTCTGCTGCCTTCAGACACTCAAAGGCCACAATAAGGTCTCCCCAAATCCCTCTTTCCTCCAGGCTGAACAACTCCAGCTCTCAGCCTTTCCTCGTGGAGAGGTCTTGCATCCCCTTTTTTGTGCTGAGGGCCCCAGAGGAGGACACAGAGCTGCAGGTGGGGATCACAAGATTGGAGAAGAGGAAAGAATTTCCTCCCTTGCCCTGCTGCTCATGCTGCTTTGGATGCAGCCCAGCACACAATTGGCTTTCTGGGCTGCAAATTCCCATTGCTGGCTCATGTCCAGCATTTCATCCACAAGCACCCCCAACCCTCCGCAGGGGCTGCTCTCAACCCCTTCCTCACCCTGCCTGTGTTGACTCTGGGGGTGGCCCCAACCCAGACACAGAACCCTGTACTTGGCTTTGTTGTGTCTGAGGAAGCTCCCACAGACCCACTTCTCAAACTTGTCCAGGTCCTGCTGGATGGCATCCTGTCCCCTCAGGCATGCCACCTGCACCACTCAGCTTGGTGTTCTCTGCACGCTTGCTGAGGGTGCACTCAAACCCACTGTATCACAACTGATACCTCTTTCAGGCCTACCCCCTTACCGAGAACAGAAATAGTTATTTGTTTATGCATCAAAAATAGAAAGCAAAATTCACTAATAGGAGCACTAACAAAAATTTCCCCTTTTCCAAAGCTGTTTCAGCTACATATACAAATGTATACAGCTCTATTTCCTTAGCAAAATTTGGTAATGTGTTTTATACAAGTGGAGAATTTCTTCTCTTATGAAACACCTACAAAACTGTTTTACATTTATGTGATATAACCAAGAGTTGAGATATGGTAAGTTTCCTATGAATAACAGTAAAGTCCATTCTAATTTTGCACATTTCATGAACCCTGTCTGCTAAAGTTAATTGTAAACTGCTAAACAGAATGCTCAGGAAGTGCTTGTGACTTTCTCTCCATCATGCAACTGAACTTTTTCTTGGCAAAGAGTTTTATATTTGAATTTTCTTATGGGATCTGTCTAGAATAGGATATAATCTGCTATACTACAAATTAAACAAAAAAAAAAGTACCAAAATATTTCATTTACCCCAAAAATCTCTCTAATAAGAGAAAAAATACACAGATAAAATAAAAGAAGGCCCTCTTGAGTTTCTCAAGTCTTCTGCTTCTAAATGGATGACTAAAATACGCTTAGGATTTGAGTTCATTTCAGCTGCAATATCCAGAACAAAGCTAAGATCTTCATAGATATCAAGACCAGAAAAAACTTTTAAGATTATAAGCAATATGAACAGACTCCTTAAACAATATGAGACAAAGTGTTTTAGTTAATTGTTTTTGCCTCTAGTACAATAATCTGATTGTAGGGATGATGAGTCAAATAAACCTTCAGCTCTTCCACAGGATTATTTTCTTACTGCAGAAATATTTGTTTAGCTACTTGTTTCCTGTGCAGCAAACAAACAGTTTTCAAAATACATTAAAAATATAAAATATGTGTGTAATATTATTTCATACCATGGTGTTAAACCTAAAATCTGTAAAAAATGGTCACTAGGAGAGGCCACATATTGCCAAAAACCCCTGAAATCTGTTTTAGCGAAATCAATTATCTGTTCAGTAGGAAGACTATACCATGCTGAACTACCAGGCTACATCTAGAATATAGCAGGAGTACTTTTTTCTGACTCTTTACTAAGGACCCAGCAAAATGGATGGGTTCTTTAGAACAGAATAGTGATCCTGACATGGCAAATAAACTATGTGCCAGTAGCAATGCAATTACAGTAGAAAATTATTTCAGCTATAAAGTTTACAGCAAAGTAAACAGTATTATTTAGAGCTTTGACTTTAAAGGCAATAGGGTATTTTCCTGTCTGTCAGACAGTTTCTCTTTGCTGAACTGATGCTTTCCACTGGACTAATATACAGAAGCAGCCAGGATTAGCTATAGGTTGCAAACTCCACCCCTTCCCCCCCCCCCCCCCCCCCCAAAAAAAAAAAAAAGGAAATGTCCCATTTTAAATGTTTAAAGGGAAAGGCAAGGAAATCATGACAACAATACTTATATGATTTAGATGAGACTCTAATAAATAGAAACAGGAATTGGGATATTTCTTCATTCAACATGAGAGGTCAATCAACAAGAACAGCACCAAGCATTACTATGTTTCTCACCAATAAGATATGTAATCCCCATTTTACTGCCTTAGGCTGCTTATTTTTTTTCTAATAGACAATAGTATGTCCAAAATATTGCTGTAAGGGTTCAATACACAGAGATTCTGCTTACCACTTCTATTCCTGACAAACCATTTACCCATTTATCAGAACAGCATCTTCATCAAACCTATCAATGGCTACTTCCACCCTAGATTTTATTAAGACTACACAGTTTACTGAAGTCAGAAAAAAAACCCCAGAATCCATATTTAGGAAAATCTTTGAGACACAGGATGGAGGGATAATTTTTAGGATGCAAAATAATCCCATTTTGAACATCTTCAAAGAGCGCAGCAGAGTTTTCTGAGATCTTACTCCCTGTCTTGAAAATGAAAGTTCAAAGAAAAAAGACAAGAACTAGAATAGAAGGAAAAGGATTTGTCAATTCCTTGGAACCAACCCAGACAAAATATTTTTTATATTTCCCCACCTCTGTTATGCAACAGTACAAGTGGGGAGAATAGCCTACAGCATGAAAAAAAATCAATGCTCTATGACCAGGTTTAGAATAGATCTCTCTGCTGCACATTCCTTCAACTTGCCATTACACCTTTTAAATAATGACAGCAGTTCCAAACAAAATTTCTTGATAACACCAACACTGCAGAACATTACATTCCATCCTTCAATAAAGACTGGATTATTTGATTCTAGGTGAACAATGAACCCCTTTGCTGGGGAGACAGGAGTACATTGCAGTGCATAAGTTTGGGAAAGAATTCTTCATACAAAGCAACTGCGAAGTTGCAGCTTTTTTTTGAAGTAGAAAAAAAAAAAAGAATACCTTTTTTAGAAGCTACAGTAATACCAGCACCAGAGACAGTATACGAAACTACAGTTCTGAAGAAAAAGTTCATTTGGACCTTACCCCAGTATGAGCCGACCCTATAACAAGACACCAAGGAGTTTCGCAAAGTACGTTGCTCTTCCTTTTCGGGGATATTATGTCCAGGTTTGACACGATATCCATTTTTGAACAATTCTCCATGAGATTTTTTACGCCTTCTAGTACTTTTGTACGTTTCTGTACGCGTGCCCCCAGAAGGGTTGTGGTAGACTAGAATCTTGCTGGGAATCATGACTGTATCTTCAGCTTCAGAAGCACTGCAAGGAAGTACTGTAATGCACTCTTCAGTCACAGCATTCACTAACAGGAAAGATGGTTATATATTTACCCTTCCTTTTGCTAATTCAGTATCAATATGGAGAGACAGCTCAGAGTCCTTTCTTTAACAGAACTTCTCTTTGGGAGCAGATTTGTGTAACTGGACACAAGATAAAGTTCCCCTTTACTGGTTGTTATCAAAAGATAATTCAGTGTAATCTATTTCATTTCCGTTAGCTTGAAATAGAATGAATTCAAATACAAAACTCAGCTTGACAAAACAAGCTATCACAAACTGGATGGGCAAAACAAATCACAGAAGCAAGCAGGCAGCGCAGATGCTCCTCTGATCCGAGGTGTATTAGAGCTTAAAAGCCATCTTCTATCCGGATATTACCACATAAGCTTCTTTCAGATACATCAAAGAACCACACCCATTGATTCAAAACCCACAAACAGGATGCTGTTCACTTGGAATGAACAAGTACTCTAGAATAGAATATAGTTCTTATACGTACATAAAGGGAATTGTTTACTGTGTATTAGTTTCTTTGGCAAGTTCACGTCTGTTTTCCAGTTAAAGTTTGTATGCAGAAGGCAGAGGTAATATAATCAGCCAACACTTACAGGATTTATCCCAGATGAAATTAAAAAACCTCCAACAAATAAACACAACAACCCTTTCTCCGACCCCAGTTAATGACAGCTATCTTACTGAAGGAAAAAAAATTCAAAACAAAACAATTTAGCCATCAAGCATAAGTACAAAAAATAGAGGCCATAACTCTCCCAAGCAGACTTGCTCTATGAAAATTCACAAAACTGGAGTTTTGTTCAGTCAGCTATCACCTCTTTCAATGGATAAGGCTCTACAAATTAAAAGTAATCATCACCTTCCATTACATATGATAGATTTTCTTCATGAATTTTCCTGCTTTGACCATGATACACAAACTCCATTGTGTAAAGGCATCTTCGTTTTGAGGAACGTGCTTATAGTTTCTGTTTTCTTTTCCTTTTTTCCCCTTGTTTTCGGCCTCAGAAGACCCACAAATATAGCAATGCCATCTGGAGTACAATGCAAAGCAGACACAAAAATAGGCTGCACCATGTGCTTATATGAAATACACAGGATTTCAAAGCATTTTGGAAATGTTATTAAGGGGTGGACTGCCAAATATAAAGGGGATTGTAGTACACAGAAATTTCAAATTCTAAGTAACATGCAGATAGGGAAGCAAACTACTTCTGTGAGTCCTTTGCATTGCAACCTTTAACACTAAGTTGTTGCAAACAACCTGGTTGTGTCCCCACTGGTCACAACAGTCAGGTTCCCCTGAGTCTGTAGGGATGGGGTTTATGTCTGCATGCTGCCAAACACCCAACATTTATCTGTGAGCACTTGAATCATTCCTCTCCAACTGAAAAGATTTGAATGGGGTAGTACTTATCTGTGTTACTAATCACATCTCGTACAGCTCAAGCTGAATGCACACCCTACTTAACTTTTTACCATATAAGGCACACTATTTTCCTTTCTTTTTGTATTTCCTCTTGACTAGTAATATAATCTTGTTATTATCCAATTTTAAACCTATCATTAGTGTACGTTATACTTAGTACAGCAAATGTTTGGGTGTAGAATCCATTTACCTTGAAAGCCTGGAACGTCTCTAAAGGAAAACAGACTTAAGTAATAAATAGCAAGAGCCAAGCTGTTTAGTTTACATAACCTATTATTTTGGTTTTAACAATTTGACAGTATTTTTTTAACTCCTCAGCTTCTTGGCATAGCCAGATTTTTATAAATTTCTTTTCAGTCAGTGCACTGCTTAATCTGTTGCATATATCGAAATGTAAAAATATAAATTAAATTACACAAACTAGGATTAAATCTAAAATAAACCTGCTCGACAAGTTTTTAGAAAATGTATATAAATTTGAGCAGCAGCAGGATGATGACATATTGTGCTGAGAAGCATTCTTCAACATCACAGGCAGCCACACAAAGCTGCTGGTATTACTTTCCTGTGCAGACGTTTCTGCTTTCCAAATTAATATTTTTTTAGTATTTTGTTCTACAACCCAATTACCTAAGACAGTTTCTTGTTTCCAGTGACATTTACAGTTTGCTACCATCTGTAATATCAATCTATTACTTGGCCAATTTTTTTTATATTAGATGTAAAATTAGATTGCAGTAAATTCTTTTCTGTAGACTAGTTTTTTTTCAGTTATCCAGAAAAATACCTTTAAGGTATCCTAGCTCAGATGAGCATCTGAGTGAAAGTCTGGAGTCCAATTAAGCACATAAAGGTGGTGCCACCAGTTGAATATCACTGTTTCCTACCCCTGTGAAGGACATGGTCCTTGGCCTCCTGCTCTGAGGTAGACCTAAAACTCCTAAACCCTGTGTTATCAGCAGTACCTGAAATGTCTGCAGTCTGCTCTGAAGTATTTAATCCAAACTAATCAACAAACATTCTGTTATAAAGAGCTCTACAATGACTTTTAACAACCTATTTTGCCTTCAATGAATCCAA
The DNA here is from genome assembly GCF_017590135.1 of Pyrgilauda ruficollis. Lineage (NCBI taxonomy): Eukaryota > Metazoa > Chordata > Aves > Passeriformes > Passeridae > Pyrgilauda > Pyrgilauda ruficollis. Next base: position 9,754,867 of record NW_024509210.1, on the reverse strand, counting down.
GATACTTACAAGTGAAGTTTTTCATATTTTCTACAGAAGCACATCACTTGAAGGACATCACTCCATGACCCTCCTTGAACTTGTCATAAAAATAGATTTACATACTTATGGAAGTACTGCTATAATTAAATGACAACTTGCTTTCAAAGTCCATCCAAATGGAAGAAGTGAAGCTATTAAGCTTAAATATGCAGGAGAAGAGAGCAAGACTTGTCAGCAGCTAAGCTCCACTTTACTTTTGGCTATGCAGGGACTAGCTGCTTGCTATATCATCTTGAAGGAGAGCAAGGGAAGATTAGATCCTGCTTTGGAAAACCCACGTAGTGGGTAGAAGTTATTGTCCTTTAAATTACTGCCCTTTAAAACACAGGTTAGACATGGGTGATGGATTCGCTGTGCTTTTGTGGGATACTATTTGCTTACAGATGTGCTCAAAACCTCAATCTGCAAAAAACAACAAAACACAAGGAAACCTGCCAAGGAGAAAACTGCTGCAGAGAAAAATAACTGTGTTATATCCCGTGACTATTCTCTCCTTGAAAATTCATTTTTAATTTAATTTACAATAAGTGAACACAGAATTTTCCAAACACTGCCTTTCCTCTCTTTTAAATTGCTACGTCTGAAATGACAATATAAAAGCCATTTGCTGTACACAAAATAGCCCATAAAATTTTCATTGCTGCTATTTCAAAAATGGTGAAAGTATTATTCATAGAAAAGAAAAAATAACCTGCTATGTCTGAATTTAAAAGCTCTACAGGTTGGTCACTATTTTTTAGCACAGCTGTGTAGCAACATCTATGGATTAATGCAAAACCAGAATAATGCTCATTCTGCCAAGAATTTACCACTCGTTAATCTCACTAAATTATTTAGAAGGTAAATTTACAATCCAGTCTTGAGTTCCTGAGAAAACGCATGTAGGTGCATTATTTATTTTTTATCTCCTAGGCTCGAAGTCTTAAGCTATTAAACTTAGCTTTTCAGAAAGCTTGACATTAGCAAGAATAAAACCAGTCACTCGATATGTAAACATTCACTTTCCTGCTTTACACCACTTCAGGCAACAACTGTGTCATATGCCATAAACCAAGCACAGATACAGCCAGTAGTAAATGAAGAGCAGATCTTTACATAAAACCAGGGAGTATTAACTTGTAAACATTTTATATTACAAAAGAAGTATTATCCCACCAAAGTGATGTTGGTGCCATTTAAAAAAAAATATTGAAACCATGAAGGGAAGAATAACCAGTATTCATATTGACCTAGTGGGTAAAAGAGAGTTAAGAAGGCAAAGAATTTATTCAGGTCTCATTTTTCTACTGTTTTAATATTACATTTGTGTAATCCTTTCCAGATACTGTGAGTCCATATTCATAATAGATGGAAAATATGCCTTTTTAATTCTTTGATTTGGGGAGAAAAATATTAATAGTACACTTTACTGATAGTGCTACTAAAACCAAAATGACCCTTGAAATAAGAGGTTAAACCTCAGCAAGCTAACCTTGCAAAGATAGTTGCACAGAAGGTTGGGAATTTGGGGGTTGCTTTCTAAAGTGACCATTACAGCTCAATATAAAGAGGCTTCCCTTCCTGAAAAATCACAAGTTAGCATCTTATATAATTTTCCCTGGCACCCATCAGGAACAAATTGCACTAAAATCAGGAATATGCTATTTTGAGATGCTGTAACCATAGGGCAGAACAAATGATAAGAACAAAGGCAAAGGAAGGGCAAAGGCCACATCTAAAGCCTGACTCATGCTGCAGGAGGTTGATTTAAAAAAAGACTTGCAATTCTGCCTGTCTTTGCTCCCGTGAGTCACAAGGCACAGGCCATAACTGCCAAAGAAACAATGAGCATACTGTGGAATTGGGCTTGACAAGGAGTCAAGTATTTCACTTCTAATCAACTGGTAGGATATAATGTATCCTATTCAGTGAGCCTCTTTAGCCTTCGAGTTGCACAAAGAAAATAGTTAAAAAATGGATACAAGCAGATACATACAGATAAATTAATTATGAGAAACCAGTTATGAAAATTATCCACCACAAAATTCTGTATGTGATTATGATCCAGGTGCAAAATATCTTAATTCCATTTTCTGACCAGATGGATGACAAATATTCAAAAAAAAATTATGCTTGTCCTGGTGAAGCAATAGCCTTTTACTCAGTGTACAGAATGATTGCTTGCACATTGTGTAAATTTATATTGTACCAACAATAAACAGAGTATTTCAGACCAGCTGTAGGATTAAGAACTTAATCATAAAATTCCACAGAAATTAAAGATTATGGTGTTTTAACTGCTTTTTGCAAACACAACTGTTGTATAGATCCATGCACCATGTTTCAGCATCCTTTATTTCACCCCAATCAGTACTAAATAAATAGTCTTCACCTCCTCAGCAGTGCATCAAGTTTAAATACGGGGTCTAAGAACTGCAAGTGTCAAGACTGAGACAAGAATAAAGCCAGTAAAGGAAGGAGCATTTAAAATTCTTCTCTTCAAATTCATGTTAGACACAAAATCTGTGATCTGCCTACTGAGAAGAAAATTCTCGCATTTTTAGATGCACAGAAATGCTCTCCCTTAAAGGCTGATGTTACCCAGTTATTAAGAGAAGACAGTGAAAATTCCGTGCACTATCAGAGTAGATTAGAGCCAGTGCCTAGTGAAGGAGGTGTCTGAAATTTTCCTAGAAGACTGTTCCTCAAATCTATGTATCATTGGCTATTTTCCACTGAATGCAGCATATTTCTTACTGGATCTGCCCCAGATGCAATGATATACAATTTTCTCTAGATTAATTTCCCAGGTGAGCGTGAACATGAAAGAATTCAGATGATATTTCCAGATGTTTCTGCTTTTACAGTGCTGATAGCTACACTTTTTCCACAATAGGAAGGAAAGTGAAACAACACAGAAAACACAAATACAGAATTTAACAGAAAATAAAAGCCCAAATCATACCATTTGCTTTATAAAGGATCCCATCTCCTTTTAATTTATATTCACAATATTACACATGTAGAAACTCAGATGTTCATTGACTGTCACACCATCATGATATATATTGCCTGCATGCTAGCCACTATGAAAACATTTTCTTCAGAGTTATCATTGTCCCAACCACGTTAGCCATTAAGAAACACTTCATTAACAATGGTTTAATAAGTATCTAAATTTTAAATAATGAAATTGTATTAAATAGATATAAATTATATATTTACAACACAAATTTTAATATTTACTAATGAAATTATCTGAATTTATTTACTTACATAATTAACTAATCACTTCTGGTCGAAAAAAAAATTGAACTTTTGCACCTATTACCTACAGCAGCCCTAACATACATTGCTAAGAATCCCTCCAAGAGTTAGGAGTTTTGGTATCAGAGAAGATGAATGTTGAATAGGAAAGATTTTCAAAGGCTGCATATTGAAAAAGAAAAAAAAATAAAAAGTGAAGGTTGTGGAAGGTATTCAAACCATATTAGGATTTTATATTTATTCTATATTTGCTGTAATTCTTTCTTCTGCTGTCACAACACTGCAATCAATACTTGAACTTCAGTGGCTCCCTTGACTAATTTCAGAGAAAAGCATCCAAGAACAGAATTAGGTAAAATTGAGCAAACTGTTAAAATGTGAAAATAATCCTCACTTCATTTCCAGTATGCAATGTCCGTGCTCAATTTGGCTACCAATATTCCAGCTAGCTCTCAGCAAAACAAGACCTTCTGCTGGGCTCTGCAGGTATGTCCCACACCCCCAAGCCTAGTGCCAGCTGCAATTACTCCCTGTCTTCAAGCAGATGACACTTTGGATGGCCAAGGGGCTGCAGGGTGGATGAATGAGACTGGCATTAACTGCTGGCTGCACAGTGGAGCTCTGTAGTGCACCATGAGCTCACCCATACAAAATAACTCCTTCAGCTTTGGAAGAAAACTGCCCCACATGGTGTGGGGCTGATCAAAGAAAAATACAATCAGAAGTTAGGAAGACAATAAAGCTGACAGAATAATTTCTACTGAGAAGCAGAGTAACTATGTATAATAGAGAACTAATGACTGGAGAGTCTTGAGTACCTCAGAAATCTCAAAAAGCATTTTGCTCTCAGTCATCTGTGCTTCTAAGGGACTACAACAATTTACTTTTGATTATGAAGATGGTTGCTAGATATCCCAACTTTAATGCAAAACCTCTTCAAATTGAACTTCACACTTCAGATAATACACAGCTGATTCATTTCAGCTAAACATCCACAATGATGCTTCAGTATTACAGTTTTGAATAAAACCAGCACTCCTTGAAGGATAATGCTTAACAAAATGCTGTGTACTAAACCTGTCCATGTAGCACAGTTCCATCTGCCTTGCTTTATAAAAGGTAATTTTAAAAGATGGCAAAATAATTTCCCTATATAAGTCACCTATAACTGCAACAAGAAAATGGCTTTACAAAGAAAGTTTTATAGCAGTTTTACTTAAGTAGAAGCCCTCATTTTTCTAAGTTTTAACACTATTTTTAAATTAAAAGATGCATTATTCTCTTTTTTTATTTGTCCCATGCTATGTATTTACTAGCAACAAACAAAGGAAATTATGAAGTAAATATGATACTTTTCCAATATTCAGCTGTTGAATCAAAGTTGCATCTGGAGAGATATACAAAAACCTGCTTCTGGTACATGCAATTTTGAAGACAAGTTAAGCTTAGATATCCAAAACCTAAAATACCAAGAGAACATAATTTTTTCACTTCATATCCCTTTATACATATCAAAGCAGAGAAGATCACTAGATAGATTTAGAGAAAAAATCTTTAATAGCTATATACAATTTATAAACACAATGTACTGACTTTTACAAAAACAATTAAAAACTAAATGCCTGAATGAAACAAAAATGCACTCTCAAGTTTAGCAACATCTTCTTTAACACTGTTATAAATTAAGTTCCCTGAACAGAAGAAACTAAGAAAAGCAACAAAAAAGTTTCCAAAGGATGCAGATCTAAAGAACACGTAAATCCTGGCCCCTGAGCATCATTAGCTTTATTGGCAAACTTTCTGGCAATCCATTAGGTGAGGCACCGCAGTGCAAGTAGATATGGAGGAGTCAGTAAGTTCAGAGATGTTTTTGTGGTGCAGAAATATGTCCTTCATTTTACAGATCGCTCTGATGTGTTTCTATTTTCATTTAGAATTTGAGATAGTGTGATACTAAACGCTGCTGAAGGTGATAAGAAGGTTAATGAAGGCTAAATATCTGCAGGTCAGCAGTGAATCAAGTGTAAGCCCTGTATAATGTAAGAGTATAAATACAGAAGTACTAGAGAACGTTAAACATGCAAAAAATTGATGTGACACAAGTGGCAAAATGTGACAAACGATGAAGGATACTGTTCCTTTGACTGAAGTCAATATTGTATGAAACTGCCATATGGTATAAATATCCTGCAATTCAAAACCTCAGAAAAAGCCTTAAATATTTCAGAACACTTCCCAAATTTTCCTTCTCTATATGCTGTCTGACTTTGTATAGCAAAATACTGCAACTGTAAAGACAGAACTGTGGATAAAGGAACAGATTTTTCAGCCATCCAACCATTAATTCTGAAATACCACATGAGCAGGGAGGTCAAAACTTAACAGATTCATGGAATATTCTGAGATGGAAAGGACCACCAGGATCAAGTGCAACTCCCAGGTATATGGCCCCGACAGGGACTGAACCCACAACCTTGGTGTTACCAGCAGCAGGCTCTGACCAGCTGCTTTTCTCATATTGATATGGAGCAATGAAGCACAAGAAGTCTTTCCTTATCCCAGTGGGGTTTAGACCTCTCAGGTGATGGTCAAGCAGTGCATGTAAATAACCATATTAATGAAGTTTCCCCTTTTGAATGGAGAATTATAACAAAAGTGAAAAATCATAATCAAATTCTCTCTTGACTTTTCTTAGTTTCATATATATAAAGTGGAGTAAAAGAATTGCCAAAAGATGGCTGGAAGGATATGAATGATGCAGTATAAATAAATCTCCAGTCTCAGGTGAGTACATCAGTTCCATCAGAGCCCTTTGTTATTCAGATAAAACAGACACAAAAGAACTTCCTCAAGTCTTGTATGGAATTCTTAACTTCTAATCTTTCTAGTGAAAGCCCAGCTATCTTTGCATCAGTTTATATCAATTCCAGTCTCAACAGGATTTGCTTTTGATTAATCCAGTCTTGCAAAAAAGTCAGGAGGAACACAGATATGCAGTTTGGGGTTTTTAATTACTTAAACTGAATAATGCATCTTTTCTTAATTCCACATAAACCCAGACTCATGCACCACAGAGCACACTAAAGCACACTAGGTGCTGAATTAATGAGAACTACACGGACATTGCAGTACACTTGGTCCAGGGTTTAGAAGATAAAATAGTTCCTTTGAGCAGTGTTACAGAAATTAGAAATACAAAGTGAGCTAAAGATGAAAAACAGTAACCAGAAATCATGGAACTAATGTCAAAAATGCCAAAACATAAACTGTCATGTTCTAGATATAAGGATTTATAATTTTGGATTTAGGCAGATATAAATTATATTACTTATAAAGTTGCTTGCAAACAACAAGCATTCAAAATTCAAAGTTGAGAAGATTCCACTCAGCAACAAACTAACTCAGATTCAAAATATTTAAAAACACAGTCAAAAAATCAATGGAAGAAGCTATCAGGGGAATACCTACAGGATTCTAGTAGTATTCTTATACTACAGTTCTATTCTAGTAGATTCTTATACTACAGTATAAAGACTAGACTGAATGCCTGCGAGGAACTATACATATTAAGATACCACCTGGGAGCCAAGAAATTAAATTTTATTTTGAACTGGTCTTTCAGCTGACATAAGATAAGAAACACTCAAATTAAAAAAAAAAAATCAATCTAATCTCTCATATTACCATTAAGGAAAGTGTGCAAGTCAGTTACATGCTGTAGATAGCTCAAGAAAATTTGGAAATCATCTGACTGATGATAATGTGAAAAAGAAACATTTTTTACTGCCCCTCATTCAAGTAAACACAAATGCCAGAAGACAGAATAAATAATTATGGGATCCCTCAGCAGTTGGAGGGAATGGGTTCTCTCCTTTTATAGTATTACTCCACATTCTATTAAAGAGAAAACTCAACAGTCCAGGTAACCTTCATTTAAGCAGAAGAACTTAATTACAGAGTCAGAAAGACCACTGAAACCATTAGAGAATCCAAGCACAGTCATAAAGTAATTAAACTGATAATAAAAAGCAGGATAAAAGGAAAATAGTCTGTTTCTTTCACGTAACAGCTACTTATTGAAAACGTATTTTAACTGGACAGAAAAAAGATATGGAGAGAAGAAAATTATGCAATGTCTATTAAAAATGCAAAATGTTTGGTTATTAAAGGAAATTGCAGTGATTTACTTTTCAGTATAAATCCTTTATACTTGCTATTACTATCCTGTTATTATCCTAGAGGGGAGTATGACTGAATTAAATCCGAGCAAAGTTAAAATACGTTATTATGAACAAATATTATTAACTTCAAATTTAGCAGTCAATCTACAACAAAACAGCATTCTGTGTGTCTCAATCACTAAATCTGGGAGACTGTGATCTTTAACATTTATGGATTGATGTCCAGACAAAACCTGACATCCAAGAACACCAAGCAACGATGACAACAGATAATTTGGCTATACCAGCTAATGTAAAGTCTAGCTGCTTATGTTCCTTTGTATGAAATATACATAAAAACAGCTTGGCTTACAGCATAGTACCTGAAAAAACATATGCTGAAGAACATTAATATACCTGTAAAAGTTCTAAATATTATATCCCAGAAAGAATACTGAGTGTTTCACTGAAGGGAGAGTTGGTTATACAACAAGGAAATCTCACTAGGAATTCAAATTTAGGTCATTTAAATGAAAATACTATTTACATTTACTGTTCATTAAAAAAAAAATAAAAGAAGCCAGTCCATAACAGTAATGTCTTTTTTCAGTTTAAAACCAGCATAATTCAAAAAGAATAAAGCATTTATAAAATATACTAACCAACCGGAGACTTACTGCATTGCAAAGACGTTTTAATTGTAGCATTGCATGACTAGAAACATGGTGAACATTTCAGTAATGATGGAAAAACAGCAGACGTTTCCCATGCATTTTTTATTTCATAACTTAGAAAAAGCCAATCATTGCCTTCCTAATGTGACTAAGGAGAATGCAAATAAACACATCTGTTGAGCCAGACATTTCTAAATCATCATGTCTGGGTAGCTTGCATCCAATAGTTTTTAAAACTCTATGGGCTACTTAGTTTTAGTTCTAGGCAAGTGTGGCACATATAGTTTATAGAAGTTCCAGAAAAAAGTTCATGTTATTTCCGTAAGCTTATAAGAAACAACCATGAGCCTATTAATTAATCTCAGACAAAACAAAGAATTCTACTACAAAGTAATTGAGTAGTCAGGATAAGTAATTAAAATATAGGACTGGATTATTTATTTTCTTCCACTGAGGGTACATTCTTGCTCAGTCAGATTATAGATTAAAGAGGTCAAGTTAGTCCATCCAGCCTGGCAAATACAGTAGGAAGCACTTTTTAAAGCTATATAACTGCTATCAGCTATGATATTAGCTTTCAACAGCTTCTCAACATTCAGAAACTAGGACTACTTTTGGGCTAAGCCTGCCACTCATTCACATATGAAAAAAAAAGAAATCAAGATACACCCCCCCCTGCCTATCACCCCTCCCCATCAGAGCAGAACTGAAATCAGAATATTATTAGGGTCATTCTTCTGTGCAATGTTAAGTACCATTCACAGACAGAAACAGACTGGGAACAGTTGATTTAAATTATCCTGTTTGCTTTGAGTTCACAGAGGTAGGGAAGCAAGAACACAGGTTCTATGCATGTCAGATGACAGACACTAATAACACTTGAAACTAGTGCTGTCCCTGTGTTTCTGCTCTGCTTCAATGTCTTTTGGCTACTTGTTTGGCTTCTCATCAGTGGAGGAGAGTCAAGGAGAGTATTGTCACAAATGAATGCAACTTGTCACAACGTTACCTTCTGGTCTCAACATTGCAGTAACTCAAATGCCTGTTGGGAAGTATTACTTTAACTGGGGCTCTATCAAAATATACATGCTCTGTGAAACATGAACTGATTAATTGCGGAGAAAAAAAGAAAAAAATTGTCTTCAATACAATGTAAATGTAATATAATCCATTCAATGAAAGATTACTGACAAATCACCAAACACAGTGAGCATTCAAAACTCTTTAAATAAAATTCATTCATACCTGTTTGAAGGCATTTAAAATGTAGAAAGAAATGTTACCATATATAAAAGCAGTACATGCACACATACATAAAATTCTTCTAGTAAATTTTAGAGAATTTGGCTTCCATTGTATATAAAATAATGCATAATTTAAGTAAAATGACCAAAACACATCAAAGCTGTATAAAAGACGCTAGTTTTGTAAGAAATATTGTAGAATTTTGATGTGCATTCAAAGATCCCACCAATAGATGGCAGAAATGCACAACACTTGATAAAGTCATTGCAAATGACTGCAAGTTCAAGGTGCTGAGCAAGGGAGCTTTGCGACCTGTAGGATGCACCAAAATCCAGTAAATTAATGCAAAGCCAAAGTGGTATCCCTATAACCAAGTTATCAGAGGACTTTTTGTCAGTGTAACTAAATTCCATTAAACCATCTAAGTTTTCCAAAAGGAACACAGTGTTCTACAGATTCAAATACGCTTTCAGGCTGAGCTGTTCTGTAGAGATTATGTCAAGTCTACAGGGCATTAAAACAAATGTTGTTTTCATGCACAGATTTTTAACTAAAGCTTCATCTTGAAGAACACTTGCTGGATGGGCAGAAGGCTCCACACCATCACCTTAACTACCTTAATAATACACATCTGATTTTTCTCCAAAATCACCTATCTCTAAAATAATTTCATTCTGTGATTCAACAAAAAAGCTGAATTTCCACCAGAATTGCTGGAAATAATCTTCTCTGACCAGGCATTGATACTGAAACTACAAGTCTCATCCAAAATTATTTGACATGTCTGGAACAGGACTTGTACAGGATCTGAGCAAACACTGGAAAAAAGGATCCCCTTCCCAAACTGTGCTTATCACCACCTTAAGAGATTTGTTTTCTACACTTTGCATGTGTCTGTATTTGCATCTGTTGTCGCTCTTGTTTACCCCACTATATATATCAAATTATTTTCTGAAAGAAAAGTACAGCATTAGCAGCAACTTAGACTAAAAGGCATGTCAGGGAACAAGGATGAAGAAAAAATCTTCCTGATAATATAATTTATAGGAATCACACAGTTTCTATCACTTGATGTTCTGTACAGTAGAATAGATGAAACATATGGTCAGAAAAAGGAAGTAAGATTGTTTAAAAGACCTTTTTAATCTTTAATTTCTGTGATTCAATAATAAGACACTATCAAATTCATATATTATGTTGTATTACAACTTTGTATTAATATCACAATCTAAGGCTGATTGTTCCTCATTCACATATTCTTGAAAATGTGAAGCCAAGATCATATTTCTTATGTTAAATCCCCCTCTAACAATACAATCCTGTCAAGGCAATTTAGCTCAATACAGTCAGATCATTAAATCAATATTTCTTTTTTCATAAGCATACAAGTACATGATTAAAGGCATTTCAGTTATTTGAATTGGCTTTGCTATCACAGAAGATAGAATAATGGTTTTAAGTGTGTAAAGTGTTGCTGAGTCTTTACTAAATAAAACTGGAAGATATTCCACCCACAAAAAACGCTGAAAAGAATTACCATACCATTATTTCTCCCATTGCAAATTCTTTTCTGTCCAACAACCCTGTTAGCCTACCTTCACTTAGACTACAAACAAAATACAAAAACTCAGCAAAACTCAGCAATGCACTGAAATAATTTGGTTGAAATTCACTGTCAAAATCACCTGTAAATCATTCTTTCCTTGGGAAGATTCTCTCCACTCTGTTTCTTGTATAGAGTTGTGCAAGCAATACATATGATTTGATAAAGCACAGCTGTAGCTTATGAACAAGTATCTACACAAATGCTACTGCTTGCAAAACAGTGTTGGAAAAATGGGGATCTAGATGAAAATGAGCATCCAAAACACACTGATGTTCATATCTGTACAGTTTTCAAGTCAGAACATAAGACATTTTTATATAGCATGATAAAGCGCTGTACATCACTGAATTATAAGATTCATTAAAAATTTCTTTCTTGTAGAACTCTCCAATTTTTCAGACTGCAAGCTATCCAAAGGAAAAAAGTTCTGAATCAGAAACTTAGCTAGGATACTCAAATTATGATTTTTTTTCCCCCAATTTTTCAATAATATGTAGCTCTGTCCATATGCCAAATGCATTCTTTTCATGTGCTTCCTTTTCTTATGCTGTCCTGTGCATGCAAAAATGATACCACAGAAACCCTTCCTGAAGGATTTACCAAATCTAAAAATCTGGGATTTTGCAGGTTTGAAGTGCTGTTTTGCCTTCAGCTTTACTTTAGACATTGATCATAATGACATTCCTAGAAACCTTTTGAAAAAGTATAATCTGATCTTTCAATACCAAATGCTGTCTGCAAACTGGAATCTAGGTAGAAGACTAGATTTGAAATATACTTTAAGAATTCTGATTGAAAATTTAATTAATATACAACATTTCAAGATGCAAAAATGTAAGTAAAGAACAGCTGAATACGAAAGAGTATCAGGGAAAGGAGAAGGCTTCACATACTAAGAGCTACATAATAGGTGAATGACAGCATTTCTGAGCTAGCATAAGAACAGAAAAAATCCACTGGCTCTCCACTACCATACATGAACAGATGATACATCAAGAGCACGTCCTCTGCTATGCTTCACATCTTCCTGTAAGCACTTACTGCTCCAAAGGCAAAGTTTATTATTTATTTAGGATAGTTTGGTTTCTTTAAAATACTGCTCATACTGTGGGTCTATACTGATACTAGCCCGTTAGCTAAACAAGGACAGCTCTTGTAGAATTGGGCATTCAGAGAACCACACTGGGAACTTTGATTCTGCCAACTACTTCAATGAACTCATTACAGCTGACTGACGAGAATCGATAATGAAATAAACTGCAAAGACCCTGATGCACAATACATTCCAGATGGTGCATTTATTTCGCTCCTAAATGATCTTGAAATCTAAAGCACACAAAGGAAACCTGCTAAATCATCAAGAAATTCTTAAAATGTGCCAATGTTGAATGATTTCCACATTGCCTAATCTTAAGCCCTCTCTATTTACTTGCCTCACTGAAAGGCAAAACTCCCTGCTAATCCTACACGGGGACAGCTTGTGCAAAACCCACAACTTAAATGTCCTGAATCCCCCTCAGCAGAAGGATATCTCTGTCAATTACAATATTTATACAAAAGAAAACAGCAAAGTAGGCATCTAACCTGAAACTAAATAATATGGTCTAAAAACACTCTCCTCCCCACTACTCACACACTCAGTCCTACCACTGTATTACCTACATGTATGATCAAAGTATTTGAGCTCCACAGGCAGTAAACTTGGCCATCCCTTTCAAAGGTGTAAAAAGGAATACACAGGCTTCATTAATACACTTCAATATATTTAATTTAAAATTCTTTCATCATAGCTTCTTAAAATACCTTGCTGGTCTAAATTAAAGCTATGTTAGGAATCCAAACAATTCACATTTTTGAATTAGTGAATTATTTCACTAAGGATGATTTATCTAAAATGAGAACCCCTTTGGAAGCAGGTGCAAAGCAAAAACATTGTAAATATGTTACTCCTAAGATGACTACATCAAAAAACACTACATTTAAGTAACTTTTTTTGCCTCAACAGGTGATAAATATCTCAGGAGGATTCCATGAGGAAACAGGCAAAGTGAGGTTATAAACAAGAAATCCAGGTAAAGTGATGTTGGTCTAATTAGGAGATATGGGAATCCTTTCAAACCTGAGTGCTTAACTCTTCCTGAAAACTGACATAAAACTTATGAAATCTATGCAGCAGACACTGCTAAATGTGCAAACGCTCTCATTATCCCTGTCAGTACTGTTAGCTGGATTGCTGTGTCACCATGAGTCAGTCAATTACGCAGTCACTTTCACGAAGGGTATTCATCCCAAATAATTATCTCTGCCTCATTTCCCACAGTTTGTGGTCTTTCTCATTTCATATTCCTTTTCAATGGATTCTGTGATTCTATTTATTCTCTCAGATAGCCTCCGTCTCCAAGGATTTCAATCTCAAAGTTTTTGGGAAACTCTGATACATCCCATACAGGAGTGCAAATCCATCCCTTTAATTCACAAAATGCACGGAATCTGAGATTAAGTTGTAACTACTGAAATTGGCAATTTTCTTTCAAGGATAAGTATGTTTTTTACTTACATACCTTCTTTTTAAATTTTATTTCCTAACATAATGTGGAACTGTATGACACTTTTTCTTTCAAAAAGCCTTACTTAATTTTCCATATACGACAGAAGCGATATGTGATAAAGAGAGTAATCACAGGAGGATGTATAGTGATCTTTTCTGGCTGTTTTACTGCTTTCTTCCCTGGCATACTAAGAGCCACTGATATGACCTTTACTGTGGTTATAAATTTACCAATCACTGTCCATAAAAAAAAAAAAATCAATAGTTTTTGTATCTTTGCACTTATATATTAAGATGAAAATGTTAAAAGACTATTAAAGACCCTCTGGTTTATTTTATTTTCCATATGAAACATTTACGATAACTATTCTCCACTTTTCAGGGAAAATGAGTGCCTGTATTTCTGGAGGAATGAATTGCCAAACTGAGGTTTCATATGTTGTCTACAGACATGCCAGTCACAAAGTATGCCATCTTTAGAATGTTTTCTCTGAATAATAATAAAAAAAAAAAAATCACAACATTTGACATTCATTTTTTCCTATGAAAGAGCATATAACATGTTTTCTTGTACAAGAAACTCCATCTGGCACATTATGGATGTTTTTTAATTGAGTGTCCTCTCCATTTCATTTGCATTCCCTTTTACATGTGGCATATACCTTTTCTAATGCATTCCTAGCAGTCCAACAAAAATATTAAGTGTCTAAATGTGTCTTCCGAATCAGTCACTTCAGTGGATTCAAAAATTTAGCCACACCGGCTTAAAAAATGCAATGAGAATATATTGATTTCATTGTTGACAATGATCCATGGCAATGCAGTTCAGTGAATGAATGATTTAGATCTTCTGTTCAGGTTAAAAAGTGAGACAAATCAAATTCATAGTTTGATAAAGGCAGGCTGTTACACAGTACTTCCAAAATGGAGTTCTCCACCACTTAGCATAGGAGACTATACTAATGAGTTGAAAACAAAACAGATACAGTAAGTGCTTTTTCTGACAAAATCCACCTTTCTGCTTGAAATTCACTTCGAAAACAATTTTGGTAACATTTTTCTGTTTACACAATGACATAAGATGAAGAAATTCTCCACCGAAATGTGCAAAGTCAAAATAATTTTATAACAAGCATTTTAAAGGTAAAACTATTGTACTTACCAAGCCAACTTCTGTTTAAATATACTGACACAAACACTGGAGGGACCGTGAAGAAATCTACCACTGAGTTAACTTCTAGCCAAAACCATAGCTTGTCATTGGCTGCTATAAACTGGAAAGAAAAGAAAAAAAAAAAAAAAAAAAAAAAAGAGACGAAGAGACGAAAGAATCAGATTATTCTCATGCTGATTGCAGGTATCTGTTCTAAAATATTAAACTCAAAAGTTATGATGTTTTAGGTGAGTCCAGAAAAAACATGTCTCACTGGAAAGAAGTCTGTATTGTGAATTCTTGATAATAACACTGAGATTAAAATGAAAGGTCTAACTAAAGAGATAGATCATGTACATTGTAATAGCTGTGCTAAAAATACTTTTTCCACATTTATTGAAATGTATCAGTAATATTAGAAAAGTGTAGGCAATTATAAAGTATTTTGAAGTACATCACCTTTGTTCCAGCACACCAGATATGCTGGTAGTAGTCTTATCATGCATTTGCTGTTCACAAATTTCTCAATATAGACTGGTTTACAGAGTCCCATCATTACATGACCCAAGGAGATCAGCAGGGTGACTCCTACAAGGCATAGTTTGGGACTGCAGCAGCACTTCAGGCATGGAACCACAGATGTGGTCATTTCTCTCTCCTGAATACTAAACCAGCCCAGGGAAACTGGCAAGCTTAGATGCCAAGGGCATTGTAGTTAGAACTTGCCTATGTGCTTAAATAAGATGAAAATACCATTCACATTTTATTAATAATTAAAAAGTAATGAAAACATTTGCTTTATTTAAACATTAAATGTAAATATACCAATAAAAGGGAAAAAAAAGAGTGTACCATGAAGTTATTTAACAGAGCAGTTCTATCTAAGTCTTAAAATTTTGACTTACATATTTCAAAACAATGCTCATATTTTTTGCATGAAAGAAGATATTAATTGTCCTTCTTTCAAAGAAAATACAATCTCTATTTCAAATAATCACCATATACAGCAGCTGCCTTCCCTCCCTGCCTCTTGCTACCAAAGACACAC
This sequence comes from Pyrgilauda ruficollis, assembly GCF_017590135.1. Taxonomy (NCBI): domain Eukaryota; kingdom Metazoa; phylum Chordata; class Aves; order Passeriformes; family Passeridae; genus Pyrgilauda; species Pyrgilauda ruficollis. Next base: position 9,739,145 of record NW_024509210.1, on the reverse strand, counting down.
TACTTACACGCAAGCCGAAGTAGAGTAGGAAGAACACATTGAAAGCCATGTCGATCTGTAATGTGAAATCTTTGTAGAAATTCTGGCAGGATTCTATTGGGCTATTTGAAAGACAAAGAAATCAGAATAAACTGTCAGTATGTGAGTTTCTACTCTGCTGAGAATTGTACGCATTTTATTAAAGACCTCGATCCAGAAATCATGTTTCTGTTTTCCAGTCGATTAGAAGATACAAGCAAGCATTTCAAAGGAATTAATTCATTCATTCAGTTAGTCATTCATACAGTATTTATATTCACCTGTTCAGGTAATATTTGAGAATTAACATGCAGATACCTTTAGGAGAGGACAAGCAGGAGAATACCTCAGGATTGCTTAACCCCACATTAACCCTTAAAGAACTGACTTCTTTCTAAAGGAGACACATCTATGATACTTTAGGAAGATACTTAACAAGTACACAGGTACAGTGAAACATTACATGCTTTTAATTCATAAAACCTTTAACAAAAAATAGTTGCTCAGGAATACATTACCCATTAGCAACCTGGAGTACTTAGTCTTGTAGAATCCCTTGTTTATAAAAAGTTGATTGGATTTTTTTTTCTTTTTCTCACATATTTTTTTTTATGGCCATTTAATGTACTTTATGTACGGTACTATGAACTGAGTAGAAATGCAGCATAGCCCACTGGTAAAATTAAATAAAATAAATTGAAGAATTTGAAGCAGTACTCTAAGGGTTAATTTCTGCATGCAGGTTAATTAAAATACCCTTGTGTGTATCAGGCAGCCATTGCAAATTTTAGCTTCTTATTTTATGCTCTATTTGACAGTGGGACAGAACCAAAGCTTACTCTATACAAACTGGTACCTTATAAATATACTTTTATCTAAAGAAGGTGGTAACTTCCGTAGGTATCATCAGTGATTTATTTGTGAGGTTTCTAAAACAGGTTGTTGAAGCCACAGTCCAATATTGCAGTCATTGACCAAAGTGAAAGTCATGTTCCAATATATGTTGATGTATATACTATATATACATAATGTCCCACCATATATACATATATATACACACATATATTGCAAATGATCATGTGTTCATCACAACTGTAATAGAGAGAAACTAGAACGTAGATCATTTGAACATTTGGAGCCCTAGAAAACATCCTTTTAGAAAAGCAGAAATTTGTTGGCTTTCTAGATCAAATAAATCACTGAACATGAATGTAATACCAGTTAGTATAGCAGTAGTTCTGCAAATATAATGCTAGACTGCTCAACAAGCAAGATTCTATGCGTTATGAATGTCAGGTACCTAACTTAAGGCATAAAGGAAATTACCTGGACTACCAGGTCATTATACATGCAGCCAAATTTTCCATTCCTTGTATACATTTCAGGTCAAACAAGTTAATTACAGCATGCTCTCTCCTGTCTCTAGATGCATGAATGTATACAGCAAAATTCTCCTTGATGTACAATTGCTTCATATTTTAAGAAGCTTCAGTGCTATAGGAAATCTTATTAAAATTGTTTTTCAAAGGCTATTTGAAAAGGCATTGAAGTTATGAGACACTTCTGTTGAAGTTCAAATAAAATTGATTTACAAGAGCAGGCAGAAGGGAAGAGAAGCCAAATGTTAACATAGAGGAGAGCAGACAATACCTCATATTTACAAACACAGTTTTAGCTACAAAAACAGTGGATGTAATTTGAGAACCCAACTGGATAATTTTCTGTATGGCACTAATGAGAACAAACGATTTTTCAAAATAAGGAAGGCCACACACTGAGTCACAGTGCACCCTACCAACAGGAAGTACAGAGGAACAGAATCAACAGCCCTGCACCAACCCTTAACTCCTGGTTAGGTTGCAAAAGCTGGAGAAATTCACTGAAGCTAATGGAATTGCAGAGGTTTATAACCAGGATGGAGAGCAATTTTTAGTTAAGGTCAGCTAAGGTTGCAGCTAATAGCTCTACTTTTGTGTCACTGTCCTTCACAAAAACCTACAAAATCTGACAAATTACCTAATGCATAATACATCTTCATTTTTTTTGCAAAACACTTAGCAAAATGGATGACAATTCTGATTTGTGACTTTTGTTCACCTAATACCAAAACTGCTGTTTCTGCTAGTCATATCCTTTAAACTTCCTTCATTTCAGAAAGCATCCCTCTCTTTCAATGTTTAAGTTGTCCATTTCAAAGACAAACACAGCATCCTTTTTTTTATTTCAAATGATGATTTTGTCAGAAGGGCATGACACTGAAGAAACTATTAATTTTTTCACAGATGGATAATAAAAGATTTTAAACGTTCTAAATTAAACTTTCAGTCTGGATTTTTTATTTTTCTTCTCACCAGTAGCTGACATCTGAGCTGGCAGAAAAATATGGCCACCAATATTAATCATTACACAATTCAGCCTGCTGCAGAAAGAAAGCCAATTTGAAACTCAACTTTACACCAAGTATCCCAAAACCAGAAGTGCTGTAAGTATTTCTTAGTAGTGCACTAAGATCTCCAGGACCAGTAATAATACTAATGAAACTCCCTGGTTTATATTAAAATTACATGGCATATCCTATGGGATTTCACCCCATAAGGGCAGCAAAGGTTTCGCTTCTGAAAAAGATGACAGACTATTAGAAATGTTTTTATTCCCTTTCCATGTAAGCATGGTTTCATACATTTATACCACAAAAAGACAGGAGAAACTATGATAAAATCAATGAAATAGAATACTAGCAATGAGAGGAAAGATTTCATATAGCTAGATAAAAATTACAGTAATGATGGAACTCTATATGCAATGGGTACCTCCCCCTAAAAAAATGGCAGGATCAATACTCCAACAACTGATATGCACATCTGGTAAATGAGTCAGCTAGGGAAGGAACCCCATTAGAGATGTTTTTCTGAACAGAGAAGGACTGGTGACTGATGTGACAAAAGGAGGCTGTCTTGGGCACAGCAATCACAAAATAACAGATTTTGAATTCTGAAGAAATAATGAGGGGCGCCAGAGGGCAGGACTCCCAGAGGGCAGGCTTTGGCCTGTTTATGATGCTGGTTGAGAAGGACCCTTGGGATGCATTCCTGAAGGGCAAAGGAGTCCAGGAAGGCTGGACATGATTCAAGATGGAAATTATAAGCGCACTGAAGCAGACCATCCCTATGTGTCAAAAGATGAGCTGGCAGGGAAGACCATCAGCCTGGCTGAATAGAGAACTTTGGCTGGAATTCAGGAATAAATGTGCATCATCTTTGGAAGAAGGGCCAGGCAATTCAGGAGGACTTCAAGAATGTTGTGAGGTTATGCAGGGAGAAAACTAGAAGGGCCAAAGCCCAACTAGAACCAAATCTGGTTACTGGCATAAAAGACAATAAAAAACGTTTCTAGAAATGTATTAGCAACAGAAGGACAGCTAAGTGGAATCTCTATATTTTATTGGATGGGAGGGAACACAATGACAAAGAATGAGAAGTCTGGGGTACTTAATACCTGGCTTTGCAGTCTTTAATAGTAAGAGCAGTTGTTCTCTGGGTACCCAGTGCCCTGAGCTGGAAGACAGATAGGGAGCAGAATGAAGCCCCCATAATCCAAGGGGCAATGGTCAGTAAAATACGACACCATTTAGACACAAATAAAGAGGGCTGCATGGAATCCACCCAAAGATACTGAAGGAAGTGGCAGAAGTGCTCACCAAGCTACTTTCCATCATTTATCAGCAGATCTGGTTAACTGGAGTGGTCTCACCTCACAGGAAGTTAGGAAATATGACACCCATTTAAAAGAAGAGTCAGAAAGAGGATTTATGCAACTACAAGCCTGTCAGCCTGACCTTGGTGCTGGGAAAGGTCACGGGGTACAACATCTTGAGCCAGCACAGAGCACATGTAGGACACCACAGGATCAGGTCCAGCATGTTTGCCTTTATGAAAGGCAGTGCTGCTTGACCAATCTCATCTCCTTTTATGACAAGGTGACTTGCTTGGTGGATGAGGAAAAGGCTGTGGAGACTACCCAGACTTTAGTCAAGCTTTTTACACCATTTCCCACAGCATCCCACAGTTTCTCTGCTGGAGAAACTGGCTGCTCATAGCTTGGACTAGATGGGTAAAAGACAAGCTGGATGGCTGAGCCCAAGGAGAGTAGCAAATATGTTGATCTTGTATCTATCTGGTCAAGTTAATCAAAATCAAGAATTGAGTGAGTCCTCAGTAAGCTCACAGATGACACCAAGTTGAGCAGGAGTGTTGACCTGCAAGAGGGTAGGAAGGCTCTGCAGAGGGATCTGAACAGGTGGGATCCATGGGCTGAGGCCAATTGTATGAGGTTCAACAAGGCCAAATGCCTTGTCCTGCACTTTGGTCACAACAACCTCATGCAGTGCTACAGGCTTGGAGAAGAGCAGTTGTGAGGTTGCTCATTGGAAAAGGACCTGAAGCTGCTGATTAGCAGCCAGCTCACCGTGAGCTAGCCTGTGGCAAAGTGGCCGAGGAGGCCAATAGCTTCCGGCCTTATAACAGGAATAGCATGGCCAGCAGGACCAGGGAAGGGCTCCCTGTGCTCATCCCGTGTGCTTGGCCCTGGTGAGGCCACCCCTCGAGTGCTGTGTCCAGCCCTGGGCCTCGCACTCAAGACAGCGAGGGGCTGAGGCACGGCCACAGAAAGGGGAAGGCTCTGGAGCACAAGGGGGCTGGGGCTGTTCAGCCTGGAGAAAAGCAGGCTCAGCAAGGACCTTATCACTCTCTACCACTCCCTCAGGGCAGGCTGTAGCAAGGGGGGGGGGGGGGGGGGGGGGGC